>NC_091640.1:43666562-44336250 GCF_027580195.1 Bos mutus | reverse complement strand
CAGCTCTCTTCACCCATGACTCACCTGAATTAATGACAAGGCTCAACACAAAGAAGTGATAATATCATCTCTCCAAAGAATATGGAGCGTTTGGAAATATACCTGGGTCACCTATTCCTAGCACCCAGAGATACCCAGGTCATTCATTTACCCAAGAGAAGAAAATGAGATTTGGATTGGAAGTCCCTGGTGTGCCTCAAAGAAGGGAGCTGCAGAGTTGACATTTCTGTTTAAATCAGTAGCACTTAATCCCACTTGGTGAATTGTAATTTTCTCTGTATCTATTCCATTGCATCACATCCCATTCCATGGGTAATAAATGTTTACTTAAGCACATACAACATTGATGTCAAAATTCATTTTCTGATATATTATTATACTGTAGTTTAAGTTTGAGGTAATGGAACAGAATTTTTGACAGAATTCTAGTAAAATTTGTTTCTTTCTCTACCTCTCATAACTGTATTCTGTTTTTAACATGAATCACCTGAAAACATTAGAAAAAATGATTGTTTCTATATTCAACTATACCTAAATGCCTGTAAGGAAGTCTCTCAGGAACTTATGGCATTCAGATGTTTTCCTAATACTCCCAAGTAGGAAATGATCAATGGATCGCTATATATGCTTATCCTCAAATAATTTGAGGTTTGTATGAAAGTTATTCCATAAATTTTTGTTATATCCTAGCTCTTAAAGAGATTTCATTTTAGCAATATACTGACCATTTGCAATCCTATGCTATGTTTTTGACAACTAACCATAAAATATGAATTTATACATGTACAAGAATAAACATTTTCTCAGTGTTAATTCAAAACCACAAACACTGTATTTCACAGAAATAATAAATCCATAATAGAATTATTAACATTATCTACATTCTTACTTTTGCTTCTCCTTGATACAGTTCAAATAACTTTTCATCTTCCCTTCCTTTTCCACAGAATGTAGTTCAGTCTTGCCTACAACTCTGTGTGTAAGATTGTGTTTGAGACTTTGAGATACACAACATGATTGGATACAGATTTTAATTTCAAGAAAACTACTTCCTCTCTGTTCTCAGACATGTGGTTTGTTATAACCAAGAAACCACTCTGTGTAGAGTTCACAGCTAATAAAATTTAGCCTATTATTTCTTAAGTGCTCATTTTGTTCTAAACATTGTGCTACTTTCCATTGGTTGTATTAATATAATTTCATTCCCATCCTTGTATAGTAGGTATTATTTTTCTTTACCAGATGAAACAACTAAGGAATCTTCACTATTTTATTTGATTTAATTCCATATTTCTATATACCAGTATACTTGTCTTCATACTCTTGCTTGTATATTAATTGAAAAATGTTTTTCATTGCCTACTCTAGGTATACGTTCCTTGGGAGCTGTGTTATGAGCTACGGGAACTACAGAGAGGAATGTAATTCAAACCCTTTCCCCAGATTAAAAATATAATTGTATATCATTAGGTGACACAACCATTCAAAGCAATAACATCCTAAAATCTTAGTGGTGTAACACAATGGAAGTTAATGATTTCTCCCCATAATGTTTGGTAGGCTGTCTTCCATGTGATGCTTTCAGAACCCAGACTTTTATCACCTGGTGTTTTTGTCATCCTTTTGCTTTAGAGTCAATCACTTCTAGCTGGTGGATGGGGAAAGGAGACCAAGATAGGCCTAGCCAGGCCATGGTGCTCTGTTCTATTAACCAGAGCTCAGAACATGGGCCTGTATGATTTCAACAGGCTAGAATATGTGGTCTTACTGAGTGCACAGAAAGAAAAGAACATATACAATAGTAGCAGTCTTTCAACCAGCCCACTCCTCTGGGCATCAAATATCCCTTCACACCTCCATAGACCACTTGCTACATGGAAGAGAAAAAAAAGACTCATCTATTCAGTTCCATTCAGGTCAGTTCAGTTCAGTTGTTCAGTCGTGTCTGACTCTTTGTGACCCCATGGACTGCAGCACACCAGGCCTCCTTGTCCATCACCAACTCCCAGAGTTTACTAAAACTCATGTCCATTGAGTCGATGATGCCATCCAACTATCTCATCCTCTGTCATCCCCTTCTCCTCCCGCCTTCAATCTTTCCCAACATCAAGGGCTTTTCAAATGTTCTTTGCATCAGGTGGCCACAGTACTGGGGTTTCACCTTCAACATCAGTCCTTCCAATGAACACTCAGGACTGATCTCCTTTAGGATGGACTGGTTGGATCTCCTTGCAGAGATCTCAAAAGGCTTCAAAAGTCTTCTCCAACACCACAGTTCAAAAGCATCAATTCTTCACCACTCAGCTTTCTTTATAGTCCAACTCTCACATCCATATATGACTACTGGAAAAACCATAGCCTTGACTAGATGGACCTTTATTGGCAAAGTAACGTCTCTGCTTTTTAATAAGCTGTCTAGTTTGGTCATAACTTTCTTTCCAAGGAGTAAGCATCTTTTAATTTCATGGCTGCAGTCACCATCTGCAGTGATTTTGGAGCCCCCAAAATTAAAGTCTGCCACTGTTTCTCCATCTATTTGCCATGAAGTGATGGGACCAGATACCATGATCTTAGTTTACTGAATATTGAGCTTTAAGTCAACTTTTTCACTCTCCTCTTTCACTTTCATCAAGAGGCTCGTTAGTTCTTCTTCACTTTCGGCCGTAAGGGTGGTGTCATCTGCATATCTGAAGTTATTGATAGTTCTCCTGGCATTCTTGATTCCAGCTTGTGCTTCATCCAGCCCAGCATTTCTCATGATGTACTCTACATATAAGCTAAAAGAGCAGGGTGACAATATACAGCCTTGATGTACTCCTTTTCCTATTTGGAACCAGTCTGTTGTTGCATGTGCAGTTCTGTCTGTTGCTTCTTGATCTGCATATAGGTTTCTCAAGAGGCAGGTCAGGTGGTCTGGTATTCCCATCTCTTTCAGAATTTTCCACAGTTTATTGTGATCCACACAGTCAAAGGCTTGGCATAGTCAATAAAACAGAAACAGATGTTTTTCTGGAACTCTCTTGCTTTTTCGATGATCCAGCAGATGTTTGCAATTTGATCTCTGGTTCTTCTGCCTTTTCTAAAACCAGCTTGAACAGCTGGAAGTCCATGGTTCACGTATGGCTGAAGCCTGGCTTGGAGAATTTTGAGCATTACTTTACTAGCGTGTGAGATGAGTGCAATTGTGTGGTAGTTTGAGCATTCTTTGGCATCTCCTTTCTTTGGGATTCAATCAGTTCAGTTCAGTTCGGTCACTCAGTCATGTCCGACTCTTTGCGACCCCCTGAACCGCAGCACGCCAGGCCTCCCTGTCCATCACCAACTCCTGGAGTTCACTGAGACTCACGTCCATCGAGTCAGTGATGCCATCCAGCCATCTCATCCTCTGTCGTCCCCTTCTCCTCCTGCCCCCAACCCCTCCCAGCATCAGAGTCTTTTCCAATGAGTCAACTCTTCGCATGAAGTGGCCAAAGCACTGGAATTTCAGCTTTAGCATCATTCCTTCCAAAGAACACCCAGGGCTGATCTCCTTCAGAATGGACTGGTTGGATCTCCTTGCAGTCCAAGGGACTCTCAAGAGTCTTTTCCAGCACCACAGTTCAAATGCATCAATTCTTCACCACTCAGCTTTCTTCACAGTCCAACTCTCACATCCATACATGACCACTGGAAAAACCACATCCTTGACTAGACGCACCTTTGTTGGCAAAGTAATGTCTCTGCTTTTGAATATGCTATCTAGTTTGGTCATAACTTTCCTTCCAAGGAGTAAGCGTCTTTTAATTTCATGGCTGCACTCACCATCTGCAGTGATTTTGGAGCACCCGAAAATAAAGTCTGACACTGTTTCCACTGTTTCCCCATCCATTTCCCATGAAGTGATCGGACCAGATGCCATGATCTTCGTTTTCTGAATGTTGAGCTTTAAGCCAACCTTTTCACTCTCCTCTTTCACTTTCATCAAGAGGCTTTTTAGTTCCTCTTCACTTTCTGCCATAAGGGTGGTGTCATCTGCATACATCCAGCTAAATGTACAGGCACTCAGAGTGACGCATGTCCCATCTGTGAGGTCCCTATGTGACTCCCTATGGTCTGGTGACCTATGAACTCTAAAGACAAGTTTCTACCTTCCCATCCCCATCCCATAACTCCCCACCCACCTTCCCACCCTCAATGTATACTGTAAACAGGGTCAGGATAACAGTTATAAAAACTCATCTGCAAAGTTCCTTACTAATTATAAAATCCTGCTGGGTGGCCCTTGTATAAGTTCTTTATAGAGGGGATGACAATGTTCTGGATGAGACTTTGATTATATTATATCTCTGGGAGAAATTCCTTTGTGCACTGTTTTCAGTGGCCCATCTTTGAACATTTTCCCTGTGACCATGTACATTGGAAGTTGGTGTTGGCAAGTTTGTCCTCCTTGAAGGTTGTCCGCCATTTGTTATCTATTTGCTGCTGGTACTGGTTTAAGGTCTCAAATGTTTTAACTTCTGCATAGTCACAGTTTTCTGTGGTAAGTCTACTTACTTCCAGTCATTTTCATGGGTTAGTGGAAGGAATACCAATAACCAATCTTCAATCTCTTTTCTAATGACAGTTCTCAAAACTGAATTTTTTTCTTCCCCTTCCAAATATTTTTCTCTGTAACTTAAAGGGACAGTAGACTTGAGAGGGGTGGAAGGAAGGGCTTACCATCCTTAATCTGATCTTTAACAGTTGGAGTTTCTTTGAATCACAAATGAAAAGACTTATTAGACCTGCCTGATCAGCAAGCTCTCCTTTAGAAAACAAAACAGAAGAACAGAACAAAACTCAAACAAATTAACCAAAAAATATTGGCAAAAATGAAAATTTAGTAACCACTCTAGATCAAGGATATATCTATGTTGTTCCATTGCTTCTGACTTGCAGTTAAAAGAGTGAGGTTCACCTTGTCTCATGTAAATAAAAATCCATATGAAATAGATGAATTTATGAAAGCAGGAAGACATTCAGCAAATAGTCTTAGAAATCATTCCTTCTCACTCATCATCATATTGTAACATCTGGCAAGCCCAAGAATAAGGAATAACCATGCATTCTTGCAGGAAAGAGTGAATGAACAAATTCTTGTTGAAAGCTTCTGGAAAATTCATTCCTTTGGGTTGGTAATTTCAAATAGGAGCCTGCCATTCCTCAGCCTTGCCTCTATGGATGTGAATTTTTCCCCTTGCTATATTCCCTAAACTCCTCCATCAGTTATTTATTTTCCATTTGGGGCAGAAACACTTGAAAACATTGTCATTTAAAATGCCTTA
This sequence comes from Bos mutus, assembly GCF_027580195.1. Lineage (NCBI taxonomy): Eukaryota > Metazoa > Chordata > Mammalia > Artiodactyla > Bovidae > Bos > Bos mutus. The sequence continues at coordinate 44,330,947 of NC_091640.1, read as the reverse complement.
TAAGGAGAAAGGATCTTACCAGATGAGCTCTAAATCTCATACACTTGCTTTGGAAATGAATAGTTTATAGTCTGCATATTACCAGTTGCTTACTTGGTTGAGGTCCTGGTCAGGAAGCTGAGGAAGACTCTGTGGTAGCACATGGGGTCAAGGAGGTATAGCAGAAGTGATGGAGAAGTTGATATTTATCTGGAAATGAGTCTCCTATTTTTAGAAGACAATACAATATAGTAGAAAGAATACAAATTTTGAATTTTTTATTGATTGGTAGGTTTTGTTTACAAGCTATAACTGTTTATGAGCTATATAACTCTGAGAAAGTTACCAAGCCTCTTTTTAGTTCATTTTCCTTATCTGAAAAATTTGGGATAATAGTGGTACATTCTCCATAGTATTATTTGAAGGATTAAATGAACTAATAGATGGGAAGCAGTTTCAAATGCATTCACTATCATAATTGGCTCTCAAAAAATACCTTTGATAAAAATGATCAGTTTCTAATCCATTTGTCCTTCTCACAAGGATTGTAGATATAGGGCATCAATCTCACAGGAATATAGCTTGCTGTTGGCACCTTTTCCTACCCAACTCAGAAGATTATTGGAGAAGTAGGAGCAGGACTCACCTCACCCTGGTACTCTTTCTTTAAGGCAGTATTTTACCACATTAGAACTTTGTTCTCTTTTGGAAGAGGTGGGGAGTTTGGAGCAAAGAAATGTTTACTATTGGGCCAAGAAAGGAGACCAGGTGACTCATGCTCAAAAAAATCCCCAACTATCAGAATTCTGTGTTTATGCAGAATATGGTATTAGTGTGACAAGTGCAAAGAGCACTGGGCTGATAGTTCAACACACATTTGTATTTCTTTGTTATTTTGTCAATTTATGCATTAATTCAGCAAATATTGCTGAGGGCTTATGATTGCTAATTTGCTATAACTGTGGAGTTGAGTATTTTGACCGTCCCCCACCCCCATATGAATAGGAACTTAATGATGTCACTTAAACTCTTAATGTGTTGGTTGACTCAACTGTGCACAGTGATCAGCCCTGCCCTGTCTTTCTCACAGTTTCTATGATAGAACAGGTTGGAGAGTGCTTTGCAGAAAAAAAGGACTAGACAATTATGAGGTGTCAGTATATTAATAGCATTTCTTGAGCAACCTTTGGGATATGGCATGACTACTCCGCACTAGTCATTGAACTATAACAATCTCCTTCTTTCTTTATGATCATAAGAAAGCCACAAAAGAAAGGGGATCATAAAGAAAGAGGGAGATTGTTAGAGTTTAATGACATTTTGCTGAATACAAATAACTGAACCTAAGATTCTTTCATTGTTGAGTTAGGTGTGAAGTTATGGCTGTGAAAAAAGATGAGAAAGTTAAATGGGTATAGTGACTGTCTTTTTCATCATAGGTGACAGTAATGCAAAAGTAAGTCAAGAGATACCTGGAGAAACAAGCAAGTTTGGCCTTGAAGTACAAAATGAAGTAGGGCAAAAGCTAATAGAGTTTTGCCAAGAGGACACACTAGTCATAGCAAACACCCTCTTCCAACAACACAAGGGAAGACTCTACACATGGACATCACCAGATGGTCAATACTGAAGTCAGATTGATTTTATTCTTTGCAGCCAAAGATGGAGAAGCTCTATACAGTTAGCAAAAACAAGACCAGGAGCTGACTGTGGCTCACATCATGAACTCCTTATTGCCAAATTCAGACTTAAATTGAAGAAAGCAGGGAAAACCAGTAGACCATTCAGGTATGACCAAAATCAAATCCCTTAGGATTATACAGTGGAAGTGACAAATAGATTCAAGGGATTAGATGTGATAGACAGAATGCCTGAAGAACTATGGACTGAGGTTCATAACATTGTACAGGAGGCGGTGATCAAAACCATCCCCAAGAAAAAGAAATGCAAAAAGGCAAGATAGTTGTCTGAGGAGGACTTAAAAACAGCTGAGAAAAGAAGCAAAAGGCAAAGGGGAAAAGGAAAGATACACCCATTGAAATTCAGACTTCCAATGAAAAGCAAGGAATAAGAAAGACTTCCTTAAGGGAGCAATGTAAAGAAATAGAGGAAGACAGTAGAATGGGAAAGACTAGAGATCTCTTCAAGAAAATTATACGTACCAAGGGAATATTTCATGCAAAATTGGACACAATAAAGGACAGAAACAGTATGGACCTAACAGAAGCAGAAGATATTAAGAAGAGGAAGCAAGAATACACAGAAGAACTATACAAAAAAGATCTTAATGACCCAGATAACCACGATGGTGTTATCATTCACCTAGAGCCAGACATCCTGGAGTGCAAAGTCAAGCATTATCTTTTAGGATTTGAATAGCTCAGCTGGAATTCTATCACCTCCATTAGCATCACCACCAACAAAGCTAGTGGAGGTGATGGAATTCCAGCTGAGCTATTTCAAATCCTGAAAGATAATGCTATTAAAGTGGTTCACTCAATATGCCAGCAAATTTGGAAAATTCAGCAGTGGCCACAGGACTGGAAAAGGTCATTTTTTATTCCAATCCCAAAGAAGGGCAATGCCAAAGAATGGTCAAACTACTCCACAATTGCACTCATTTCACTTGTTAGCAAGGTGATGCTCAAAATCCTTCAAGCTAGGCTTCAACAGTATGTGAACCAAGAACTTCCAGATGTACAAGCTGGATTTTAAAAAGGCAGAGGAACCAGAGATCAAATTGCGAGCATCTGTTGGATCATTGAAAAAGCAAGAGAATTCCAGAAAAACATCTATTTCTGCTTCATTGATTACACTAAAGCTTTTGACTGTGTAGATCACAACAAACTGTGAAAATTTCTTAGAGTGAATACCAGATGACCTTATTGTCTTCTGAGAAATCTGTATGCAGGTCAAGAAGCAACAGTTGGAATCAGATATGGAACAACAGACTGGTTCAATATCGGGAAAGGAGTGCATCAAGGTTGTGTACTGTCGCCCTACTTATTTAGTACATATGCAAAGTACATCATGTGAAATGCTGGGCTGGATGAATCACAAGCTGGAATCAAGTTTGCTGGGAGAAATATAAATAACCTCAGATATGCCAATGACATGACCCTTATGGCAGACAGTGAAGAGGAACTTAAGAGCCTCTTGATGAAGGTGAAAGAGGAGGCTTAAAACTCAATATTCAAAAACCTAAGATCATGGAATCTGGTCCCATTACTTCATGACAGATAGATAGGGAAATAATGGAATCGGTGACAAATTTTACTTTCTTGGGCCTCAAAATCACTGTGGACAGTGACCGCAACCATGAAAGTAAAAGAAGCTTGATCCTTAGAAGAAAAGCTATGACAAAACTAGACAGCATATTAAAAAGTAAAGACATCACTTTGCCAATAAAGGTTCATATATTCAAAGCTATTGTTGTAGCCACACGTTCCAGGAAACAAACTCACTCAGAAGGACAATGCAGATAGTGGAGTGCAGTTTATTACACCAGCGGGCCCAAGGCAGAGTATCCTCTTAGCCAAGGACCCCAACCAGCATTTGTGACAATCTTTTATATCCCATGTGTACATGTCTGAACCCACCACCCCAAATTCCTTGAGACTTACATAAACCAAGGAAAATACAATCCCAATAACCCCATCGTTCACGTGCTATGTGCTCATGTGCTCAGTCAAACAGTTAGCCAATAATCAATAAACCCGAGGTTACACTCCGATAGATACAGAACAATTTATGGCCTGTCTGGAGGAAGGGGTGATTAGTGTATGTTTTCTCTTAGGGGATGAGTAACCTAGATACAATCTTCAAGGTTCCCCTGTATGGAGGGGGTCTTATCTTTCTGTTGTTGTTTCCATAGGCACTAAACACAGAGTTCAGAGTCCATTGGAAAGGTGGCTGAGCATGATCAGCATGAACAGGCCTAAGATGGAGCCCAGGCCCTATGGATTCCTTCTTCACTATGGTTTTTCCAGTAGCCGTGTATGGATATGAGAGCCGGACAATAAAAAAGGCTGAGTGCCGAAGAATTGATGCTTTTGAACTGTAATGTTGGAGAAGACTCTTGAGAGTCCCTTGGACAGCAAGGAAATCAAACCAGTCCATCCTAAAGGAAATCAGTCCTGAATATTCATTGGAAGGAGTGATGCTGAAGCTGAAATTCCAATACTTTGGCTTCCTGACTCAAAGAGCCGACTCACTGGCAAATATTCTGATGCTGGGAAAGTCTGAAGGCAGGAGGTGAAGGCGATGACAGAGGATAGGATGGGTGGATGGCATCACCAACTCGTTGGACATGAGTTTGAGCACACACTGGGAGTTGGTGATGGACAGGGAAGCCTGGCATGCTGTAGTCCATGGGGTCGCAAAGAGTCAGACACAAGTGAGTCACTGAACTGAACTGATATATAAAATAGATAACTAATAAAAACCTACTGTATAGAGCAGGCAATTCTATTCAGTATTCTGAAATGACCTATATGGAGAAATAATCTAAAAAAAGTTGATATATGTATAACTGATTCACTTTGCTGTACAGCAGAAACTAACACAACATTGTAAATGAATGATACTCCAATAAAAATTTTAAAAAGAGCAGAAGCTATACCTTTTATTGCTCTTACATCCTAGAAACTTGACTCTCAGATTTGGCAAAATTATTCAGACTATGAATCAGAAGTATAATTGTTTTTAAGGTCTGCTGATGTTTTGCACAGCAATTGGAATATTTCATAGAATATTAGGGCTGCAAGGGACCTTAACAAATCCTAATCAGATGCCTTTCATTTTGTAAACAAAAATATTCAAAGGCAAATCACTCCTCTGAGTGCATAGGACTGCTGCATGCTTGGTTGTAGAGTTCTCTGAGTGCCTTCCCTCTGATGCCCCAGAGATTCCCAGGTTGCACTTTGTGGTATTAGAAGGAGAAGACTAGCACAAATTTATATTTTTCCTAGAGGACTAACAATACTAAAAACAGAGTGGGTATTAGGCTATGTTAGGTTCAATTTAAGTTGAATAGGTACTCAATCTCTAGAAAGGGGAATAAAATGAAGAAGCTGATGTGTAGGTTAAGTAGTTCTCAACCATGGAAAATTTTGTCCTCAACGGGGCATTTGGCGATGTCTGCAGGTATTTTTTGTAGCAACACCTGGGAGAGTGCTACCTGCATCTAGTGAGTAGAGGTCAGAGATCCTGCTAGATATCCTACAAAGCAAAAGATAGCCCCTCATTACCAAAAATTATACACTCCCAAACATCAATAGGTTGTAAAATCCTGCAGTGGGTATTCTTGTCAGCTCAAGAGCGAGGACAAGGCCAAGAACAAAGGATAGAGAACTGCCATTTACAAATTGTATCTTCAAACACAATGGCCAAATAATTTCTCCTCTCAGGGTAATAAGGTGGTGAGACGTCTGATAGCAGGTGAATCATTTTAAGAGGATTTAATGATGAGATGAAGTCTTGATGGACAGATTATTAACCAGTATTCTCACAAGGAGATTCAAAATTTATTATTCGATTAACCCATTATTTTGCTTGTGCCAAAAGATCCTCTGAAGATAACCTTTGACCCATTGAGTCTGAGAGCCACACACCTGGTCCGAAGTTCCAGCGCTAACACTTTCATAGCCTGTGCGGCCCCTAAATTTATTTGTTGAAGCCTTACTCCCCTAATTTGACTGTATTTGGACATGTGGGCCTTGATAGAAGTAACTCAGATTAAATGAAGTCGTAAGGTGGGGCTATGATCTGATAGAATTTGTGTCCTAAGAAGAAACACTGGAGAAGGCAATGGCATTCCAGTACTCTTGCCTGGAAAATCCCATGGATGGAGGAGCCTGGTAGGCTGCAGTCCATGGGATCGCTAAGAGTCGGAGACGACTGAGCGACTTCACTTTCACTTTTCACTTTCATGCATTGGAGAAGGAAATGGCAACCCACTCCAGTATTCTTGCCTGGAGAATCCCAGGGAAGGGGGAGCCTAGTGGGCACAAAGTCGGACACGACTGAAGTGACTTAGCAGCAGCAGCAGCAGCAGCAGCAGCAAGAAGAAACACCAGAGCTCCATTTCTCTGTGCACTAAGAGGAAAGACCATGTGAGGATTCTGTGAGAAGGTCACTGTCTAAAAGCCAGGAAAAGTGGCTTCATCAAAAAAACTGAACCCTGCCAGACCTTGATCTATGATTTGCAGCCTCCAGACTGTGAGAAAGAAATTTCTGTTGTTTAAGCACCCAACCTGTGGCATTTTGACGGCATTCTAAACAGACTCAAGAAGCTTGAACAACTGAAAAAGAACAGAAAGTAATAAAGATCTCCAAGAATATCTTACAAGGGAAATGTTAAGAGGGTAAAACTCAGATTTTCCTCCAATGAAGACTATCAGTGAGCATTCCCCTGCCATCCCCACACCAGCATTATTGCCTAACAACTTCTTTCCAATAACAGGCAGTTCTGACTGACTCTGGTTTTTGGAAGCTAGGCTTCCTTTTGGTTGCTGAAGACTTTTCAACAGAAACAAAACATATTGAATAACATAATTAGAAGATATTTTAATAAAAGGAAGATAAATGATATTTTTCTGGAATAGGGATTATGTATCGGGGCCACCTATTGAAAACGACAACAAAAAAAAATGTTTCCTTGAAGCCTGTGGTGCAATACTTTTAAATATTAGGTTTGCATGGGAATTATTTAGAATACTTGTTAAAGATTCAGATTCATGGGCCCATCACCATAGATTCTGACTTAGTGGGTTTGAAGTAGGGCCTAGAACCTATTTACAAAACCCTTGGCATTTCTGTACATTCACTAATCACACTGAGAAACACTGTGTCCATACTTCACAATGAACTTTTCAAGGGCAATTTCATTCACAATAAATTTAAGAAAATGGGGGGAGAAATAAATGAAGGGGTTCGGAGAAAAGGAAATGCAATGAGGTAGAAAAAGAATGAAAACTGAAATATAATCCAGATATGAAGAAGTGAAGGCAACCTTGGGGAGGAATTGCATTTTAGAGCAAGTCACAGTGAAAAGGGATGGAGCCTGCTAGAAGTTTATAGTAAGAAAATTCAGTGTATTTACATTTGTCATAACTGACTTCTGAACTCCAGTCTTGGCATTTATAGTCATTGTTAGGGACAATAATTAATATACTCTGTCTCTCACTTTAAAACTTGAAATCAGTCTAGAGTCCTGTATAGAACCTCTCTTTTGGTTCACTAAGGAGATTCAGGAGGAAAAAATTCATGATATTTAAGTGCCAGTAGAGGATGGGAATTAGACCAGCTGAAGATATGCTGGGTGACATATTCCATAGGTATTTCTCATAGGATATTTTATGGGCATATTCCATAGATATCTGAAACCAGACTATCAAGAGAAGAACCTCACAGGTGAAAACTATTTTGTATACCCGCTCATTCTGTGATTCTTAATGTTTATTTTACTTCAGTGAAATCAAGTTTAAACGACATCAGTCACAAGAGGAAAATGGAGTGTTTTGATATGGGTGGGCCATGGAGATATAGGGGAGGTCATGGTGGGACACCTACAGATCGTACATAAGTATTCTGGATGTCTATTGCCAATTATGTGATATTGGAAGTTATATTGCCCAGAATCTTGTGGAAATGCCTGATACTTTTCTGGGTTGGGTTATACAATAGTGAAGTTGCATGAGATTTGGAAGTCAGATGTGAAATAGAAGTCATACGCTTTGAAGATCCTTGTCAATGCGATGTGGTGAGAGAGAGACATACAGGCGCAGGCGGGTTCCAATTTGTTATTGATCTTTTCAACTGGCAGCCTTGATGACCAACAGAACCCACGGCCTGCTATCTGACGGTTTTCTGGTAAATGCATAGAACCATAGTTCTACAGACTACTATAGCCCTCCACACAGTTGAACTATAGCAGCTAGGTGCTCCTAGCTTCGAGATGTTCCTGCAAGCTCTAATTCATTCAGTCACACCATGAATAGCTAATGGCTTTTCTCTGATCCTTCTACTCTAGACTTTTACTTCCCAAGTGACTCCCTCAATCATATTAGGTCTAATTCTTATAATGAATTTCTTATTCCATGACCCTTGTGATAATACTGCTTCCCAGACTAAACCCTGATCAGTAACAACCCTATATCACTTCCCTCCACCAATCTTTCCAATGCATACCAGCCTCATAGACCTTCAAAGTACAAAGAACATTGAGAAGAAACAATTCTCCACATATACTTGAGCTAACTCTTCCCATAATAATTAGTATCTAGATATGAGAGCTTTCTCTCAGTGAGTACTAGAGAAAGGTTGGATGCGTAGAGCTAATGTTTTGCAACAATAAGAAATTGAAGGCATCCTTCAATTTATAAAGAGTTTAGATTGAGACACATGGACTTTAAGGACAATTGTAAAATGTTTGGGGTCCAGATGGCTGTCAGTGACCCTTATTTTGTTGTTCAGTCCCTAAGTCATGTCCTACTCTGTCTGACCCCACGGACTGTAGCACACCAGACTTTGCTGACCTTCACTGTCTCCTAGAGTTTGCTCAAACTCATTCCATTGAGTCGGTGATGCCATCCAACCATTTCATCCTCTGTCACCCACTTCTTCTACCTTCTATATTTCCCAGCATCAGGGCCTTTTCCAGTGAGTCGGCTCTTCGCATCAGGTGGCAAAAGTATTGGAACTTCAGCTTCAGCATCAGTCCTAACGAATACTCAGAGTTTATTTCCTTTAGGATTGACTGATTTTATCTCCTTGCTGCCCAAGGAACTCCCAAGAGTTTTCTCCAGCACCACAATTCAAAAACATCATTTTTTTTTTTTTTCGGTACTCAGCCTTCTTTATGGTCCAGCTCTCACATTCCATACATGACTATTGGAAAAACCATAGCTTTGACTATTGGACCTTTATTAGAAAAGTGATGTCCCTGATTTTTAATATACTGTCTAGATTTGCCATAGCTTTCCTTCCAAGAAGCAAGTGCTTTTTAGTTTCATGGCTGTAGTTACGGATTTTGGAGCCCAAGAAAATAAAATCCGTCACTGTTTCCACTCTTTTCCTCATCTATTTGCATTGAAGTCATGGGGCCAGATGCCATGATCTTCATTTTCTTAATATTGAGTTTTAAATCAGCTTTTTAACTCTCCTATTTCACCCTCATCAAGAGTCTCTTTAGTTCCTCTTTGATTTCTGCCATTAGACTGGTATCATTTGCATATCTGAGGTTGTTGATATTTCTCCTGGCAATCTTAATTCCAGCTTGTGATTCATTCAGCCTGGAATTTTGCATGATGTAGTCTGCATATAAGTTAAATAAGCAGGATAACAGCATACAGCCTTGATGTACTCCTTTCCCAATTTTGAGTCAGTTCATTTTTTCATGTCTGGTTCTAACCATTGCTTCTTGACCTGCATATAGGGTTCTCAGGAGACAGGTAAGATGGTCTGGTATTCACATCTCTTTAAGAATTCTTCAGTTTGTTGTGATCCATAAAGTCAAAGCCTTTCACAGAGTCAGTGAAGCAGATGTTTTTTTGGAATTTCCTTGCTTTTTCTATGATTCAATGGATGTTGGCAATTTGATCTCTGGTTCCTTTGACTTTTCTAAATCCAGTTTGTACATCTGGAAGTTCTTGGTTCACGTACTGTTGAAGCCTAACTTGAAGGATTTTGAGCATTACCTTACTAGCATGTGAAATGAGTGCAATTGTACAGTAGTTTGAACATTCTTTGGCATCACCTTTCTTTGAGATTGGAATGAAAACTGACCTTTCCCAGTCCTAGGGCCATGGCTGAGTTTTCCAAATTTGCTGACATATTGAGTGCAGCCCTCAATCTGGATATAAGTTTAGAACACTAGATGAGGAAGTCAAGTGATAGCAAGTGGATGTTCTTCAGACAAGCCACTTGCAGAAATTGGCTTTAGCAGAGTGACTGCAAATGCAGAAAATCAAAGGGATGCCATGGGCTATGAAAGTGGCAACTTATAGGGCGATTTAAGATGCTTTAAAACCAAAGAGAAATTCTCTACAGAGCAAATAATGTGTTACTTTCCTTTCTAGGGAACTAGAGATTTCAAGTGCAGCCTGCTCACAGCCAGAGACCACAGGAAGTTCACATTCTGGGTCAGTAATACTGGTGGTTGAAGTTCTGCAGGGTTTGGGTCCTCCCATACTCAATGGCTGCTACTGCTGTTGCTTCTAAGTCACTTCAGTCATGTCTGACTCTGTGCAACCCCATAGACGGCAGGCTACCAGGCTCCCCCGTCCCTGGGATTCTCCAGGCAAGAACACTGGAGTGGGTTGCCGTTTCCTTCTCCAATGCATGAAAGTGAAAAGTGAAAGTGAAGACGCTCAGTCATGTCCGACTCTTCGCGACCCCATGAACTGCAGCCCACCAGGCTCCTCCGTCCATGGGAGCTTCCAGGCAAGAGTACTGGAGTGGGGTGCCATTGCCTTCTCCACGTACTCAGTGGCAGTGTCCTCCAAACTCTGCTTTGGATTGGTGGACTGCAGAACTTGGGGTGACTCAGCACCCTTCCTAGATAGAAGGTAGATAAGCAAAGAGAGTAGAGACAGTTACATTTACGACTGGACTTAAGCTTAGTTAGTAAAACACATCTTTGTTTTGTTAGCACAGCTGTTTCAACTCTTTTCTTTATCTGTTTTACAGGAAATATTTTATATGAAGATTTCTAACCTTACTAAGTCTGAAATAATTGGGAAATTTATTTTTCCAACTTCAGACCAATAAGTAGATGAGGATCTGGTTTCTTCCTGAAGCTTCATGGAAATAGCATCAGCTGCTCCTTCTGAGTGCTGTTCGCTGGCATGACTGCAGGGACGTGCACACAGAGGGATAGATATTCAGACTCAGCAATGGACAGTTTCTGCTCCCTCTACCTGGCATGAACCCCAAATGTTTTCTTTCTCCACTGTCTGGCACTGTCCATGGCAAAACAGATGACACCACCCTTATGGCAGAAAGCAAAGACAAACTAAAGAGCCTCTTGATGAAAGTGAAAAAGGAGAGTGAAAAAGTTGGCTTAAAACTCAACATTCAGAACACTAAGATCATGGCATCCAGTCCCATCACTTCATGGCAAATAGATGGGGAAACAGTGGAAACAGTGACAGACTATATTTTCTTGGGCTCCAAAATCACTGCAGGTGGTGACTGCAACCATGAAATTAAAAGACACTTGCTCCTTGAAAGAAAGTTATGGCCAACCTAGACAACATATTAAAAAGCAGAGACATTACTTTGCCAACAAAGGCCCACCTAGTCAAAGCTATGGTTTTTCCAGTAGTCATGTGTGGATGTAAGAGTTGGACTATAAAGAAAGCTGAGCACCGAAGAACTGATGCTTTTGAACTGTGGTGTTGGAGAAGACTCTTGAGAATCCCTTGGACTGCAAGGAGATCCAATAAGTCCATCCTAAAGGACATCAGTCCTGAATATTCATTGGAAGGACTGATGCTGAAGCTGAAACTCCAATACTTTGGCCACCTGATGGGAAGAACTGACTCATTTGAAAAGAACCCTGATGCTGGGAAAGATTGAAGACAGGGGGAGAAGGGGATGAGATGGTTGGATGCCATCACCAACGTAATGGACATGAGTTTGAGATGGCTCCAGGAGTTGGTGCTGGACAGGGAAGCCTGGCGTGCTGCAGTCCATGGGGTTGCAAAGAGTTGGACATGACTGAGTGACTGAACTGATGGGAAAACTCTCTCCCTTTCCTCTCAATTAAAAGGAAAATTTGCTGTCGGTTCAAAGCATCTAAAGGATTAGCCTGAATTCAAAATTGAAATTGTTTTCCACCCTGCTGCCTCCCTAAGCTACCCCCAAAGCTGAAAATTTCCTCCACCCTCACTGCAAATAAAATGGTCAAGTAGGGGGCTAGCTGATGGCAGCAGCTGGGTGAGCTTCACAACTACTCCTGAAGGAATAGGATAGTTCTGTGATAATCAGACCTTCCTCCCTCAGGGGCACTGGGGTTTCTAACTAGCATGCTTATTTCTGTTTTACCTGTAAGTAAAGGATAAGTGAAGTGAAGTCGCTCAGTAGTGTCTGACTCTTTGCGACCCCATGGCCTGTAGCCTACCAGGCTCCTCTGTCCATGGGATTTTCCAGGCAATAGTCCTGGAGTGGATTGCCATTTCCTTCTCCAGGGGATCTTCCCAACCCAGGGATCGAACCCGGGTCTCCCGCATTGTAGACAGATGCTTTACCGTCTGAGCCACCAGGGAAGCTTTAAAGTAAAGGGTAATCATGCATTAATTCCCTTAAGGTATAGTTGAAATCATGTTTTAACTGGGAGATGGAAGCTTCCAGGCCTCCTTAAAATGCTAGTAAGCTTTGAGATGTATGATGGCAAGGGCTTCTGAGATGGGTTTGCTGGTGTCCAGGGCTGCTGTGGGTGTAATCGAGGTCTGTCCCTACATGTCCTCTTTAGCCCTTGCAAGATACCCTGAAGACTGTGGAACACTCACTTTATCTGACATGTGGTGCGACCACCAGCACACTTCTCTAGCCCACTAGCCTCCCCAGACAACCCCATAGAATTGGTAGAGGCAAGAAAACTGTGAGGCAAACCAAGTTGGTCTCTGGTGCATTTCCATCAGAGCTCACAGAGGCAAGAGCTTCACATGGGATGGAACTAGCAAAACCAAAACCAGGAAGTGGCAAACACTGGAAAGTAGAACCTGGGCAAGATACAAGAATGGGAAAAAAAGTCAAGGTCAAATCCCCAATTAGCATAATAAAAGCCCCCAATTTCATTGAGAATTGGCATTTCTGGGGTTGCTGGGGCCAGAAGTAGACTGGAACTTACAAGGAGAAAGTCCTGAGAATTAGTGCTGGTGATGCAGTTCTCTCAACAACTTTCCCCCAGGGCAGGACTTCTCTGAGGGGATGAGTACTCTCTTATCTCAAGGATGCACCTCTCTTTTATCTCAGTATTGAAGGGCCAGTATTCAGAATTCTTCACAATTTTCCTCTCACAGATTTTCTATTGTGTTGTCCCGTAATCTGATTGTTGTCTCTCTCAAGGGGTAGAGTACCAAGACTGGAGTGCAAAGCTAATTGCTTTGCTTCACTGAGTTTCTGTTCTTCCTCCAAGACAACGTTTACACTTTCTCTCCCCTTTCTATAGTAATATCAATCTTGGGCATGTCACTCGGCACTGGGTATACGTGGTGGCCCAAAATTTAGAGCTGACTAATTCAATGAAAAATGTTAAGGGCAGGTAAGGGGCTGTTATTCATCTTAGCATTTGCCTTTTAGTAGAGAATTTACTTTCTCCAAACTCCCTCTAATGAAAGAGGGGAGAGCCTGCCCATTTTGTCACCTCTCAAATCCTGTCCTCTGGGTGTTGTCTCTCCCACCTACTAGCCCAAGAACAATACTGAAGTAAAGAACAGAGCAGCTCTCAGTTTAAAGAATGTTTCCCAGGCCAATGGAATCAAGCAGTTGGCAACTCCCAAATCTGTTTGCAGACAGTGCTGAAAGTTGAGATTAGTATAGCTGCAGGATTGGATACAATCTTCAGATTGTCTTGCCAAATATGGGTTAAAATGACTTTGGCTGCTGTACACTCCAGTTTCAATGGAGGCAGAGAAAGCGTCTTTTTCTCTCATCTTTTCTGATCTCCTGGGGCCTAACAGTCAGTGTTTGGCTTAGAAAGGGATTTGGTATCTTTTTATTATAGTTTTGATGTCAACTCCAATGCCACATGGGAAGCCTTCTTATTTTCAAGGGGCAGCCACAAGCAGAGAACAGCAATCTGTGTTTTTCTATTTTTTTTGTCTCTGAGATAATTTTGAAGGAGGCAGTGTTTGTGTTTCCAAATTACCCCTCCACTTTTCAATTTTTGTATCTCCTTACATATCCTCATATATCATTTTCATGGTTTTGTGGTTTTAGGCTGTTCTTCTTTTGAGAGGAAAGCAATCTGATAATAAGCCTATATTAGGTATTCAGACCTGAGTACGTTATTCCTTTAAAGGCTACTTAGATTTTTTAAAAGGTTGCAGAAAGAGGACAATACTCAAACCATATTTGCCTTACATGCAAAAACATTTTTGACTCAAAATATAAGTATCAGTTTTCATAACCCAAGCAAACAGACCTCTGGAAAAGTTCAGTTCTCTCTTGGTAGAAGCATTGGTTAATTGCAGCTTCAATTCATATTGCTGGTATTACTTATAAAGCAATGGTTTATGTGGATTACATTATTTATTTATTTGTATAATCCAGAATATTTTAGAATTTAGGTGGAACATGGAGGTGAGGAGAGGGTGTAGAGCAATAAAGCAGAATAATGGGAGCCCCCGAAGATGAGCATGCATTGTTTATATGGTCATTGGTCACTAATGTTGATTGGTATCAAGGTAAGATCAGGTCTGATCATTAACATCTTGAAGTCTTTAATCTTTTTTAGGCATCTATGCTATTTTAAAAATAAACTTACAAAATAACTACCATAATACTTTATAAAGTATAACACTTTTGTTGAAAGATTAATATTAGTATGAATATTTGTGGAGTATCATTAAGTAGAGGAACTTCCCTGGTGGCTTAGACGGCAAAGCATCTGCCTGCAACACGCAAGACCTGGGTTCAATCCCTGGGTGGGGAAGATCCTCTGGAGAAGGAAATGGCAACCCATTCCAATATTCTTGCTTGGAAAATTCCATGGATGGAAGAGCCTGGTAGGCTACAGTCCATGGGGTCGCAAAGAGTCAGACACGACTGAGCGACTTCACTTTCACTTTCATTAAGTAGAACAGTTTTAGCTGTTTGTGACATAAACACTGATGGGATGCATAGACTCCTGATGAAATGTATACAATGTTCAGTGTTAAAAAGCAACAGTATTTCCACTGGAAACATATATTCCTGGCACAGAGAAGTCTGTTAAGAAAAATCTTTTCTATCGATAACACATCATAATGGTGGCTGATGTCTTGAGCTGGAAGACAGAACCCCAGGGATGAATGTAGTATGGGAAATAAAGGAACAAAACCTAATAAGGCTGCTTTTTTGCTCAGCTTGCATTGGAGAACTTGATTTTTACATTTGCAAATATGGATCTTTTTATGTGATCATGTGCTAAAGCAGCAAAGTTGTAATAATGTCTTGTGTTAAAGTGAATCATTTAAAAATGAGAATTTATTTATTTAATGAGTGTTCTTTTCCTGAACTGGATGTACGTATTTAACTCTAGCAGATAGAGTGGCTGTTAATAATTCATATTCCCGTCACTAGGGTATGAAACTTCCAGGCATCATCATTCATTTTAGCCATTCTGCACTGTTGCATATTATTTTGGTTTTAATTTGCATTATCCTAATACCTAATGAGGAGGAGGTAGTGGCACCCCACTCCAGTACTCTTGCCTGGAAAATCCCATGGACTGAGGAGACTGGAAGGCTGCAGCCCATGGGGTCGCTGAGGGTCAGACACGACTGAGCGACTTCACTTTCACTTTTCCCTTTCATGCATTGGAGAAGGAAATGGCAACCCACTCCAGTGTTCTTGCCTGAAGAATCCCAGGGATGGGGGAGCCTGGTGGGCTGCCATCTATGGGTTCGCACAGAGTCAGACATGACTGAAGTGACTTAGCAGCAGCAGCAGCAATACCTAATGAACATGATCACTTTTTCATATGTTAATTTGTCATTTGGATTCCAAGAAGTTCCTCTTCGAATCTTTTGCTCACAGAAGACCCTGAATAATCAAAGCAATCTTGAGAAAGAAGAATGGAACTAGAGAAACCAAGTTCCAAGCTCCTAGTCTGAAGTCAGGGTCTTCCTGACTTAGACTTCAGACTATACTATAGACTATAAACTTCAGACTCTACTACAAATCTACAATCATCAAGACAGTATTGTACTGACACAAAAACAAAAGTACAGACCAATGGAAGAAAATAGATACACCAGAGATAAATCAACACACCTATGGACAACTTATCTTTGATAGAGGAGGCAAAAATATACAATGGAAAAATGAGTTTCTTCAATAAGTGGTGCTGGGGAAACTGGTCAACTACATGTAAAAGAATGAAATTTGAACATTTGATAACACCATATATAAAAATAAAATCAAAATGAATTAAAAACTTAAATGTAAGACCACAAAGTATAAATCTCATAGAGGAAAACATAGGCAGAACACTCTCTGACATAAATCACAGTGAGACCCTCTATGACCCATCTCCTAGAGTAATGGAAATAAAACAAAAATAAACAAATGGGATCTAATTAAACTTAAAAGATTTTACACAATGTAGGAAACTTTAAGCAAGGTGAAAAGACAACCCTCAAAATGGGAGAAAATAATAGCAAATGAAATAATTGACAAAGAATTAATCTCCAGAATATACAAGCAGCTGATGCAGCTCAATACTAGAAAAACAAACAACCCAATCAAAAAGTGGGCAGACCTAAACAGACATTTCTCCAAAGAAGACACACAGATGGCTAATAAACACATGACAAGATGTTCAACATCATTCATTATTAGGGAAATGCAAATCAAAACCACAATGAGGTATCATGTCATACCAGTCAGAATGGCCATCATCAGAAAGTCTACAAACAATAAATGATGGAGAAATTGTGGAGAAAAGGGAATCCTTTTACACTGTTGATGGGAATGCAAACTGATGCAACCACTATAGAGAACAGTATGGAGATTCCTTAAAAAACTAGGAATAAAACATGATCCAGCTATTCCACTACTGGGTATATATGCTGAGGAAATGAGAATCGAAAAAGACACTGTACTGCAATGTTCATTGCAGCATTTTTTACAATAGTTGGGACATGGAAGCAACCTAGATGCCCATCAGCAGATGAATGGATAAGGAAATTGTGGAACATGTATACAATGGAATATTACTCAGCTATAAAAAGGAATGCATTTGAGTCAGTTCTAAAAAGGTGGATGACCCTAGAGCCTATTATACAGATTGAAGTAAGTGAGAAAGAGAAAGACAAATACTGCATAATGATGAATATATATGGAATCTGGAAAGATGGCACTAACAATCCTAAGTGCAGGGCAGAAAAGGACCCACAGACATAAAGAACAGACTTTTGGACACAGTGGGAGAAGGAGAGGATGGGATGATTTAAGATAATAACTTTGAAACATATATATTACCATATATAAAATAGATAGCCAGTGGGAGTTTGATGTATGATGCAGGGAACCGAAAGCTGGTGCTCTGTGACAATCTGAAGGGATGGGGTGCGGAGGGAGTGGGAAGGGGGTTTAGGAGTGAGGGAACACATGTATGCCTATGGCCAATTCATGTTGATGTATGGCAAAAACCATCACAATATTGTAAAGTAATTATCCTTCAATTAAAATAATTAAATAATTTTTAAATAAATTAAAAAAAATGCCATTCCATGAAAACAATGTGCTGATAAATTGTGTTTTATTAATTTTAAGAAACTTTGTTTACAAAAGAAGCCAAGAGTGAGGCAATATTTGTAATACATAAATCCAAAAGAGACTCCTGCCCAACATAAAGAACTCCTTTGCATTAATAAGAAAGCCAATAGGAAAATGAGCAAAAGAGTTGAAGAGGAACTTCTTGAAATCCAAATGACAAATTAACATATGAAAAAGTGATCACGTTTGTTAGGTATTAGGATAATGCAAATTAAAGCCAAAATGAGATTCTTCCTGGGTAAAGTAATCTTGGTTGTATGTTTTTCTCTTTCATCGCTTTAAGTATATCCAGCCATTCCCTTCTGTTGTGCAGAGTTTAGCTTTCAGCCTTACAGGGATCCCCTTGTATGTTATTTGCTGCTTTTCCCATGTTGTTTTTAATATTTGTTCTTTGTGTTTAATTTTTGTTAGTTTGATTAATCGGAGAAGGCAATGGCACCCCTCTCCAGTACTCCTGCCTGGAAAACCCCATGGACAGAGGAGCCTGGTAGGCTGCAGTCCATGGGGTTGCTGAGGGTTGGACACGACTGAGCGACTTCAGTTTCACTTCTCACTTTCATGCATTGGAGAAGGAAATGGTAACCCACTCCAGTGTTCTTACCTGGAGAATCCCAGGGATGGGGGAGCCTGGTGGGCTGCCATCTACGGGGTCACACAGAGTCGGACACAACTGAAGTGACTTAGCAGCAGCAGTTTGATTAATATGTGTCTTGGCATGTTTCTCCTTGGGTTTATCTTGTATGGGACTCTCTGGGCTTCCTGGACTTGAGTGGCTATTTCCTTTCCCACTTTAGGAAATTTTTCATCTATGATCTTCTCAAATATCTCCTCATGCCCTTTCTTCCTGTCTTCTGGGATGCATATGATCTGAATGTTGGGGTGCTTAACATTGTCCCAGAGGTTTCTGAGGCTGTCCTGATTTCTTTTTATTATTTTTTGTTTATTCTGCTCTGCTTCAGTTATTTCTACCATTCTATATTCCAGCTCACTTATCCATTCTTCTGCCTTTATTACTGTACTTTTGGTTCACTCTAGATTATTTTTAATCTCAGGTATTTCATGGTTCATTGTTGATTATTTATTCTTTAATTCTTCTAGGTCCTTGCTAAACATTTCTTGCATCTTCTTAATCCATTCCTCCAGTCTGTTTATCTTTGTCTCCGTTTTGTTTTTAAGATTTTTGGATCATCATTACTGTCATCATTCTGAATTCTTTTTCAGGTTTACTCCCTATCTCCTCCTCTTTTGTTTGGTCTGGTGAGTCTTTGCCATGTTCCTTCACCTGCTGGATATTTCTCTGTCTTTTATTTTTGTTTAGTTCACTATGTTTGGGGTCTCCTTTCTGCCAGCTGGAGGGTCATATTTCCTCTTAATTGTGGAGTCTGTTCCCTATTGGTGGGGTTAGACCAATGCTTTGTGAAGGTTTCCTAGTTAGGGTGACTTGTGCCTGTGTTCTGGTGGATGGAGCTGGATCTTTTCTCTCTGGAGGGCAGTGCAGTGTCCGTAATGAGTTTTGGTGTGTCTATGGGTTAGGTATGGCTTTGGGAAGCCTATCTGTTAGTGTGCAGAATTGTGTTCCTGATTGGCATGGGGTATCTTGCACTGAAGCTTCCTGGCTCTTAAGTGGAGCTCCGTCTCAGTGTAAGTATGGAGGCTTTTTTTGTAGACTCTTGTTTATTACTGTTGCATGGGGTTGGGAGTTTTCTGATGGTTCACTGTCCTGGTGTTGAATCTCTTGCCTCTTGAGTTCAGTCCTGACATCTCACAGTAGCATCAAGATTTATCAGGCCACATAGAACAGAAGACAAAATCCCCTAGATTAATGATGAAACCACTGTCCACTGCCAGGAACAACAAAGAGATTCACAGAGTTATATAGAGACCAGAAGAAGGAGAAAGAGGTGAAAAGAAAGAGAAAAGTGAGTCAAAAGAGAAGACAGCAATCAAGCCAATAATCAAATCCCTAAGTGAATATGGATCCTAAAACTTAGATCCTCAAAGATACAAAATTAATTATAAAAATAAAAAAGCAAAAACTAAAAACCTAGAATAAAAATTAGACTCACAGAAGTAAAATATAGAAAGCAAAATATTGAACACAACAATAAAAAAATATGGAATTAAAAAAAAAAAGCTTTTTTACAAAAGTAATGTACAAAAAATAAAAATTAAAGAAGTAATAAAGAACCATGTTTGGACAGTATGAGGGAATAAAGGGAGGGTGGAGAAAATAAAATAAATAATGATAAAATACTGAAAAATAATTTAGAAAAATAATAAATTAAAAAAATTTTATAGGGGGTGGTGAGTACATATATGGTGGTAGTGAGAGGAATATTCATGTGATTGATTCTTTGGTTTTCCTGTTCCAGTCAATTTGCCTACTGAGAGGGTCCTTCAATATATCTAGGAAGGTCTCCAGACCTGTTGTAGGCAGTGTGGAGTCAGTTTAAACTCAGAACTTCCCTTTCTCCAGCTTGTATTTGCTCTCAAAGTCCACAGTTGCTCCGAAAGTGTACAGTCCCAAGTTAACTGCAGGATCTTAATCTGCCGCACTGTGGCTGGACCACACGGGGGATTGCCACAGCCTCAGGTGGGTGTGCACCTCCCGGTCTGTGGGACCCTTGGCAGAAGCAAGCTGTTCAGGCTCCTGGCTGGGCCTTGAGGGCACAGTCTTAGGTGGGCCGTGCATTTCCCCAGGGAAGCTGGTTTCAGGTGGTGACACTGTTGGCAGTTCTGTGCTACTTAGGATCCCAGGAAGACTGGGATAGTGACTGGTGGCTGCTCACAACTTGGTGGTGAAGTGAAGTGAAGTGAAGTCGCTCAGTTGGGGCCAAGATTGTAGTGACTCCTTGTCTTCCACCTCTGGCGCACCTGCTTCTCTGCCTCTGGGGCTCTAGACTGCAGCCAGCTGGCACCCCTTTGGTATTTGCTAGGGTGGGATCCTTTGTTCCATGAGCACACGGAGTTAGAGTGCAGTGTTAGAGACTTCCTGTGGGAATGACCTTTTGTTTCTCTGGCATTTCCAGAGTTTTCCCTGTCCCGCCTGTGCTGTGTCACATTAGTCCCCTCAGAGTGTCTTCACGGCTTTCAACCTCAGTCCTTTCCCTGAGGACTGACCCATGTAGCCCATGCCTCCACACCCAGCCCCCACAGGCTGCAGGCAGATGCAAGCGGGTGAGCCACTTGGCTGTATATTGTCATTCCGCATGGTCTCTGTGGTGAATTTTCTTCCTTTTGCTTCACTGTGCTTCACTCTGAAGTTCCTAAGTTCCCCCTGACCCCAGCTGTGACAGGGTTTCCTACTGTGTGGAAAAGTCTCCTCCTTCACAACTCTTTCCCCAGAAAGGGTACCCTGTCCTGAAATTCTCTGTCCCCCTTTCTGTCTTTATCCTTGCCCTACCTCATTTCGAGGATTGGTTTGCTTTTCTGGACATCTGGGGTCCTCTGCCAGCATTCAGAAGTTGTTCTGTGGGAATAGTTCCACATGGAGAGGATCTTTTGATGTATTTGTGGTGGAGAAGGTGGTCTCTCTGTTCTATTCTTCCGCCATCTTGAAGCCTGCCCTGCCATTTCATCTTGAATATAGCAATATGTGGGCTTCCCTGGTGGCTCAGATGGTAAAGATTCCACCTGCAATGCAGGAGTCCTGGGTTCAATCCCTGGGTTGGGAAGATCCCCTGGAGAAGGGAATGGCAATCCATTCCAGTATTCTTGCCTGGAGAATCCCCATAGACAGAGGAGCCTGGCAGACAACAGTCCATGGAGTTACAAAGAGTCGGACATGACTGAGCAACTACACTACTTAAGCTGTCTTTGCCACAGTTCAGTTCAGTTCAGTCCCTCAGTTGTGTCTGACTCTTTGTGACCACATGGACTGCAGCACGCCAGGCTTCCCTGTCCATCACCAAGTCCCAGAGTTTACTCAAACTCATGTCCTTTGAGTCGCTGATGCCATCCAACCATCTCATCCTCTATCATCCCCTTCTCCTCCTGCCTTCAATCTTTCCCAGCATCAGGGTCTTTTCAAACGACTCAGCTCTTCACATCAGGTGGCCAAAGTATTGGAGTTTCAGCTTCAGCATCAGTCCTTCCAATGAATATTCAGGACTGATTTCCTTTAGGATGGACTGGTTGGATCTCCTTGCTGTGCAAGGGATTCTCAAGAGTCTTCTCCAATACCACAGTTCAAAAGCATCAATTCTTCAGCACTCAGCTCTCTTTACAGTCCAACTCTCACATCCATACATGACTATTGGAAAAACCATAGCCTGGACTGGACGGACCTTTGTTGGCAAAGTAATGTTTCTGCTTTTTAATATGTTGTCTCGGTTGGTTATAACTTTTTTTCCAAGGAGTAAATGTCTTTTAATTTCATGGCGGCAATCACCATCTGCAGTGATTTTGGAGTCCCCAAAAGTAAAATCTGCCACTGTTTCCACTGTTTCTCCATCTATTTGCCATGAAGTGATGGGACTGGATGCCATGATCTTTGTTTTCTGAATGTTGAGCTTTAAGCCACCTTTTTCACTCTCCTCTTTCACTTTCATCAAGAGGCTTTTTAGCTCTTCTTCACTTTCTCCCATAAGGGTGGTGTCATCTGCATATCTGAGGTTATTGATATTTCTCCCGGCAATCTTGATTCAGCTTGTGCTTCATCCAGCCCAGCATTTCTCATGATGTACTCTGCATATAAGTTAAGTAAACAGGGTGACAATATACAGGCTTGACATACTCCTTTCCCGATTTGGAACCAGTCTGTTGTATCATGTCCAGTTCTAACTGTTGCTTCCTGACCTGCATACAGATTTCTCAAGAGGCAGGTCAGGTGGTCTGATATTCTGATATCTTTCAGAATTTTCCACAATTTATTGTGATCCACACAGTCAAAGGTTTTCACATAGTCAATAAAGCAGAAACAGATGTTTTTCTGGAACTCTCTTGCTTTTTCTTTGCCTACTTCATCATAAACCAATAAACCAATTATTGATTTTCTGCTCATATTTAGATATATCGTCCATCTGGAACTGATTTTTAATTTATTATATTTTCCCCACCATTTATTGAAAAATCCATCTCTTTCCCAGGGTACTATGTGCATGCTAAGTGCTAAGTCACTCAGATCATTTCCAACTCAGTGCAACCCTATGGACTATATCCCACCAGGCTCCTCTGTTCATGAGATTCTCCAGGCGGGAATACTGGAGTGGATTGCTGTGCCCTCCTCCAGTGGATCTTCCGAACCCAGGGATTGAACCCTTGTCTCTTATATCTACCTGCACTGGCAGGCATGTTCTTTACCAGTAGAGCCACCTGGGAACGTAGTATAGTGTTATGCTGCTGCTGCTGCTAAGTCGCTCAGTCGTGTCCGACTCTGTGCCACCCCATAGACAACAGCCCACCAGGCTCCCCCATCCCTGGGATTCTCCAGGCAAGAACACTGGAGTGGGTTGCCATTTCCTTCTCCAGTGCATGAAAGTGAAAACTGAAAGTGAATTTGCTCAGTAGTGTCTGACTCCTAGAGACCCCATGGACTGCAGCCCACCAGGCTCCTCCATCCATGGGATTTTCCAGGCAAGAGTACTGGAGTGGGGTGCCATTGCTTTCTCCATAGTGTTATCAGTTCAGTTCAGTTCAGTCGCTCAGTCATGTCGGACTCTCTGCGACCCCATGAATCTCAGCACGCCAGGCCTCCCTGTCCATCATCAACTCCCAGAGTTCACTGAGATTCACGTCCATCGAGTCAGTGATGCCATCCAGCCATCTCATCCTCTGTCTTCCCCTTCTCCTCCTGCCCCCAATCCCTCCCAGCATCAGAGTCTTTTCCAATGAGTCAACTCTTCACATGAGGTGGCCAAAGTACTGGAGTTTCAGCTTTAGCATCATTCCTTCCAAAGAACACCCAGGGCTGATCTCCTTCAGAATGGACTGGTTGGATCTCCTTGCAGTCCAAGGGACTCTCAAGAGTCTTCTCCAACACCACAGTTCAAAAGCATCAATTCTTCAGCACTCAGCCTTCTTCACAGTCCAACTCTCACATCCATACACGACCACAGGAAAAACTATAGCCTTGACTAGACGGACCTTTGTTGGCAAAGTAATGTCTCTGCTTTTGAATATGCTATCTAGGTTGGACATAACTTTCCTTCCAAGGAGTAAGCGTCTTTTAATTTCATGGCTGTGGTCACCATCTGCAGTGATTTTGGAACCCCCCAAAATAAAGTCTGACACTGTTTCCACTGTTTCCCCATCTATAAACCATGAAGTGATGGGACCGGATGCCATGATCTTCATTTTCTGAATGTTGAGCTTTAAGCCAACTTTTTCACTCTCCTCTTTCACTTTCATCAAGAGGCTTTTTAGTTCCTCTTCACTTTCTGCCATAAGGGTGGTGTCATCTGCATATCTGAGGTTATTGATATTTCTCCCGGCAATCTTGATTCCAGCTTGTGTTTCTTCCTGTCCAGCGTTTCTCATGATGTACTGTGCATATGAGCTAAATAAGCAGGGTGACAATATACAGCCTTGATGTACTCCTCATAGTGTTATAGTTTATCCTAAATTAGATGGCTTTATAGGTATGAATCAGTTTCTGAATTCACCATTCAGTTCTACTTCTTTATGTTTGTTTTGCTACTGTTTTGCCAAAAGTACAATTTTTTAAGTATTAATCATTGTAATAATTTTTGCCATCTTTCAGTTGAAGTCCAGGAATCGGATTTACACTTCTTCAAATTATTTTTAGCCTTTTGCATGGGGATATAAAGTTAGAACAAGCTTGTCAGTTTAGACTCACACATCCATGTTCTGATTTATGTTTGGATTGACTTGAATCTCTAGACTTGGAATCTCTATTAATTGGGGAGAATTATTCTCTGCAATATTGAGCTTCTCAGTCCATAGTCATAGTATATTCTTCAATTTACTATGTTTTTATTGTATTTCTCTCAATAATATACTTTTCAGTATTCATCTCTTACATATGCTTTACTGGATTTATTACTAGGTGTTTGATGTTTTGTTGCTGTTATAAATTTTAAATGTATATTTGAAATTTATTTTTTGCCACTAGTCTGTAGAAGTTCAGTTGGTGATTTCTTCAAATACTGTTTTGCCCATTCTTTTATGACTCCTTTTCTGTCTCTAATTATGTTTTTGTGTTCATGTGTATCTTTAAACTTTTTTGTATATTCCATTTTTTTGGTGCTTCAGATTGGAAGGTATCCATATTTATATGTCTATATCATCTACCTATAATCTATCTAATCTAGTACTCTGTATACTATTGGTATTTTAACTTATCCCTTGGGCTCTTATTTTTAAATATCTTATTTTCAAGTTTTGAAATTTCTATTGATTCTTTTTTTTTTAAGTTCTGGTGAAATTTTCTACTTGTAGTCCATTTTATTTATATCTTTGACTATATTAAAAAATATTTATCATTTTAACATCAAAGTTTCATTCTTTCCAAAACCTAAATCTAGATGACACTCAGTTTATTATTATGTTTTCTCATTGTTCTCAATTTTCTCATTCCTTTTTTAGCATACCTAGTAATTTTTTATCAAATACTTGATATTGTATATAGACATTGTTAGTGAAAGAAGGTGTGATCTTCTAAGAGCATTCACCCTTTCCTCTTCTAGACTCATTCAGTGGTAGCTGTTTATCTTTATTCCAATCAGGGACTGAATGCAATTGACCCTGGGCTGCAGTTTTGGAAGGCTCAGTCTAGTGTATCACTAGAGAACTTTCAGCTGAGAGGTAGTTCTCCAATTCTAATCTTTCTTTCCCTAGGACTGCCATACTACCAACAGTTCTGCCCTGCTTTTCAGAAGCTTCTATTATCTTTTAACTTTCCATCCCATGTACTCTCAGAATTTGACATATCTCTTGAGGGAGAAATTGGACACTTATGAATTTTCTCAAGTCTCTAAAATAGTCTCTAGTCCTATGAGATCACCAAATACACAGGTTACCTAGTCCCCAGTAGTGGTCTTCTGAGTAGGCAAATCCTAGTCTGAATGTTTCTCCTCTTTTCATGTTGTAAGAATCAAGCAGTGCTCCTAGGAAAAGGGCTTCCCTGGTAGCTCAGACGGTAAAGTGTCTGCCTGCAATGTGGGAGACCTGGATTTGATCCCCGGGTCAGGAAGATACCCTGGAGAAAGAAATGGCAACCCACTCCAGTACTCTTGCCTGGAAAATTCCATGGATGGAGGAGCCTGGTAGGCTACAGTTCATGGGATCGCAAAGAGTCAGACACGACTGAGTGACTTCACTTTCACTTGCTAGGAAAAGAGTGTCTGCAGATCACCACCTAATCTCTCTGTAGACTTAAAAAAAGTGAATTTTGAATGGAAAATAGATTGAATGCAAGAGAATCTGAAGATTGTATGCGTGTGTATAAAATGTTCTCTGCATGGAAAGCAATTTTACTTATTAGAAGTAAATAGAAAAAAATCCAATAACATAATGATTTTTCAAAAGAGTAATTTGAATAAATTTAAGAGTGGAATGTGGGATCGTTAATGATCTGAAGGGTATAATTTGAAATATTCAGTTTGCAACATATTAAGTAGGAAATTATGTGCTGTTCTGGTGTTCTGGAACTTGGGATTTCATAGTTCTTCTGATGTAAATGTTTTCCTGGGTGGCTCAGCGGTAAATAATCTGCCTGCTAATGCAGGAGATGTGAGTTTGATCCCTGGGTTGGGAATATCCCCTGGAGGAGGAAATGGCAACCCTCTCCAATTTCCATGTTGGGAGAATCCCATGGACAGAGGAGCCTGGCCAGCTATAGACCACAGGGTTGTACAGAGTTGGACACAGCTGTACAACTGAGCATGCATGAATTGATTATAAATGATCTTCAATACTTAGTTAACTTTTGCTGTCTTTCTGGATGTCTATTTCTCCAAAAATGTTGTAGGCCAAAGATGAGGTTGTTTACTCTCCCATCCCCCACCCTTGGTGTTTTGTTCAAGTTCACACTAGGATATTTGTTCATCTTGCTGGCTGAGGAAGTTCTTAATGCTGTTTACACTATTCCTGCCTCTCTGTTTTTGAGGCACCTGAGAGAATTAAACTTACTGAGCCTCTCATGCTTGGAGCAATTCTAATTGTGGCCAATGAATTATGAGAGGAATTGTTGTATGTCACTTCCAGCCAGAGCATTTAAGTATTGATGAGACTCCTCAGAGCACACTTTCCTAATGCCACAGTGACTATGGGTTCCAGGCAGTGGCTATTCTGTCAACCTGGGGCCTGAAGTTGAGCATGTAGTAGAGCAGAGATCTCAGGCTACACAAGTTGAATATGTAGAATGAACAAAAATCTTGTTCTCAGATAGTGAGGTTTTTGGGGTGTCTGTTACTATAACAGTACTAATCCATTCTGACCGACATAGTAAATGATTGATTACTTCTGAGGTTTCAGTTGCCAAAATGCTCCAAGAAAAAAAAAAATGTGGAGCAACCACGTGACTGATTCATTCTCCTGGCTTTGGCTAGCCAGGCAGTAGAGACATCTGGTACATTTCTCTCCTGTCCACATTCATAGACAGAATGTGATTCTGTTAGCAGCACATGTACCTAGACAGATGTGAGGATTTGTTCAGATAGCAAACAAGAATCCCTCATTCATGTCTTCAAGACTGTATGCCTTAAGATATCTGATTATCTTTACTTCAAACTGAAAGTGTTAGTCACTCAGTCATGTCTGACTCTGTGTAACCCCATGGACTGTAGTTCACCAGGCTGCTTTGTTCATGGAATTCTCCAGGCAAGAATAATGGAGTGGGTAGTCATTTCCTTCTCCAGGGATCTTCCTGACCCAGGAATTAAACACAGGTCTCCCACTTTGTGGGCAGATTCTTTACTGTCTGAGACACCAGGAAAGCCTGTTTATCTTTACTTAATGGCATATATTATCAACAATATAATACCTGCTTAAGCATTCTATACAGGCATATATTTTAATGCATTCATCAGGTTATCAGGTGTGGTTTCCAGAGGCTATTTAGGAACTTCATATTTCTCCTCTGTGCATTCTAAATATACATGCCTTAACTTTAGTCTGTGCTTTCACATTTCATGGAATGAGTACATTTTTAAGAAACAAACAATTTTCAGGCAGCATATCATGATGCTGAGTATCTTGATCACATCTTCTCTTGCCATTTTTTTCTGTTGTATTTAACATTCTTATACTTTGCAATATCTTCATCCTCTCAGTTATTCTCAGCTTGGGGCCAGATTATTTCTAGGGCTCTGTTCAAGCTCAAAGATTTCCTGATTATTACATCTTTTTAGATTAAGGCCATTCAGCAGGAGGTTCTCCTGACGGAAATGCTAAAGGTAGGTCTGTACAGGTTTAGAAGATGTCTTCTGAAGTCATTCCTGGAGTTCCCTGAGATTTAAAAACATATTGGAGGAACACAGGCAACTCCAGGGGGAAGACAGATAAAACAAACATCTAAAAATTGCATAGGAGAGAAGGGAACATATCGCTTTCAGATTCCTGTCATCAGTTGTCATTTTTCTTGGTTAAAGTCATGAAAATCCAAGTGCAACCAAGAAAAATTATGCATTGGCTGCTTGCAAGATACTCTTTTTTGTTGTTGTTGCTATGTTTATTTCATATTTATTAAGAAGCAAAAAAAAAAAATCTGTAGCATGGTGATGTGCTGTGGAGAACACATAGGAGTTTGAGCCATATTAATATTGAAGAAATCATATTATATTTAAAGAAAGAAATTCACACTTCTAAAACAATTAAGATATAGTAGACAGAGCACATTATTCATTTATCCAACTATTTCTTGATTTATCCTTTAAGCAAATAAATATGGAGAAAAACACATGGTGAATACAGAAACTAATAAAAATGATAATTCCTAATGCCAATATTTATCAGGTGCTGTAATGTGGAAGAAAATTCTATTCAAAGAATTTTTAAGAATTAGCTCATTGAATTTTCAATGCCTCAGTTTCCTCTTCATTTTAGCAAGGAAGAATTTGAGGCCAGGACTTTGTGTATTGTCCAAGGTCAACACACAGGTCAGTGGTAGAATTGTGAGGTGAATCCAGACTACCTGCCCCCTGATCCTGTGGGATCTTCCCCGCATTTTTGAATCCATGAAGCTATAAAGAAGCAGCTAAGAGGGTGAACTTTCAAGATGACAGAGGAATAGAGTGGTGAGACCACCTTCTCCTCCACAAATATATCAAAAAACCATCTGCTTGTGGAACAATTTCCACAGAACATTTACTGAACATTGACAGAGGACCCCAAACTTTCAGAAAGGCAAACCAATCTCCTTGGAATGAGGTAGAGCAAAAGATAAAGACAAAATGGGAGACAAAGGAGTTTGGGATGGGGACTTGCACCCCAGGAAGGGAGTCATGAAGGAGGAAAAATTTCCACAGATCAGGAAACTCCTTCACACGGGGCTCTGGGGGGATCTTCAGAGCTTGAGAAAATTCGCCACAGAGATCTTGCTGAATGTCACTTCACAGCTGAGAAGTAGCTCACATGCTCACGTCAACCTGCAGCAAATTGGGGCTAGGGGTGGAGGTTCAGGCCTCAGGGTCAGTCCTCGGGGCAGGACCAGAGTTGACTGCTATGAAGTCATTCTGAGAGGGCTATGTGACACTGCAGAGGCAGACCAGGGAACACCCTGGGACCACCTGAGAAGCAAAGGATAATTTCCATGGCAAGACTCTAACGCTGCTCTCTAACTCCGCTCACGCACAGAACCAAGGACCCTGCCCTAGTGAACGCTGAAAGGGAGTGAGCTGGCTGCAGTCTACAGCCCTAGAGGCAAGGAAGCAGGTGTAAACACCAGAGATGGAAGACAAGGGGCTGCTAAAGTCCAGACCCCAGAGATTTGCAACTGCTGTCAAGCTGTCAGTGGCCATGTGCTGCTACCCATGTCTCCCTGGGAATCTGAATGAATCAACTCTGCCAAGGGTTTCATGAACCTGAGACTAACTCCCCTGGAGAAGTGCATGACCAGCCTCAGGCTGGAGCAACCTCTTGCAGGAACCAACCTCAGGGAGCACTCCTCAAGCACCTCAGTGGTGTCTGCTGTACCCCTCCTCCTTCCCAGCACAAATGAGCCTTTATTAGCAGCTACTTTCACCCCCCTGTGTCTGGGCAGAGGACAGACACTGGAGACAGACTTATAAGCAGAAGCAGACTCAAAAACAAGGTGGAAAGCCAGGGGCTGCATAAGCAAAGGAAAGAAGGGGAAACCACCCCAAGGTGGCAGGTGCAAGGATTTAAATTTCTACAATTAGCCTGAGGAAACTGCAGACTTTGAGAACAGGTACAAGCTAGAACAAGGAAAGATCTGAGTCTGAGCTGACCCAACACTACCCACAACAGATCCAGAGACCTTCCTAGATATACTGGAAGACTTTCTGTGTAGGAAAATTGAATGGGGCAGGAAAATGGAAGAATCACTTAGACATTCCTCTCAGTACCACTCACTATATATACCCCACTTTTTTTCCTTATAAAAATGTTTTTCTCATATTGTCCGGATATGAATTTTTGTTACTCTTTTTTTATTTTTATAACTTACTTTTACCTTTAAAAAACCCTATTTTAAATAAATTCTGTGTTTTTTATTTTTGCTTTTGATGTTTTTGATTTTGTATTTTTGAGAGTCTAGTATTTTTCCATGTTTTTATATTTTAATCTTTTGTTTTAATAAATAAATTTATATAAAAAATAAAAATAATCTTTGGTTTTTAATATTGTATCTTTGAGAGTCTAATTAACAGTGTTGATTTTCACTTAGGGGTTTGATTATTGGCTTGATTGCTCTCTTCTCTTTTGACTCATCTTATCATTCTTTTCCCTTTTTCTCTTTCTTCCCTCTCCTTTTCCATAACAAGTATATGAATCTCTTTGGGTGTGCTTGGCTGTTGAGAGTTATTTCACTATTAGTCTACAGATTTTGTTTTCTGTGCTGTGTGGCCTGTGAAGTCCTGATACTACTGTAAGGGGTTGGGCCTGAACCTGTAAGGCAGGAGGCTTCACTCCAGGACTTTGGATCACCAGAGAACTCCAAACCCCATATAACATTAAGAGATGAGAGTGCTCCCAAAGGCCCCCATCTCAACATTAAGATCAGGCCCCAACCCAAAGCCAGAAATCTCCAGTGCTGGATGCCCCATACTATTCCTTCAGCAAAACAGGTCACAACCCCTCACATTATCAGACAGGCTGACCAAAGCCAAACTGAACCCATGGACACCCCAAAACACACCAGTGGACATGGCACAGCCATCCAGAAAGACAAGACCCAGCTCCATCCACCAGAACACAGGCACAAGTCCCCCCAATCATGAAAACTTCACAAGGGTTAGGGTTAGGGTTAGGGTTAGGGTCACTAGAGGTAAAGAAACCCCTGCCAAGGCAGGAGATGTAAGAGACACAGGTTCAATCCCTGGGTCAGGAAGATTCCCTGGAGGAGGGCACCTCAACTTATGACAGTATTCTTGCTTTGAGAATCCCATGGACAGAGGAGCCTGGTGGGTAACAGTCCATAGGGTTGCAAAGAGTTGGACCTGACTAAAATGACTTAGCACAGCATAGGGAAAGAAAAACTATAAAAAACAAAAACACAAAGAGGCTAAACAATATGCTTTTGAATAACCAACAGATCACAGAAGAAATCAAAAAGGAAGTAAAAATATGCCTAGAAACAAATGACAATGAAAACACTACAACTCAAATCCTATGGGATACAGCAAAGCAATGCTAAGATGAAAGTTTATGGTTATACAAGCCTAGCTTGACAAAGAAGAGAGGTATCAAATAAACAACCTAAATTTACACCTAAAGCAACTAGAAAAAGAAGAACCCTCAAATCTTAAAGCTAGTAGAAGGAAAGAAATCATAAAGATCAGAGCAGAAAATAATGAAAAAGAAAGGAAGGAAATTATAGCAAAGATTAATAAAACTAAAAGCTGGTTCTCTGAGAAGGAAAACAAAATCGACAAGCCATTAGCCAGACTCATCAAGAAAAAAAAGGGATAAGACTCAAATAAATAAAATTGGAAATGAAAAAGGAGAAATTACAAGAGATGTTACAGAAATACAAAGGATCATGTTGCTGCTAAGTCGCTTCAGTCGTGTCCGACTCTGTGCGATCCCATAGACGGCAGCCCACCAGGCTCTGCTGTCCCTGGGATTCTCCAGGCAAGAACACTGGAGTAGGTCGCCATTTCTTTCTCCAATGCATGAAAGTGAAAAGAGAAAGTGAAGTCGCTCAGTCATGTCTGACTCCTCGCGACCCCATGGATTGCAGCCTACCAGGCTTCTCCGTCCATGGGATTTTCCAGGCAAGAGCACCGTAAGAGACTACAATACGGAACTATATGCCAACAAAACGGATGTCAAAGAAACAGACAAAATCTTAAGAAAGGATTATCTTTCAAAATTTAACCATGTAGTAATAGAAAATATAAACAGACCAGTTCTGGTTCAAGATGGTGGAGTAGGACATACGCTCATCAACTCCTGTGAGAGCAAGAAAATTGCAATTAACTTTGGAACAACCATCAATGGGAGAATACTGGAACCCACCAAAAAAGGATATACCCCATGTCCAAAGACAAAATGGACTAAATGTGCTATTCCATTGCACAATAGGAGGGGTGCAATCATGATGAAATCAAATCCCATATCCACTGGGTGGGTGACCCACAAACTAGAGAATAATAATACTCAAGAAGTTCTCCCACTGTTGTGAAGGTTCTGAACCCCACATCAGGCTTCTCAGCCTGGGGATCTGACAAAGGAACTGGAAATCCCCAGGGAATCTGATCATGAAAGCCAGCAGGATTTGATTATAGGACTTCCACAGGACTGGGGGAAACAAAAACTCCAGTCTTGGAGGGCTCAAACAAAA
This sequence comes from Bos mutus, assembly GCF_027580195.1. Classification (NCBI taxonomy): domain Eukaryota; kingdom Metazoa; phylum Chordata; class Mammalia; order Artiodactyla; family Bovidae; genus Bos; species Bos mutus. The sequence continues at coordinate 44,298,558 of NC_091640.1, read as the reverse complement.
TCTTGCACACACAAAGCCTCAGAGGAAAGGAGCTGTGACCCAATAAGAGACTGAACCAGAACTACCTGCTATTGTTGGAGGGTCTCCTGTGGAGGTGTGGGGCAGCAGGGGCTAACTATAGGGATGGGGGCATTGGAAGCAGCAGTCCTGGAAGGTCCCCCCTTATGTAAGCCCTCTGCAGTTTGCCATTAACCCTACCAAAGAACTTGTAGTCCTCAGGGCTGGATTGCCTCAAGCCAAACAACTAACAAGGAGGGAGCACAACCCCACCAACTGGCATATAATTGAGTTAAAGTTTTGCTGAATACTTTGGCCACCTGATGCGAAGAACTGACTCATTGGAAAAGACCCTGATGCTGGGAAAGATTAAAGGCAGGAGGAGAAGGGAATGACTGAGGAGGAGATGGTTGGATGGCATTACCAACTCGATGGACATGAGTTTGACCAAGCACCAAGTGTTGGTGATGGACAGGGAAGCCTGGTGTAGTGCAGTCCATGGAGTTGCAAAGATCTGGACACGACTGAGTGACTGAACTGAACTGAGCAAGGTCCTGCCACCAGAGCAAGACCCAGTTTTTCCCACTGCCAGTCCCTTTCATCAGGAAGCATATACAAATGTCAGCCTTCTCTATCAGAGGCAGACAGAAGAAGCAAGAACCACAATCCCACAGAGGCTAGAACAAAAATCACATTATAGAGAGTTAATCAGGATGACAAAGCAGAAAGTTATGTCCCAGATGAAAGGACAAGATAAAACCCAAAAAAAACAACTAAATGAAGTGGAGATAGTCGACTTTCCTGAAAAAGAATTTAGAATTATGATAGTGAAGATGATCCAGGATCTCAGGAAAACAATGGAGAAGAAGCAAGAAACGTTTACCAATAACCTAGTTAAACTAAAGAACAAGCAAACAGAGACGAATAATACACTGCTGCTGCTGCTGCTGCTAAGTCGCTTCAGTCGTGTCCGACTCTGTGCGACCCCTTAGATGCAGCCCACCAGGCTCCCCCATCCCTGGGATTCTCCAGGCAAGAACACTGGAGTGGGTTGCCATTTCCTTCTCCAATGCATGAAAGTGAAAAGTGAAAGTGAAGTCGCTCAGTCGTGTCCGACCCTCAGCAACCCCATGGACTGCAGCCTTCCAGGCTCCTCCGTCCATGGGATTTTCCAGGCAAGAGTACTGGAATGGGGTGCCATTGCCTTCTCTGGAATAATACACTAGAAGGAATCAATAGCAGAATAACTGAGGCAGAAGAACAGATAAATGACCTGGAGAACAGAATGGTGGAAATCATTGCTGCAGAACAGAGTATTTTTTAAAAATGAAGACAAAGAGACCTCTGGGACAATTTTAAACACATCAATATTCACAACATAGGGGTCCCAGAAGGAGAAGAAAGAGAGAAAGGACCTGAGAAAATATTTGAAGAGATAATAGATCTTTCCTTTCTTAACATGGGAAAGGAAATAATCAACCAAATCCAGGAAGCACAGAGTCCCAGGCAGGATAATCTCAAGGAGGAACACATCAAGACTGTGTTCTAAAGAGTCATACTGAGACATAGTAATCAAACTGACAAAAATTGAAGACAAATATAAAATATTAAAGGCACCAAGAGAAAAACGTCAAATAACATATAAAGAAACACCCATCAGTTTATCAGCTGATTTCTCAACAGAAACTCTACAAGCCAGAAGGGAATGGCACAATATATTGAAAGTGATGAAAGGGAAGAACCTACAGCCAAGAACACTCTACCCCAGCAAGGCTCTGATTCAGATTTAATGGAGAATAAAGTTTTCCAGACAAGGAAAAGTTAAGAGAATTCAGCACCACCACACCAGATCTCCAACCAATACTACAGGAACTTCTTTAGGCAGAAAACACAAGAGAAGGAAAAGACAGAAAATAAACTCAAAACAATTGAGAAAATGGTAATTGAATCCCACACATTGATAATTACGTTAAATGTAAATGGATAAAATGCACCAACCAAAAAACATATACTGGCTGAGCAGTCACTCTGCTCAACACCCCAAACTGTATGTAATTAGTTTTTATTGTTAGGTTAATCATGTTTTCATTATTGCTTGCAATTATAATTATCTTTTATTTTTTGTCTGGCTATTAAATCTGCAAACTGACAAACATATTTTACTGTTGTGATTAGGTAACTATTACTCACTCAACACCATTGTATCTCTTTTTTATAGTTCATGAGGTTCTCACAGTGAGTGTACTGGGTGGTTTGCCATTTCTTCCTCTAGTGGATCACGTTTCATCAGAACTCTCAGCTCTGACCTGTCCATCTTGGGTGGCCCTACAAGGCATGGCTCATAGCTTCATTGAGTTACACACACCCCTTCACCATGACAAGGCAGTGATCCATGAAGGGGCTCTAAAATCACTACAGATGGTGACTGCAGCCATGAAATCAGAAGACAATTGCTTCTTGGCAGGAAAGATATGATGAACCTAGATAGTGTATTGAGAAGCAGAGACATTACTCTGCCAACAAAGATCCGTATAGGCAAGACTATGGTCTTCCCAGTGGTCACATATGGTTGTGACAGCTGGATTGTAAAGAAGGCAGAGCACCAAAGAATTGATGCCTTTGAACTGTGGTGCTGGAGAAGACTCCTCAGAGATGCTTGCACAGCAAGGAGATCAAACCAGTCAATCTTAAGGGAAATCATCCCTGAATAGTCACTGGAAAAACTGATACTGAAGCTAAAACTCTGTATTTTGGTCATCTAATGTGAACAACTGACTCATTGAAAAAGTCCTTGATGCTGGAAAAGATTGAGGGCATAAGAAAAAGAGGGTGCTAGAGGATGAGATGGCTGGATGGCATCACTGATGCAATGGACATGAACCCGAGTAACTTTGGGAGATGGTGAGGGACAGGGAGGCCTGGTATGCTGCAGTCCATGGAGTTGCAAAGAGTTGAACATGACTGGGTGACTGAACCACAACAATAGCCATTGCATCATGAGTGGCCAACAAAAAAATATTATAATTCTATATCAACAAAAATACCATTTATTAGAAAAATCTGTAATCACTTTTTGAAATCCAAATGCATCTCAGAATTATCTTAGAATTTTTTGAAAAAATGCCCAGGAGTTGCTTTTTTCTCCAAAGCCACAGATTTTTTTTAATTTTTTAATTTTTTTAATTTAAATTTATTTATTTTAATTGGATGCAAGATTTGTTTTTAATGTGCAGCCATGTTTAAAAACAACTGCACTATATGATGATCTTTTACTTTTATCTAGTTTGTTTCACTTTTTCTGTTTCATTTTCAGCACTCCTTTTTCATTAGTTTATGTTGTTCAACTTATCCATTTTTTCTTTTTTTGATACTCTTTCTCAAATCTGTATCAAGCATAGTAGAACAACTTTTGTGTGTGTGTATATATATATATGTCCATTTTTTGTGTGTGTATGTATATGTATATATATGTATATGTATATATATACACATATATATACATACATGTATATGTATATATATACATATATGTATATATATCCATTTTTGTGTGTATATATATATATATCCATTTTTTCTTTTTTGATACTCTTTCTCAAATCTGTATCAAGCATAGTAGAACAACTTTTGTGTGTGTATATATATATATAGTATACATAACATAAATATTTTATAAAGCATATGGATTTTTGTCTAACTAAAATTTTGTGACATTTCAAATCCATTTATTTGACTTACTATGAAAAGAATGCTAGATTTATAATTTAAAAACTAGACATGCAACAAGCACCAAAGGTTTACTGTATAGCACAGGGACCTATAGTCAATATCTTATAATAACCTATGGTGGAAAATAATTTCAAAAATAATATGTGTATATGTATAACTGAATCACCTTGCTGTGCACCTGAAACATTGTATGTCAACTACAATTCAGTGATATATATATTAAGAAAAACTGAATAAATTCTATCTTTAAAAAAAATAATTTCTATTTTAAACATTCTTCAAAAAGCTAATTATAGCTTTTAAAAAAAGAAAATATGACAGACCAATCACTAGCACAGAAATTGAAAATGTAATCAAGAATCTTCCAGTGATCAAAAGTGCAGGGGCTGATGGCTTCACAGTTAAATTCTACCAATGATTGAGACAAGAGCTAATACATATCCTGCTCAAACTCTTTCAGAAAATTGCAGAGGAAGGAAAACTCCCAAACTCATTCAACAAGGCCACCATCACCCTATTACCAAAAGTAAACAAAGATGCCACAGAGAACAAAATTTTAGGTGAATATCACTGATGAACATAGATGCAAAAATACTCAACAAAATTCTAGCAAACAGAATTCAACACATTAATAGATCATATATCATGATCAGGGGAGCTTTATCCCAGGGATGCAAGAATTCTTCAATATATACAAATCAAGCAATGTGATACACCATATTAACAAATTGAGAGATAAAAACCATATAACCATCTCAATAGATGCTGAGAAAGCTTTTTAAAAATTCAACACCTATTTATGATTAAAACTCTCCAGAAACTAGGCACAGAAAGAACATACATAAACATAATAAAGGTCATATATGACAAACCCACAGCAATTATTATTCTCAGTGGTGAAAAATTGAAAGCATTTCCTCTAAATTTGGGAACAAGACAAAGATGCCCACTTTTGTCATTATTATTCAACTTAATTTTGGAAGTCTTAGCCACAGAAATCAGAGAACAAAAGAAAAAAAATAAAAGAATCCAGATTGAAAAGGAAAATAAAACTCTCTCTTTGCAGATGACATGATTGTTTATATAAAAAACCCTCAAGATACCACCAGAAAATTAATAGTGCCAATCAAAAAATATGGTAAAGTTTCAGGATAAACATTAATACACAGAAATTCCTTGCATTCCTATACACTAACAATGAAAAATTAGAAAGAGCAATTAAGGGAAAAATCCCATTCATCATTGCAACAAAAATTATATAATACTTAGGAATGTATGCACACATGCTAAGTAACTTCAGTCATGTCTGATACTTGGTGACCTATGGTCTGTAGCTGGCCAGCTATTCATGGGATTATCCAGGCAAGAATACTGGAGTGGGTTTCAGGGAATCTTCCCACCCCAGTGACTGAACCTGTGTCTCTTATGTCTCCTGCACTGGCAGGTGGGTTCTTTACCACTGGTGCCACCTGGGAAGCCCATACTTAGGAATATATTTATCTAAAGAGACAAAAGATCTGTATGCAGAAACTATATGACACTGATGAAAGAAATTAAAGATGACACAAATAGATGGAGAGATATACCATGTTCTTGGATTGGAAGTATCAATATTGTGAAAATGATTATACTATCAAAAGCAATCTATAAATTCAATGCATTCCTATCAAACTACCAGTGGTATTTTTCACAGAACTAGAACAAATCATCTCATAACGTATATGGAAACACAAAGGACCCTGAAGAGCCAAAGCAATCTTGAAAATGAAGAATGAAGCTGGAGGAATCAATCTTCCTAACTTGAGACTATACTACAAACCTACAGTCATCAAGACAATATGGTGCTAGCACAAAAACAGAAATATAGATCAATGGAACAAGATATAAAGCCGAGAGATAAATCCATGCACCTATTGTACCTTATCTTTGACAGAGGCAAAAATATACGATGGAAAAAAGACAGTTTCTTCAATAAGTGGTTCTGGGAATACTGGGCAGTTGTGTAAACACATTTGCTAATGGACAACAGTTGGCTCAGACAGTAAAGAATTTGACTGCAGTGTGGGGGACTTGGGTTTGATTCCTGGGTTGGGAGGATCCCTTGGAGGGGGAATGGCAACCCACACCAGTATTCTTGCCTGGAGAATTCCAAGGACACAGGAGCCAGGTGGGCTACAGTCCATGGGGTAACAAAGAGTCAGACACAACTGAGTGACTAACACACACATATGTGTAAAAGAAAGAAATCAGAACACTTTCTAATATCATACACAGAAAGAAAATTAAAATGGATTAAAGACCTAAATATAAGACCAGAAACTATAAAACTCTTACAGGAAAATATAGGCAAAACACTCTTTGACATAAATCACAGCAAGATCCTCTATGACCCACCTCCTAGAGTAATAGAAATAAAAACAAAAATAAACAAATTGGAGCTAATTAAAGTAAAAAGATTTTGCACAATGAAGGAAACTGTAAGCAAGGTGAAAAGACAGACCCCAGAATGGGAGAAAATAATAGGAAATGAAACAACTGACAAAGAAATAATTTCTAAAATATACAAGCAGCTCATGCAGCTCAATACCAGAAAAACAATCAACCCAATCAAAAAGTGAGCAGAAGACTTAAACAGACATTTCTCCAAAGAAGACACACAAATGGCCAATAAACACATGAAAAGATGCTCAATAATTCCCAGTTAGAGAAATGCAGATCAACACTACAATAAGGTATCATCTCACACCAGTCAGAATGGCCATCACCAAAGTCTACAAATAATAAGTGCCATAGAGGGTGTGGAGGAAAGAGAACTCTCTTACACTGTTGGTGGTATTGCAAATTGATACAGACACTATAGAGAACAGTATGGAAACTCCTTAAGAAAACTAGAAATAAAACTTCATATGACCCAACAATCCCACTACTGGGTATATACTCTTAGGATATCATAACTGAAATAGGCACATTTACCCCAATGTTTATCAAAACAGTATTTACAGTTGGTGGAATATGGAAGAAAATGATGTCCATCAACAAATGAATGGATAAACAAATTGTGGTACATATACACAATGGAATATGACTCAGCTCTTAAAAGGAATGAATTTGAGCCAGTTTTAATGTCATGGATGAATCTAGAGCCTATTATACAGAATGAAGTAAGTCAGAAAGAGAAAGACAAATATCATATATTAGCACGTATATATGGAATCTAGAAAGATGGTACTGATGGTCCTATTTGCAAAGCAGCAAAGGAGACACAGACATAAAGAACATTTGTGGTCCCAGTGGGGGAGGGAGAGGGTGATAAGACTTGAGAGAGTAGTACTGAAACACATACATTACCATATGTAAAATAGATAGCCAGTGGGAACTTGCTGTATGATGAGGGAATCCAAAGCTGGTGCTCCGTGACAATCTAGAGTTGTGGGATGGGAGAGAGATTTAGAAGGGAAGGGACACGTGTAAGCCTCTGGTTGATTTATGTTGATGTATGGCACAAATCATCACTATATTATAAAGTAATTATCCCCCAATTAAAAATAAAATAAAAAATTTAATGGAATAAAATACAGATATGAAAGTTGGACCATAAAGAAGGCTGAGTACCAAAGAATTGATGCTTTTGAACTGTGGTGCTGGAGAAGACTCTTGAGAGTCCCTTGGACAGCAAGATCAAACAAGTCAATCCTAAAGGCAATCAACACTGAATATTCATTACAAGGACTGATGCTGAAGTTTAAACTCTAATACTTTGGTCACTGGATGCAAAGAGCTGACTCATTGGAAAAGACCCTGGTGTTGAAGATTGCGGGCAAGAGGAGAAGGGGGCAACAGAGGATGACATGGTTGGATGGCATCATCGACTCAATGGACCTGAGTTTGAGAAAATTCTGGGAGATAGTGAAGGACAGAGAACCTTGTCATGCTACAGTCCATGCGGTCACAAAGAGTTGGACATGACTTAGAGATTGAACAATAACAGGACCCTTGGCAGAAAGGAATTAGCAATATTACCACTTCCTTTTGAATTTATAGTAAATAAAGTATGTCTGGCAGTCTAAGGTGGCCCTGATTATATTAGAGGAAAGTGAATATATACAAACTCTCAAGAGAGAAAATTTATCAAAGCTAAGGAAGTATTGATAGTGGCAAGATACTGGATTTATGACAAAATGAAGAGCAAGTTAATTATTGGACATAAGTTCTGCTTCTAGGCTTTCCTGATGCTTCTGACCTTGCTACTTGGAGAAAATATGGATAACAGCTGAATATGTTGTTGGCTTGGCAGATTGTTCTCCAGGATGTTTACAGCTGAGATCTGTACAAGTGGCAGCAGTGGTGTTAATGGAACCAGAACTAGATTGGAACCAGGAGTGTTAGGTTGCCCAATCAGCCTATATCTCTGTGGGATACCAGGGATTTGGCAGTACCATCACTGCCAGCTCCTCTCCACCAATGAGCTATCTAGAGGCCCTTGGTGAAAAAATCTTATCTCCAGGGCAGTGGTCTCTGAATTATGTCCTTGTGCATCTATATTGGTAAAAAGAAAACAAAAAGCACCCATAAATATAAATATATATTTATTTATAAATTATAAAAACATTATTCTTTTATAATTTATAAATAAATTCTTAAAGAGAAAGGAATACCAGACCACTTTACCTGCCTCCTGAAAAACCTGTATGCAGGTCAAGATGCAATAGTCAGAATTGAATATGTAACAACAGACTGGTTCAAAATTGGGAAAGGAGTGCATCAAGGCTGTATATTGTTACCCTGCTTATTTAGTTTACATGTAGAGTATATCATGCTGTAAAGAGCAATATTGCATAGGAACCTGGAATGTTAGGTCCATGAATCAAAGCAAACAGGAGATGGCAAGAGTGAACATCAACATTTTGGGAATCAGTGAACTAAAATGGACTGGAATTGGTGAATTTAACTCAGATGACCATTATATCTACTACTGTGGGCAAGAATCCGTTAGAAGAAATGGAGTAGCCATCATAGTCAACAAAAGAGCCCAAAATTCAGTACTTGGATGCCATCTCAAAAATGACAGAATGAGCTCTGTTCATTTCCAAGGCAAACCATTCAACATCACAATAATCCAAATATGCTGAAGAAGCTGAAGTTGAACGGTTCTATGAAGACCTACAAGACCTTCTAGAAATTAACACCCAAAAGATGTCCTTTTCATTATAGGAGATTGGAATGCAAAAGTAGGTAGTCAAGAAACAGCTGGAATAACAGACAAATTTGACCTTGGAGTATAGAATGAAGCAGGGCAAAGTCTAATAGCGTTTTGCCAAGAGAATGCACTGGTCATAAAAAACACTGTCTTCCAACAACAAAAGAGAAGACTCTATACATGGGCATCACCAGATGGTCAATACTGAAATCATATTGATTATATTCTTTGCAGCCAAAAATGGAGATGCTCTATACAGTCAGCAAAAACCAGATCGGGAGCTGACAGTAGCTCAGACCATGAACTGCTTATTGCCAAATTCAGACTTAAATTGAAGAAAGTAGGGAAAACCACTAGATCATTCAGGTATAACCTAAATCAAATCCCTTACAATTATACAGTGGAAGTGAGAAATAGATTTAAGGGACAAGATCTGATAGACAGAGTGCCTGATGAACTATGAACAGAGGATTGTGACATCATACAGGAGACAGGGAGCAAGACCATCTCCAAGAAAAAGAAATGCAAAAAAGCAATATGGTTGTTTGAAGAGGCCTTACAAATAGCTGTGAAAAGAAGAGAGGCAAAAAGCAAAGGAGAAAAGGAAAGATATACCCATTTTAATGTAGAGTCCAAAGAATAGCAAGGAGAGATAAGAAAGCCTTCCTCGGTGATCAGTGCAAAGAAATAGAGGAAAACAATAGAATGGGTGAGACTAGAGATCTCATCAAGAAAATTAGATACCAACGGAATATTTCATGCAAAGATGGGCACAATAAAAGACAGAAATGGTATAGACCTAACAGAAGCCGAAGATATTAAGAAGAGGTGGCAAGAATACACAGAAGAACTGTACACAAAAGATCTTCACGACCCAGATAATCATGATGGTGTGATCACTCACCTAGAGCCAGACATCCTGGAATGTGAAGTCAACTGGGCCTTAGGAAGCATCACTACGAACAAAGCTAGTGGAGGTGATGGAATTCCAGTTGAGCTATTTCAAATCCTAAAAGATGATGCTGTGAAAGTGCTGCACTCAATAGGCCAGCAAATTTGGAAAACTCAACAGTGGCCACAGGACTGGAAAAGGTCAGTTTTTATTCCAATCCCTAAGAAAGGCAATGCCAAAGAATGGTCAAACTACCGCACAATTGCACTCATCTCACACGCTAGTAAAGTGATGCTTAAAATTCTCCAAGCCAGGCTTCAGTATTATGTGAACCATGATCTTCCAAATGTTCAAGCTGGTTTTAGAAAAGGAAGAGGAACCAGAGATCAAATTGCCAACATCTGCTGGATCATCAAAAAAGCAAGAGAGTTCCAAAAAAACATCATTTCTGTTTTATTGACTATGCCAAAGCCTTTGACTATATGGATCACAATAAACTGTGGAAAATTCTGAAAGAGATGGGAATATCAGACCACCTGACCTGCCTCTTGAGAAACCTGTATGCAGGTCAGGAAGCAACAGTTAGGACTGGACATGGAACCACAGACTGATTCCAAATTGGGAAAGGAGCACCTCAAGGCTGTACATTGTGACCCTGCTTATTTAACTTCTATGCGGAGTATATCATGAGAAATTCTGGGCTGGATGAAACACAAGCTGGAATCAAGATTGCTGGGAGAAATATCAATAACCTGAGGTATGCAGATGACACCACCCTTATGGCAGAAAGTGAAGAGGAACTCAAAAGCCTCTTGATGAAAGTGAAAGAGGAGAGTGGAAAAGTTGGCTTAAAGCTCAACATTCAAAAAAATAAGATCATGGCATCTGGTCCCATCACTTCATGGCAAATAGATGGGGAAACGGTGGAAACAGTAGCAGACTTTACTTTTTTGGGCTCCAAAATCATTTCAGATGGTGACTGCATCCATGAAATAAAAAGACACTTACTCCTTGGAAGAAAAGCTATGACCAACCTAGATAGCATATTAAAACGCAGAGACATTACTTTGCCAACAAAGGTCCATCCAGTCCAGGCTATGTCTTTTTCCAGTAGTCATGTATGGGATGTGAGAGTTGGACTATAAAGAAAGCTGAGTGCCAAAGGATTGTTGGTTTTGAACTGTGGTGTTGGAGAAGACTCTGAGAGTCCCTTGGACTGCAAGGAGATCCAACCAGTGCAGCCTAAAGGAAATCAGACCTGAATATTCATTGGAAGGACTGATGTTGAAGCTAAAAATCCAATACTTTGGCCACCTGATGCAAAGATATGACTCATTTGAAAATACCCTTATCCTGGGAAAGATTGAAGGTGCAAGGAGAAGGGGACAACAGAGGATGAGATGGTTGGATGGCATCACCGAGTCAATGGAAATGAGTTTGAGTAAACTCCAGGAGTTGGTGATGGACAGGGAGGCCTGGCATGCTGCAGTCCATGGGGTTGCAAAGAGTTGGACACAACTGAGTGATTGGATTGAAATGAACTGATATCATGCAAAATGCCAGGCTAGATTAATCACAAGCTGAAATCAACACTGCTGCTAAGTCGCTTCAGTTGTGGCCAACTCTGTGCGACCCCATAGACAGTAGCCCACCAGGCTCCCCCATCCCTGGGATCTCCAGGCAAGAACACTGGAGTGGGTTGCCATGTCTTTCTCCAATGCATGAAAGTGAAAAGTGAAAGTGAAGTCGCTCAGTCAACACTACCAGGAGAAATATCAATATACTTGCATATGTAGATGACACCACCCATATGGCTGTAAGCAAAGAGGAATTTAAAAAGCCTCTTGATGAAGGTGAAAGAGGAGAGTGAAAAAAGCTGTCTTAAAACTCAACATTCAAAAAACTAAGATCATGGCATCTGGTCCCATCACTTCATTACATATAGATGGGAAGCAATGGAAACATTGAAAAACTATTTTCTTGGGATCCAAAATCACTGTGAACAGTGACTGCAGCCATGAAATTAAAAGATGCTTGCTCCTTGGATGAAAAGCTATGACAAACCTAGACCGCACATTAAAAAGCAGGGACATTACTTTGTTGACAGAGGTCCATCTAGTCAAAGCTATGGTTTTTCCAGTAGTTGTGTATGGATGTGATAGCTCAAAGAAGGTTGAGCACCAAAGAATTGATGTTTTCAAACTATGGTGTTGGAGAAGACTCTTGAGAGTCTCCTGGACTGCAAGGAGATCAAACCAGTCAATACTAAAGGAAATCATCCCTGAATATTCATTGGAAGGGCTGATGCTGAAGATGAAGCTCCAATACCTTGGTCACCTGATGCAAAAAACTGACTTCTTGGAAAAGACCATATTGCTGGGAAAGATAGAAGGTGGGAGGAGAAAGGAACGATAGAGGATGAGATGGTTGGACATTATCACCAACTCAATGGACATGAGTTTGAGCAAGCTCTGGGAGATGGTGAAGGACAGGGAAGCCTGGCGTGCTGTAATCCATGGAGTGGCAAAGAGTCAGACACAAGATTGACAATCAGACATGTTTTGTTGCTTATCTCCTGGAGCTTGCTCAGACTCATGTCCATTGAGTCGGTGATGATATCCAACCACCTTATCCTCTGTCTTCCCCTCTCCTCCTGCTTTCTGATTCAAGAATATGCTCCAACACCACAGTTCAAAAGTATCAATTCTTTAGTGCTCAGCCTTCTTTATGGTCCAACTCTCACATCCATATATGACTACTGGAAAAACCATAGCTTTGACTAAATGGACCTTTGTTGGCAAAGTAATGTTTCTGCTCATTATGAAAATTAAAAACATAACCAAAATGTAGTTTTCAATTAATGCAAGACAAAATATAAATATAAAATGTATCACCAAATATAATGACATCATAACCATCAATAGCTATATTAACTTGAATAAATTAACAATCTGTATTACAAATGGGTTTAATTATATATATATAAAATCTGTTTTGTCTCACAACATTCCTATGAGAGCTATACTATCTCTCTATGTATCAGTCCTACACAGGTACTTCAGCTCTGTTCAATGTAGACAATTTGTATATTAAATATTGATAAAATTGATTTCCTAATTTTAAGATGAATTTCAATTAAAATTCGAACGTTTTCTGTCTCTCACTAGATCACCTTGTAAAACTCACTTTAGAGACAGCTCCCTTTAAACTCCTTTTTCATTTAGGAAACTGAAGTAAATTTATTTCAAGAAAGGCATTTCTGTTGACGTCATACAGATCACTTGTTTTTGATACTTGGATTACTATTAGAATTACAATACAGGTTCTACAAGTTTTAAAAAGAGTGTGATTGTTTTAGCTGGAGGGATTATGAGTGGGCATTGAGGAGATGGGATTCAAGTTATTTAAGAATGGAAGGGATGTTGACAGAAATGTAAGTATTCCAGGTGAAGGAATTGGAATAAGTAAAGCAAGTACTGTTAGAGGACATAGGAAGCAGAGCTTAGGACCACAGTCATGAATTTAATTTTAGATATAATGAGCTTGCATTGCTGCTTAGATATACAGGTGGCAATGTTTCTCAAGCAGATGTTTCTTTAGGGCTGGAATTTTGGAGCAGTTTTGACACTAAAGACATTGACTTAGGAATCACCTTCATAACAATATTTTCTAAAGTCATGGAAGTCATTTTCTAAAGATTCATCAAGAGTGGGGAGACCATAAGGACTGCTGTTATGCATAATGAATATATTGAATGCCCTTTAGGAAGCCTCTATCATTTATTTTTGGGGTTTTCTTCTCTTTCTGGAGACTTGAAGTTGTTGGAAGAGTGAATAGCAGATCTGATGGTCTTTGGAACAGAATGAAATTTGTCCAAGTTATTGGTAGATGTGGATATCCACAGATATTACCTCTTCTCAGTGGAAAGAATAGGCTGGTTGTGTGGGTAGCAGAGCTAGAACCAGACTGGAACTTGAATTTGAGAAGATGAGCACGTGATGAATAATTAAAGCTGTGTGATCATGAAAGGAATGGCTTTATATTAATATCAAAGTATGAGATCAAGAGGGGATGGCTTGAAGAATTAAGGAAAAAATTTAAACAATTAAAGCAAAACTCTTATTTAATCAACAACTTTAGCTAGAGTAAAAGCAGCTAATGACACAGACTGTTCTCAAAAGTACTTCACATTGTAGAGAAAGTAGAGAATCACTTCTTGATAAAATAACAAATATAGAATCAGATAGTTAATTATCTTTGTGATAATTAAAAAATAATATACACAGATAAACTCTTAGTCTGGTTGTCTTAGAGGAACAGCTCTATGGTATAGTGGAGTGAACATTGGATTTGGAATTAAACTTTTATTTATGTCAATTTCCAGTCTTTTAACAAATAACCTAACCTCTTGAAAAAGAACCTTCATCTTCAAAGTAGAGATTCTAATGTCTGTTGTGACTGCTTCTTCATCAAGGTTCTCAAGAAGATGCAGTGAGATCTAGCACGTGCTACTTACTATGAAAAAGGAAAGGTGCTAAACCAGCACTAGGCAAGATGTCAGTTTATACGCATCTTCCCTTATATGTAAACTTAGATGCATGTTTTAGGTCTTAAGGAATTTTTTTCACCAAGCTAAACATTGTTTCTAGTAAGAGAAGCCTTTCAAGTGAGGTTGATAGCCTTACAAATTTCACCTTAATTCATAAACATTTTATGCCAAAATAATGCTATTTTAAAGACAATAAGTTCCTGCTTTTGCCTGGGGCCACTGGAAGCTCTGCAAAAGAAGCAGGAGGAATTAAAGGCCTGTAATCATATTGTCTCATTTTTAACCATTAGTTTTTACTCTCTTGAACCACTTTTCTCCCCTGGCTGGGCCCTACTGAGGCCCATAAATCTTAATTAAAGAAGCAATTTTTTTCTTATGAAATCTGAACTGCAAGACACCATTCTTATTTTTTATTTTTAAAACTAGCTCCATGTGTCAGCTCATAAAACAAGTAAGACTTTTATACTCAAAGGATTTTGAAAGCTGTTATTGATACTATCATGGGGCACTAGTCCCACAATTACTATTATTGCTATTTTAATTTTTTACACACAAGCTTCTGATTTTCTATACAACACAATGGAAAAAATGGAACTTATAACAGGCTGCTCTTGGTTAAACCACTTTTTAAAAACTGGGTGCCATGCCCCCAAACAATGAATTTCACCTTTTTCTCAAGTGTACATGGAAACTTCTTTAGGAGAGATCACATCCTGGGCCATAAATCTAGCCTTGGTAAATTAAAAAAAAATTGAAGTCATTCCAAGCATCTTTTCTGATTACAATGCAGTAAGATTAGAAGAAAAAAACTATTGAAAATACAAATATAAGGAAGCTAAACAACCTGCTTCTGAATAGTCAACAAATCACAGAAGAAATAAAAATATGCACAAAAACTAATGAAAATGAAAACACAACAACAGAAAACCTATGGGATTCAGTAAAAGCAGTGCTAAGGGGAAGGTTCATAGCAATACAAGCCTACCTCAAGAAACAAGAGAAAAAATCAAATAAATAACCTAACTCTATACCTAAAGCATCTAGAAGTAGAAGAAATGAAGAACCCCAGGGTTAGTAAAAGGAAAGAAATCATAAAAATTAGGGCAGAAATAAATGAAAAAGAAACAAAGGAGACCATAGCAAAAATCACCAAAGCTAAAAGCTGGTTCTTTGAGAGGATAAATAAAATTGACAAACCATTAGCCAGACTCATCAAGAAAAAAAGGGAGAAGAATAAAATCAACAAAATTAGAAATGAAAATGGAGAAATCACAACAGACAATACAGAAATACAAAGGATCATAAGAGACTTCTATCAGCAACTATATGTCAATAAAATGGACAACTTGGAAGAAATGGACAAATTCTTAGAAAAGTATAACTTTCCAAAAGTGAACCAGGAAGAAATAGAAAATCTTAACAGACCCATCATTAGCATGGTAATCAAAAGTAATACAGAAAATTTCCAGCAAACAAAAGCCAAGGACCAGACAGCTTCACAGTTGAATTCTACCAAAAATTTAGAGAAGAGCTAACACCTATCCTACTCAAACTCTTTCAGAAAATTTCAGAGGAAGGTAACCTTCCAAACTCATTCTATGAGGCCACCATCACCCTAATACCAAAACCAAACAAAGATGCCACAAAAAAGAAAACTACAGGCCAATATCACTGATGAACATAGATGCAAAAATCCTTAAAAAATTCTGTCAAACAGAACTCAACAACATATGAAAAAGATTATACATCATGACCAAGTGGGCTTTATCCCAGGGATGCAAGAATTCTTCAGTATTCACAAATAAATGAATGTGATACACCACATTAACAAATTGAAAATTAAAAACCAGCCTTTGATAAAATTCAACATCCATTTATGATTTAAAAAAAAACCCTCCAGAAAGCAGAAATAGAAGGAACATACCTCATCATAATAAAAGTGAAATATGATAAACCCACAGCAAACATTATCCCCAATGGTGAAAAATTGAAAGCATTTCCCCTAAAGTCAGGAACAAGACAAGGGTGCCCACTCTCATCATTACTATTCAACATAGTTTTGGCATTTTTAGCCACAGCAATCAAAGAAGAAAAAGAAATAAAAGGAACCCAGATTGGAAAAGAAGAAGTAAAATTCTGTTTGCAGATAACATGATCCTCTACATAGAAAACCCTAAAGATTTCATCAGAAAATTAGTAGAGCTAGTCAATGACTATAGTAAAGTTGCAGGATATAAAATTAACACACACAAATCCCTTGCATTCCTATATACTAACAATGAGAAAACAGGAAGAGAAATTAAGGAAACAATTCCATTCACCATTGCAACGAAAAGAATAAAATACTTAGGAATAAATCTACCTAAAGAAACAAAAGACCTATATATACTGCTGCTGCTGCTAAGTGGCTTCAGTTGTGTCCAACTCTGTGCCACCCCATAGACAGAAGCCCACCAGGCTCCCCCATCCCTGGGATTCTCCAGGAAAGAACACTGGAGTGGGTTGCCATTTCCTTCTCCAATGCGTGAAAGTGAAAAGTGAAAGGGAAGTCGCTCAGTCGTGTCCGACTCCTAGCGACCCCATGGACTGCAGCCTACCAGGCTCCTCCGTCCATGGGATTTTCCAGGCAAGAGTACTGGAGCAGGGTGCCATTGCCTCCTTCAAAGACCCATATATAGAAAACTATAAAACATTGATGAAAGAAATCAAAGATGACACAAATAGGTGGAGATATATACCATGTTCATGGATCAGAAGAATCAATATAGTGAAAATGAGTATACTACTCAAAGCAATCTATAGATCCAATGCATTCCCTATCAAGCTACCAACGGTATTTTTCAAAGAACTATTACAAATAATCTCACAATTTATATGGAAAAAAAAAACCCTCAAATAGTCAAAGCAATCTTGGGAAAGAATGGAACTGGAGGAATCAACCTACCTGACTTCAGACTATACTACAAAGCTATAGTCATCAAGACAGTATGGTACTGGCACAAAGACAGAAATATAGATCAATAGAACAAAATAGAAAGCCCAGAGATAAACCCACGCACCTAAGGACACCTTATCTTTGACAAAGGAGGCAAGAATATACAATGGATTAAAGACAATCTCTTTAACAAGTGGTGCTGGGGAAACTGGTCAACCACTTGTAAAAGAATGAAACTAGAACACTTTCTAACACCATACACAAAAATAAACTCAAAATGGATCAAAAATCTAAATGTAAGACCAGAAACTATAAAACTCATAGAGGAAAGCAGAGGCAAAACACTCTCTGACATAAATCACAGCAGGATCCTCTATGACCCACCTCCCAGAGTAACGGAAATAAAAGCAAAAACAAACAAATGGGACCTAATTAAACTTAAAAGCTTTTGCACAATGAAGGAAACTATAAGCAAGGTGAAAAGACAGCCTTCAGAATGAGAGAAAAATAATAGCAAACAAAGCAACTGACAAATAATTAATCTCAAAAATATACAAGCAGGTCATGCAGCTCAATTCCAGAAAAACAAATGACCAATCAAAAATGGGCCAAAGAACTAAACAGACAGTTCCCCAAAGAAGACATACAGATGGCTAAAAAACACATGACAATATGCTCAACATCACTCATTATCAGAGAAATGCAAATCAAAACCACAATGAGGTACCATCTCACATCAGTCAGAATGGCTGCTATCAAAAAGTCTACAAACAATAAATGCTGGAGAGGGTGTGGAGAAAAGGGAACCCTCTTACACTGTTGGTGGGAATGCAAACTAGTACAGCCATTATGGAGAACAGTGTGGAGATTCCTTAAAAACCTGAAAATAGAACTGCCATATGACCCATCAATCCCACTGCTGGGCATACACACTGAGGAAACCAGAATTGAAAGATACACATGAACCCCAATGTTCATCGCAGCACTGTTTACAATAGGACATGGAAGCAACCTAGATGTCCATCAGCAGACGAATGAATAAGAAATCTATGGTACATATACACAATGGGATATTACTCAGCCACTAAAAAGAATGCATTTGAATCAGTTCTAATGAGGTGGATGAAACTGGAGCCTATTATACAGAGTGAAGTAAGTCAGAAAGAAAAACATCAATACAGTATACTAATGCATATATATGGAATTTAGAAAGATGGTAACAAAGACCCTATATGCAATACAGCAAAAGAGACACAGATGTAAAGGATAGTCTTTTGGACTCTGTGGGAGAAGGTGAGGGTGGGATGATTTGAGAGAATAGCATTGAAACATGTATATTATCATATGTGAAATAGATCACCAGTCCAGGTTTGATGCATGAGACAGGGTGCTCAGGGCTGATGTACTGGGATGACCCTGAGGGATGGGATGGGGAGGGAGGTGGGAGGGGGGTTCAGGATGGGGAATACATGTACACCCATGGCTGATTCATGTCAATGTATGGCAAAAACCACTACAATATTGTAAAGTAATTAGCCTCCAATTAAAATAAATAAATTAATTTTAAAAAGTGGGTACTATGGTCCATAAAGGGCTTCCCTGGTGGTTTAGCCGTAAAGAATCTGTCTGTAATGTAGGAGCCACAAGAAACATGAGTTTGATCCCTGGGTTGGCAAGATCCCCTGGAGGAGGGCATGGCAACTCACTCCAGTGTTTTTGCCTGGAGAAACCCATGGACAGAGGAACCTGGAGGGCTAGAGTCCATAGGGTCGCAAAGAGTCAGATACAACTGAAGTGACAGAGCATACACGCAGGCACATGTTTCATAAAACATGAAGGAAACATGAATTCAAGATTCCAATGGGAACATGAGAACTCTTTGAGTGCCACTGGTGTATGGAGGCTTGTTGATGGGATCCCCACCAAGGAACACTTACTTAAAGACAATATTCTCTTGTCTGGAGTCTGATAGGTAAAATGAACCTGGGTGCTTGCAACCATATTTCTTACCTCCTCAGATTAGGAGAATGGCCTTGACACCTGTAGGTCTTTGGACCTAATATCCAGATGACAGAGCTTAGGGAACTTCAATCACAGATAGTAGAGGCAACTTGGAAATACCTATACCTGTTCTAGATGACAGTATTTCTAAAGAATAAAAATTATTCCGATTTATTATGTAAACAATGGTGAATGAGACAGTGCCAGGCAGTACGCCCAGAGACCAGACTAATCAGATGTCAATTTGTCTGTCTTCTGTCATCATCCCTTCAAAAGTTCAATGGTCTCCTATTGTCCACAAGATTACATTAAAAAAGTCTCAAGACCACTTCTAGTCTGGCCTCAACCTATCTTTTGAACCATTATCTCCAACTGTCACATCCCACTTAACTGTACTTACTCTGATCACAGAGAAAGCAGACAGTGCTTTCTAATAAACCTTATTATTTTGCAACTTTATGACTGCATGTGTTTAGAGGAACAGTGGGAAAGGAAAAAATGCATTAATGGACATAGTGTAGGTTTTAAAGTTGAGAGTTGAATGACCACAGGCAAATTATTTAGGCTCTGAGCCTCCCCTTCCTCATTTGTAAGATAGGGATAATAATTTTTTTTTTTTTTACTGGTGGTTTGTATGAGATACATGCAATGTACCTAGCACAGCACCTGCAATGAAAGAGATGCTCCATAAAATGGATGCTCCTCTGTCCTTCTTCCTATTTGGAATTCAATGGCCCCACCTACTGTGAGTTCCTACTCATCTTTTAAGACTCTGTCAAATTATACCTCATTTACAAAGCCCATAATAAGATATCCCAATGAGTACCTCATAGAATTAGGATAAATAACTTGACAACAAATAGAAGATGATTGCGAGAAAGGAGGGTCCTAGAATAAACAGACCAGATGACACCTTTCTCTCCTTGTGACCAAAACACATTTTCTCACAGAAAAGGCTTCCTAGCCTAATTCTGTCTCCTCAGGCAACTCTCAAAATTTCTCTGGGTTTTGCTTGCCTTCACTACTCTCTCACACACTTCCCATCCTGCTTCCTATCTCAAATTTACCCATCTCATCTATGGTTTCTTCCAATGCTCTTGTTGGCTGTTAGACAAGTCTTTCAGCTCCTGGTTTACACCTTGATGAATGAGATATCATTCCCCTTTTACTGCCTTAGATTTCCCATGTTATTTTTGTTCCTTTACTGGATTCTATGTGGCTTTGTTTTTTGACATTCTTGAACCCAAAACTGCAAGGTCACTTTGCATCATAGACTCCCAAGATTGTAAAGACAGGTCTAAATACATCTCTACCCACTTTGTTTTGTACACAAAGAATAGGAAGCTCAGAGAGGTGAAAAGCCTTTATTGAGATAACACTTAGCTGTTGACTGAGGCTCTGACCCATGTCTCCCTCAACCTTTAAAGTGCTGGTCTGTTGTCCCCTGACTTCTTTGATCCTAAAGTGAAAGTGAAGTCACTCAGTCATGTCCGACTCTTTGTGACCCCATGGACTGTAGCCTACCAGGCTCCTCATCAGTCCATGGAGTTTTGCAGGCCAGAGTACTGGAATGGGTTGCCATTTCCTTCTCCAGGGGGTCTTCCCAGCCCAGGGATCGAACCCGGGTCTCCTGCACTGCAGGCAGACGCTTTACTGTCTGAGCCACCAGGGAAGCCTCTTTGATTCTAAGGTACCTTGAAATTTCATAGAACTCCAGTTGAAAGGGTGTCAAAATAATGTCCTGTCGCTGTGTGGGGGTACAACCCAAAGCCAAATGATTCCCTTTCTATACTGCTAAGCCACAGGGTCTTTTTAGTCAAGCCAACTAGAATGATGTATGCCAAGGACATCCATGACCATGTGGATGGAAGGAGGTTAATCTTTCAAGGCAGGCTGCTCTTGTAAAGACCTGTAGGTGAAGCAAGCTATCTCACAAAGTTGGGCAGGACCATTCAGAGATGTCAGAATGCCCAGCAGACAGCCTCTCTCCACTGAATTTCCTACTTGATATGATTTCTTAACTTAATTTCTTCTTAGTTCTGGGTAGAAACTGATTGTGGTTTTGCAGAGATTCATATTCAAAGGAACTGTGACAGTGTGACTAGGTCTTCCTGTAAATAATGAAAGTAAGAGGAAAAGAGTGAATATTTATTGAGTACTTAAACAAGGTCTGGTAATTTTACATACATATTTTTACATAAATCTTCACAATAGCATTAATGCAGTTGTGAGAAATGTTCCCATTTTATAGATAAGGAAACTGAGGCTTAGGAATGATAACTAATTTGCCAAATATTGCTCAACAGGCTAAAGACAGATTCAAATTTTGACTTATTCATTTGGACAATATGAGGTATAGAAAGACCTTGACTGAAATCTTGTAGAACTAATTTCTAGACTCTAATATTCTATTTGTGTTGACTTCAATAAGCCTCCTTAGTCCTGTCTATATTTATTTTTCCTCATTTTAAAACCAGGTGTTAATTCTCTTTTACTATCTTATAGGGATATTGGAAAATCAGGTAAAACAATGGAATTGACAGTGCTTTGGGAAATGAGGAAGTACATAAATACAAGAAATTATTATCATTTTATTACAAACTAAATATTTAATAGATGTAGAAAGCCTAAGAAGTGTACATTGTTTTTCAAATTATTTTGGAAAATATCCAAAATCCAGAGTGTCTCTTAGAATATTCTATTCCACTATCAGATTAACCTCATTAACTGTTTTCAACTGTGAATTAAAATGGTATGACTAAATTCAGAGGACTTCCCTGGTGGCTCAGTGGTAAAGATTCTGCCTGCCAATGCAGGAGATGTGGGTTCAATACCTGAGATAGGAAGATCACCTGGAGAAGGATCTTGCCTGGGAAATCCCATGGACAGAGGAGCCTGGTGGGCTATAGTCCAGATCAGTTCAGTTCAGTTCAGTCGCTCAGTCATGTCCAACTCTCTGCGACCCCATGAATTACAGCACGCCAGGCCTCCCTGTCCATCACCAATGCCCAGAGTCCACCCAAACTCATGTCCATCGAATCGGTGATGCCTCCCAGCCATCTCATCCTCTGTTGTTCCCTTTTCCTCCTGCCCCCAATCCCTCCCAGCATCAGAGTCTTTTCCAATGAGTCAACTCTTCACATGAGGTGGCCAAAGTATTGGAGTTTCAGCTTTAGCATCAGTCCTTCCAATGAATACCCAGGACTGATCTCCTTTAGAATGGACTGGTTGCATCTCCTTGCAGTCCAAGGGACTCTCAAGAGTCTTCTCCAATGCCACAGTTCAAAAACATCAATTCTTCAGCGCTCAGCTTTCTTCACAGTCCAACTTTCACATCCATACATGACCACTGGAAAAACCATAGCCTTGACTAGATGGACCTTTGTTGGCAAGGTAATGTCTCTGCTTTTGAATATGCTATCTAGGTTGGTCACAACTTTTCTCCCAAGGAGTAAGTGTCTTTTAATTTCATGGCTGCAATCACCATCTGCAGTGATTTTGGAGTCAGAAATAAAGTCTGACACTGTTTCCAATGTTTCCCCATCTATTTCCCATGAAGTGATGGGACCAGATGCCATGATCTTCGTTTTCTGAATGTTGAGCTTTAAGCCACCTTTTTCACTCTCCTCTTCCACTTTCATCAAGAGGCTTTTTAGTTCCTCTTCACTTTCTGCCATAAGGGTGGTGTCACCTGCATATCTGAGGTTATTGATATTTCTCCCGGCAATCTTGATTCCAGCTTGTGCTTCCTCCAGCCCAGTGTTTCTCATGATGTACCCTGCATATAAGTTAAATAAACAGGGTGACAATATACAGCCTTGACGAACTCCTTTTCCTATTTGGAACCAGTCTGTTGTTCCATGTCCAGTGCTAACTGTTGCTTCCTGACCTGCATATAGGTTTCTGAAGAGGCAGGTCAGGTGGTCTGGTATTCCCATCTCTTTCAGATTTTTCCACAGTTTATTGTGATCCATATAGTCAAAGGCTTTGGCATAGTCAATAAAGCAGAAATAGATGTTTTTCTTGAACTCTCTTGCTTTTTCAATGATCCAGTGGATGTTGGCAATTTGATCTCTGGTTACTCTGCCTTTTCTAAAACCAGCTTGAACATCTGGAAGTTCACAGTTCACATATTGCTGAAGTCTGGCTTGGAGAATTTTGACCATTACTTTACTAGCGTGTGAGATGAGTGCAATTGTACGATAGTTTGAGCATTCTTTAGCATTGCCTTTCTTTGAGATTGGAATGAAAACTGACCTTTTCCAGTCCTGTGGCCACTGCTGAGTTTTCCAAATTTGCTGGCATATTGAGTGCAGCACTTTCACAGCATCAGCTTTCAGGATTTGACAGCTCAACTGGAATTCCATCACCTCCACTAGCTTTGTTTGTAGTGATGCTTCCTAAGGCCTACTTGACTGGCTCTAGGTGAGTGATCACACCATCGTGATTATCATGGTCATGAAGATCTTTTTTGTACAGTTCTTCTGTGTATTCTTGCCACCTCTTCTTAATATCTTGTGCTTCTGTTAGGTCCATACCATTTCTGTCCTTTATTGAGCCCATCTTTGCATGAAATGTTCCCTTTGTATCTCTAATTTTCTTTCCTTTTTTTATTTTTTATTTTTAAACTTTACAAATTGTATTAGTTTTGCCAAATATCAAAATGAATCCGCCACAGGTATACATGTGTTCCCCATCCCGAACCCTCCTCCCTCCTCCCTTCCCATACCATCCCTCTGGTTCATCCCAGTGCACTAGCCCCAAGCATCCAGTATCGTGCATCGAACCTGGACTGGCAACTCGTTTCATACATGATATTATACATGTTTCAATGCCATTTTCCCAAATCTTCCTGCCCTCTCCCTCTGCAACAGAGTCCATAATACTGTTCTATACATCAGTGTCTCTTTTGCTGTCTCGTACACTGGGTTATTGTTAGCATCTTTCTAAATTCCATATATATGCGTTAGTATACTGTATTGGTGTTTTTCCTTCTGGCTTACTTCACTCTGTATAATAGGCTCCAGTTTCATCCACCTCATTAGAACTGATTCAAATGTATTCTTTTTAATGGCTGAGTAATACTCCATTGTGTATATGTACCACAGCTTTCTTATCCATTCATCTGCTGATGGACATCTAGGTTGCTTCCATGCCCTGGCTATTATAAACAGTGCTGCGATGAACATTGGGGTACACGTGTCTCTTTCCCTTCTGGTTTCCTCAGTGTGTATGCCCAGCAGTGGGATTGCTGGATCATAAGGCAGTTCTATTTCCAGTTTTTTAAGGAATCTCCACACTATTCTCCATAGTGACTGTACTAGTTTGCATTCCCACCAACAGGGTAAGAGGGTTCCCTTTTCTCCACACCCTCTCCAGCATTTATTATTTGTAGACTTTTGGATCGCAGCCATTCTGACTGGTGTGAAATGGTACCTCATAGTGGTTTTGATTTGCATTTCTCTGATAATGAGTGATGTTGAGCACCTTTTCATGTGTTTGTTAGCCCTCTGTATGTCTTCTTTGGAGAAATGTCTATTTAGTTCTTTGGTCCATTTTTTGATTGGGTCATTTATTTTTCTGGAGTTGAGCTTTAGGAGTTGTTTGTATATTTTTGACATTAGTTGTTTGTCAGTTGCTTCATTTGCTATTATTTTCTCCCATTCTGAAGGCTGCCTTTTCACCTTGCTAATAGTTTCCTTTGTTGTGCAGAAGCTTTTAAGTTTAATTAGGTCCCATTTGTTTATTTTTGCTTTTATTCCCAATATTCTTGGAGGTGGGTCATAGAGGATCCTGCTGTGATGTATGTCAGAGAGTGTTTTGCCTATGTTGTCCTCTAGGAGTATTATAGTTTCTGGTCTTACGTTTAGATCTTTAATTCATTTTGAGTTTATTTTTGTGTATGGTGTTAGAAAGTGTTCTAGTTTCATTCTTTTACAAGTGGTTGACCAGATTTCCCAGCACCACTTGTTAAAGAGATTGTCTTTAATCCATTGTATATTCTTGCCTCCTTTGTCAAAGATAAGGTGTCCAGAGGTGCGTGGATTTATCTCTGGGCTTTCTATTTTGTTCCATTGATCTATATTTCTGTCTTTGTGCCAGTACCATACTGTCTTGATAACTGTGGCTTTGTAGTAGAGCCTGAAGTTAGGTAGGTTGATTCCTCCAGTTCCATTCTTCTTTCTCAAGATAGCTTTGGCTATTTGAGGTTTTTTGTATTGCCATACAAATTGTGAAATTATTTGTTCTAGTTCTGTGAGGAATACATAGTTTTGGAAGTTTTGGCCACAGCAATCAGAGCAGAAAAAGAAATAAAAGGAATCCAAATTGGGAAAGAAGAAGTAAAACTCTCACTATTTGCAGATGACATGATCCTCTACATAGAAAACCCTGAAGACTCCACCAGAAAATTACTAGAACTAATCAATGATTGTAGTAAATTTGCAGGATATAAAATCAACACACAGAAATCCCTTGCATTCCTATACACTAATAATGAGAAAACAGAAAGAGAAATTAAGGAAACAATTCCATTCACCATTGCAACAGAAAGAATAAAATACTTAGGAATATATCTACCTAGAGAAACTAAAGACCTATATATAGAAAAGTATAAAACACTAGTGAAAGAAATCAAAGAGGACACTAATAGATGGAGAAATATACCATGTTCATGGATTGGAAGAATCAATATAGTGAAAATGAGTATACTACCCAAAGCAATTTATAGATTCAGTGCAATCCCTTTGTATCTCTAATTTTCTTGAAGAGATCTCTAGTCTTTCCCATTCTGTTGTTTTCCTCTATTTCTTTGCATTGATGTATGAGGAAGGCTTTCTTATCTCTTCTTGCTATTCTTTGGAACTCTGCATTCAGATGCTTATATCTTTCCTTTTCTCCTTTGTTTTTTGCTTCTCTTCTTTTCACAGTTATTTGTAAGGCCTCCTCAGACACCCATATTGCTTTTTTGCATTTCTTTTTCTTGGAGATGGTCTTGCTCCCTGTCTCCTGTACAATGTCATGAACCTTCATTCACAGTTCATCAGGCACTCTATCAGATCTAGGCCCTTAAATCTATTTCTCACTTCCACTGTATTATCATAAGGGATTTCATTTAGGTCACACCTGAATGGTCTAGTGGTTTTCCCTACTTTTCTGCAATTTAAGTCTGAATTTGGCAATAAGGAGTTCATGATCTGAGCCACAGTCAGCTCCCGGTCTTGAAAGAGTTGGACACAACTTAGCAAATAAAACTAAATTCAGAAGTTCTATTTCTTAGCATTCAAAAGAAATCTGATCTGTCTTTATCCTGTGCTAAATGTTATGTGTGCGTCAAATGAACTTCTAACATTTATCTGATAATCACCTTATGTATATTCTTATAATACATTAGTAGACATTGTCACTTTCATACCATGTTCACATCCTTTACTTTCAATACTGTTGAAATTCAATAATTTAAAAATTATTTAATAATTTCAAAATTCAATAATGTAGATAAAGCTAACTTTCTGTTTGTTAGGACAGAAGAAACAATACACTCTTAGCCATGAACAAACTAGGAAGAAAACCTTTTCTTTTGACTTCTGTTACCACTTGGATTCTGATTTCCTTTTTAGCATACAGGAGCTCATTGATGTTTTTAAATATAGGTATAAACATAAATAATTATATATTATTTTTTCTGAGAATAAAAATATAAAGGGTGACTGAAAAATATAATTTCCCTGGTAAGCTTGAAGAAAGTCTCATTATTGTAAACTGCTGCTGCTGCTGCTGCTGCTAAGTCGCTTCAGTCGTGTCTGACTCTGTGCGACCCCATAGACGGCTGCCCACCAGGCTCCCCCGTCCCTGGGATTCTCCAGGCAAGAACACTGGAGTGGGTTGCCATTTCCTTCTCCAATGCATGAAGATGAAAAGAGAAAGTGAAGTCACTCAGTCATGTCTGACTCTTAGCAACCCCATGGACTGCAGCCTACCAGGTTCCTCTGTCCATGGGATTTTCCAGGCAAGAGTACTGGAGTGGGGTGCCATTGCCTTCTCCGTATTGTAAACTAGTTTGTGTCTATTATTTGTTACTATGAGAGTGTGCAATAGAGTACTTACCAAGTTACCTTGACTGCACTGATGCTAGGGTTTAGGTGCAATCAAGGTGATAAGAAGAAAGTGAAATATAAAAATGTGTTCATTTACAGGGATAGAGGAACATCTTGTGAAAAAGTCTTGGGAAATGAAGATTCTGAATACAGTGGGGCAGCTGAAATTGAGATTTGGCCTTGTACCCTTCTCCGTGAAAAAGTTGGTGTGTATGAGTTGAGGGTTGTATCACTAGAAGTTATTACACTTGTGGGTTCATGACTCTTGATTTTGTATCTCCTTCTTACCAGCTGCCATCTCACAAAGGCTACAAGTTAGAAAAGGTCACCTTCTGTCACAGTAGTTGCAACATGGGTTTCTGACTGGAAAGGATCATCAGGTTTGTTCTAGATCTGGAAGCCAAGGGTTGAACGTGTTCTCATTTCTATCAGCCATAGGACCTTAATAGAGCTAAGGCCACTCTGGGGAGCTAATGGAACCTGGAAGCTATGGGTGATCTTAATTTGGCTGGCTGACTCTTAATAGATATAAGTCTCTTCAGGGATTCCAAGCATTGCTTGAGGGAGAAGAAATCTGGGAAAACTTGGGCTTTTTGCCATTGAGATTTACTTTTAAATGTCACAGTGCCACACTGTGCTTGCTGACTTAAGAAAGCTGCTAGATTGCCAGTAAATAATTACATAATTCACAAATAAGCAGATACATAAGTAAACACTTTTATTCCCACAAATAATTTAAATAAAACTGCAAAATTACATCCTACAAATTTCTTTTAAAATGAAGCTAAATCACACAATTGATACCAATACTGCTTTTACCACCAGATACCACAGATTAACCTGGGAGAACTAGGGGAAGAAGGGAAGTGGCAACACAGATACTTATTATAATGCAACGTGAGTGAAGAGGAGTGTTAGGGGAA
Source organism: Bos mutus (assembly GCF_027580195.1). Classification (NCBI taxonomy): domain Eukaryota; kingdom Metazoa; phylum Chordata; class Mammalia; order Artiodactyla; family Bovidae; genus Bos; species Bos mutus. The sequence goes on along the minus strand of NC_091640.1, from coordinate 44,270,239 downwards.
CTGAATCAGGCCAGAATCAAGGTTCTATATGGTGACATTAATGTTCAAGTATGGCTGCTTTTGTCAATATCAGATACAACTTCATAAATGTGCCCAGGTCTAGAAACATAGAAGAGGGTCAGATCAAGAAACCATACAGAAAATGACGTTTTACTGGCATGCTTGAAACTAGAAAGTCTGTTCAGTTAAACCCCTGTCAGCTGTCCTCGGTCCTGGGGAGCCAACACAACACCAAAAGCTCGGTCAGTTTCTCCCAATGCAAAAGAGATATTTTCTGCATTGCTGGACTCCATAGATACCTAAGACCCTGCTTGTCATTCTTCACTCATCTGGCCTCCTAGGAATTAAAAACCAAGAGATAACATGGATTTCAAATTACTTGGGCCATGATGAGAGGGAAACTATTACATCAATCAAACCCAAAATAAAAGTTAGTCAAAATAAAGGGTGTAATGGTGGAAGGATTTCAAAGCACAACCCGGGTAGGTAGAATTCTGTGTTGATACTGGCTATAGGATTTCTCCCAGTGAAAATCAATAAATGGGCTCCAGTTTCTGCATGTATGGATATATTTGCATTATTCTGTTAGTGTGGAATGTATCTTCTATATTTTCAAAGAAATCTGTGTCAGTCCGCCTTTCAAACCTCTGAAACAAACAACTCTAAAATCACCGTGGCTTAAAGATTGATCTCTCACTTGTTACTATCCCTGTTCAGTTGGGGAGGTTGGGAGAGTGTGTGGGTTGTGGGTACTGAGAGCGTAACAGGTAGGGAGGCCAGAGGTCCACAAGCGTCAGGAGGAAATAAACTGCAAATGGCGGACTTTTTTTTTTTTTTCCCTTCTCTAAACAAAATTAAAAGAGGCTTCTTTTAATTTTCTGTTGACTGACACCTTGTTCTGCCTTGAGCTAACCAATGCGTTTTTCTTATGGAAATGTTTTTTTAAGTTATGTTAATGAAACTATGTATTTGCTTTGAGGTCTGCCTTTCTTCAAAACGGTTCTGCCTAAGACTAATTTTTTTCTTTTCTCAAACCTTGGGCTGACAATGACTCAACAAACCAGTATTCATGTCAATTGTTTTATGGCCGGGGATGGGGATGACACACCCCATGCCATTCTATCTCAAAAATACATATTATGGGAGATAGGCCTGGTGAAACTCCCTCAGCCTCGAGATGACTCTCTTATCTAATTAATAGCTTGCTAACAGACATAAAACACCTTGCTGAAAACGAGCAAGGGGCATTCTTTCTGCCCCCTTCTGATGTCTATGTCAGAAGCTTTCTCTGTCTCTCTTATACTTTAATAAAATTTTGTTACACAGAAATCTCCATTGGTCAAGCCTGGTCTCTGACCAGGATCGAAATCCTCTCCTCCAGAGGTCACAAATCCTGACGTAGCACACAGCTCTCAGCAGCAACCTTTCAGTATTTGGCGGGGAAGATCACAGACATAAAGTGCCATTTCACTGAAACATATCAAGGAAATATTTCATCAACATGGTTTATCATTGTTGGTGACCCTTAATCACTTGACTCAGGTGGTATTTGTTGTCTTTCTGGACTTCCCTGGTGGCTCAGATGGTAAAGCGTCTGTCTACAATGTGGGAGACCTGGGTTTGATCCCTGGGTCGGGAAGATTCCCTGGAGAAGGAAATGGCAACCCACTCCAGTACTCTTGCCTAGAAAATCCCATGGACAGAGGAGCCTGGTGCAGGCTACTGTCCATGGGGTCGCAAAGAGTCGGACACGACTGAGTGACTTCACTTTCACTGTAAAACTACTCTTCCTTGACCACCTTTCCCTCTTTCTGTACTTATTGTACTCTTTGGAAGTTTCTATGTGTAGCCCAAATGCTTAAAGTGTGGAGGGATATGCTTTAACTCTATCGAGGGTGCAGTATCTACATAAATTATTTGTAACTCTTCTACAAGGGAGATTTATGTCTTTCCCTGTATTTATTTATTGATATTCCTACCACTGTACTTTTTTTCTGAACACTTTCATACTGGCTGTACAAGATGCTCTAGGCTCATGTTATGTATTTCCTCCCCCGGTTCTAGAATCAGCCACTTGTCCAAGGGACCCTAGTTCTTTTTACTGGACAATGATATTAGAAAATAACATCTGGGGGCTAGGTGCGCTGTTGCTACAGGATCAGCTGACAGAGCGAGTGTACGTATGTATATACATACATAAATATTTTTCTATATGTCACCATCTGTATCTGTATTAGTCTAAGTGCATATGGATTCTTCAACTCTAATCCATTACCACATGGGTCTTTCTAAGCTTCTCTCCTTGTTTGTTTGTAATATCCCGCTTCAACGTTGAGAAACCTGGCTCTCTTCAACTATTGCTCATTTTAATTGTACCATTATGTACAGCAGTACTAGAATTGTTAACCCAGGGAAGACAACTTTATCAGCAAGAGTTCAGTTATATCAGTTTTTTCTTATTAATCTTACAGATTCTACTCATTTCCAGTTATTTAAGTCAGCACTTTTTGTCCCTGTTCTCTTCTGTAAGTTTGTATCAGAACTTATAGCTAGACTGTTTTGCCACATTTGGCATTCCATCCTGAAATTCTTTTATTTCCTAAGTTATGTTTAAAAATGTGTATACATTCACTCCTTGTGCTGTAAAAGGCTATGGGTTTTGACAATTTCATAGTGTCATGTACCCACCATTATAGTAACATATAGAATGGTTTCAATGGCTTCAAGTATCCCTGATGCTTTTCTTATTTAACCCATTTTCCCTCCATAACCACTAATCTTTTTATCATCCTATCAATTCTTCATTTTCTGGAATGTGATACAACAGCCCCCCTCACTGGTTTCTTTAACCTGGCAACAGGCATCAAAGATGAACATATCTCCTTAAAGTTTCATAGATCATATCCTCTCTTAATCACCAAATAACATTCCATTATATGGATATATCATCATTTAATTATCCATTTACAGACTGAACAATAGAACACTTCTAGTTTTTGGCAGTTATGAATATAGTGCTATATACATTTATGGGCAGATTTTTGTGTGGACACACTTTTTCAGTTCCGTGAGTACTTAAGAGTATAATTATTGGATTGTGTGGCAGAATTAGGTTTAGCTTTGTAAGAAGCTGCCAAAATATCTTCCAAAGTAGCTGTAAACAGCAATAAGTGATAATTCCTCTCACTTTATATCCTTGTCAGCAATTGATATTGTCAGTTATACTTTTTATGCTTATAGCAGCTTTATTTGTAACTACCCAAACATGGAAACAACCAAGATGTCACTTAACAGGCGAGAAGATACATGAAAATGGGGTGCTTCCAGGCTATTTAGAGACAAAGGAAATGAACTACCTAGCCACAAGAAGACATGCATAAAACTCCAAATGCATATTACCAATTGAAGGAAGCTATCTGAAAAGGTCACACCTATACGATCCCCACCACATGGGACACATCAGGGAAGACAAGCCACAGAGATAGCAAAAATATCAGTGGGTTGCCAGGGGTTCAGATGGAGATAGAAAACAACACAGGTCCTTCTCATCCCAGGATTCTCATGCCACCCCTATCGAGCCCCAAGATTCCTCAGATGGGGCTACTTTGGGAAGAGTGACTGGGATAGCAGCCTCTGAGCCTGATGCCACCATTTTTTGAGCTACCCATGAAGTTCAGTGAATCTTTTCTGAATTTCAACCATTCTGATATGCATGTGCAAGTATCTCATTTTTGTTTCAATTTAAATTTCCTTAATGTCAGATGATATTGAGCACTTTTTCATATATGTATTTGCCATCTTTGGTGAGGTGTCTGTTCAGATCTTTAGTCCATTTTTAAGTTGGCCTGTTTGTTTTCCTATTGTTGCTTTTTTAAGTTCTTTGTATATTTTAGATATAAGTCCTTTATCAGATATTTATATTGCAAATATTTCCCCCCAGTCTGTGTTGTCTTTTCATTCTCTTAACAGTGTCTTTTGCAGAGCAGAAGTTTTTAATTTTAATGAAGTCCAATTTATCAGTTTGTTATTACATGAATTGTAACTCAGTTTCTTTCTTTATTGTTTTAGTGTTCTGTCTTTCCCCATGGCCTCTTTGAGGTCCTCCACTGGACACTTTGCAGCCACCACCTAGTGATAAAAGATATACTGTTTAGATGATTCTGTAGGATGCTTTAGGTCTTAGCCTGCCAGGTTCCTCTGTCCATGGGAGTCTCCTGGCAAGAATACTGGAGTGGGTGAAACTTGTTGCTCCAGTGTATCTTCCTGACCCAGGGATCGAACTTGCATCTCTTACATCTCCTGCATTGATAGGTGGGTCCTTTACCACTGTGCCACCTGGGAGGCCCTTATGACTAATATATGGTTGGGTAAACACCATCTGAGAGCTGGACCATAAAGAAGGTGGAGTGGTGAAGAATTGATGCCTTTGAACTGTGGTGTTGAAGAAGACTCCTGAGAGTCCCTTGGATGGCAACAAGATCAAACACGTCAATCTTAAGGGAAATCAACCCTGAATATTCGTTGGAAGGACTGATGCTGAAGCTGAAACTTCATATTTTGGTCATCTGATGTGAAAAACTGACACATTGGAAAAGTCCCTGATGGTAGGAAAGATTGAGGGCAGAAGGGGAAGAGGGCATCAGAGGATGAGATGGCTGGATCGCATCACCAATGCAATGTACATGAACTTGGGCAAACTTTGAGAGATGTGAGGGGTAGAGAAGCCTGGCATGCTGTAGTCCATAGGGTCACAAAGAGTCAGACATGACTGGTTGACTGAACAACAACAAAACGCCACCTTGGACATTAGTTTATGAAAGGATATGTTTTGCAAGTTACTATAACTTAGGTTGCCAAATCTGCTGGGCCATAGGAAAATTGTTAGAGTGGAATCACAGTGAAAACATATTTCTTCAAAGTAATCATGAAAGATTCTGATGTTTCTAAGTGTCTCTGCAGAGATTTATGGGGCTTAACTCACTATGTTCCCTGTCAGTTCATTTGAGGTATTATAGCAAAAATACCTTTGTTAGATTACACAACAAAGATTTATTTCTGACAGTTCTGGAAGCTCGCAAGTCCAAGATCAAGGTGCCAAAGTCAGTGTTGGATGAGGGCTAGTCTCCTGGTTATAGATGGCTGGCTTCTAGCTGTGTCTTCACATGGTGGCAGGGGCAAGGGAGCTCTCTGGGGTCTCTTTTTAAAATTTTATTTATATATATATATTTTTTTGGGGGGGGGCTATTTTGTATGGGCACTAATCCTATTTATGAGGGTCCACTCTCATGATCTAATCACTTCTCAAAGGCCCCCACTTCCTAATAACATCACATTGGGTATTAGCATTCAACAAATGAATTAGGGGGTGGGACACAAACACTTAGTCTGTAACCTTTCATCACTGAACTGCCAGGAGAGGAAAAAGAAAAATGAGAAAGAAAATTCTCTGGAAGACTCTCAAATATCTGCCAATGAGATAGATTAACTTCCCTGAGGACCATGGAGAAGATGCTTCACAGTTTGTTTCTACATTTTTAGAGGGAAGGCCATGGGTCTAGAATCATCTGAGACTCAAAAGTGAGAACTGAACCATGCTTATCATGGTACTACCTAAAAGGAAGTTAGAGGGTAAACTAGTTACTTGCCTTTGGTATTTGTCTCTGCTTGTTCCATGAAAATTTGTGAAAATGTTGGCTAATGCAGCTAATATTTGGTCCATTTGCTATGAAGGATGTCAAGATTTTCAGTGGGATTTGTGGTTTGGTTTTTCCATCTGCCCTTAGGAATATTTCCTTTGAATGCTGGTAGCATATTCCACCCATTCTCTGTACAGAGATCACAGTAAATATGAATTAGGTTTTATAAAGAGATGTAGGGAACTGAACCAATTTTATCAAATTTCAAATTCATATTGAAAAAATAAAATGACAGTATTAGTTTATAAATGAGCATAACTTTTGTTTTTCTTTCATAGATAATGGCGAAGATTATCTATGGAAAATAGACCTGGAAATGACTGTGGTGCCAATTGTGAACTCCCTATTGCAAAATTCAGGCTTAAATTGAAGAAAGTAAGGAAAACCACTAGACCATTCAGGTATGACCTAAATCAAATCCCTTATGATTATACAGTGGAGGTGACAAATAGATTCAAGGTCTTAGATCTGGTAGACTGGGTGCCTGAAGAACTATGGACAGAGATTCATAAAATTGTAAAGGAGGTGGTGACCATAAGTATCCCAAAGAAAAAGAAATTCAAGAAGGCAAAGTGGTTGTCCAGGAGGGCTTACGAATAGCTTAGAAAAGAAGGAAAAAGCAAAGGAAAAAGGGAAAGATATACCCAACTGAATGCAGAGTTGCAGAGATGAGCAAGAGGAGATAAAAAAGACTTCTTAAGCAAACAATGTACAGAAATAGAGAAAAACAATAAAATGGGAGAGACTAGAGATCTCTTCAAGAAAATTGGAAATACTAAAGGAACATTTCATGCAAGGATAGGCAAAACAAAGGACAGAAATTGCAAGGATGTAACAAGCAGAAAATATTAGGAGGTGCCAAGGATACACAAAGAACTATACAAGAAAGATCTCAATGACCTGGATAACCATGATAGTGTGGTCACTTACCTAGAGCAAGACATCCTGCAGTGTGAAGTTAAGAGAGCCTTAGGAAGCATTACTATGAACAAAGCTAGTGGAGGTGATGGAATTCCAACTGAGCTATTTCAAATCCTAAAAGATGATGCTATTCAAGTGCTGCACTCAATATGTCAGCAAATTCAGAAAACTCAGCAGTGGCCACAGGACTGGAAAAGGTCAGTTTTCATTCCAACTCCAAAGAAAAGCAAAGTAAAGGATACTCAAGCTACTGTACATTACTGTACATTAATTTCACATACTAGCAAATTAATGCTCAAAATCATTCAAGCTAGCATTCAATAGTACATGAACTGAGAACTTTCAGATGTTCAAGCTTTAGAAGAGGCAGAGGAACCAGAGATCAAATTGTCAACATCTACTGGATCATAGAAAAAGCAAGGGAATTTCAGAAATACTTCTGCTTCATTGACTACACGAAAGCTTTTGACCATGTGGATCATAACAAACTGTGGAAAATTCTTAAAGCAATGGGAATACCAGACCACCTTACCTGTCTACTGATACACCTATATGCAGGTCAAGAAGCAACAGTTAGAACCAGACATCAACGGACTGGTTCACAATTGGTAAAGGAATATGTCAAGGCTGTATATTGTCACCCTGCTTATTTAACTTATATGCAAAGTGTGTGCATGCTCAGTCCCTTCAGTCGTGTCCTACTCTTTGTGACCCCATGGACTGTAACCTGCCAGTCTCCTCTGTCCATGAGGATTCTGCAGGCAAGAATACTGGAGTGGATTTCCATACCCTCCTCCAGGGGATCGTCCTGACCCAGGGATCAAACCCGCATCTCATGTCTCTTGCATTGACAGGTTGCTTCTTTACGACTGGAGCCCTCTATGCAGAGTACATCATGCGAAATCCTGGGCTGGATGACTCACAAGTTGGAATCAAGATTGCTGGAAGAAATATCAACAAGCTCAGATATGCAGATGATATCACTTTAATGGCAGAAAGTGAAGAGGAACTAAAGAGCCTCTTGATGAGGGTAAAAGTGGACAGTTGAAAAACTGGCTTAAAACTCAACATTCAAAAAGCTAAGATCATAACATCCAGTCCCATCACTCATGGAAAATAGATGGGGGAAAAGTGGAAACAGTGACAGTTTATTTTCTTGGGCGCCAAAATCATTTCAGACAGTAATGAAATTAAAAGACGCTTGCTCTTTGGAAGGAAAGCTATGACAAACCTAGACAGCATATTAAAAAGCAGAGACATCACTTTACCAACAAAGGTCTGTACAGTGAAAGTTATAGTTTTTCCAGTAGTCATGTATGGATGTAAGATTGGACCATAAAGGTCCATAAAGGTTGAGTGTCAAAGAAATGATGCTTTTGAATTATGGTGCTGGAGAGGACTTTTGAGTGTCTCTTGAACTGCAAGAAGATCAAACCAGTCAATCCTAAAGGAAATCAATGCTAAATATTCATTAGAAGGACAGCTGAAGCTGAAGCTCCAATATTTTGGCCACCTGATGTGAAGAGCTGATTCATTGGAAAAGGCCCTGATGCTGGGAAAGATCGAGGACTGAAGGAGAAAGGGGCAACAGAGGATGAGACAGTTGGATGGCATCACCAACTCAATCAACATGAGTCTGAGCAAACTCTGGGAGATAATGAAGGACAGGGAAGCCTGGTGTGCTGTAGTGCATGGGGTCAATCAGACATGACTTAGCAACTGAAGAATAAACACAGCACTTTTAAAACATCCACTAATCTTAGGCTTTGTATAAGATTCCAAAACCTTCTTGATTATATGCCTTAATTATAAGATTATGATCATAGACATCAAATATATGTAAACTTAATATCAATAACCTCAGATATGCAGATGACACAACCCTTATGGCAGAAAGTAAAGAGGAACTAAAAAGCCTCCTGATGAAAGTGAAAGTGGAGAGTGAAAAAGTTGGCTTAAAGCTCAACATTCAGAAAACGAAGATCATGGCATCCGGTCCTACCTCTTCATGGGAAATAGATGGGGAAATAGTGGAAACAGTGTCAGACTTTATTTTTCTGGGCTCCAAAATCACTAGAGATGGTGACTGCAGCCATGAAATTAAAAGACGCTTACTCCTTGGAAGGAAAGTTATGACCAACCTAGATAGCATATTCAAAAGCAGAGACATTACTTTGCCAACAAAGGTTCGTCTAGTCAAGGCTATGGTTTTTCCTGTGGTCATGTATGGATGTGAGAGTTGGACTGTGAAGAAGGCTGAGCGCTGAAGAATTGATGCTTTTGAACTGTGGTGTGGGAGAAGACTCTTGAGAGTCCCTTGGACTGCAAGGAGATCCAACCAGTCCATTCTGAAGGAGATCAGCCCTGGGATTTCTTTGGAAGGAATGATGCTAAAGCTGAAACTCCAGTCCTTTGGCCACCTCATGCGAAGAGTTGACTCATTGGAAAAGACTCTGATGCTGGGAGGGATTGGGGGCAGGAGGAAAAGGGGACGACAGAGGATGAGATGGCTGGATGGCATCACTGACTCGATGGACATGAGTCTGAGTGAACTCTGGGAATTGGTGATGGACAGGGAGGCCTGGAGTGCTGCAATTCATGGGGTCACAAAGAGTCGGACACGACTGAGTGACTGATCTGATCTGATACATTTGAAGTTGCAGTAACATTATTATGGACATTAAAAACCTTCCAAATATAGCTGTTCAAATAGAAGATATTACATTAATATTAAAATTCCAATTTTTTTCTACATTCCAATGGATGTTCTTGCCACATTATGGGTCATGCTCACTTAAAGAATTTGCTAAAATAATAAGGCATTTTATGTAATGTACTTTAAATCAGAATTTTCTAAGCAATGGTGAGTAATCACTATAAAACTTTATTTTACAAGAATTTCATCTACATTTTTAGGACTAGATATCACACAGCCCATGCTGTTGAAATGGAAAGTTAACAAATAAGTTTTGTTCAAATTCTGGGAGAAAATAATCTAGCTTTCTCAGAAAACTTTGTCTTTGACTCAGGTACAGTCAATTAATTATATATTTAAATTTCTATGATGCAGAAAGATTAAGACCAACAATTTCCACTTTACTGAGGAGGATTTAGATAATCATGAAAATAAATTTTCGTCTATGCACCTGAAGAAGTGAAAGAGTCTGAAGCAAAAAGATGCAAGGAGCTAAAAAGGATCCAAGAAAAGCAAAAAAATCAGAAACCAAAACAAAAGTAAACTAATTAAAACTATAGCATATGAGTAATAAGAATTAACATTTACTGAATACTTGCTATGTGCCAGAAATTGTCCTTGCTACGTGATTTACAAACACACATTACCTATTTCATCTTTACAAAAGCTAGGGAAAATGTGTTAATTATTATCTCTGTTATACAATGAGCAAACTGGCTCCTGAGATGAAAGATTAATCAAAAAAGTTTTTATTTCTGGGAAATAAAATATGTTTAAGTAATTGTCAGTTGTTAGGTATATCCTTCTGTCAGAAGAGTTTCCTGCAGTATGTAAGAAGTTGAATTTGCTTACGCCTCAGATCTTTTCAGCACTATGTCTTTATAAGCATTTTTGTACTTACTTTGTGCTTACCATTCTTCTAGATGCTGCTGCTGCTGCTGCTAAGTCGCTTCAGTCGTGTCCAACTCTGTGCAACCCCATAGACAGCCACCCATTAGGCTCCTCTGTCCCTGGGATTCTCCAGGCAAGAACATGGGAGTGGGTTGCCATTTCCTTCTCCAATGCATGAAAGTAAAAAGTGAAAGTGAAGTCGCTCAGTCATGTCCAACTCTTAGCGACCCCATGGACTGCAGCCTACCAGGCTCCTCCATCCATGGATTTTCCAGGCAAGAGTACTGGAGTGGGGTGCCATATGCTTACCACATATATAAACTTGAACAAGTCACCTAACTCCAGTGAGTCTCATTTTGACCATCTGTATGTTGGGGCTATCCTATCTGATGGACTTTTCTTAAGAAAATCTCATAAAAATCCAACATGTGTATGTTTTGAGGAATTTCTATGATATTCTATCTGCTTAAGGCATCCTTATCGTTATTATTAAAATGTGATGTAAGTGCTATGTTACAGGAGTTCTTCATTCATGAAGAAATTTTACTTACAGCATGAAGTCATATTCATACATGAAGCAGATAACATTTTATTTTCATTTTTCCTATTTGAGTCCTCTGGCCTCAGGTGTGGATAGACAAAGAAAACATTAATTGATGAGAAGAAGTAGTTCTAGTTTTTTCATTGTGGAGGTAGAGACAAACAATCTCTGATAAAGTCAAAAGTAAAATTGAGGTTTTTGATTCTCAGTTCAACAATTGGTTTTTCCTCCAACTTACAGTATTGACTATTGAGGCACTATATTCTCCTGTCAGCACTGCCTTTGGGGTGTTGGTCACCAACTTGGATGCACCATTTTACTTCCTCAGTCAACCCTTGGCTCACTTCATCAGCATAGTTACCTTTGCCTCTGTCCCTTCTCTCTCTCCCTCCCATTTCCCCCTCTCTTCCTTCCTGCCTTCCTTCCCTCCCTCTTTGCCTCCATAATCCTATAAGGATTTAAGGGTGTTCCATATGATAGGCACTATGCTAGGTGCTGAAAAGTGAAAGTCGCTCAGTCATGTCCAACTCTTTGCAACCCCATGGAATTCTCCAGGCCAGAAAATAGGAGTGGGTAGCCTTTCCCTTCTCCAGGGGTCTTCCCAACCTAGGGATCGAACCCAGGTCTCCCACATTGCATGTGGATTCTTTACCAGCTGAGCCACCAGGAAGCCCAAGAATACTGGAGTGGGTAGCTAGGTGCTGCTGCTGCTGCTAAGTCGCTTCAGTCGTGTCCGACTCTGTGTGACCCCATGGACTGCAGCCTACCAGGCTTCTCCGTCCATGGGATTCTCCAGGCAAGAACACTGGAGTGGGCTGCCATTTCCCTCTCCAATGCATGAAAGTGGAAAGTGAAAGTGAAGTCGCTCAGTTGTGTCCAACTGTTAGTGACCCCATGGACTGCAGCCTACCAGGCTCCTCCATCCATGGGATTTTCCGGGCAACAGTACTGGAGTGGGGTGCCATTGCCTTCTCCGCTAGGTGATAGAGATCGGTAATTAAATAGATGTAATTAGTCTCATGTAAGAGTCTTACTGAGGAGATATAAGAAAAAAAGCAGTTACAATTCTCTGTGATGGTAATATAATAGTGGTAAGTTGGCAAGGTTTTGAGAGGGATCAGGGCCTGATCCCAATAAGGAGAAAGAGGGAAAGCTTATTGCGGCAGGCACAGCTGGGAGAATTAGCAGTCAGCCCGGTGTAGATCATGAGGACTTGCAGAGGGGACCAGTGTTTATCTGAAGATGAAGGAAAGAGTGCAGTGCTCTTAAATTAGAATGTTCCTGACTCCCAAATCAGGAATTCTCTAGAGTTTTGACTTGAAAAAGTAATCCTTGACTTCTGCGAATTCTCAGTGACTGGCACCCCATGCTTTCTAGACCCTCCTTTCCCACGGGCAGCCCCAAGGTGCTGATTGAGCCACTGGCCCTCTCTACATCCCAGGGTTTGCCAGTGATTAAGGGCATTTTTGTCTGAGTGCCTAAGTGTTAGGGCAAACTGCCTAGCTCAAATGAATCAATGGACTAAAAATTGTCTTCCCAGCAGGCACTGCCAAAGCAACCTCCAGTCAATGCTCCAGGCAAATGAGAAAAGATCCATTGAGCTCAGCAGGAGGCTCTGTTTTGGCTGACTCAGCGCCCTGGAAGCACTTCTCCAGTCATTTATATCTCTGCTTTTCCTCTCTGAGCTCTGCTCTGGATCTCTAATCTTGATGAGATATGTTTTGTGCCAAAGAAGGGGGTGCTGAGATTTCAAATGAAAGTACCTTATCAACATCTCCATGTGCCTCTGACATGCCCATAAAGTAGGCCCAGCTCAATTGTCCATTTTCATTCTCTATTAGTTTAATTCATTGTTGGGTTTGGCCCAAGTAATAAAGGTTTTAATTCAAGAAAAACATTTTAAAAAATGATGAATGAGATTAATTTTGCAAAAATAATGAAAAATAAAATAATATTTGTGGTTGAAACTAGAGAGTTTAAGAAACTTGTGAAAATTCGTGCAATTGGCTTGTGGAGGAACTGGGCCTAGAACTCATGACTTTTAGCTAATTTTAGTTTTTAAAAATTATTGTTTTCCTTATTTTTAGAGAATATTAAAAATACACTTTAGCTTTTAAAGCTGCAGTCCTACAAAGTAAGTAGGGCACACACCATTACCATACTTGCATAGAAGAGAGGAATTGGATAGACTTGCCAAAGGCAATCCAATGATAACCAAAAGACCCGGGAATAGATTTATTTCTCTTTTAGGACCTTTCCTAGTGTGCCGTATTGGACATTGTCCTACTTCTATAAATCCAAATGTAAGAGATCTGGTTGAAAGATTATAAGTCAAGGCTATTTCTGTTTCTAGTAACCCATTCTAAGTCACTTCAGTGGTGTCTGACTCTTTGGACCCTATGGACTGCAGCCTGCCAGAAGCCTCTGTCCATGAGATTCTCCAGGCAAGAATATTAGAGTGCATTGCTTTGTCCTTCTCCAGGGGTTCTTCCTGACCCAGGGATTGAACCTGTGTCTCTTATGTCACCTGCATTGGTGGGTGGGTTCTTTAGCTCTAGCACCACCTGGGAAATCCCTGTAACCCATGGGTTTTGAGCAAGTCTCTTTTGTCACTCTGGGGCCCAGGATGCTCTTCACATGTAAAACATGCACATTGTACTGTAGCAGGCTTGTAAATCATTATACCTATAGGAGCTAGGTTTGAGATGCCAATGAGTAATCAGGCCACATTGACCTTTCTGCAAGAGAACCACTATGACTCAGTTGCAGCTAATTGCTGCTACACCAGAATGTTGGTCCATGACAGAAACAACTTCTGATTGTTTAAGGGAAGTTGTAAATAGAGATTTTAATTAATTTTGAATTGTTGGTAAGAGGTTCAAAATAAAAATTAAAAACAAAAACCAGTGATGTTTGAGCCAAAGACCCATGCCTACAGTTTAGAAGTAGCTTATAAGCCATCAATTTGTAGTGTCTGAATTGCAGGATCTATAGAGAACTGGTAACTATTATCATTTCATGTCCTTTTTGAAACTCAATTGTGTAAGTATATGGTAAGTTTCCATAGATATTATCGTCATCAAAATACATACCTTAAGCACAATTTGTAAGTAGCTTCTAAGTAGCTTAAGTAATAAACCTAATAAGAATGTATAAAAAATATAAATCTTAAATTATTGCATTTTATTCTCTTCTACTGGCTGCAAAGAATAGTTATTTTGCCTTTAAGATGACACTGCTCCAGCATTACCCTTAAACTGTTCTATGAATGTGTTCTGTCTTCAACTGTATGACAGCTTTTTATAGACACCAACAATTTTATTTTAAATCATTTCTTTTTTCCTTGGCCATCATAATACAAGAACACAGTTTGATACTTGATAGTCAACCCTTTGCTTCCTGTCCTCTTTCATCATTTGGTGACTGTGATCCCAGAATATATGATAATTCTCTCTTGGTGACTGGTTTTCTATCCTCTCTGATGGAGTCACTCTTTCTCATGCTGCTATTATACATGTTCTCCTGAATTTTCTTTTTGACCTTCTCTTTTGTGCTTCAAATATCACTTCCATGTAGATGATACCAATACTGTCCTTCTTTATTCTACTCTTATTACTAGCTACGTGCCTTCAGAAAAGCCATCGTTTCTCTTGGCTAAACCAAAGCCAATATGTATAACCAGAATAGTAAAGGTAAAGTGAAGTCACTCAGTCGTGTCCGACTCTTTGCGACCCCATGGACTGTAGCCTACAAGGCTTCTCTGTCCATGGGATTTTCCAGGCAAGAGTACTGAAGTGGGTTGCCATTTCCTTCTCCAGGGGATCTTCCCGACCCAGGGATCGAACCCAGGTCTCTCGCATTACAAGCAGACGCTTTACCCTCTGAGCCACCACAATAGTAAGAAGAGGCAAAAAGACAAGACAATGAAAGATGAAGCCCCCAGCAGTAGGTGTCCAATGTGCTACTGGAGAACACCAGAGAAATAGCTCCAGAAGGAAAGAAGAGGCTGAGCCAAAGCAGAAATAGCACCCAACTGTGGATGTGTCTGGTGGTGAAGGCAAAGTTTGATGCTGCAAGAACAATATTACATAGGAACCTGAAAAATTCAGTTCAGTTCAGTTTAGTCGCTCAGTCGTGTCCAACTCTTTGCAACCCCATGAACCGCAGCACACCAGCCCTCCCTGTCCATCACCAACTTCCGGAGTCTACCGAAACCCACGTCCATTGAGTCAGTGATGCCATCCAACCATCTCATCCTCTGTCATCCCCTTCTCCTCCTGCCCTCAATCTTTCCCAGCATCAGGGTCTTTTCAAATGAGTCAGCTCTTTGCATCAGGTGGCCAAAGTATTGGAGTTTCACCTTCAACATCAGTCCCTTCAATGAACACCCAGGACCGATCTCCTTTAGGATGGACTGGTTGGATCTCCTTGCAGTCCAAGGAACTCTCAAGAGTCTTCTCCAACACCACAGTTCAAAAGCATCAATTCTTCGGTGCTCAGCTTTCCTGAAATATTAGGTCCATGAAATAAGATAAATCGGAAGTGGTCAAACAGGAGACGGCAAGAGCGAACATTGATATTTTAGGAATCAGTGAACTAAAATGGAAAGGAAGGGGCAAATTTAATTCAGATGACCATTATATCTACTACTGTGGGCAAGAATCCCCCAGAAGAAATGATGTAGACCTCACAGTCAACAAAAGTCAACTTGGGTGCAATCTCAAAAATGACAGAATGATCTTGGTTCATTTCCAAGGCAAACCATTGAATAGCACAGTAATCCAAGTCTAAGCCCCAACCACTAATGCTGAAGAAGCTTAAGCTGAAAGGCTCTATGATGACCTTCAAGTCCTTCTAGAACTAACACCAAAAAATAATATCCTTTTCATAACAGGGGAGTGGAATGCAAAAGCAGGAAGTCAAGAGATACCTGGAGAAACAAGCAAGTTTGGCCTTGGAGTACAAAATGAAGCAGGAAAAAGGCTGAGAGAGTTTTGTCAGGAGTTTGCTGGTCATAGCAAACACCCTCTTTCAACAACACAGTAGATGACTCTAAAAGTGGACATCACCAGATGGTCAATATCAAAATCAGGTTGATTTTATTCTTTGCAGTTGAAGATGGAGAAACTCCATACGGTCAGAAAAAAAAAAAAAAAAGACTGGGAGCTGACTGTGGCTCAGATTATGAACTCTTTATTTCAAAATTCTAACTTAAATTGAAGAATGTAGGGAAAACCACTAGGCTATTCAGGTATTAACTAAATCAAATCCCTTATGATTATACAGTAGAAGTGACAAACAGATTCAAGGGATTAGGTCTGATGGACAGACAGCCTGAACAACCACAGATGGAGGTTCATAGCATTGTACAGGAGGTGGTGATCAAAACCATCCCCAAAGGAAAAAAAAAATGCAAAGAGACAAAATGGTTGTCTGAGGAGGCCTTACACATAGCTGAGAAAAGAAGAGAAGCAAAAGGCAAAGGAGAAAAGGAAAGATATACCCATCTGAATGCAGAGTTCCAGAGAATAGCAAGGGGATATAAGAAAGCCTTTTTTAAGTAAAGAAATAGAGGAAAACAGGAGATTGGGAAAAACTAGCGATCTCTTCAAGAAAATTAGAGATACCAAGGGAACATTTCATGCACAGATGGGCACAATAAAGTACAGAAAAGGACAGCAGAAAAAATTCAGAAGGGGTGGCAAGAATACATAGAAAAATTATAGAAAAAGATCTTAATGGTTGGGATAACTACGGATGGTGTGATTTACCCACCTAGAGCCAGACATTCTGGAGTGTGAAGTCAAGTGGGTCTTGGAAATCATCACTATAAACAAAGCTAGTGGAGGTGAGGGAATTCCAGCTGAATTATTTCAAACCCTAAAAGAAAGTGTTGCACTCAATATGACACCACATTTGGAAAACTCAGCAGTGGCTACAGGACTGGAAAAGGCCAGTTTTCGTTCTAATCATATAGAAGGGCAATGCCAAAAAATGCTAAAACTACCACACAATTGCACCTAGTTCACATGCTAGCAAAGTAATGCTCAAAATCCTTCAAGCTGGGCTTCAACAGTATGTGAATCAAGAACTTCCAAATGTTCAAGCTGGATTTAGAGAAGGCAGAGAAACCAGAGATTAAATTGCCAACATCTGTAGGATCATAGAAAAAGTGAGAGAATTCCAGAAAAGCATCTACTTCTGCTTCATTGACTCTGCTAAAGCCTTTGACTGTGTGCATCACAACAAACTTTGGAAAATTCTTTAAGAGATGGGAGTACCAGACCACCTTAGAAACCTGTATACCTCCTGAGAAACCTGTATCCAAGTCAAGAAGCAATAGTTAGAACCAGACACAAAACAGCAAACTGGTTCAAAATCGGGAAAGGAGTAGGTCATGGCTGTATATGGTCACCCTGTTTATTTAACTAATATGCAGAGTGCATCATGTGAAATGCTGGACTGGATGAAGTGCAAGCTGGAATCAAGATTTTGGGGAGAAATATCAATAATCTTAGATATGCAGATGACACTACCCTTACAACAGAAAGCAAAGAGGAATTAAAGAGGCTCTTGATGAAAGTGAAAGAGGAGAGTGAAAAATCTGGCTTAAAACTCAGTATTCGAAAATAAAGATCATGGCATCTGGTCCCATCATTTAATGGCAAATAGATGGAGAAACAATGGAAACAGTGACAGACTTTATTTCCTCAGGCTCCAAAATCACACTGGATGGTGACTGCAGTCATGAAATTAAAGGATGCTTGCTCCTTGGGAAAAAGCAATGGCAAACCTAGACAGCATATTAAAAAACAGAGACATTACTTTGCCAACAAAGTTCTGTGTAGTCAAAGCTGTGGTTTTTCCAGTGGTTATGTACGGATGTGAGAGCTGGACAATAAAAAAGCCTGAGTGCTGAAGAACTGATGTTTTTGAAATGTGGTGTTGGAGAAGACTCTTGAGATTCCCTTGGACAGTAGGGAAATCAAATCAGTCAATCCTAAAGGAAATCAACCCTGAATATTCATTGGAAGGACTGATGCTGAAGCTGAAGTTCCAATATTTTGGCCACCTGATGGGAAGAGCTGACTCATGGGAAAAGACCCTGACTCTGGGAAAGATAGAAGGCAGGAGGAGGAGGAGATGACAGAGGATGAGATGTTTGGATGGCATCAACAACTCAATGGACATGAGTTTGAACAAATTCTGGGAGATGGTGAAGGACAGGGAAGCCTGGCATGCTGCAGTCCATGGAGTCACAAAGAGTTAGACATGACTGAGCAATTGAACAACAAGAAAATCAACACCACATCCTTGCTTCAACTAGTTATATCACCATGGAAAGGAAAGGGTGGGTGTCAAAATTTACTCATGTAATATATCTAGGATTTGGTGGCTGAAATGACTGAAGAGTAAGACAGGAAATAGGCAAAAATAGTTCTTAAGTTTCAAATCCAAATGCTTGGAATATAGTAATATTAGCAACAGAAATGAAAAACACGTCAACCTATTGGTCAGCTAGCATGAGTCAGAACCTAAATCATTTTGGGATTTAAGATAAAACTAAAAGATACTTTGAAACTTAAATTGGAAATTGAGGCTAAGCCTGGGGAGGTTTCCACTTGAGCTTCTATGGACTATTTTTAACTCTCACTCTGGTACTCTTTCAATCTGTATTTTTAGCATCACCTCCTGACCAGGAGTAAATTTATTGTGCCTAACCCTGACATTTTTAGTCAGAGAAATTTTATCACCCTCTAATCCCAATCTAGTCTGTCTACCATACCAGAAGATTCAATTAATTTATCCCCAGCTTCTCAACCCTTTCCACAAATCAAAAGCTATAGAAATGGACAAATTGTAAAGCAGGTAAATGAAGCTGCTTTGTTGAAGTTGAGATGGGGGTTCTCGCTCCAAATCTCAGAAGGCCTGAAGAGACAGTCTTACAACCATGTAGAAAGCTACCCTTCTGATTGACTAGAAAATAGGGCAAAAGTTGTTCAAGTTTTTGGTTCTTGGTGACCTTTGTATATTAATAATTTTTTTCATGAAGTCCTTGGTCAAAAGGAACACTTCAACATTCCATTTATTAAGTAGTTAGGTCCACACAGCTTGTATTTATGTCCCAATAATTTAGTAACCATTTTGAATAGCAAGTATATATATATATATATATATATAGGAAGAAAATGATATTTATTTTAATTTCTTTCTCAATCAACTATAACTACTTGCTGATGGAATAGGTGCGCTTGTCAGGCCCTGTGCAAATATTCAAACCTTGGAATCAGACTAGATATCATCATCTGAATTTCCTGTTTCACCCTGACTTTTGTATGGCATTTGCTTTTAATCACAAGAATAGATGAAACCCAGCTTCACTTCAATGTGATATCATCAAAATAATTCAATACAATATAATTTTGAAATTGTGAACTATCTTGAGTTGGTAATTTGTATGGTTTCTGATTCATGTTAACCAGTTTCCCTTAAAAATTAAAAATATCTTACAGCAAGCCTGTGAGATCACTGTGGCACTTTGAGGTACCTTATCTAATAAAGTTAGGGAACCATGAGTTGAGTTAGGGCACTCAACTATCTGAGTTATGACTCTAGCTCAGTTAACTTCCTCTGATACTGGACTGGTCATGTAAGAACTGTCCACCATAGCTTCCTTGCTGTAATGGAGGATGTTGGGATTTGTTCATCCCTTGTGGTTTCTTCTTGCTTTCAACGTTTGTGATTAAATGCATTCTTATTCCATCATACTGTTGAGGAAACTTTTAAATCATTTATTACTTTGAATGGCAAATAGCAAAAAACAAACAAACAAAAAACCCCCAACAAATACCTTGAGTAGCAAATCACTTTTCTGGATCCTTGTTTAAAAGTGAGGACAAACCTTGTCTTAAATTCAATCACCTGTCCCCTGCCACCACTCTCCCAACCTCTGTTAGCTCTTCAAGGTCAAATTTTTTCAAAGGAACTATCTAAGGAATTCCATGCATGCTTAGTATCAGGCCTGAGACAGTAGGAGAAAAAAAAATAGCTTATATGTTCTGACACTTTGAAACAAGTGAAATATCTCCATGCACACATTCTTGCTTAATGCATCAGGAAACTCTCCAAGATTCCCTTTTCCCTTTTGAGTCTACTAGCTTGAGTCAGATTAAAAAGATAAGATGCTTCCAGTCAAAAATCTAGAAAACTATGAAGAGCTTGGAGAGAATGAAGGCTGACTTGTTCATCAGTTTTGAGTGGAAGAAGGAATGAGTGTTCTTTGGAACTGGGAGCAGATCAAGTGGAAAGAAGCGATAACAATTTCTTACTCACTATCCCAGTGGTAAATAGAAAACACTACTTTGTCACTGGTAGTTTTCACTGAGCAGAAATTCTTAGTTGTTTACAAATCATCACCTTTTTTTTGGGCACTTTGAGGTTTGCTTTGAAAACTGTTTACTCTTTCTTGTTTTCCCTGATAGCTCAGTTGGTAAAGAATCCGCCTGCAATGCAGGAGACCCCAGTTTAATTGGGGTTTTGAGGTTTTCTTTGAAAACTGTTCACTGTTCCGGGGTTACAAAGTTGCTGCTGCCGCTGCTGCTGTGCTTTAGGCACTAAGTCATATTGGACTCTTTGAGATCTTATGGACTATAGGCCTCCAGGTTCCTCCCAGGCAAGAATACTGAAGTGGGCTGCCATTTCCTTCTCCAGATACCTATTTACTTCTCTGTATATACTGAGCTAGGTTTCTCACCACTACCTGTTGTGCAGTCTCCCCTTTCTTTAACCTTTATGACACTTTCTTTGTGGTATATTATGTTTGTTTATATCAGGGATCTGTCTATTGGATCTCTATTGACCTATTTGTCTCTTCTTGGTCTTTAAATGTACTGTTTTATTTTATGGCTTTGTAGTATGTCTTAATATTTGATAGGGTAAATCCCCATTATTTATTTTTCTTTAAAAAGTTTGATTCAATTATTTCTGGACTTAGGAAGCAACAGAGAACATTGGAGAGGTGAGAAGTGGTGAATGGACACAATAGAAACAGTAGATTAGCCACTTACAGTACCATGAAGGAATCTTAAAAATAGAGTGAGGAAAAAAAACAAGAAATAGTGAGATATATAATTTGATAATGTGTGTAAAAAAATTTAAGTACATGTACTTATATAAAATATAGCAAACTTTAAGAATGCATAAAAACAAAAGAAACTCATTAAACACATTAGATGAGTTACACTTGTTGAGGCAATAATAGTTGTGGATTTTGAAAAGAAAATTGTAAAAAATCCAAAATGTGTAGAATAAAAATGAGTTTGTAATAGACCAAGCCACATTGAAATAATAGTGTAATTATCATTTTTTAAAATAAAATACCATAAATTACCTGACTTCTCAAATTAGAATCAGTGAGAAAGCCAGTTTTTTTTTTTTCCCATAGCATACCTTTTGGTGGATAATGGAAAAAAAAAACACAAAACAAAACTGCGAGTACACCTAAGTTCAACTCTATTAGTCAAGTCCTGTAAACAAACACATTAGAGAGGAAAAGCTAGAAATTCTCATCAGAAGAAGCTGGAATCATTCGATCTCGTCTTTCATGAGTTATCAGTATTGTGTGGAACCAGTTGGTAGGAAAATCTATCCCAGAAAACTCCAGTCCTTGACTCTGGTAGGCACTAAGGATAAACATGCAGAGATTCCTGCCTGAGTCACTCAGCACTCCACCCTGCTTCAAAGAAAAGAGCACTTTGTCCAGGAGCACAGTGCCCTGACCAAGAGCTAAAAATGTCCTCTTTTCTAATTGTCAATTATCTCTACACTCCAAGATAAACATTTTTCTTTTAACATAAGACTGGCCTGATTTAGCTTCATTTAGGACAGGGCTATTTGAAGGGCTGGAGGAGAGGAAAAGGGGAAGAGGACAGAGAAAGCAAAAAGACAAAGTTTGAAAAACCAAGATATACGATCTACTTCTTCTGACACATCTCAAATACATTCCTAATTAGAGAATGGCTGTGCATTAGCCTGAGCCTGCTTTAGGGAAGCAGGAGGATGTCACAAGTAAGACCTCATGTTTTAGAACTTCTATGGGATGAGGAGCTCTGAGAGGAAATTATTTTTCCAACAAAGTCCCCTTTATTTGTTGATAGATGAAAAGCATTTCATATCTCTATTTTTCTTTCTAGCTACCTCTCTATCCACACCTATCTATCTACTAATCTATCTATATATCTCTATATCTGCATATGTATATTTTTATATATATATATATATTTGTGTGAATTTGTGTGCATATATCTCTCTTTGCACACACCCACATACTTACACACAATTGGCATGCACGCATATACTTTTGAATAAAGATGACTTTTCCTTTTTTACCATGAGAGCAAAATTTAGCTCAGAAATGTTCCAAACAAAGACCTATTTTCTCTAGTTCATTTATATTAATATAATGGATAAAATTACAGTCTACTTGACTGCTGTTGACAGCAAGGCCAGAAATAATTTAATTCAGTACCTCCCTAAACTTGTTGTGTTTCCATGATTTAAAAGAGGAAAAGAGGATCTAGTAAGAATAGGAAGATTTACTCCCATGTAGCAAATAAGTAAGGCTAAAACTGAAGGATTTTTCCTGAAGTCAATCCTCCAGGAGTATCTGCTTCAGAGGATAAAATAAGACCATTCAAAATCCTTTTGCCCAGGTTCCCTTCCTTTCATTTACTTCTGACTGACCCTTTCCTCTTCATTCTCTCCCCTACCTTACATCTCTCCTTGCCTGACATCCTTGAAATCCAGAAATCCATGTGCTAATTAGTGTGGTTCCGATCTGCACCCTGTCCAATGAAGCCAGGAAGTGAAATACAACCTTTTCAAGTTCAGTAGCAACCAGTTAATGTGAGTCAAAACAGAGAGAAATGTTCAGCTAATTTAGGGGTTGGGGGTAGTTCGGATTTGTATATTTAAAGTTCAGTGATGACAGGTCACATTCAAGGGGGACGGTCTCTGTGTTAAAATGAGCCAATAAAGTTAGAAACTTTCTAGGTCAAGCAGAGAGAAGAGAGATTGTTTTTGTGAAATGAACTGTTAAACGTGGAAACCCAAGAGAATCAGGAAACCTGTTTTCAATCAGACACAAAGATTATTTCTACTTCTTTCAGCTCTAGAAATAAAACTTTTTAAAAGAGTTTGGAGGAGTAGTGAATGCTTGGTTTTCAATTATTAGCCTAGTTAGAAACTGTTAGTTTGGGGACTTTTTCTTTTTTTGTAAAGGAAGAAAGAGAATATGTGGATTTTTGTTTACTGCTGTGTAAATTTTGTCTCTTTTGCTCCCGCCCTTTTGGCATGATCCTTTGCCCACCAATGTCCAGCTAGCATTCCCCTGGTAAGGCCTAATTTTAGGGTTAATAATTAAATGACAACAATGACATTTCAAAAAGCAAAACCTTCAACCTTAAAACTATAGTTACTGTTATGTTTGGGCTGGGCTATCTCAGAGAAACTCATCTTAATGATTCTTGAATGTTTGAACTATGATTATCCACTAGCAATAAATGTTTGGAGATATTTTCTATATGATATGCGACGTTTCTGAACAGTACATGTATTAATAATAAATAGATAGTCCAACTTTCCTAATATTAGCCCTGAATATTGGGTAAGCTGCTGATTCTATTTGATGATATCGATAATGCAGGATTAAGAAGATTAAACAAGATATCATGTAGTTCAGCTAGCATAGAGTGTGTTCTTAATTACCATTCTTTTTTGGTTTCTTTATTCATAGACTGAAATTCCTTCAAAGGGATGAACTATGTCTTAATAAGTTTTTATCTTCAATTTATAACACACATCTGGTCTATGGAAGTAGCTCAAGCAACGTGTATGGAATTTGTCATACAATCCTGCAGGCTTTGAGTTCAGATTTTTCTCTCTCGCGTGCTCCATTCAGTTTCTGTGTCCTCTGTTATTTTATGAGATAGATGTCTAACTCCCCCTTTTTTTTCTCACAGGATTTGTATCTATTCATGCTGTTTGTTAAACATCAAACCTCTTCACTTGTCTTGATTTTGTCTTTACTAATTTTTCTCCTTTCCAACTGAGCTTCATAATGACCACAGATTCTGGTATTGGCTTAATAGAGCAATGACCATTGACCAATCTATCACTGTGACTGATATTGATGTGATAATAGCAGAAAACACAAGATTCCTTCACTTAAGAGCAGCCTTCTGTAGACTGTTCACCACTTGTTCCTACTCTGGCTCCATTGTTGGGAGTTCTGGCTCGTGCCAATCAGCAAAGGAAGTGTTAAAAGTATGCAAGACATTTTGTATGCGGCTTCTCTCTCTCCCAACACACACACATACACATATGTAGAGTTGGCCTTCGTTGCTAATTATGGCATAATTTAGGTTTTGCAGAACAAAAAATGCCAGCCAGGTGAGTCATATTCTGATTTATTGAATAAACATTTTCCATGTGGGAAGCAGAGAACAAAAATGAAAATATTGCCTGTTCAAGTTGGAAAAGACTAGTGCTTCCAAGACACTGGACTGCAGATCTGAGCTGAGCTGGCTGTTGCAGAGTTACCTGGGGAACTTTATAAAGAAATTGGCTTTCAGGTCCATCCTTGGAGATTTTCAGCCAAAGCTCTCTTGATGCTACTTGGATTTTACTAGTTTCAGCAACCACTGCTTTTTCCCAATCTCCTCATTCTATAACAGAGACTTGAAAGCCTAGGAAAAAGTGATTTGTCCAGGTTTCTTCAGGAGTAAGAGGAATAGCTTAGAGGGAGAAGGAATGAATTTTAAGTGAATGGGGAAGTTTAATGGGAGCTGTATAGTGTTCTACAGATTTGGTCTCATGGCCTTGGTAGAGAGGCATTGGCATTTCCATTTGCAAAAGAGGCTCAGGGAGGCTAAGTAATTTGCCCAGGCTCACACAGCTAGGACGTAGTGGAGACAAGCTAAAACAAATTTGTCTTATTTTGTAGCCTCCCAATTCAAATCTTGTTTCCTGAATCCTAATCCATGATAATACAGTAGGAATTTACTTATTTTAAGATAACTGAACTGTTCAAACTGAGCAGATTATTATTATACTGACACGCCACTGTTTAATTTCATGAACTTGTTCAGAATCTGTGCTGGTTCTGTATGATTCCTTTGAGCTGACAACATCAACCTGCTGCCGCTGCTGCTGCTAAATTGCTTCAGTCGTGTCCGACTCTGTGCGACCCCAGAGATGGAAGCCAACCAGGCTCCCCCGTCCCAGGGACTCTCCAGGCAAGGACACTGGAGTGGGTTGCCATTTCCTTCTCCAATGCATGAAAGGAAACGTGAAACTGAAGTTGCTCAACTGTATCCAACTCTTAGCGACCCCATGGACTGCAGCCTACCAGCCTCCGCCATCCATGGGATTTTCCAGGCAAGAGTACTGGAGTGGGGTGCCATTGCCTTCTCCAACATCAACCTAACCCCCTGCAATTAGATTCACTTCAAAATATTCCAACAAATATTTATTTTAAAACTACTATGCACAATAGACAATGTTAGGAACATAGAGATAAATATGAGGAACAAAGTTCTGGCATTTATAGAACTTATAATCCTTAGCAGGCTATGAGAAAATAAATATACAAATGAAATGTGATAAGAATTATACCAAGGTAAGTAGAAGGTGCTTTTGGAATATATGGCAGGGAAATTTAACCCAGACACAGGGCCAAGTGAAGCCTTCTTGAAGCTGACAGCTGACAGTTAATAGAAGTTAACTAGCTGAAATATGTTCTGGTAGGAACATGGATGGGTGGGGAGGGGGCAGGGGCAGGGAGATATTTCAGAAGAGGAAATAGCTAGCCTGTGTAAATCCCAGGAGTCCAGACATTGTGTGAAGAGTTTGCATTTGACCAGTTCAAGGAACTGAAAGAAACTTCTTATTTCCCGAAAAAGAGGAAAGAGTAACTAGATGTTAGAAGGGGATGCAGAAACCTTTGGATGGAGAAAAGCCATGAAAACCCCATTAAGATCTTTGGATTTTAATTTAAAGTACACTGCTTATTTAACTTATATGCAGAGTACTTCATGCAAAATGCCGAGCTGGATGAAGCACAAGCTGAAATCAAGATTGCTGGGAGAAATATCAACAACCTCTGACAGGCAGATGACACCATCCTCAGATACGCAGATGATTCTACTCTAATGGCAGAAAATGAAGAGGAACTAAACAGCTTCTTGATGAGGGTAAAACAACAGAGTGAAAAAGCTGGCTTAAAACTCAACACTTAAAAAACTAAGATCATGGCACTTGGTCCCATGACTTCATGGAAAATGGAAGGGGTAAAAGTAGAAGCAGTGACAGATTTTATTTTCTTGGATTCCAAAATCACTGTGGACAGTGACTGCAGCAGTAAAGTAAAAGACGCTTGCTCCTTGGAAGAAAAGTATGACAAACATAGACAGCATATTAAAAAGCAGGGACATCACTTTGCTGACAAAGGTCCATAAGGTCAAAGTTATGGTTTCCCATTAGTCATTTATGGATGTGAAGGTTGGACCATAAAGAAGGCTGAGTGCTGAAGAATTGATGCTTTCAAATTGTAGTGTTTGAGAAGACTCTTGAGAGACCCTTGGACAGGAAGGAGCTCAGACCTGTCAGTCCTAAAGGAAGTCGACCCGGAAGATTCATTGGAAGGACTGATGCTGAAGCTCTAATACTTTGGTCACCTGATGTGAAGAGCTGACTCATTGGAAAAGAGCCTGACTCTGAGAAAGATAGGAGGCAGGAGAAGGGGATGACAGAGGATGAGATGGTTGGATAGCATCAGCAAGTCAATGCACATGAATTTGAGCAAATTCCTGGAGACAGTGAAGGACAGGGAAGCAAGGCATGCTGCAGTCCACGGGGTCGCAAAGAGTTGGACATGATTTAGTGACTAAGCAACAACAACAAAGGTAGATTGGAATGAGAAAGAAGCTGAGTAGGAAGTTCAATAAAGATGAATAATATAATAAGATCTCTGAATCTGGGTGTTGACAAGGGTAGAATAATAAGATCTCTGAATCTGGGTGTTGACAAGGGTAGATGTGTCTCAAGGAAATATTTGACAAACTGATATTTGATTAGACTTGAGTGTTTACTGTGAGGGTGGAGCAAGGAAATAACTTTAATGAGGCTTGTGAACTGGGGGAATGATAGATAAGGATTTAGCCAAAAAGTATCTGTATAATATCTATTATAAGATATGGAGAACTTTGAACAAATGTAAATTTAATCTTTAATCTTTAATATATTATTTCAGATGACAGAAGCTTATACTCAATGCATAGTTCAAAATGTGACATTGATGCTGAAGAGAACCCAGGGCTGAAGGTGTGGTTTGGGAGATGTTCACATAGAGACTAGATGTAGTTCATTAACAAAGATCATTATAAACTTCAGCTCATATATGTCTGGTTCAGCTCGAGAAGAAATGAATAGTGTGAATCTTTTCTTTAGAGTCTCTGAACTAGACGATAATCTCTATAAAGTTTGGTATTAATGAGGACAGTGAGAAGGACTTCTCAAATTAAAAAACTAAGGTATACCAAAAAGCTATACTTTTTTCCTCTCCGTGGTTTGGACAGCAGGTTAATAATCATTATGGCACTGGATAAAAAATTCACAATTCAAATAGTTTTAATCTTATTCTAAGATAGTTCCCCATATTGGAGCAAAGGGGCCTGTCTTGAAGCTAGAAGCAAAAGAGACAGTCCTCATTATATGTATTCAATATAGTTTTAGGACTTCAGTGGGACAATTGGCAAGCAACTGGGACCAAAGAACCCATTTATATGTTCCCAGTGATTACATTATCAAAGATCCTAAAGAATTATCTAAGTTTCCTAAGATAACTTCATTTCCTCTGAGAGTGAGGAAACAGTCCTCTCTTTCCTCTGCCTGTCAGTTCCTCAGCTTGGCTCAGGGCATATAATTATTGGCACCTTAGTCTCTGATCACATGAAGATGAACCATGGAGGGACAGGGGCATAATTTCCTTGGGTGGCTCTTCCATTTAAGATTTCTAAGTTTTTGGGTTCTAACTCAAGAACTTCTATTGACTCATCCAGGGTCATGGATTGACTAACCCATTGATATATGTCCTGGTTATGTGATAGGGGATACACAGGGCTATCTGCACATGGTTTCATCATCTCACAGTGGTGAGCCTGATGGGATTAGAGATTTTAAAACCTCATTGTTAGTACTTTATAAGAGAGTACACCAATAAGTAAATATCAGATAATTTATGCAAAGCACGGTTGAATGATCAGTGATTGCCTGTGGGAAATAAAGAAAAGCTTAAGCTAGAACACATCCATTTGATCCTGAGTCAAATGATTAAATAGATTGAGTAAGATCATACAGTATTGGGAAATGAGAACTTAGTCTTCATGGAAATCTTATTTTACAGAGTGGGTAGTGGAATTTGGGAATTTTTTTCCCTTGTGTAAGGAACAAGCTATGTGGAATAGATCTATAGGGAAATCAGAGATGTTTAGTATATGTACATATCCTGACATATGTGAGTATGACAAAGAAAGAATACTAGCCTGAAATCCAAAGATTTATAGTCTTGGCTCTAAGACTTCTTAGCTGTATATTCTCGAGCAAGGTGCCCCATCTTTGAATTATGGTTTATTCACATATAAATCATATGTAGACTTTGGGCACCTGATACGAAGAGCCGACCCATTGGAAAAGACCCTGATTCTGGGAAAGATTGACAGCAAAAGGAGAAGGGGGCAGCAGAGGATGAGATAGTTATATAGCATGACTGACTCAATGGACATGAATTTGAGCAAACTCCAGGAGACAGTGAAGGACAGGGAAGCCTGGTCTGCTGCAGTTCGAGGGGACACAAAGAGTCAAATGCAAATTAGTGATTGAATAACAATGATAAAAACACAAATAAGAGGTTTAAATTAAATATAATTATTTTCTGAATTATTATTTTATGATTCCAAATCAATATAATTTTCAGATCTGAATTTAAACTATTAAGTACCTAAATTTATGCTAAGAATTTTACATAAATTATCTCACTTACAGTAATGTTCTGAAGATTGTATTAATTATCTCATAAACATAAGAAAATTAAGCCTCAGAGAGAATAAGTGACAGATACAAGGTCACACAGCTAACATGAGATTAAGTTGGGATTCAAATTCACTTTTGACTCCAAGTCCCATGCTCTTGGTCCTCAGGTAATAAGGATTCTCCTGTGGGAATATATGAATCTTTTGAAGTTATAGCCACAAGCAGTATATTTCTTGGTTCTTGTTGCATTCAGAGATTAGCTGGAGATATTTTGTTCTTTAAACCAGAATTTTCTTAAGGGTGGAAAGTTTGTTCTTTGAACTTATGCCTATCCTTTGCATCATCACAATTTAGAATACCTCTTGACTTTCCCAGTAGCTCAGACAGTAATGAATCTGCCTGCAATATAGGAGACATAGGTTCCATCCTTGGGTTGGGAAGATCCCCTGGAGAAGGGAATGGCAACCCACTCCAGTATTCTTGCTTGGAGAATTCCATGGACAGGGGAGCCTGGGGTAGCTACAGTTCATAGGGTCACCAAGAATCAGACAGACTGAGTGACTTTCCTGGTAGCTCAGCTGGTAAACAATCCACCTGCAGATTCCGGTTCAGTCCCTAGGTTGGGAAAATCCCCTGGAGAAGAGAACAGCTACCCACTCCAGTATTCAGGCCTGGAGAATTACATGGACTTTATAGGCCATGGGGTCATAACGAATAGGACACAAGTGACTGATTTTCAGTTTCACTCTTAGATTACCATACCACTATGCCACCCCCTTTTTTTCCCCAAAGAAGTTGCCTCTAGTGAACATCCTAGCCATAGAAAGGCCATCATCTGGTCAACTTTAAATTGCTCCCAGTCATTATTCAGTTTGTATCGTACCCAAAAGGAAGGTCAAGGGAGGCTGTTGTTGTCACTTTTTTCTTATGCCCCTTAATTGGAAGGGGATGATGGTATGATGGTTCCTAAAGAGCCTAATCTTCTCTTAAGAGTTTGTTATGAGTTTGTAAGCTGCCACTACCTCTATACTTTTGTATATATCTATCTGTATCCCATAAACTGAGGCTTAGAATAGTTTGGGTAAAATGATTTGCTAATCTGAAATTTGTTTGCCCTATGAACTATTCACCTTAATTAAAAGATGACACTGTTTTACAAACCAGACACCTCATATCTTGCTTTACAAAAGTCACAAGTTGGAATGAGAACACCTGGTTTCCATCCACAGCCTAGAGTGTCTGTCACATTTCATAAGCCAAAGTCTCTCAGAATGATGGAATGTTAATTTGGAAAAAGCCTTAGAGATCTTCTACTCCAACTTTCCATTGATTATCTTCTGCCTCAGAGGTGCTCTCTTTAATGCTTCTATAAATGGAACCTAACCCACCTGGCCCTCCCTAGGGAAACTGTGGGCTTTGAGTTGGGTTTCTGTTTGGGTACTGGTGACAGTGCCCACTTAGTACACAATTTGGAAGGAAATGGGTATGATTTAGCAGTGAAAATTACAAATTAGATTTTGGCTTTCAGAACACTGTGTAGTTTTAGAACCAGAGAAGCATAAAACAAACATTATTTTAAGTCTAGTAAAAATTATTAATATTATGTTCAGAATAAAAAAAAGTTCTCTGGTGATTGGTTCAGATAACTTTTTCTAGGTATAAAATTAGATATAAAATTTTCTAATAATGCTAATTTATCCAAGGTAACACTATGCATAATTTTATTCACAATCTCCCTCTTTTTTTTTTTATACCCTCCCATGGAGACTGAGAGATAGGGGTGCTGTTTATTTCAGTGTTTATGTTTCAAAGAGATGGTTCCCCTGTCCTTGAGAAAGACATTTCCTAGATTGTAAAACTGGCAAGAGACTGGAAGAAGATATTCCAGACAAAGCTTGCAACAGGTACAAATATTATAAAATAAAAATGTGCTTATCATGTTTAAAGAACAGGGAGGAAGCTAAAGTTTTGAGATTGAGGACAGAAGAGTAAGTACTGACAAAGAAGGACTAATCATTTCCCCAATCTTAACTAAACTTTGGACAGGCTTCTTTCTAAATCTAAGTCCCTGACCTCCCTTTTCTAAAGGCATTTATTTTAGAAAACTTACAATTGAAAACTTTTTCCGTTCTTATTTGAAATATATGTATATCTTGTCCCTCCTTTTTAAACACAGATTTCTCAGGAATTAGAAGCATGAATTTGATGAATTCACTTTATAATAGCTACATGACCTAGCTTAGCTAACTGAAAGCTGCTTGAGAGAGTAGGAATATTTTTCTTCATATTTACATCACCTTCCATGTAGTACAGTGCATGGAACTCAGTAGGAGAATAAAGCATGCTTGTAGAATGAGTGGATAATCAGAAAATTTATGTACTGATAATAGAAGTTAATGACAGTTGCCTTTTGCTATGTGCTCATATGGCCTTTCCTTGGTGTGTGTGCACGTAGAGGAAAAGACCTGGCATCTTTTTGTCTTTTTCTTTTATTGGGTGTATAGTTGCTTTCCAATGTTGTGTTATCTTCTTCTGTATGGCAAAGTGAATCAGATATACATATATAGCTTCCCAGGTGGCAGTAGTGGTAAAGAATCCACCTGCCGATGCAGGAGATACAAGAGATGTGGGTTCAATACCTGGGTTGGGAAGATCCCCTGGAGTAGGAATTGGCAAACTACTCCAGTATTTGTGCCTGGAAAATTCCATGAACAGAGAAGAGTTCCTTGTGTTATATAATCAATTTCATCAGTTATCTATTTTGTACCTAGTAGTGTACGTATGTCAATATTCCAATCTCCCAATCCATCCCACCTCCCCCTACCCCACTTCCTTTTTGGTGTCTGTAAGTTTGTTCTCTACATCTGTGTCTCTATTTCTGCTGTGCAAAAAGATCATCTATACCATTTTTTCCTTGATTCTACATTTATGCCTTGTTGTTGTTCAGTCACTCAATTGTGTCTGACTCTTTGCAACTCCATGGACAGCAGCACACCAGGCTTCTCTGTCCACCAATTCCCAGAGCTTGCTCAAATTCATGTTTTTTGTTTTCTTTGCTTTGCAAAAGGCTTTAAGTTTAATTAGGTACCATTTATTTATTTTCATTTTTATTTACATTACTCTAGAAGGTGGGTCAAAAAAAAAAAATCTTGCTGTGGTTTATGTTAAAGAGTGTTCTGCCTATGTTTTCCTCTAGGAATTTTATAGTATCTGGTCTTACTTCATTTTGGTCTACTTCATATCTGGTCTTTAATCCATTTTGAGTTTGTTTTTGTGTTAAAAAGTGTTTTAATTTCATTCTTTTACACATAGCTGAGAAGTTTTCCCAGCACTATTTATTGAAGAGAGTATATTTACTCCATTATATATTCTTGCCTCCTTTGTCAAAGATAAGGTGCCCATAGGTGTGTGGGGTTATCTTGGCTTTCTATCTTGTTCCATTGATCTATATTTCTTTTTTTGTGCCTTTACCATGCTGTCTTTATGACTGTAGCTTTGTAGTACAGTCTGAAGCCAGGGAGGTTGACTCCTCCAGCTCCTTTTTTGTTTCTCAAGATTGCTTTGGCTATTTGGAGTCTTTTGTGTTTCCAAACAAGTTATAAAACAGTTTGTTCAAGTTCTGTAAAAGACACCATTGGTAATTTAATAGGGATTGCATCAAATCTGTATGTTGCTTTGGGTAGTATGGCCATTTTCATAATATTGTTTCTTCCAGTCCAGTAACATGATATATCTCTCCATGTGTTTGTGTCATCTTTTACTTCTTTCATCAGTACTTTTGTCTTCTTGCTGCTGCTGCTGCTAAGTCGCTTCAGTCATGTCCGACTCTGTCCAACCCCATAGACGGCAGCCCACCAGGCTCCCCCGTCCCTGGGATTCTCCAGGCAAGAACACTGGAGTGGGTTGCCATTTCCTTCTCCAATGCATGAAAGTGAAAAGTGGAAGTGAAGTTGCTCAGTCGTGTCTGACTCCTAGCGACCCCATGGACTGCAGCCCACTAGGCTCCTCCATCCATGGGATTTTCCAGGCAAGAGTACTGGAGCATTGATTCCATCATGAATACTCCATCCTCATGCTTCATAAACCTAAATATCTACCAAAGCTGTTACTTCCAAATACTATTATTTTGGTAGTCAGAACCTCAACATATGTATTATGGGTGATATAAGCATTCATCATGTAACAGGTTAAATAGCTTTCCCCAAATCACTCCTGTAGTATTTAGACAAGTAAAGGCTGAGGGTTCAGGGCTTCCACTCCCCACACCCAGGCTCCCAACAACACAATTCAAAACCTCCTGAGGGAAAGGAGTGTTCCCCTGTGATACCTTCTTTTCTGGCTATTGAACATATAATTAAAGGGAAAGGCTTGGGGAAGCCTGATCCATGTTTCTAGAGACTCTCCTACTTCCTCACCCTCTTCCCATGTTCTCAGTTATTTCTATATGTTCTGGGTTATTGGTTACCAAAACAAACAAACAATAACTTAGGGTGATGCCTAAGTCCTTAAGCTTTTGTTTCCAGGAAATATGAAAGAAATCAAAGATGACACAAACAGATGGAGAAATATACCATGTTCATGGATAGGAAGAATCAATATAGTGAAACTGAGTATAGTACCCAAAGCAATCTATAGATTCAATGCAATCCCTATCAAACTACCAATGGTATTTTTCACAGAACTAGAAGAAATAAGTTCATAATTTGTATGGAAACACAAAAAGCCTTGAATAGTCAAAGCAATCTTGAGAAAGAAGAATGGAACAGGAGAAATCGACCTGCCTGACTTCAGACTATACTACAAAGCTACAGTTATCAAGATAGTATGGCACTGGCACAAAGACAGAAATATAATCAATGGAACAAAATAGAAAGGATGAATCAAAGTACCTTATCTTTGACAAAGGAGGCAAAAATATACAATGGAGAAAAGAAAATCTCTTTAAAAAGTGGTGCTGGGAAAACTGGTCAACCACCTATAAAACAAAGAAACTGGAACACTTTCTAACACCATACACAAAAATAAATTCAAAATGGATTAAAGACCTAAATGTAAGACCAGAAACTGTAAAATTCCTAGAGAAAAACTTAGGCATAACACTCTCTGACATAAATCACAGCAAGATCCTCTATGTCCTACCTCCCAGAGTAATGGAAATAAAAGCAAAAATAAACAAATGGGACTTAATTAAACTTAAAATCTTTTGCACAATAAAGGAAACTATAAGCAAGGCAAAAAGATAGCCTTCAGAATGGGACAAAATAATAGCAAAAGAAACAACTGACAAAGAGTTAATTTCCAAAATATACAAGCAGCTCATGCAGCTCAATACCAGAAAAATAAATGACCCAATCAAAATATGGGCTAAAGAACTAAACAGACAATTCTCCAAAGAAGACATACAAATGGCTAACAAACACATGAAAAGATGCTCAACATCACTCATTATCAGCAAAATGCAAATCAAAACCACAATGAGGTACCATCTCATGCCAGTTAGATTGGCTGCCATCAAAAAGTCTACAAACAATAAACGCTGGAGAGGGTGTGGAGAAAAGGGAAACCTCTTACACTGTTAGTGGGAATGCAAACTAGTACATCCACTATGGAGAACGGTGTGGAGATTCCTTAAAAAACTGGAAACAGAACTGCCATACGACCCAGAAATCCCAGTGCTTGGCATACACATGAAGGAAATCAAAATTGAAAGAGACACATATACCCCAATGTTCATTGCAGCACTGTTTACAATAGCTAGGACATGGAAGCAACCTAGATGTCCATTGGCAGACAAATGAATAAGAAAGCTGTGGTACATATACACAATGGAATATTACTCAGCTATTAAAATGAATGCATTTGAGTCATTTCCAATGAGGTGGATGAAACTGGAGCCTATTATACAGAGTGAATTAAGTCAGAAAGAAAAACACCAATACAGTATATTAATGCATATTATATATATGGAAATTAGAAAGATGGCAATAATGACCCTATGTGAGGGACAGTAAAAGAGACACAGATAAAAGAACAGACTTTTGGACTGTGAGAGAAGGCGAGGGTGGGATGATTTTAGAGAATAACATTGAAACATGTATACTACCATATGTGAAACAGATGATCAGTCCACAAATATATTAAACAGGGTACTCAAAGCCGGTGCACTGGGACGACCCAGAGGGATGGGATGGGGAGGGAGATGGGAGGGCGTTTGGGGATTGGGGGGGGGGGACACAGCTGTGGCTGATTCATGTGAATGTATGGAAAAACCACCACAATATTGTAAAGTAATTAGCCTCCAATTAAAATAAATAAAAATCTTGAGAGTTAATTGTGGTGAAAAATCATAGCAAGAATTGACTTTTTTTTTTTTTTTTTTTGACCTTGCTCTGATAAGGCTTGGTATCTAAGTAGTCCTAGTCAAAAGCAAAATGAGGGAGAACAAGATGGCAGAGGAGTAGGTAGATGTAGAGTACATCTCTCTCCACGTATACATCAGGAATACACCTTCAGACACAGAAGTGCATGCAGAACACCAGCTGGGAGCAGACAAGAGTACCTGACCATCGGAAAAGAATATACAGAACCACACAAAACTCGGTAGCATGAAGGGACTACGGGGAAAAACAGGAGTGTTAGTAGGACTGGACCAGCCCTTGGCAGGTGGGATCCGATCCCCACATCGGGGCAACTGTCTGAGTCAGAGGAGAAACATTTATAGCTGAGACTAAAACAGCTGATCTGTGGCAGCCTAAATGGAATGAGACTCAGACAGTCCTTGCTGCAGCCATACACACCCCAGACAGGGATGCAGGTCCCCTGGAAGGCGTATCACCTGGGAGCTGGAGTTTCAGGATTGTGGAGCAATCTCAGGGCAAGAGCTGCTATTGACTGTGGACAGTCAGATTGAGGGGATGTGAGGGAGGAGATTGTGGTGGGAAATGCCTGTGGAGGAAAGCTGGAGGAAAGCTTCCATGGGCAGCCATGGAAGCAAGGTGACACTTTTGAGTCACATGCAGTGGTGGAGCCATCACCATAGCCTCTCTCTCCCCATAGGCCAGCATCCACAGCTGAAAAACAGAGAGGCTGGCTCATCAAATGTCTGATGCCCTGAACTACAGAGTAGGACCCCCCTACCCAGGGTGGTCCTTTAAGTGACTGATGTGCCAAACTACAGAGTAGGACCCCTCATGAGATGTCCCTTTAAGTGCCTGAGGTGTTTATCTACAAAGTAGGACCCCAGGCAGGGGGGCCGTCTATGTGCCTGATGTGCCAAACAACAGAGAAGGACCCCAGGCAAGGAAACCCTCTAAGTGCCTGAACTGGCGGTGCTCTGGAGAAAGACTGGCCAAAGAGGCCATCTGATCGCCAGCTACAAGAGGCTCAGAAAAAGACTCTGATAAGGCCATAACTCAGAGAAGGCAGTGGCACCCCACTCCAGTACTTTTGCCTGGAAAAATCCCATGGATGGAGGAGCCTGGAAGGCTGCAGTCCATGGGGTCGCTGAGGGTCAGACACGACTGAGCGACTTCACTTTTACTTTTCACTTTCATGAATCAGAGGAGGAAATGGCAACCCACTCCAATGTTCTTGCCTGAAGAATCCCAGGGACGGGGGAGCCTGGTGGGCTGCCGTCTATGGGGTTGCACAGAGTCAGACACGACTGAAGTGACTTAGCAGCAGCAAGGCCATAACTCCTGCAGCAGAGGCAGTCCGTGTCCCTGCACACTGCACCGCCAGGGTCCCCACAAGGCAAGCAGTGGTGCCACCTTCATGCTCAACCATCACTGGGGCAGAGCTGCTAAAGGCAAAATAAGTCTTGCATCTATACACGCAGAGTTGCTTTGGTTGTGTCCGACTATTTGCAACCCTGTAGACTGTGGCCTGCCAGGCTTCT
The DNA here is from genome assembly GCF_027580195.1 of Bos mutus. Classification (NCBI taxonomy): domain Eukaryota; kingdom Metazoa; phylum Chordata; class Mammalia; order Artiodactyla; family Bovidae; genus Bos; species Bos mutus. The sequence goes on along the minus strand of NC_091640.1, from coordinate 44,233,511 downwards.
CTGCCATGGGGGTTCTCCAGGCAAGAATACTGGAGCATATTGGCCAATACTGGTTGCCATAACCTTCTAGAGCACTTATTTCCTGCTGCCCTAGCCTCAAATTCCCCTGAGTACCTGGTGCTGTCAGAACCACTACAACCCAAGCAGCTGCACCACCTCCACACCTGGCCCTCACAGAGGCAAACCCAAGTCCTCTGGGGCAGCTACAGGAGCAAACCCCAGTGGACGACCCACATGCAGAAATAAAACCACAATTGAAACCCAGGGGCAGTGTGGCTAAGGAAGAAGACCCAAAACCTTCCCACCAGCTGTACAAGCTGCAGATTAAATCCACACAATCAACTAGGCAGACGCTGTGTCTGTGCAATATATAAAAGGACATTGAGAGTTCCTATAAAAGTAAATGTTGTGTTCTGATAGCTAGTTCTGATAGCTGTGGATATTGGAGGAAAGAATACACAGGCTGCTGCTGCTGCTAAGTCACTTCACTCGTGAGTCCAACTCTGTGCGACCCCATAGACGGCAGCCCACCAGGCTCCACCATCCCTGGGATTCTCTAGGCAAGAACACTGGAGTGGGTTGCCATTTCCTTTTCCAATGCATGAAAGTGAAGTTGCTCAGTCGTGTCCGACTCTTTGCGACCCCATGGACTGAAGCGTACCAGGCTCCTCTGTCCATGGGATTTTCCAGGCAAGAGTACTGGGAGTGGGTTGCCATTGCCTTCTCTGAAAACACACAGGAGCAGGGCCATATTAGAATCTGAGCTGCCCCCACAGCAGGTCTAGAGATCAGCACAGTGTTGGAAGGCACCCTAGGGAGGTGAGGTGGACTGTGCCTCCTAGTGAGGAAAAGAACTCTGACAGCAGTGACTCAAGAAAAACATGTATTATTCTCATGTCTTGACTTGTTCTGTAGCTTCTTTTCGATTTTTTTCTTTTTTCCCCTTTTTTCTCCTCCTCTATTGTAGTTGTTGATTTTATTGGCACTATGAAATCTAATTAAGCTTTTGAGCTTTTTTTTTTTCTCAGTCACATTTTTTATTGTTTTTGTAAACCTCTGCCTCTATAATTGGCTTTGAAGTTCTGTGGAGTTTTCCTTTCTTTTTTTCTTTTCTGTTTTTGTTTTTTTTTAATTTTTTAAAATTTTATTTTATTTTTAAACTTTACATAATTGTATTAGTTTTGCCAAACATCAAAATGAATCCGCCACAGGTATACATGTGTTCCCCATCCTGAACCCTCCTCCCTCCTCCCTCCCCATACCATCCCTCTGGGTCGTCCCAGTGCACTAGCCCCAAGCATCCATTATCGTGCATCGAACCTGGACAGGCAACTCGTTTCTTACATGATATTTTACATGTTTCAATGTCATTCTCCCAAATCTTCCCACCCTCTCCCTTTCCCACAGAGTCCATAAGACTGTTCTATACATCAGTGTCTCTTTTGCTGTCTCGTATACAGGGTTATTGTTACCATCTTTCTAAATTCCATATATATGCGTTAGTATACTGTATTGATGTTTTTCCTTCTGGCTTACTTCACTCTGTATAATAGGCTTCAGTTTCATCCACCTCATTAGAACTGATTCAAATGTATTCTTTTTAATGGCTGAGTAATACTCCATTGTGTATATGTACCACAGCTTTCTTATCCATTCATCTGCTGATGGACATCTAGGTTGCTTCCATGCCCTGGCTATTATAAACAGTGCTGCGATGAACATTGGGGTACACGTGTCTCTTTCCCTTCTGGTTTCCTCAGTGTGTATGCCTAGCAGTGGGATTGCTGGATCATAAGGCAGTTCTATTTCCAGTTTTTTAAGGAATCTCCACACTGTTCTCCATAGTGGCTGTACTAGTTTGCATTCCCACCAACAGTGTAAGAGGGTTCCCTTTTCTCCACACCCTCTCCAGCATTTATTATTTGTAGACTTTTTGATAGCAGCCATTCTGACTGGTGTGAAATGGTACCTCATAGTGGTTTTGATTTGCATTTCTCTGATAATGAGTGATGTTGAGCATCTTTTCATGTGTTTGTTAGCCATCTGTATGTCTTCTTTGGAGAAGGTTATTTATTCTACATTTATCCCCTTCTTTGCTTTTCCTACTGTTCTCTTCCCCTTGCAGTTAATCTTTAGTGTATAGAAATCTTCTTTATCTACCTCTGTTTAAATTTGCATATCTATTCTTTCTTTCTTTCCTTTCCTCTTAACATATTTATCAGTTTTGTTTTCATTGCTTTATTCCCCAATTTGGCACCTTACTTTAGTTTTGTTTTCCAGCTTGTGCTTTAGTTAATTTTGTTCTTAACTGGTAAATATAATTATTTATTTCCTTTGTTCGCTGGGTCAATCTACTGTACTTTATTTTTGTTGGGCTGTTTTCACTTTGCTTATGGGTATATATGTATATCTGTATATTCCATTATTTTAATCACTTGCCTGATTTTGTAACTGCCACTTGGCTGGGGTTCATCTTTGGTTTCCCATTTTGGGGTATTTGTTTTAATCTCACTTAATGCCATAACATACCACTTGTGAAATCTTCATTCCTGAGCAGAGATCAATCCCTGAGCCTTTGGAGTGGGAGCACTGACTCCAAGATCCTAGATTACCAGAGAACTAACCCTAAGGAGTATCAAATAGTGAGAATGTACACAAAGGAAACCACTAGAATACAAGACCCAGCACCACTCAAACACCAGTAGCACCCTGTGCAGGATGCCTCATCTAAACAACAAGCAAACAAACAAACAAGTGCAAACCCAATCATCAGCAGACAGGATTACCATCTCATTCAGCTTTGCCCATGAGAGGAAAGACAAACAAAAAATCAAAACTCAGCACAAACAACAAACTCCTCCACCATATAGGAGGCTTACACAAACCACTGGACCAAGCTTAGGAGGGCAGAAACAAAAAGGAAGAAAGAATTCAACCCTGAAGCCTGGGAAAAAGAGATCTCAAACATAATAAATTTATATATATATATATGTAATATTTATATAAATAAAAATATTTATATAAATATATAAAATAAAAAGGCAGAGAAATACTACAGAAATGAATGAACAAATTGGAAACACAGAAGTCCAAATAAGTGAAGAGGAAATAAGCAAACTACCTGAAAAAGAATTCAGAATAACGACAGTAAAGATGATCAAAATCCTTGAAAACAAAATGGAGAAAATGCAAGAATCAATTAACAAAGACCTAGAAGAATTAAAGAATAAACATATGGAGACAAAGAACACAATTACTGAAATTAAAAATACCCTGGAAGGACTCAATAGCAGAATATCTGAACCAGAAGAAGGAATCAGTGAGTTGGAAAATAAAATGGTGGAAATAACTTCTGAAGAGCAGAATAAAGTAAAAAGAATGTGAAGAACTGAGGATATTCTTATAGACCTCTGGGACAATATCAAACACACCAACTTTCAAATTATAGGGGTCCCAGAAGAAGAAGAGAAAAAGAAAGGGTATGAGAAAATTTTTGAAGAGATTTCCATAGTTGAAAATTTCCCCAACGTGAAACAGGAAATAGTCAATCAAGTCCAAGAGGAGCAAAGAGTTTTATAAAGGATAAACCCAAGGAGAAACATGTCAAGACACATAATAACCAAAGACTAAACACAAAGAAAGAATATTAAGAGCAGCAAGGGAGAAGAAACAAGTAACATACAAGGGAAACCCCATATGCTTAACAGCTGATCTTTCAGCAGAAACTCTGCGGGCCAGAAGACAATGGCAGGATATATTTGAGTACTGAAAGGGAAAAATCTACAACCAAGATTACTGTACCTGGCAAGGATCTCACACAAAATTGATGGTGAAATAAAAGGCTGTTCAGACAGGCAAAAGTTAAGAGAATTCAGTATCACCAAACCAGCTTTACAACAAATGTTAAAGGGACTTATATAGTCATGAAATACAAGAGAAGGAAAAAGATCTACAGAATCAATCCCAAACAATTAAGAAAATGGCAATAGGAACATATATATCAATAATTACTTTAAATGTAAATGGTTTAAATGCTCCAACCAAAAGACACAGACTGGCTGAATGGATACAAAAACAAGACCCGTATATATGCTATCTACAGGAAACCCATTTCAGACCTAAAGACACATATAGACTGAAAGTGAGAGGATGGAAAAATATATTCCATACAAATGGGAAGCAAAAGAAAGCTGGAGTAGCAGTCCTCATATCAGACAAAAGAGACCTTAAAATAAAGAAGATTACAAGAGATAAGGAAGGACTCTACCTAATGATCAAGGGATCAATCCAAGAGGAAGACATAACAATTGTAAATATCTATGCACCCAACATAGGAGCAGCTCAATACATAAGACAAACACTAACAGACAGAAAAGGAGAAATTGTCAGTAACACAATAATAGTAGGAGACTTTTTAACACCCCACTCATACCAATGGACAGATCATCAAAACAGAAAATTAATAAGGAAACACAAGTCTTAAATGATACATTAGATGAGATGGATCTTATTGATATCTTCAGGACATTCCATCCAACTGCAGAAGAATACATCTTCTTCTCAAGTGCACATGGAACATTCTCCAGGATAGACCATATCTTGGGTCACAAATCAAACCTCAGCAAATTTAAGAAAGTTGAAATAGTATCAAGCATCTTCTCCAACCACAACACTATGAGACTAGATATCAATTACAAGAAACACAAACACATGGTGATGAAACAATACGTTTTTACATAACCAACAGGTTACTAAAGAAATCAAAAGGGAAATAAAATAATTTCTAGAAACAAATAACAATGAAAACACAACAACTCAAAACCTATAGGATGCAGCAAAAGCACTTCTAAGAGGGAAGTTTATGGCAATACAATCCTACCTCAAGAAACAAGAAAAATATCAAATAGACAACCTAAATTCACAGCTAAAACAACTGGGAAAAGAAGAACAAAAACCCCCCAAAATTAATAGAAGGAAAGAAATTCCAAAGATCAGAGCAGAAATAAATGAAAAGGAAATGAAACAAACAATAGTAAAGATTAATAAAACTAAAAGCTGGTTCTATGAGAAGATAAACAAAATTGACAAACATTTGGCCAGACTCATCAAGAAAAAAAGAGATGAGAATCAAATCAACAAAATTAGAAATGAAAAAGGAAAGGTTACAACAGATAATGCAGAAATACTAAGGATTATAAGAGACTATTATGAACAATTATATGACAATAAAATGGATAACCTGGAAGAAATGGACTGCTGCTGCTGCTGCTAAGTCGCTTCAGTCGTGTCCGACTCTGTGCGACCCCATAGACGGCAGCCCACCAGGCTCCCCCGTCCCTGGGATTGATTGTTAGAAAAGTTCAATCTTCCAAGACTGAACCAGGAAGAAATAGAAATTATGAAGAACTTAATTACAAACACTGAAATAGAAGATGTGATAAAAAATCTCCCTAAAAACAAAAGCCCAGGACCAGATGGCATCACAGGAGAATTCTATCAACATTTAGAGAAAAGCTAATGTCTATCCTTCTAAAACTCTTTCAGAAAATTGAGGAAGGAACACTTCCAAGCTCACTTTTCAAGGCCACCATCACCCTCATACAAAAACCATACAAAGACAACACACAAAAAGAAAAATACAGGCCAATATCACTAATGAACATAGATGCAAAACTCCTCAACAAAATTTTAGCAAAGAGAATTCAGCAACAGATCAAAAAGCTCATACACCGTGATCAATTGGGTTTAATCCAAGGATGCAAGGATTCTTCAATACATGCAAATCAGTCAATGTGATATGCCATATTAACAAATTGAAAGATAAAAGCCATATGATCATCTCAATAGATGCAGAAAAAGCCTCTGACAAAATTCAGTATTCATTTATGATTAAAACTATTCAAAAAATGGGCATAGAAGTAATCTACTTCAACATCAGATCAGTCGCTCAGTCGTGTCCGACTCTTTGCGACCCCATGAATTGCAGCATGCCAGGCCTCCCTGTCCATCACCAACTCCCGGAGTTCACCCAGACTCACATCCATCGAGTCAGTGATGCCATCCAGCCATCTCATCCTCTGTTGTCCCCTTCTCCTCCTGCCCCCAATCCCTCCCAGCATCAGAGTCTTTTCCAATGAGTCAACTCTTCGAATGACATGGCCAAAGTACTGGAGTTTCAGCTTCAGCATCATTCCTTCCAAAGAAATCCCAGGGCTGATCTCCTTCAGAATGGACTGGTTGGATCTCCTTGCAGTCCAAAGGACTCTCAAGACTCTTCTCCAACACCACAGTTCAAAAGCATCAATTCTTCGGCGCTTGGCCTTCTTCACAGTCCAACTCTCACACCCATATATGACCACAGGAAAAACCATAGCCTTTACTAGACGAACCTTTGTTGGCAAAGTAATGTCTCTGCTTTTGAATATGCTATCTAGGTTGGTCATAACTTTCCTTCCAACGAGTAAGTGTCTTAATTTCATGGCTGCAGTCACCATCTGTAGTGATTTTGGAGCCCAGAAAAATAAAGTCTGACACTGTTTCCACTGTTTCCCCATCTATTTCCCAAAGGCCATATATGATAAGCCTGCAGCAAACATTATTCTCAATGGTGAAAATCTGAAAGCATTCCTCCTAAGATCAGGAACAAGATAAGGGTGTCCACTTTTACCACTATTATTCAACATAGTTCTGGAAGTCCTAGCTACAGCCATCAGAGAAAAGAAAGAAATAAAAGGAATCCAGATCATAAAGGAAGAAGTAAAACTCTCACTGTCTGCATATGACATGATACTGTACATGAGTGAGTGAAGTAGCTCAGTCGTGTCCGACTCTTTGCGACCCCATGGACTGTAGCCTACCAGGCTCCTCCCTCCATGGGATTCTTCAGGCAAGAGTACTGGAGTGGGTTGCCATTTCCTTCTCCAGAGGGTCTTCCCGACCCAGGGATCGAACCAGGGTCTCCCACAATGCAGGCAGACGCTTTAACCTCTGAGCCACCAGGGAAGCCCCGATACTGTACATAGAACACCCTAAAGATAGTATCAGAAAATTACTAGAGCTAATCAGTGAATTTAGCAAAGTCATAGATACAAAATCAATAAGCAGAAATCGCTTGCATTTCTATATGCTAACAACAAAAAATCAGAAAGAGAACTTAAGGAATAAATCCCATTCACCACTGTAACAAAAAGAACTAGCTATCTAGGAATAAACTTACCTAAGGAGACAAAAAAAAAAAAAAAAAACTGTACACAGAAAATTATATGACACTATTATATGACAATGAAATTATATAACAATGAAAGAAATCAAAGGTGACATAAACAGATAGATATTCCACGTTCCTGGGTAGGAAGAATCAATATTGTGAAAATGACTATACTACCAAATGCAATCTACAGATTTATTGCGATCCCTACCGAATTACCAATGGCATTTTTCACAGAACTAGAACAAAAACTTTCACAATTCATATGCCAACTTTGAAGAGAGTTTTAATCATATGGATGTTTACAATATAAGTACATTTACGACAAACCCACAGCTACCATCATACTCAATGGTGGAAAGACAAAAGCCTTTCCTCTAAATTCATGAACAAGACAACAATGCTCACTCTTGCCACTTCTATCTAACATAATATTGGAAGTCCTAGACACAGCAATCGGATAAGAAATACAGATCAGATCAGTCGCTCAGTCGTGTCCGACTCTTTACAACCCCATGAATCGCAGCACGCCAGGCCTCCCTGTCCATCACCAACTCCCGGAGTTCACCCAGACTCACATCCATCGAGTCAGTGATGCCATCCAGCCATCTCATCCTCTGTCGTCCCCTTCTCCTCCTGCCCCCAATCCCTCCCAGCATCAGAGTCTTTTCCAGTGAGTCAACTCTTCGCATGAGGTGGCCAAAGTACTGGAGTTTCAGCTTCAGCATCATTCCTTCCAAAGAAATCCCAGGGCTGATCTCCTTCAGAATGGACTGGTTGGATCTCCTTGCAGTCCAAGGGACTCTCAAGACTCTTCTCAACACCACAGTTTAAAAGCATCAATTCTTGGCGCTCAGCCTTCTTCACAGTCCAACTCTCACATTCATACATGACCACAGGAAAAAACATAGCCTTGACTAGACAGACCTTTAGAAGGGGAAGAAGGGTAAGTGTCACTATTTGTAGATGAGATAATACTATATATAGAAAACCTGAAGGTCTCCACCAAAAAAAAACATTTAAAGTAGTAAAAGAATTCAGTAACGTTGCAGGATACAAGATTAATGCACAGAAATCAGCTGCTTTCCTTTTTCAAAATTAATTACTTAGCTAAATTATTTTTGACTGCACTGGCTCTTCATTGCTGCATGTGAGCTTTCTATAGCTGCACTGAGCAAGGGTTACTCTCTAGTTGCAGTGATCAGGCATCTAATACAATCCCTATCAAAATACCTATGATACTAAAAAAAAAAAAAAAAAAAACTTCCCTGTTCTATGTACAATTCCCTTAGAACCTCGGTGTCTTTTAGGTGACAAAAACAGAATGAACAATTCAGTTTTACTTACTCGAGTTTTAATTGTTAAAAGTGTTCTTGTCTTTTCCTCAATGGAGTTTTAGTATTTATCATTATTTGCATATCACTGTGCTGGGGTTTGGGGTGAAGGTGAAAATGGGGATCGGGGTTTGAGCAAAAATATGAGAAAAGTAGTCTTTGTCCTCAAATTCTCTCTAGTTGCAAAGAAAAAGCATAACTTTATGAAATTTAAGTTAATAGAATTATATTAGATGTATTGCTATAATGTACTTCAATTAATAATCAATTTGTGATTAATAGCCAGATGAGAGAAAAAGTGACAGTATGATTTTATCAAAAATGTGAAAATCTCTAAAAATTCTCAAGAAGTAATTTTAATGTTGGGTATGTATATTTGATGGTTCCTTCAGAATTTCCTGCAGGTATGTACAAAAAGGTCACAATGATTTTGGTCAGAGGGCCTTTTCAGTTCAGTTCAGTTCAGTTGCTCAGTCGTGTCCAACTCTTTGCGACCCCATGAATTGCAGCACGCCAGGCCTCCCTGTCCATCACCAACTCCCGGAGTTCACCCAAACTCATGTCCATCGAGTCGGTAATGCCATCCAGCCATCTCATCCTCTGTCGTCCCCTTCTCCTCTTGCCCCCATCCCTCCCAGCATCAGGGTCTTTTCCAATGAGTCAACTCTTCGCATCAGGTGGCCAAAGTATTGGAGTTTCAGCTTTAGCATCAGTCCTTCCAATGAACACCTAGGACTGATCTCCTTCAGAATGGACTGGTTGGATCTCCTTGCAGTCCAAGGGACTCTCAAGAGTCTTCTCCAACACCACAGTTTCAAAGCATCAATTCTTCGGTGCTCAGCTTTCTTCACAGTCCAACTCTCATCCATACATGACCACTGGAAAAACCATAGCCTTGACTAGATGGACCTTTTTTGGCAAAGTTATGTCTCTGCTTTTAAATATGCATCTAGGTTGGTCATAACTTTCCTTCCAAGGAGTAAGCGTCTTTTAATTTCATGGTTGCAATCACCATCTGCAGTGATTTTGAAGCCCCCCAAAATAAAGTCAAACACTGTTTCCACTGTTTCCCCATCTATTTCCCATGAAGTGATGGGACCAGATGCCATGATCTTCATTTTCTGAATGCTGAGCTTTAAGCCAACTTTTTCATTCTCCTCTTTCACTTTCATCAAGAGGCTTTTTAGTTCCTCTTCACTTTCTGACATAAGGGTGGTGTCATGTGTATATCTGAGGTTATTGATATTTCTCCCTGCAATCTTGATTCCAGCTTGTGCTTCTTCCAGCCCAGCATTTCTCATGATGTACTCTGCATATAAATTAAATAAGCAGGTGACAATATACTCTCTAATCTCGTCAAACAGACTGATAGCTAAATCACCAATCATACACAATCTGCTGAGCTGAGAATACTGGAGATGTTTAAGTGATATTTGCCAAAAAGTTCTCCATCCACGGTATTGTCAATAAGAAGGCAGAAGTGAAGCAATAGGCGATGAAGTCAATGACAGAATTAATGTCCGGACACAAAGGGAAGCCCTAGTGGGGAAAAAAAGTTAATGCATTTTCTTAACTTAAAACCTAATTAAATCAGATGCTACTAATTTGAAACTCTTGCCTTATTTGGACCAGAAAGAGATGGGAATACCAGACCACCTGACCTGCCTCTTGAGAAACCTATAGGTCAGGAAGCAACAGTTAGCACTGGACATGGAACAACAGACTGGTTCCAAATAGGAAAAGGAGTACGTCAAGGCTGTATGTTGTCACCCTGCTTATTTAACTGAGCACCAAAGAATTGATGGTTTTTGAACTGTGGTGTTGGAGAAGACTCTTGGGAGTCCCTTGGACTGCAAAGAGATCCAACCAGTCCATCCTAAAGGAGATCAGTCCTAGGTGTTCATTGGAAGGACTGATGCTGAAGCTGAAACTCCAATACTTTGGCCACCTGATGCGAAGAGTTGACTCATTGGAAAAGACCCTGATGCTGGGAGGGATTGGAGGAAGGAGGAGAAGGGGAAGACAGAGGATGAGATGGCTGGATGGCATCACCAACTAGATGGACATGAGTTTGGGTGAACTCCAGGAGTTGGTGATGGACAGGGAAGCTTGGCGTGCTGTGATTCGTGGGGTCACAAAGAGTTGGACACGACTGAGCAACTGAACTGAACTGAAGTGTTGTTCCTACTCTAGGTATGAAAGAAAGGGTTTTCTAAGCAAATAACTCAAGTAAACAAGATTGCAGAGAATTAAAATATTTAATAGAAAAGTAGAGACTGAGTTTGCCAGAAACCAATTATTGTGCTAATTTTAAACTCTGTTTACCTGTTCATTAAAGCAGCTCATTAAAGACCTCTGCCTCTTAACACTTTGTTTTGCTAGGTAGTAAACAGAAAAATTAATTCATACTGGCCTTTTCGTAGTCTAGTTAGTTTGAATTAATGAAATTTGTTTATGGTGAGGGCAACCTTAGAAAGTCATTTTGAGGAGATCACTAGAGTCACTAGAATTCATTGCTTTCTTTCTGAAGGTCGAATTGTGAGTCAGCAGCAGTCACATAATACTTCTAGTTGTACACAGATTTTTATATAGCTACATAAAGGGAAAGTTTATGATCATGATCTTCTGAATAGAGACAAGTAGTTAAGATCTATGAATGAGAATCACTTTCATATGTATTTTTGACTCCTTGATCCTAGGAAGAGAATGAAAGGAAAGAGCAGGGTAGGTCTCTGCTGAAGAAATTTTAGGTAATTGTGAGAGAACCAGAAGCACTGATAGTTGGCACTTTTTAAATGACTACAAGGAATTAAAGAGATCTGCAGACAATCTGTGGTGTTTGTGGGTTCTTTATTATATTTTTTTACTTTACATGTGTGTGTGTGTGTGTGTGTGTGTGTGTGTGTGTATATAAATTTTAGTCTAATATAATCTAAAGAAAAGACAAACTCTCTGAATCTTTTGGATGGCTATTTAATAACCTACTCACAACTGTCATAGCTTTGTCTGTGTTTATTATCCCATTGATACAAAGGAGAACTATCAAGTGCTTACCAGTAATAGGAGAATAGCAGTGATACAAGACATACATAAATGATGAGTTCCTATCATGAGGAAGCAACATTAGGAGATGTGCAAATAAAGTATTCCTGAAATTTGAATAGAAAAAACTGGTGGGAGAATCAAATCAACTGTGGCACGCTTTGCCACATTTTTTAATTATCCCAGGACAGTTCAGTTCAGTTCAGTTCAGTCACTCAGTCGTGTCCGACTCTTTGCGACCCCATAAATCGCAGCACGCCAGGCCTCCCTGTCCATCACCAACTCCCGGAGTTCACCCAGACTCACATCCATCGAGTCAGTGATGCCATCCAGCCATCTCATCCTCTGTCATCCCCTTCTCCTCCGGCCCCCAATCCCTCCCAGCATCAGAGTCTTTTCCAACGAGTCAACTCTTCGCATGAGGTGGCCAAAGTACTGGAGTTTCAACTTTAGCATCATTCCTTCCAAAGAAATTCCAGGGCTGATCTCCTTCAGAATGGACTGGTTGGATCTCCTTGCAGTCCAAGGGACTCTCAAGAGTCTTCTCCAACAGAACATACCAAATATGCATTGGAACAGTGATATAATTCCAGCAAAATAATTACATTTAAATTAGTGTTAATTTTAAATTTAATTGATTTTCTTTGAAATTACCTTGAATATTTGTTTGCGTTTCATAGTTTTCTAAGAGAAGTATAAGGGATTTATAGGTAGTTTCATGTTTTTTCATATTTAAATAATAATATGATAAATCTAACTTAAAACTAGAAGTCTATGAGGAATTTATTCTTTAACAAGGGGTTGGAAAACTAATGATTGATAAAACCATAGATTATTGGAAATTGAGTACTCCTTAGAGATCATTGTCTAGTGTTTCTAAGACTGAGTGCCAGGGAACTCTGGGTTGGGAGGTCAACATAGGGAATCCAAAAAAATAGAAGATGGAATTTTCTGTGATCAATAAGCCCTGGAAAATCATAGTTGCTGTCTCATCTCCTGAAGACTCACAGTGTGCTTTTATGACATAAAGACTCAGCAAGAATTAGTGGTAAAGAAACCTGTCCAATTGTATTCAAAGCAGCATTTCCCAATCTTATCAGCACCAGCGCTCTTAGACGACCTGCCTGCAACCTCCAGAAAAATTCTCCAACAGAACTGTAGCACGCGAAGCATTGCTCAGCATCCGGGCCCTCATTTCACAGACTGGGACATGAAGAGGGTATAATGGGCAGAATAGCATCCTACCAAAACTCGTGTCTACCTGAAACCTCAGAATGTGTTCTTATTTGGAAATATGGTCTTTGCAGATGTAATTGGTTAAGATGAGATTGTGATAGTTGATTTCGGGTGTCTAATTGACTGGGCCATGGAGTGCCCAGATATTTGGTCAAACGTCAGTCTGCATGTTTCTATAAGGGTGTATTTTTCTTTTTTAAAATTTGTCATTGAAAGATAATTGCTGTACAATGTTGTATTGCTTTCTGCCATACATCAGCATGAATCAGCCATAAGTATACATGTTTCTCCTCCCCCTGGAAACTCTCTTCCACCTCCCACCCCATCCCACCCCTTTAGGTTGTCACAGAGCACTGGGTGAGCTCTCAGACTCATATAGCAAATTCCCACTGGCTTCTAACTTACATAGGGTAATGTATATGTTTCAATGCTACTATCTCAATTTGTTCCACCCTCTTCTTCCCCCACTGTTCACACAAGTCCATTCTCTATGTCTGTGCCTCTATTGCTGCCCAACAAATAGGTTTTTCAGTATCCTTTTTCTAGATTCCCTATATATGCATTAATATATGGTATTTGCTTTTATTTTTCTGACTTACTTCATTCTGTATAATAGGTTCAAGGTTCAGCCACCTCACTAGAACTGACTCAACTTCATTCCTTTTATGGCTGAGTAATATTCCATTATATATATATATACCACAGCTTTTGCTCCTGGACAGCCTATCAGGTCCAGGGTGGCTAGTGTCAGTGGTGAGGCTGGAAGGCCCTCTGCTCCTGGGCATTTTCCAACATCAGCTCCAGCTTCCCTGGACCCCCTTCCCAGCCACTCCAGCAGGGCCTTTGCCTTGACCACTGGCTGCACGTTGACTGACACCAGATTGCCAGTGAAGGTTTATGTGATCAACAAGGACGAACAGTGGGACAGCCAGGGCACCAGGGACATCATCCAGCAATATTGAGCAGCTGAAAGGCCTGTCCCTGCTAGTAAGGGCCTGACAAAATGTGGTCCACTGGAGTAGGGAATGGCAAGCCACTTCAGTATTCTTGTCACGAGAACCCCATGAACAGTAAGAAAAGGCAAACAGATACGACACTGCAAGATGGCCCCAAGATTGGTTGGTAGGTGTCCAATACACTACTGGGGAAGAGTGGAGAAATAGCTACAGAAAGAATAAAGAGGCTGAGCCAAAGCAGAAAGGATGCCCAGTAGTGGTTGTATTTGGTGCTAAAAGTAAAGTCCAATACTATAAAGAAAAATATTGCATAAAAACCTGGAATGCTAGGTTCATGAATCAAGGTAAAGTGGATGTGTTCAAACAGGAGATGGTAAAAGTAAATATTGACATTTTAGGAATCAGTGAACTAAAACGGACTGAAATGGGTGATTTTAATTCAGATGACCATTATATCTACTACTGTGGACAAGAATTCCTTAGAAGGAATGCAGTAGCCCTCATAGTCAACAAGAGAGTCCAGAATTAAGTACCTGAATGCCATCTCAAAAATGACAGAATGTATAATATCATATATGAAATGAATCGCCAGTCCAAGTTCGATGCATGATACTGGTTGCTTGGGGCTGGTGCACTGGGGTGACCCAGAGGGATGGTATGGGGAGGGAGGAGGGAGGGGGGTTCAGGATGGGGAACATGTGTATACCTGTGGCGGATTCACGTTGATGTATGGCAAAACCAATACAATATTGTAAAGTAATTAACCTCCAATTAAAATAAATAAATTTATATTTTAAAAAAATGACAGAATGATCTCTGTTCATTTCCAAGGCAAACCACTCAACATCACAGTAATCTATACCCCAACTACAATGCCAAAGAAGATGAAGTTGAATGATTCTATGAAGACCTACAATACTTCCTAGGACTGACACCAAAAAAAAGATGTCCTACTCATCATGAGGGACTGGAATGCAAAAGTTGGAAGTCAAGAGATACCTGGAGTAATAGGCATGTTTGGTCTTGGAGTACAAAATGAAGCAGGGCAAAATCTAACAGTTTTGTCAACAGAATGCACTCACAGCAAACACCCTCTTCCAACAATACAATAGACGACTCTACACATGGACATCACCAAATGGCCAATACTGAAATCAGATTGATTATATTCTTTGCAGAGGAAGATGAAGAAGCTCTAGACAGTCAGCAAAAACAAGACCAGGAGCTGACTGTGGCTCAGATCATGAACTACTTATTGCAAAATGCAGGCTTATATTGAAGAACATAGGGAAACCACTAGACTATTCAGATATGATGTAAGTCAAATCCCTATTGATTATATAGTGGAAGTGACAAATAGATTCAAGGGATTAGATCTGACAGACAAAGTCCCTGAAGAACCATGGATGGAGGTTCAATATTCAGGATTGATTTCCTTTAGGACTGACTGGTTTGATCTCCTTGCAGTCCAAGGGACTCTCAGGAGTCTTCTCCAACACCGCAGTTCAAAAGCATCAGTTTTTTGGTGCTCAGCTTTCTTTATAGTCCAACTGTCACATCCATACATGACTGCCGGAAAAATCACAGCTTTGACTAGATTAACTTCTGTCAGCAAAGTAATGTCTCTGCTTTTTAATATGCTGTCTAGGTTGGTCATAGCTTTTATTCCAAGGAGCAAGCATCTTTTAATTTCATGGCTGCAGTCACCATCTACAGTAATTTTGGAGCCCAAGAAAGTAAAGTCAGTCACTGTTTCCATTGTTTCCCTATCTATTTGCCATGAAGTGATGGGACTGGATGCCATGATCTTAGTTTTTTAAATGTTGAGTTTAAGCAAGTTTTTTCACTCTCTTCTTTCACTTTCATCAAGAGGCTCTTTAGTTCCTCTTCACTTTCTGCCATGAGGGTGGTGTCATCTGTGTATGGTGTCATCTGCATATCTGAGGTTATTGATATTTCTCCCCGCAATCTTGATTCCAGCTTGTGCTTCATCCAGTCCGGCACTCCACATAATGTACTCTGCATATAGGTTAAACAAACAGGGTGACAATATGCAGCCTTGACGTACTCCTTTCCTGATTTGGAACCATGTCTGGTTCTAACTGTTACTTCTTGACCTGAACACAGGTTTCTCAGGAGTCAGGTAAGGTGGTATGGTATTCCCATCTCTTGAAGTATTTTCCACAGTTTGCTGTGATATACACCATGAAAGGCTTTAGAGTATTTAATGAAGCAGATGTTTTTCTAGAATTCTCTTGCTTTTTCTGTGATCCAGCAGATGTTGGCAATTTGATCTCTGGTTCCTCTGCCTTTTTTAAGTGCAACTTTTACATCTGGAAGTTCTTGGTTTATGTACCATTGAAGCCTGGGATGGAGAATTTTGAGTATTACTTTGCTAGCATGTGAAATGAGTGCAATTGTGCAGTAGTTTGAACATTCTTTGGCATTGCCCATCCTTGGGAGTGAAATGAAAAGTTACTTTTACAGTCCTGTGGCCACTGCTGAGTTTTCCACTGCTTAGTTTTCCAAAAACTGAAAGCAAAATACAGACAATATAAAAAACTAAACAAACTCATTTCTAGAAGCAGTATAGCGCTAATTATCTATGTAACTGCTATTTACACGGCTATAAGAAAAAGTGTCTATAAGATGTCAGAACTGAAAGGGACTTTTGAGGACATCTAAAACAATTATTTTATTTTATAGATATAAACATTTTTCTTAAGCTAGTGTATTAGTTTACTATTCCTGTTGTAATAATGGAGAAGAATGTGATTTGTTTTACCAAAATCTTAGTGGTTTAAAAGCAACACAAATCATCCCTATTGTAAAGTAATTAACCTCCAATTAAAATAAATAAATTTATATTTAAAAAAATAAAAGCAACACAAATTAATTTTCTTATAGTTCTGGTGGTCAGAAGTCCAAAATTAGCTTCAGTAGGCTTCCCTGGTGGCTCAGACATCAAAGAATCCACCTGCAATGTGGGAGACCTGGGTTTGATCCCTGGGTTTGGAAGATCCCCGGGGGGAGGGCATGGCACCCCTCTCCAGTACTCTTGCCTGGAGAATCCCCATGGACAGAGGAGCCTGGCAGGCTATAGTCCATGGGGTTGCAAAGAGTCAGATACAATTGAGCAACTAAGCACAGCACAGGCTAAAATCAAGCTGTCAGAAGGATTTGCTATGTTCTTTCTGGGGCTCTTGGGAAAACTCTGTTCCTTTGCCTTTTCCAGTTTTTACAGGCTGTCTGCATTCCTTGCCTCTTGGCCCTGTATCACTCGGACTTCCATTTCTGACATCATCTATTTTATACCTCTGATTCTCCTGCCTTCCTTTTATAAAGAACTTGACATTTATCTTGGGCCCACCTGGACAATTCAGGAAAATTTCCCTATCTCAAAATTTTTAATGTTATCACATCTACAAAATTTAATTTATGTTTAAGGTAATACACTCATGTTCTGGGGTTTAGGATGTGAGTATCCTTAGGAAGTCATTATTCATCTTACCACAACTGTCCAGTGTGATTAGAATTTAGACTGACATACCCCTATATGATTTCTTCATCAGGAATTACATAAAGCATGGTATCATAAGAGTGATTATGTAGTTTGGTATTTTCTCAGATTTCCATATGTTAAAACAATATTAAATTATTTTTCAAACTATGCATAGGAATTAAAATATAGAAAATAGTTTATGAAATATATTATTGCAAATAGGAAACTTCTTCAACTCATAAATTACTACTGCTTTAGTCACTTGACTAAAAGATGGAACTTGGTCCCATTGCCATAGCTCTGTGATGCCGCTGACTACTCAGTGGTCACAATGGTGAATACCTTGTGAATTTGGGAAGGAACTCAATCCCAGGTTGCTCCTTAAAAACAGAATAAGGATATTTTTGCTTGCCCAAAAATTTGTGTAAGTATAGTAATGCCTTATGTTTATTTAGAAATATTTATAGGTCACTAAGCATGATGCTGAAGCTGAAACTCCAGTATTTTGGCCACCTCATGCGAAGAGTTGACTCATTGGAAAAGACCCTGATGCTGGGAGGGATTGGGGGCAGGAGGAGAAGGGAACGACAGAGGGTGAGATGGCTGGATGGCATCACTGACTCGATGGATGTGAGTCTGAGTGAACTCCGGGAGTTGGTGATGGACAGGGAGGCCTGGCGTGCTGCGACTCATGGGGTCTCGAAGAGTCGGACACGACTGAGCGACTGAACTGAACTGAACTGAAGCATGTTAATATAGGATATCTCAGGTAATTCTGCAATAAGCTAGAGAGGTAAGCAGGAGTAACAACTTTATCCTATTTTATTTTATTTTTATTTTATTTTTTTTTCAACTTTATCCTATTTTAGATATGGAGAAACTGAGGCTCAGAGGAGCCATGTGAATTGCCCAAGGTAATTTACAAATCAGTGGATCTAGGATGTAAATCCAGATTTCCTGACTCTAGCTTTCAGGTTGTTCTGAGATAGATCTAGATAAGGAAAGCAAAAATCAACCAACAAACCAATTAATCAGGTCCATCAAAAAGGCATAATGAATAATAAGACATTATTTTCTAAGTTAAAGACTATGTTATAGAATGACAATTTTGTTTTGACTGTTGAAATTTTAACTTTTAAATGTAATGGGAATTTCTGACTAGACTCATGAAATCTCAAAGCTCAAATAAATTCAGCCTCTCACTCACCTTCTGTTGAATATTGGAAAGTAATTGGAACGTAATATATGGCTTAAGAAAGTATATTTCTATTAAAAATCCTTACGTTTCATACCTCGATCTTTTATTTTAGCCACACTTTACAGAAAAACAGTATGTATACTTCTTTGCTTGCAGAAACTGACACTGTGAAATGTCTAATTTATTGTTAGAAATAAATGTGAAATATAATATGGAAGAAACATTTCAGGCTTTTTGCTTTAACCAGTTAGGAAAATGAACAATTTTCAGTCAGTCATTTCAGTCACTCAGTCCTGTCTGACTCTTTGTGACCCCATAGCCTGCAGCATGCCAGGCCTCCCTGTCCATCACCAACTCCTGGAGTTTGCTCAGACTCATGTCCATTGAGTCGGTGCTGCCATCCAACCATCTCATCCTCTGTCATCCCCTTCTCCTCCCACTTTCAATCTTTCCCAGCATCAGGGTCTTTCCAAATGAGTCAGTTCTTCACATCAAGTGGTCAAAGTATTGGAGTTTCAGCTGCAGTATCAGTCCTTCAAATGAATATTCAGGACTGGTTTCCCTTAAGATTTACTGGTTGGATCTCCTTGAAGTCCAAGGGACTCTCAAGAGTCTTCTCCAACACCACAGTTCAAAAGCATCAATTCTTTGGCACTCAGTTTTGTTTATAGTCCAACTCTCACATCCATACATGACTACTGGAAAAACCATGGCTTTGACTAGATGGACTTTTGTTGGCAAAACAATGTCTCTGCTTTTTCATATGCTGTCTAGGTTGGTTTTAGCTTTTCTTCCAAGGAGCATTGTTTAATTTCATGGCTGCAGTCACCATCTGCAGTGATTTTGGAGCCCCGAAAAGTAACGTCGGCCACTGTTTCCCCATCTATTTGCCATGAAGTGATGGGGCCAGATGCCATGATCTTCATTTTCTGAATATTGAGTTTTAAGCTAACTTTTTCATTCTCCTCTTTCACTTTCATCAAGAGGCTCTTTAGTTCCTCTTCGCTTTCTGCCTTAAGAATGGTATCATCTGCATATCTGAGGTTATTGGTATTTTTCCCAGCAATCTTGATTCCAGCTTGTGCTTCATCCAGCCCAGCATTTTGCATGATTTACTCTACATATAAGTTAAATAAGCAGGGTGACAACATACAGCCTTGACATACTCCTTTCCCAATTTGGAACCAGTCTGTTGTTCCATGTTCAGTTCTAACTGTTGCTCCTTGATTTCTCAGAAGGCAGGTCAGGTGGTCTGGTATTCCCATCTCTTGAAGAATTTTCCAGTTTGTTGTGATCCACAGAGTCAAAGCCTTTGGCATAGTCAATTAAGCAGAAGTGACCCCACAAGAGACTGACCCAGACTTGCCCATGAGTGTCCAGGAGTCTCTGGTGGAGGCATGGGTCAACAGTGGCCCACTGCAGGTTTGGGAGCACTGAGTGTGGCAGTGCATGCGTGGGAGGTTTTGAAGAAGGCCTCCGTTATCTTCATTACCTCCACCATAGTTTGGCCTTAGGTCAAACAACAGGGAGGGAACACAGCCCTGCCCACCAACAGAAAATTCGATTAAAGATTTACTGTGAAGAAAGCTGAGCACCAAAGAATTGATGCTTTTGAACTGTGGTGTTGGAGAAAACTCTTGAGAGTCCCTTGGACTGCAAGGAGATCCAACCAGTCCATTCTGAAGGAGATCAGCCCTGGGATTTCTTTGGAAGGAATGATGCTGAAGCTGAAACTCCAGTACTTTGGCCACCTCATGCGAAGAGTTGACTCGTTGGAAAAGATTCTGATGCTGGGAGGGATTGGGGGCAGGAAGAGAAGGGGGCAACAGAGGATGAGATGGCTGGATGGCATCACCGACTCGATGGACGTGAGTTTGAGTGAACTCCGGGAGTTGGTGATGGACAGGGAGGCCTGGCGTGCTACGATTCATGGGGTCGCAAAGAGTTGGATACAACTGAGCGACTGAACTGAACTGAGCATGGCCCTGCCCATCAAAAAAAGACCCAGTTGCCCCCTCAGTTAGTCACTTCCATCAGGAAGCTTCCATAAGCCTCTTATCCATCAGAGGGCAGACAGAATGAAAACCACAATCACAGAAAACTAACCAAACTGATCACATGGGCCACAGCCTTGTCTAACTCAATGAAACTATAAGCCATGCCATGTAGGGCCACCTAAGATGGATGGGTCATTGTGGAGAGTTCTGACAAAACATGGTCCACTGGAAAAGGGAATGGCAAACCACTTCAGTATTCTTGCCTTGAGAGCCCCATGAACAGCATGAAAAGGCAAAAAAAGATGAACAGTTCTGTGATGGCCTAATTCTTCTGATGTAGGTAAATTCAAAGTGGAATTTTATTGTGAATGAGTCTGTTTAAGATAAAAAAGTAGGCCAGATAATGATTGAGAAGACTTTCTGTATAAAAGTCCAGATAATATGGTTTTGATTTAAAATCCTGATCAATTCAGTTGAGAAAGGACTGGCTCCCGCTGCCAGTTAAGACAACAACTCCCTTCATTCCTTCCTTCCTTCTATTACCATGTGTCAAGAACAATACTAGACACTGAATTTTCAGAAATAAATCATTTCTTCATAAAATCAACAATTTCAATCTGTATAGCTCCATGTATTAGAAATTTTTCACTTATATGCAGCAAAATGGTTATGTCCACAGTTTCTAACAAGTAAACTTGGTTAGGTCTTTTGGAGTCACAGACAACATCTCTTTTTTTTTCTCTCCCCTACAAGAGCCATTTTATTATTTCTATCCTCCAGTCTAGAAATCCCTGTTTACAGGTCTCACTTGACAAGATTTTTAGACTTTTTGTAGTCTTGATTGGTCAATTAAAACCAGATATATCTCATCATCACAGTAGAGTCAATTTAGATTGTCTCAGGATGTTGGCTTCATAGATGCATAAATGTGACTGACCTAATTTTGGGTTAGCTTTTGAAACACCCCTAGCTTGTGGTCAGTTAATACTGTCACATTTTGCAGGTGAGTATTATCAAAACAAGCATCACATTCTATTTATAAAATTGGTATTTTGATCCTAAGTGTATGACTTTATTGTGTTGAAATACATCTTGTTGGCTTTGACCCAATGACAAGGTCACTATTAGCTCACCCTATAGTTAGTCATCTATGCAGAGGAAATTTAAGAAATTTAAAGCTACCTTGGGATTCCCTGGTGGCTGAGCAGTAAAGAATCTGCCTGCAATGAAGTAGCCACAGGAGATATGGGTTCAATCCCTGAGTTGCGAAGATCCCCTGGAGAAGGGCATGGCAATCCACTCCAGTATTCCTGCCTGGAAAATCCCATGAACAGAGGAAACTGGTGAGCAACAGTCCATAGGGTCGCAAAGAGTCAGACTTGACTGAAGGGACTTAGCGTGCATGCACAGATGTTTTTAAACCTAAACTTTCTCTCCTACTGGCTTTCTACCAGCTTAGATTTACCAGTTTTATAATTTTTAAGAATATTAAGATTAAATACACTCTTAAGGGCAAGATAGCCTAGTAAGATATGATAGTTTAACATGGAAATATTTAATTACAGAGGAGTGTTCTGTTAAAACACCAGAATGAAAAATTATGTTATTAGATAAATACTGGACCTTAAGAGGATGACAAAGGAGAGAGTTACCTTATAATAGAAGAATGGAATTAAAAAGATTTAGAGCAATAGGCTTTCTTGGGGATGACAGATCTGTTTCCCTAGGGAATGAACTGAGATGTTATTTTAGATGAAATCCTATTAGTACTTAGGTTAAAAATACATACATATATAGCTGAAACTGATGTATAAAAAGGTTTCCACTAGAATGTACAAAAATGTAGAGTAAGCTTTGTTATTGAAATTTTACAGATGAAGAAACTGAGACTTAGAGGACATAATTTGTCCAAAATTGCAGGATCAGTAAGTGACAGAGATACTGTTTGAAGTCAGACTTCCTTGCCTCTTCCTCCTTTTTCACAGAACTCAAATTCAGCATGTGAGTCTTCTGAAGGATGCATTATAATTGATACACGGATATTTTAGTTAGAAAAAAGGGACTGAATGATTGTTAATAAAAGGATTTTTCAGGGACAGGGTACATTCTAAAATTCTGTGATTATTAAGCTTTCCATTCCATTTTAGTTCATGTCCAAGGACATGACTCATTAATTGGCTACCAGTGTAGCCTGGGAGTAGGGGTTTTGGAATAGCACTGAAGAGGTAAAGTTGATATCATGATAAATAGAGGGGAAACTTCATTAAATTTATCTTTGTAGTGTCACATTGGAGAAATATTCACATTATCTTGGATCCTGTACATGAGAGAGAGGCCAACTTGTGGCTAATACCAGGATGTCAGCAAGGTGCAAAAGATCAGTTCATCCCTGGAATGAATGGAACAGACAGTAGTTCATTCATTTGCTTATTTATTCTTCACACAATTAAAGCATACACTGAGCTAACACAGCTGAGGATATCAAGAAAAATAGACTGAGAACTATACTCTCACATGACTTGCTATCTAATAAAGAAGCCACAAAACTGTTAATATTATTTAGAATGTTATAAATGTCTCCACAACCAGCCTCAAGTTCTCATCCTGGCTTTCTGGGGTCTTCATAATTTGAGACACTACTGCTCATTTGTCCCAATATCCTCAACACAGATGCACATTGTTCTCACTACTCAAGCTTCTTCACCATTCCATAACAATGCCTGGCCCACTCTTGCTTTCTTCCTTTCTTCCCTTCTTCCCTTTTTCCTTTCCACTGCTCATCTTTTCTTTCCTCCTTCCTTCTTGCCAGGGACCCATCAGACCAGATGTCCAGATTTCCTACCCTCCTGGGCTGAAAGTCAGTATTTTAGGATTTAACTTATGTCACATTTTCCTTTCTGAAATCTTTTCTTGATTATTTTTGTTCTGAGTAGTCAATGACTGTTCTGCAAATGGGTAACTCTTATATAAGTGTGTACCTTTCAATTAGAAATGTATTAATTTTCAGAGTTAGAGTATTACAGGAATTTGAAGAGTGGAAAGTGTCAATGTCTGAGACTGCCTGGAAAAGCTTTGTGGAGGAAGTGTGACTTGAGATGACCCATGAGGGAAGAACGATTGAACTTGATAACTGAGATGGAGAAAAGATTTAAGAAAGGGGATAGAATGAGAGTAAGCAAGAGAGCAAGCCCAAGAGAGGCATTCTTTTCTTCAAGTTATGATAGTTGGTTTTGTTTCTAAACTACTGTTTTAAGAAATTGATTAGCTTCCAGTCAGTGTGGAGTCACCATGGAGGGCAATGCTTGTCAAAGGCTGTACTCACTTGTCATTTACTCAGATCTGTTGGTATCAAATTGTAAAATTTCAGAATAGCCATAATTTTAGGGACTCAGGACAGAAAGCCCCCTTGAAACTAAGCAAAACCCTGTGGGGTTCCTGGGCACAGAAGCCTTTCTGTGTTCCTTGTTTGTAGTAAATAGGCTTCAGTCTCCATGACTTTCCCTGAGTTCCAAAGGGCAGGTTCAAATTGTTACTAGTCAGAGAAGGGAAGGGATGTAGAGACAAGGGAGGAACAGTCAAGAAACAATAATGCAGTCTTGGGGCAGGGTCCTGATTCTGACTCAAAGGATACAGGTAACAATATTTTTGAGCTCTTCTGCAGAACTAAAACCTACAACATATGGAAGATGTTAACTACTTGATGAAGCATTCTTTATTTCAGAGAGAAGGTCATAGTTTGATAACGTCAAAAACCACAAAAGCTCACCAGAAGACCACCTAAGGCCAGATTAAAGAAATGCAGGCCTTGCACACAGTCTGATCCTGAACAGTAACACTGCCCTTGAACCATTGCAGTAAATCTCCCCACCAAAGCCCTGAGTTTTTCATGACACGAGCCCACTGTGTTCCCCTTTGCCTGGCAAAGAAATAAAGCTGTTCTTTTCTACTTCACCCAAAACTCTGTCTCCAAGTTTCAATCTGGTACTGGAATATAGAGGCAGAGTTTTTGGCATCACAACCTCTGTTTGAACAATAACTTCTGCTTGCTATATTCATAAAATAGCTGGTTCCATTCATTGCAGCATTCCAATGAATACAAAATTCATTCCCACATTAAGCTAAAATCTGGCTGTTGATATTTTTCAGCCATTGAGCCTCATTTTTCCTGGTAAAGCCATACAGAGTAAATTTGATTTCTCATCAACACAAGGGTTTATTAAATATTTGTAAAAGTAGTATTGTACACTTGAGAAGTAACTTGAGTGATTCATTCCCTGGAACAGGTGGCTTGAAATTGTAGCTTAAGATAATGAAACAGTTTTGCAGAACATAGGAAAGCAATATGGCAGGGTGTTAAAAGTTCAAGCTCTAGCCTTTTTTTTTTTTTTAATTTGAGGAAAAATTGATTTACAATGTTGTGTTGATTTCTGCTGTAGAACAACACAAATCAGCCATAATTATACATATAGCACCTCCCTCCTGAGCCTTCATCCCATCTTCCCATCCCTCTCCTCTGGGTCATCACAGAGTGCCAAGTTGAGCTCCCTGTGTTATACAACAACTTCTCACTAGCTGTCTATTTTATACATGGTAGTATATATGTGTTGAGGCTTCTTTCTTCATTTGTCCCACTCTTTCCTTCCCCCACTGTGCCCACCAGTTCAATCTATATATTTGCATCACCATTTATTCCCTACAAATAAGCTCATTAATACCATTTTTCTAGATTCCATATATATATGTGTGTGCGTGTGTGTGTGTGTGTGTAAACATATGACATTTGTTTCCCTTTCTGACTTACTTCACTCTGTATCACAGATTCTAGGTTCATCCATCTCATTAGAACTGACTCAAATTCATTCTTTTTTATGGCTGAGTAGTATTCCATTGCATATATGTACCAAAGCTTCTTTATATGTTCATCTGTAGATGGACATCTAGGTTGTTTCTATGTCCTGACTATTGCATATTATGCTTCAATGAGTATTGGGGTACTTGTGTCTTATTCAGTTATGGTTTTCTCAGAGTATGTGCCCAGGAGAGGGATTTCTGGGTATATGGTAGTTTTAGGTGGCTCAGACAGTAAAGAATCTGCTTGCAATGTGTGAGACCTGGGTTCAATCCCAGAGTGGGGAAGATCCCCTAGAAAAGGGAATGGCTACTCACTTCAGTATTCTTGCCTTGAGAATTCCATGGACAGAGGAGCCTGGTAGACTGCAATCCTTGGGGTCAAAATGAGTCAAACATGACTAACACTCTCATTTCACTTTCATGGTAGTTCTATTCCTAGTTTTTTAAGGAATCACCATACTGTTCTACATAGTGGCTGTATCAATTTACATTCCTACCAACAGTGTAATAAAGTTCCCTTTTCACCACATCCTCTCCAGCATTTGTTGTTTGTAAGTATTTTGATGATGCCCATTCTGACTGGTGTGAGTCAATACCTCATTGTAGTTTTGATTTGAGTTTCTCTAATAATTAATAATATTGAGCATCTTTTCATGTGTTTATTGGTCATCTGCATGTCTTCTTTAGAGAAGTATCTGTTTAGGTCTTCTGTCCATTCTATGATTAGGCTGTTTGCTTTTCTGATACTGAGCTGTTTGAGCTGCTTATGTACTTTGGAGATTAAGTTTTTGTCAATTGTTTCATTTGCAATTATTTTCTCCCATTCTGAGGGTTATCTTTTCATCTTATTCAATGTTACCTTTGCTGTACAAAAATTTTTAAGATTAATTAGGTCCTATTTGTTTATTTTTGTTTTTATTTCCATTACTCTAAGAGATGTGACAAAGAGGATCTTGCTGCAATTTATGTCAGAGTATACTGTCTATGTTTTCCTCTAAGAGATTTATAGTTTCTAGCCTTACCTTTAAGTCTTTAATTCATTTTGAGTTTATTTTTGTGTATGGTGTTAAGAAGTGTTCTAGTTTCATTTTTTTATGTGTAGTTGTCCAGCTTTCACAGCACAACTTATTGAAGAAACTGTCTTATCTCCATTGTATATTCTTGCCTCCTTTGTCAAAGATAAGGTGCCCATAGATGTGGGGGTTTATTTCTTGGTTTCTCCCTTGTTTCATTGGTCTATATGTCTGTTTTTGTGACAGTACCATACTGTCTTGATGATTGTAGCTTTGTAGTGTAATCTGAAGTCATAAAATTTGATTCCTCCAGCTCCATTCTTCTTTCTCAGATTTCTATGGCTGTTTGGGGTCTTTTGTGTTTCCATACGAATTTTGAAATGTTTTGTTCTAGTCCTGTGAAAACTACTTTTCTTTTCTTAGCTATTTACAAGGCCTCTACAGACAACCATATTGCTTTTCTGCATTTCTTTTCCTTGGGGATGATTTTTATCCCAGCATCCTGTACAGTGTCACAAACCTCCATCCATAGTTCTTCAGGCACCCTGTCTATCAGATCTAATCCCTTGAAGCTATTTCTCACTTCCACTGTATAATTGTAAGGGATTTGATCTAGGTCATACCTGAATGGTCTAGTGATTTTCCCTACTTTCTTCAATTTAAGTCTGAATTTGGCAATGAGTTCATGATCCGAGACAGAGTCCGCTCCCAGTCTTGTTTTTGCTGACTGTATAGAGCTTCTCCATCTTTGGCTACAAAGAATATAATCAATCTGATTTCGGTGTTGACCATCTGGTAATGTCCATGTGTACAATCTTCTCTTGTGTTGTTGGAAGAGGGTGTTTGCTATGACCAGTGCGTTCTCTTGGCAAAAGTCTGTTAGCTTTTGTCCTGATCATTTTGTACTCCAAGGCCAAATTTGCCTGTTACTCCAAGTGTTTCTTGACTTCCTACTTTTGCATTCCAGTACCCTATGATGAAAGGACATTTTTGTGTGTGTGTGTTAGTTCTAAGAGGTCTTCTAGGTCATCATAGAACTGTTCAGCTTTAACTTCTTTGGCATTAGTGGTTGGAGCATAGACTTGGATTACTGTGATATTGAATGGTTTACCTTGGAAACGAACCAAGATCATTCTGTCATTTTTGAGACTGCACCCAAGTACTGCATTTCAGGCTCTTTTACTGACTATGTGGGCTACTCCATTTCTTTTAAGGTATTCTTGCCCACAGTGGTAGGTATAATGGTCATCTGAATTAAATTTGCCCATTCCAGTCCATTTTGGCTCATTGATTGCTAAAATGTTGCTGTTCACTCTTGCCATCTCCTGTTTGACCACTTCCAACTTACTTTAATTCATGGACCTAACGTTCCAGGTTCCTATGCAATACTGTTTTTTATAGCATTGGACTTTCCTTCCATCATCACTCACATCCACAACTGGACATTGTTTTCACTTTGGTTCTGTCTCTTCATCCTTTCTGGAGTTATTTCTCCACTATTCCCCAGTAGCATATTTGGCACCTAATGACCTGGTGAATTCCTGGGGAACTCATCTTTCAGTGTCCTATCTTTTTGCCTTTTCA
Source organism: Bos mutus (assembly GCF_027580195.1). NCBI lineage: Eukaryota > Metazoa > Chordata > Mammalia > Artiodactyla > Bovidae > Bos > Bos mutus. The sequence continues at coordinate 44,205,591 of NC_091640.1, read as the reverse complement.
TACTGTTCATGGGGTTCTCAAGGCAAGAATACTGAAGTGGTTTGCCATTCCCTTCTCCAGTGAACCACATTTTGTCAGAACTCTCCACCATGACCTGTCCGTCTTGGGTGGCCCTACAAAGGATGGCTCATAGTTTCATTGAGTTAGACAAGGCTGTGATCCATGTGATTAGTTTGATTAGTTTTCTGTGACACCTGCCATAAAACACAACAAATATTTAATCAAGAAGAGACTCCAGAAAACCCAAGTCACAGGTGTTTTGTTCTGCATTCTTCAAAAACATGGTGAAAAATAAGGAGTAGCAAGATATTAGGAGATATGGATTTTTTCTATTAATATTTTTATTCAACATTTTTCTGACAGTTCTAGCCAGTGTGATAAGGAAAGAAAATCAACAAAAGGTGTGAATATTGGAAAAGAATATGAAACTCTTTATTTGCAAATACCATGATGTTGCATGTTTAATGCAATGATCAAATTATCATCTGCTCTGCTGAAACTCTGTTAGTGTTATAGCCCTTGGGCTTTTGGGAGCTGTGATTAAAAGCTGTCTCCAAAACTTAGACCTAGAATGAATATATGTGAGTAAATATTGACAGACCAAGGTGCTCAAAACTTGTTGAATTCAACAGAATCTATTTTCACTGATTAATGTGGACCGCATGAACAAAGAAGCAGCATTTTAGTGGAGGTACTTGAATATGAATAATGAAATAATATATTATATTATTCACTAGGAAGCTCTTCCAAATTATCTTGAGTCTCATAGCAATCTTGTAAGGTGGATAAGAAATACACTGATATTCTCATTGTCAGATGAAAAACTACCACTCAGCTTGAAGTGTTTTCCTTAAAGCACACTGTTAAAAGGTTATGCAGTTGGGAGCGGGACCCAATACTATAGGCCAAGAATTCTTTCTTTATTCTTGTTGATATATGGAAAAACCAATACAATATTGTAAAGTTAAAAAATAAAATAAAATTTAAAAAAAAGAATTCTTTCTTTATTCTTCACTTATTTTCTGTATGAATCAGCACCAGATTCCCCAAACCACTTCTGAAATATCAAAGTTAACTAGATAATGAGTACAAAGGAAGACTTTTTGCTGAAATTGTTTTATGTCTAGTTAAATTGCCTTATGTGGGACCCAACAGAATGTTGTTTATGGAGACATAAAAGCTTAGAAATAAAATATAAAATTATAAATGTCACCCAAAGAATATTTAGTCTTTTTTATATCTAAGGCTCAATATTCTCCATTACCTTTTAAAAATAACTTCAGTTTCCTAAAGCTATCTGGGGAGCCTTTGAGTAATTCACTCTACCCAAACTGAGAATTTTATAAGCATTTTAAATCAATCCTACATTTCTAAACTAATCAACGGCTTTATATCCAGAAGATATATAAAAATAAAAACAATTGCTTGTTTTTCATTTTCTTCACAGCTTTCAAGTTTTTAAATTATTTCCTCCACATCCTTATAATATTCAGCATCTTATTCATGTTTTATATGTAAGATGCTTAGCAACTGTTTGAAGATGCTTCTTGATCAAAAGCCTGGGTGGGAGAATCTGACCCAGGGGAGAAACACATTTTTGTTATGAGAATGCAGCGGTCTAGCTCTGGACCAAACCTCGCATCACTCCAGAGTCTGTCACTGTCAGACACAAATAGGAAGGTGCCTTCCTATTGGGCACTGGTGGCAGAGAGGTTCTTCCTGTGTTTCCACCACTGGGTTGACTGAGCTGCCTCAGAACACAAAGTCCAAGGGACCCAGGAGGGACCCATAGGCTACCACCTCTGCTGTACTGGGGTCTGATTTTTGTTTTTAACAGATTCATCTTGGAGTTTGTGTGATCTAACTTCTATTTTCCATGTATTTGAGAAATTTCCCATGAGGGAGGGTTCCTTAATGTCAGTATTGACAAATGTAAAACCACATATTTTACTCCAAATGACTTAATACTCGAAAATTTACACAAAGAGAATTGAAGTATTATCACAACATTTTGTACATTTAGTAAATCTTCAAAGAGGCTTAAATTGCACCAATGATGGTTGTTATTGCAATTGTAGACAGCAGAGCTGGAGCTTGGAGGCTGACATTAAGTTAAAGAGAATTTTTTTTTTCTCTCTTTTGTAGCTCCTGGATAAAGGGCAAGATATTTAGGGGACTATTCTTTGTAGCTCAGCTGTTAGATAAGTGTTATATTTTCTGGCACTAATGCATACTGTTAAGACTTAAACAGTGATAAAGAGATGAGTTTAGTGACAAAGAAAATACTAAATTGGAATTCAGTGAATCTCTGGATTATTGTGAGCCCCAGGACAATAAATAAGTGAAATAAAGAATGTTTGGGAAAAGAGTGAGGAACTAACTTGAAAGGGACATTAATGTTCTCCATACTTCAAGAAGGTAGGGAACAAGGAGCCAAAAAATGGAAACAAGGTGAGTAAATATGAGACAAATTTGGGAAAATATCAAGAAGAGTTGTACTGGCAACACAGACTGACAAAATGATACTTGGTTGTTATTTTGTACTTTTGATGGGTCGCTCTCTAAGCAAACACTTTAATTGCACACACAGTTGAGCTAGGCTAATGTTTCCAGCTGGGGTAATGTTAAAATGTGGGCAGCCAGAGGGGACTACCAAGATACCATGACAGATTCTTGGAAGAACAACTATTTTGGAATAAAATACATCAGGAAAAAAATGTAAAAACCATCCAGAAACTCCAGACTTCCTCTTATTTCTTCACATGTGTGGTTAAACTGGCTTTCAACAAGAAACATAAAAGAATAGGATGCCTTCTTTGATGTGTGAAGGAAATTATTTAGAACAAATTAAAGGGAAGCCCTCAGTATGAGGTAGCATTCTTCATATGCAAGGAACAACATTCATAGGACACTCACTTTATTCTTTTTTTCAGAATAGTGTGATATGAAACCATCTAATGGAAGACATTTATTGGTTAACTGGGGCTAGGCATTTAATCTCTGGAAAAAGAACCATTTCTACATGCAGTCATGGGACTCATGATTTTGCCTGTTACTTGTGAAGTGACAGTTAAGGTGAGGAGAAATAAACAACATCTTTAATACATTGGAGGATTGTCTGGCTGCCGAGGGGAAGGTAATGCAAAATACTGCCCTCAAGGAGCTTAGAAAGGATGATAAAATGATAAATATATCTGAAATGGCAAAACATGCTAATTATTGTTATTGTTAAGTCGCTAAGTCGCGTCTGATGCTTCACGACTCTGTGGACTGCAGAGTGCCAGGATTCCCTGTCCTTCACTATCTCCCGGAGTTCACTCAAACTCATGTTCATTGAAGCGGTGATACCATCCAAACATCTCATCCTCTGTCACCCTCTTCTCCTTCTGCCCTCAATCTTTCCCAATATCAGGGTCTTTTCCAGTGAGTAAGCTTTTTGCATCAGGTGGCCAAAGTATTGGAGCTTCAGCTCCAGCATCAGTCCTTCCACTGAATACACAGGGTTGATTTTCTTTAGGATTGACTGGTTTGATCTTCTTGCTCTCTAAGGGACTCTCAAGACTCTTCTCCAGTACCACAGTTTGAAAGTATCAATTTTTTGGTACTCAGCCTTCTTTATGGTCCAATTCTCACATTCTTACACAACTACTGGAAAAACCCTAGCTTTGACTATACAGAACATTGTCAGCAAAGTGGTGTCTCTGTTTTTTAATATGCTGTCAAGATTGGTCATAACTTTTCTTCCAAGGAGCAAATGTCTTTTAAATTCATGGCTACAGTTACCATCCACAGTGATTTTGGAGCCAAAGAAAATAAAATCTGCCACTTCTTCCATTTTCCCGCCATTTATTCGCCATGAAGTGATGGGACCAATGCCATGATCTCAGTTTTTTGAATGTTGAGTTTTAAGCCAGATTTTTCACCCTCCTTTTTCAACCTCATCAAGAGGTTCTTTAGTTTCTCTTCACTTTCTCCCATTAAGATGGTATCATCTGCATAGCTGAGGTTGTTTCTCTCTCTCCCAGCAATCTTGATTCTAGCTTGTGCTTCATCCAGCCCAGCATTTCACATGACGTACTCTGTATAGAAGTTAAATAAGCAGGGTGATAATATACAGCCTTAATGTATTCCTTTCCCAATTTGGAACCAGACTGTTGTTCCACGTCCAGTTCTAACTATTGCTTCTTGACCTGCATACAGATTTCTCAGGAGGCAGGTCAGGTGGTTTGGTATTTCCATTTCTTGAAGGATTTTCCACACTTTGTTGTGATCCACACAGTCAAAGGTTTTAGCATAGGCAATGAAGAAAAGTAGATGTTTTCTGGAATTCTCTTACTTTTTCTATGATCCTATGGATGTTGGCAATTTGCTCTCTGGTTCCTCTGCCTTTTCTTAATCCAGCATGTACATTTTGAAGTCTTCAGTTCACAAACTTTTGAAGCCTAGCTTGAAGGATTTTGAGCATAATATTGCTGGCATGTGAAATGAGTGCAATTGTACCTAGTTTGGACATTCTTTGGCATTACCTTTCTTTGGGATTGAAAGGAAAACTGCCCTTTTCAGTCCTGTGGCCACTGCTTAGTTTTCCAAATTTACTGCATATTGAGTATGTCATACTGACTTTAATAGCATCATCTTTTAGGATTTGAAATATCTCAGCTGGAATTCCATCACCTCCATTAGCTTTGTTTGTAGTTGCTGCCTAAGGCCCAGTTCACACTCCAGGATGTTTGGCTGTACGTGAGTGACCACACCATTATAATTATCCAGTTCATTAAAACCTTTTTTTATTAGTTCTGTGTATTCTTGCCTCTTCTTCATCACTTCTGCTTCTGTTAGGTCCTTGCTTTGTCTGTCCTTTATTGTGCCCATCTTTGCATGAAATGTTCCCTTGGTGTCTCCCATTTTCTTGAAGCAATCTTTAGTCTTTCCAATTTTCTTGTTTTACTCTATTTCTTTGCATTGTTCACTAAAGAAGACTTTCTTATCTCTCCTTGCTATTCTCTGGAACTCTACATTCAGTTGAGTGTATCTTTCCCTTTCTCCTTTACCTTTCGCATCTCTTCTTTTCTCCACTATTTGTAAAGCCTCCTCAGACAACCATTTTGCCTTTTTGCGTTTCTTTTCTTGGGGATTATTTTGGTCACCACCTCCTGAACAATATTATGAATCTCCATCCATAGTTCTTAAGGCACTCTGTCTATCAGATCTAATTCCTTGAATCTATTTGTCACTTGCACTGTATAATTGTTAGGGATTTGACTTAGATAATACCTGAATGGCCTAGTGATATTCCTACTTTCTTCACTTTAAGTCTGAATTTTGGAATAAGGAGCACATGATCTGAGTCACGGTCTGAGTCACATGCCTTGCTTTTGCTAACTATATAGAGCTTCTCCATCTTTGACTACAAAGAATGTAATCAATTTGATTTCGGTATTGACCATCTGGTGATGTCCATGTGTACAGTCATCTCCTGTGTTGTTGGAAGAGGGTGTTTGTTATGACCTGTGTGTTCTGTTGACAAACTCTATTTACCTTTGCCCTGACTCATTGTCCTCCAAGGCCAAACTTGCCTGTTATTCCAGGTATCTCTTGACTTCCTAATTTGCATTCCAATTCTCTATGATGAAAAGGACATCTTTTTAAATTTTTTTTCCTGGTGGTCATTCTAGAAGGACTTTTAAGTCTTCACAGAACTGATCAACTTCAGCTTCTTTGGCATTAGTGGTAGGAGCATAGACTTGGATTACTGTAATATTGAATGGTTTGTCTTGGAAATGAACCAAGATCATTCTGTTGTTATTGAGATTTCACCCAAGTACTGCATTATTTTGGACTTTTTTGTTGACTATGAGGGCTACTTCATGTCTTCTAAGGGATTCTTGCCCATAGTAGTAGATATAATGGTCATCTGAATTAAATTCACCATTTCCATTCATTTTAGTTCACTGATTCCTAAAATGTTGATGTTCACTCTTGCCATCTCCTGTTTGACCACATCCTCAATTACTTTGATTCATGGACCTAATATTCCAGGTTCCTATGTAATACTGTTCTTTATAACATTGAACTTTACTTTGACCACTACACACATCCACAACTGGGTGTGGTTTCTGCTTTGGCTCAACCTCCTCATTCTCTCTGGATCTACTTCTCCACTCTTTTCCAGTACCATTTTAGGCACCTACTGACTTGGAGAGTTCATCTTTCAGTGTCATATCCTCTTGCCTTTTCATACAGCTCATGTTAATTATTAACCAATACTAATTCCAACCCTGTGCCAGGCACTGAAATTACAATCAAGTAAACTCATTTCTTCCTGCTGCCTAGAATCTACTGGAGAATACAATGAACTTGAAAATTCATGGCCACGTGGAAAAAAACCCACAAATTTGTGCATTTGAATCAGACTCATTTTGAGCTGATTAATTGTTCTTCTATTGGTTTTGAAGATGGCCAAAAGATTTAACCTTCTTTAGCCTCTATCTCCTCTGTTCACTTGAGTGTGTGTGTGTGTATTTAAAAATCAAAGATGATCCTTGAGATGTTTTAAAAAGTGTAAAATACAAAGTGGATCCTCAGAAAATAGCAGCTCTGAGGATAAGCGAGGCAATGTTTCATGTACATGTGAAAACACTCTGATGGCTAGGATTCCACAGAAGTGACGGACCTCTTCTTTCATCTACTGTGACTGCTAAGATATAGATAGGTAAGATGGCAGCATATTTGGCTCTCTGCAGTATCCCAGACCCATCCTTTTCACAGATGGACTATTCAGGAAGGAAGCATTCTTTTTTAGCTTGAATAGACATTGCCAATAATGAGAGAGAACTTCTCTGAATGGACCCCAAGGTTGGTAGGCACTGATGAAGTGCAATGGGAACAGAAAAGCCTAGTAAGTGACACTGAAAACATGCCAGTGGGAAGGGATATATAATATTTAGCTCTGTCCACTTCCACAACAGGTTGTACATGCATTAATCTCCCCCAAAGCTTGTAGGAGTATCACCAAAGAAAAGGAGGAGTAAAAATAAATTTTATCTCACAAATTTATTAGTCCTAAGCCTAAGTCCCACTAACATTATTATTAATACAATAATAATTAAAACAATTTAACTTTGCAAAGAAGCAACAGTTAGAACCAGACATGGAACAACAGACTGGCTCCAAATTGGGAAAGGAGTACATCAAGGCTGTATACTGTCACCCTGCTTATTTAACTTATATGCAGAGTACATCGTGCAAAATGCCAGGCTGGATGAAGCATAAGCTGGAATCAAGATTTCTGGGAGAAATATCAATAACCTCAGACATGCAGGTGATACCACCCTTATGGCAGAAAGTGAAGAGGAACTGAAGAACATCTTGATGAAAGTAAAAGAGGAGAGTGAAAAATCTGGCTTAAAACTCCATATTCAAAAAACTAATATCATGGCATCCAGTCCCATCACTTCATGGCAAATAGATGGGGAAACAATGGAAACAATGACAGGCTTTATTTTCTTGGGCTCCAAAATCACTGCAGATGGTGACTGCAGCCAAGAAATTAGAAGACACTTACTCCTTGGAAGAAAAGCTATGACCAACCTAGACAGCTTATTAAAAAGCAGAGACATTATTTTGCCAACAAAGGCCCGTCTAGTCAAAGCTATGGTTTTTCCAGTAGTCATGTGTGGATGTGAGAGTTGGACTATAAAGAAAGCTGAGTGCTAAAGAAATTATGCTTTTGAACTGTGGTATTGGAGAAGACTCTTGAGAGTTCCTTGGACTACAAGGATAACAAACCAGTCAATCCTAAAGGAAATCAGTTTTGAATATTCATTGGAAGGACTGATGCTGAAGCTGAAACTCCAATATTTTGGCCACCTGATGTGAAGAACTCCTCCTTGGAAAAGACCCTAATGTTGGGAAAGATTGAAGGCAGAAGCAGTGGGGGACGACAGATGATGACATGGTTAGATGGTATCACCAACTTGATGAACATGAGTTTGAGCAAGCTCTGGGAGTTGGTGATGGACAGGGAGGCCTAGTGTGCTGCATTCCATGGGGTCGCAAAGAGTCAGACACGGCTGAGCAACTGAGATGAACTGAACTTTGAATAGCTATCATTTTATCTCTTGTAAAGCATTTTCACTTTTTAGATTTCTGTAGTTTCTCAGATCTTTGTTGAAGTAGAACTGAACAGAACCCTCCACCATCACCCTCAAATAGAAAGGTTCCTCCCAGTACCCTGCCTCTTGTTTGTAGAAAAGCTGAAGTCGCCAAACCTCCCAACTATAATAGAATAGTAGGTTTAAAGAGTTAATGATTAAGACAGGAAAGTCACAGATTCAGTATCTGATGCATATTTCTGAGTCATTTTATAAATGCTGTAACTGCCACCAGAGGGAAAAAGCTAACTGCAAGATAACCGGATTTCAACCATGATAGAAGCTGTGCCATCTTGAGCAGTACTGACTATTTTGCTTTCATGATTCTAAGAAATGACCTTGAGAGAACAGTATTACCACTATTGCTCATAATAATAATTTACATATTTGTGGGCATCAAAATAATTGTAGCTTGCTCTACCTTTACAAGGGCTTCCCAGGTGGCACTAGTGGTAAAGAACCTGCCTGCTAAAGCAGGAGAGGTAAGAGATGCAGGTTCAATCCCTGGGTCAGGAAGATCCCCTAGAGAAGGGCATGGCAACCCACTCTGGTATTCTTGCCTGGAGAATCCCATGGACAGAGGAAATTGGTGGGCTACAGTCCATAAGGTTGCAAAGAGTAGGACAATTTTGAAGCAACTTAGGAAGCAAGCACACATTGCCCTTATATGTAATGGCAAGTAAGTTCCATTCAGTTCAGTTCAGTCATGCAGTCATATCCGACTATTTGCAACCCGATGGACTGCAGCACACCAGGCTTCCCTATCACCAAGCCCCAGAGATTGCTCAAACCCTAATCCCATAGAAATGAAATGATGTCTGATGAGGGGGTGGGGTGCAGGCATGCATGTGTGCTTAGTCGCTCAGTCACATCTGACTCTTTGCCACCCCATGGGCCATAGCCCGCCAGGCTTCTCTGCCCATGGGATTCTCCAGGCAAGAATACTAGAGTGAGTAGCCATTCCCTTCCCCAGGGGATCTTCCTGACACAGCGATTGAACCCAGATCTTCTGCATTGCAGGTGGATTGTTTACCATCTGAACCATGAGGGAAACCTGGGGTATGAGAGTAGGGGTGTAAGCATTTCATTGCAGGAAGCCATTCTCAGCAAGAAATCCCTTTTCATATTAATTTAGCAAAGCTACATTGTAACTCACTTTTAAATCAGGTCCTTCCATGCTCTACTCATTCTTGGCCCTAGCATATCTTTCCAATCTTTTAATCAAAGAATAGCTTGCCAAATCTGTTGATACTTTCCATAGGTTATAGAAGTAGAAATGAAGAATAAGTAATTAACAGATGACCAGATCTCCTTCCTAGCTTCCCCTTTAGTAATCTGGCAAACAAACTGTGAGGGAAAAAAAAAAAAACACACAACTGTATGAACGAGATAGGAACTAAAGAAAGGTTACAAGGAGTTAACAAACCTATATGCAGTGTGAGACAGAGACTAGTATGATCCCCTAACTCAATCATTAAATGGGACTACTTCCCTTTTCCCTTTAAAATCTTTCATTTCTGAGCAGAAACTTTGGAGCTGATTTTGGGGGACAGGGTGTCTACCATTTTTCCAGATTGTCGGTATTCTGATTAAAATCAACTTTCCTTTCTGCCAACATTTGCCTCTCTCTTGGGTATTGATTTTTGAGTGGTGAGCAACTGGACCTGTGTTCCGTAAAAGAGGGAGAAAGACAATCCAATATTACTAATCCCATTTTACAGATGTAGATACTTAGGTAGGCTGCTGAGTCTCTATTAAATAATTTTTACCACCAGGTGCTATATGCTCTGGGGAAACACATTTAAGCCTACAAGACCTTAGTTCTGTTATTTTCAAATATGGAGGAGAAGGCAATGGCACCCCACTCCAGTACTCTTGCCTGGAAAATCCCATGGATGGAGGAGCCTGATAGGCTGCAGTCCATGGGGTTGCTGAGGGTCAGACACGACTGAGCGACTTCCCTTTCACTTTTCACTTTCATGCATTGGAGAAGGAAATGGCAACCCACTCCAGTGTTCTTGCCTGGAGAATCCCAGGGATGCAGGAGCCTGGTGGGCTGCCATCTATGGGGTTGCACAGAGTCAGACACGACTGAAGCGACTTAGCAACAGCAGGAACTGTGACTTCTACTGTGACTTCTGTCTTGTTTGTTCTCTCTCTTTGGCTCTTCTCATGTACTTGCTATAATGAAGCAAGTTGCAGAAACATCTTTATATGTTTCTCATTGGGTTTACCTTATATGGGAGTAAAAAACTAGCAAAACAGGAAAACAACCCTACCCATTAGCAGACAGGCTGCCCAAAGGCAAACAAAACTGAGAGACACCTCAAAACACACCACTGGGTGTGGCACACCCCTTAGGAGTGTCACACCCCCCTTAAAAATGCACTCCCCTTAAAAGAGACTTTTTATATGGGAGTCTCTGGGCTTCCTAGACTTGGGTGGCTATTTCCATTCCCATGTTAGAGAAGTTCTCAACTCTAATTTCCTTAAATATTTACTCATACCTTTTCGTTTTCTCTTCTTCTTCTTAGACCCTATAATTCAAATGTTGGTGCATTTTTGGCTTTCCCAGTGGTCTCTGAGGCTGTCCTCATTTCTTTTTATTCTTTTATCTTTATCCTGTTTTGCTTCAGTTATTTCCACTATTCTATCTTCCAGCTCACTTATCTGTTCTTTTACTTCAGTTATTCTGCTATTAGTTCCCTCTTGCATATTCTTTTTTATCTGTATTATCATGTTGTTCATTGGTGATTGTATATTATTTATTTATTACAGTCCTTGTTAAACATTTCTTGTAACTTCTTGATTCATGCCTCATTCTATTTAGCTGTGCCTCCATTTTATTTCTGAGATTTTTGGGTCATCTTTACTATCATTTTTCTGAATTCTTTTTCAGGTAGATTGCATATTTCCACGTCATTTGTTTGGTCTTATGGAATTTTACCATGTTCCTTCATCTGCTGCTTGATTCTCTGTCTTTTCGTTTTATTTAATGTACTCTGTTTGGGGTCTCCTTTCTGCAGGCTAGAAGGTTGTAGTTCCTCTTATTTGTGGGGTCTACCACATGGGTGGGGTGGGACTAGTGCCTTGAGAAGGTTTCCTGGTAGTGAGGACTATTGCCTGTATTCTGGTGGGTAGAGCTGGATCTTGTCTTTCTTAAGAGGAGTGCCACATCCTGTGATGTGTTTTGAGGTATCTCTCAGTTTTGTGTGTCTTTGGGCAGCCTGTCTGCTAACCGAGCAGGGTTGTCTTTCTGTTTTGCTACTTTTTTACATGAAGCATTTGGCACTGGAGCCTGATGGCCTTGGAGTGGGGCCAGATCTTAGTGTTGAGACGGAGCCCTTTGGGAAAGTTCTCAATGATTAACATTCCACGGGGGCAGGAGATCTCTGGTTGTCCAACATCCTGAATTTGCGTCTCCCCGTTCAGAGGTTCAGGTCTGCCCCCTGGTGGAGACCCAAGACTCCACAAGCCACACATCATAGAAGAAAAAGGGAAAGAAAGAAATAGAAAAAAGAAATCAAACCAACATACAAGCAAAAACAGAACAGACAGGTAAAACTCCAAAACATATGGTAAAATAAAACTAAACAGACAAAAGCACACTAAGAAACTCACATAATCACACTCACAAAAAGAGAGGGAATAAAAAAAAATAACAAAAAGAGGAATCAAAAGAAGGGAGCAACCAATGCAATATACAAACCCATAAATGAAAACAAACACTAAAAAGTAGACCAGCAAAAATACAAAATCAAAAACATGGAAAAAATGCAATATAACAAAAGATTTCTATGAATACAAGAAAAAAGTATTTAAAAATAAAAGCATAAAAAACACAAAATTATGAAAATAGAATAATAAAAAAGAACAATAATAGAACAAAACAAAAAGAAAGAAAAAATCAAAAGATGTATGAAGAATATTTTCCTGTGTCCTCAGTTGTATCCTTTCCCTCACATTGATCTAGAGGTAATCTGCCTACACAGGAAGACAACCAATATTTCTAGGAGAGGCTTTGGACCTGCTGTAGGCACTGTGGGGTTAAATCAGATTGAGTTTTGACTGTGTACACTCCAGCTTGCACTTGCTTCCAAAGTCATCCATTGCCCCCAAAGTCCTCAGTATCAAGTCAACAGCAATGAGTTAATCTGTTGCTTCTGTGACTACAGGAGTGAATTCCCTTCCTCTTCTTTTGATACACAGCCACTGGTGTTCAACTTTGGTTTTGGCCCCACTTCCGTTTGTAGGCTGCCCTCTGGGGTCTGCTCCCCTTCCAGACAAGGAGGGGTGAAAGCCATGGCTGCTAATGACTCACTTGGTCAGTTGGGCTGGTAGAGGGAGGGATGTGCAGATAAAATAAGGATGTGTTGGGAATGCCTGATACTTCATAGGCCTGTGGGAAGTTCCTGCAGCCTGACATAGGTAGTGTGCTTTCTCAGGGGATTTGGCTCTGGGTCATCAGTCCCTCAGTTCAGTTAGTCAGTTCAGTCGCTCAGTCCTGTCTGACTCTTTGAGATCCCATGACCTGCAGCACACCAGGCTTCCCTGTCCATCACCAACTTGCAGAACTTGCTCAAACTCATGTCCACTGAGTCGGTGATGCCATCCAACCATCTCATCCTCTCATCCCCTTCTCCTCCTGCCTTCAATCTTTCCCAGCATCAGGATCTTTTCCAATGAGTCCGTTCTTCGCATCAGATGGTCAAAGTATTGGAGTTTCAGCTTCGGTGTCAGTCCTTCAAATGAATATTCAAGACTGATGTCCTTTAAGATTGACTGGTTGGAACTCCTTGCAGTCCAAGGGACTCTGAAGAGTCTTCTCCAACACCAAAGTTCAAAAGCATCAATTCTTCAGTGTTCAGCTTTCTTTATAGTCCAACTCTCACATCCACATGTGACTACTGGAAAACCATGGCTTTGACTAGACGGGCCTTTGTTGGCAAAGTAATGTCTCTGCTTTTTAATAAGCTGTCTAGGTTGGTCATAGTTTTCCTTCCAAGGAGCAAGCATCTTTTAATTTCATGGCTACAGTCACCTTCTGCACTGATTTTGGAGCCCAAGAAAATAAAGTCTCTCACTGTTTCCATTGTTTCCCCATCTATTTGCCATGAAGTGGTGGGACTCTGATATGGCCATAATTCTTGCAGCAGAGGCAGTCCATGTCCTTGCACACTTTGCGCTGCCAGCGTCCCTGCAAGGCAAGCAGCAGTGCCACCTTCACGCTCAACTCTAACGGGATCAGAGCTGCCACAGGCAGGAAAGAAAAAAAATCTTGCATCTATGTGTGCAGGGTCGTTTCAGTCATGTTCAACTCTTTGCAACCCTATAGACTGTGGCCTGTGAGGCTTCTCTATCAGGTAGGTTCTCCAGGCAAGAATAGTGGAGTGTATTGGCCAATACTGGTTGCCATACTCTTCTAGAGCACTTATTTCCTGCTGCCCTAGCCATCAACTCCCCTGAGTACCTGGTGCTGCCAGAACCCCTACGACCCAAGCAGCTGCACCACCTCCACACCTGGCATTCACAGGGGCAAACCCAAGTCCTCCAGGGCAGCTACAGGAGCAAACCCCAGTGGATGACCCACATGCAGAGGTGGAAATAAAACCACAATTGAAACCTAAGGGCAGTGTGGCTAAGGAAGAAGATTCAAAACCTTCCCACCAGCTGTACAAGCTGCAGATTAAATCCACACAAACAACTAAACAGACTCTGTGTCTATAGAAAATATAAAAGAACATTGAGAGCTCCCACAAAAGAAAACACACTAGTTCTGATAGCTGTAGACGTTGGAGGCGAAAACACACAGGAGTAGAACCAGATTAGAATCTGAGCTGCTCTCACAGCAGGTCCAGAGTTCAGCACAGTGTTGGAGGGAATCCTAGGGAGGTGAGGTGGACTGTGTCACCGAGGGAGGAAAAGGACTCTGATAGCAGTGACTCAAGAAAAACATTCATTATTCTTATGTTTTGACTTATTCTATAGATTCTTTTGGATTTTTCCCCTCTTTTTCCTCTTTATTTTCCCCTCTCTGTTGTAGTTGTTGATTTTATTGGCACTATGAAATCTAATTAAGCTTTTCAGCTTAAAAAAATTTTTTTTCTCAGTCACATTCTTTATTGTTGTTATAAACTTCTGCCTCTACATTGGGCTTTTGCAGTTCTGTGGAGTTTTCCCTTTTTTTTTTTCTTTCTTTTCTCTCTTTTTTTTTTTTAAATTTTTAAACCTGTTATTATTATTTCTACATTTATTCCCTGTTTGCTTTTCCTACTGTACTTTTCCCCTTGTATTTCATCTTTAATATTTATAAATCTTCTTTATCTACCTTTATTTAACTTGGCATATCTATTCTTTCCTTCTTATTTTTTCTTTCCTTTCCCCTCAACATATTTGTTAATTTTATTTTCATTGCTTTATTCCCCAATTTGCACCTTCTTTTAGTTTTGTTTTCAGTATGTGCTTTAGTTAGTTTTATTCTTACTGGTAGAACAATTCTTGGTTTCCTTTGTTCACTGGGTCAATCTATTGTACTTTATTTTTGTTGGACTGTTTTTATTTGGCTTATGGGTTTATATGTATGCATGTATATTCAGTTACACTGTTTATTGTTCTTATAAACCTCTGCCTCTACCTTGGGCTTTGCAGTTCTGTGGAGTTTCCTTTTTCTTTTCTTTTCTTTTCTTTTCTCTTTTTGAATTTAATTTTTAATTTTTAAACCTATTATTATTTTTTCTACATTTATTTCTTTGTTTGTTTTTCCTATTGTGCTTTTCTCCTTGCAGTTAACCTTTAATGTATATAAATCTTTATCTATCTCTATTTAACTTTCTGGTGGCTCAGATAGTAAAGCGGTAGACCTGGGTTCAATCCCTGTGTTGGGAAGATCCCCTGGAGAAGGGAATGGCAACCCATTCTAGTACTCTTGCCTGGAACATTCCATAGACTGAGGAGCCTGGCAGGCTACAGTCCATGTGGTGGCAAAGAGTCGGACATGACTGAGCAACTCCACAACTTCACATTTAACTTTCATATCTATTCTTTATTTCTTTTCTTTCCTTTCAACATATTTGTTAGTTTTATTTTCATTGCTTTATTCCCCGATTGGCACCCTGCTTTAGTTTTGTTTTCCAGTTTGTGCTTTAGTTTTTTGTTCTTAACTGATAGACAGAATTTTTGTTTCCTTTGTTCACTGGGTCAATCTATTGCACTTTATTTTTGTTGGACTGTTTTGATTTTGCTTATGAGTGTATATGTATATGTGTATTTTCAGTCACATTTTTTACTGTTATAAACTTTTGCCTCTACATTGGGCTTTTGCAGTTCTGTGGAGTTATCCTTTTTTTGTTTCTTCTTCCTTTATTTTTTCTTTTCTCCTTTTTATAATTTTAATTTTTTAAAACATATTTATTCTACATTTATTCATTTGCCTTTCCTCCTGTGATTTTCCTTTTGCAGTTAATCTTTAATGTATATAAATCGTCTTCATCTACCTCTATTTAGCTTTATAAATTTATCTTTTATTTCTTTTCTTTCCTTCTTTCCTTTCCTCTCAACATATTTGTTAGTTTTGTTTTCGATGCTTTATTCCCCACTTACCACCTTGCTTTAGTTTTGTTTTTGTTTGTGCTTTAGTTAGTTTTGTTCTTAACTGGAAAATATAATTTTTGATTTCCTTTGTTAGCTGGGTCAGTCTACTGTACTTTATTTAAGTTGGATTGTTTTGACTTTGCTTATGGGTGTATATGTATATGGGTATATTGTATTATTTTAATTATTATTTGCATGATTTTATTGGAGAAGGCAATGGCACCCCACTCCAGTACTCTTGCCTGGAAAGTCCCATGGACGGAGGAGCCTGGTGGGCTGCAGTCCATGGGGTCGCTAAGAGTCGGGCATGACTGAGCAACTTCCCTTTCACTTTTCACTTTCACACATTGGAGAAGGAAATGGCAACCCACTCCAATGTTCTTGCCTGGAGAATCCCAAGGACAGTGGAGCCTGGTGGGCTGCCGTCTATGGTGTCACACAGAGTCGGACACGACTGAAGCGACTTAACAGCAGCAGCAGCAGCATGATTTTATAACTGTCATTTACCTGGGGTTCAACTTTGGTTTCTCATTTTTGGGTATTTGTTTTAATCTTACTTAATGCTATAACAAACCACTTCTGGAATCTTCATTCCTGACCAGAGATCAAGCCCTGAACCTTTGGAATGGGAGCACTGACTCCAAGAGAACTAACCCTAGGGAGTATCAAATAGTGAGAATTCACATAAAGGAAATCACTTGAATATAAGACCTGGCATCACCCAACTGCCAGTAGCACCCTGTGCAGGATGCCTCACCTAAACAACAAACAAACAAATACAAACCCAATGATCAACAGACAGGATTACCACCACACTCAGCTTTGCCCATCAGAGGGAAAAACAAACAAAGAAACTCAGCACAAATCTCACCCTATAGGGAGCTTACACAAACCACTGGACCAAGCTTAGGAGGGCAGAAATGAAAAGGAAGAAAGAATTCAACCTTGAAGTCTGGGAAAAGGAGACCTCAAAAACAATAAATTATATATATACATACATATATATATACATATATATATATAAAATACACAAATGAACGGACAAATTGGAAACAAAGAAGTCCAAATAAGTGAAGAGGAAATAGACAATCTACCTGAAAAAGAATTCAGAATAATGACAGTAAAGATGATCAAAAACCTTGAAAACAAAATGGAGAAAATGCAAGAATCAATTAACAAATATTTAGAAGAATTAAAGAACAAACATACAGATAAACTACACAATTACTGAAATAAAAAATACTCTGGAAGGACTCAATAGCAGACTATCTGAAGAAGAAGAATGAATCAGTGAGTTGGAAGATAAAATGATGGAAATAACTTCTGAAGCGCAGAATAAAGTAAAAATAATGAAAAGAACTGAGGATATTCTTAGAGATCTCTGGGACAATATCAAACACACCAACATTCAAATTATAGGGGTCCCAGAAGAAGAGAAAAAAAAGGATATGAGAAAATTTTTGTAGAGATTATAGCTGAAAATTTCCCCAACATGGAAAAGAAAATAGTCAATCAAGCCCAAGAGGCACAGAGAGTCCCATATAGGATAAACCAAGGAGAAACATACCAAGACACATACTAATCAAACTAATGAGACTAAACACGGAGAAAGAATATTAAAAGCAGCAAGGGAAAAGCAACAAGTAACATACAAGGGAAACCCCATATGTCTAACAGCTGATCTTTCAGTAGAAACTCTGCATGCCAGAAGGGAATGGCAGGGTATATTTAATGTACTGAAAGGGAAAAATCTACAACCAAGATTACTGTACCTGACAAAGATCTCATGCAAAATTGATGGAGAAATCAAAAGCTTTTCAGACAGGTAAGTTAGGAGAATTCAGAATCACCAAACCAGCTTTACAACAAATGTTAAAGGGACTTATATAATCATGAAATACAAGAGAAGGAAAAAGATCTACAGAATCAATCCCAAACAATTTAAAAAATGGCAATAGGAACATACATATCAATAATTACTTTAAAGGTAAACGGTTTAAATGCTCCAACCAAAAGACACAGACTGGCTGAATGGATACAAAAATAAGACCCGTATATATGCTGTCTACAGGAAACCCATTTCAGACCTAAAGACACATATAGACTGAAAGTGAGAGGATGGAAAAATATATTCCATGCAAATGGGAAGCAAAAGAAAGCTGGAGTAGTAGTCTTCATATCAGACAAAATAGACCTTAAAATAAAGAAGATTACAAGAGATAAGGAAGGACTCTACCTAATGATCAAGGGATCAATCCAAGAGGAAGATATAACAATTGTAAATATCTATGCACCCAACATAAGAGAACCTCAATACATAAGACAAACACTAACAGACAGAAAAGGAGAAATTGACAGTAACATAATAATAGTAGGAGACTTTTTAACGCCGCACTCACACCAATGGACAGATCATCAAAACAGAAATTAATAAGGAAACACAAGTCTTAAATGATACATTAGATGAGATGGATCTCATTGATATCTTGAGGATATTCCATCCAATTGCAGATGAACACATCTTCTTCTCAAGTGCACATGGAAAATTCTCCAGGATAGACCGCATCTTGGGTCACAAATCAAACCTCAGCAAATTTAAGAAAGATGAAATAGTATCAAGCATCTTCTCCAACCACAACACTATGAGACTAGATATCAATACAAGAAACACAAACACATGGTGATTAAGCAATACATTTCTAAATAACCAACAGGTTACTAAAGAAATCAAAAGGGAAATAAAAAAAATTCTAGAAATGAATGACAAAGAAAATACAACTCAAAACCTATCAGGTGCAGCAAAAGCAGTTTTAAGAGGGAAGTTTATAGCAATACAATCCTACCTCAAGAAACTAGAAAAAAATCGAATAGACAACCTAATTTTACACCCAAGACAACTGGAAAAAAAACCCTCAAAATTAGTAGAAGGAAAGAAATTATAAAGATCTGAGCAGAAATAAATGTAAAAGAAATGAAAGAATCAGTAGTAATGATTAATAAAACTAAACAGTGTTTTTTTGAGAAGATAAACAAAATTGACAAATATTTGGCAAGACTCATCAAGAAAAAAAGAGAAGACTCAAATCAATAAAATTAGAAATGAAAAAGGAGAGGTTACAACAGACAATGCAGAAATACAAAGGATTACAAGAGACTGTTATGAACAACTATATGGAAATAAAATTGATAACCTGGAAGAAATCAACAGATTCTTAGAAAAGTTCCATCTTCCAAGACTGAACCAGGAAGAAATAGAAATTATGAACAACGCAATTACAAGCACTGAAATTGAAGCTGTAATCAAAAATCTCCCCAAAAATAAAAGCCCAGGACCAGATGGCTTCACAGGAGAATTCTGTCAAACATTTAGAGAATAGCTAATACCTATTCTTCTAAAATTCTTTCAGAAAATTGCAGAGGAGGGAATACTTCCAATCTCATTCTATGAGGCCATCATCAGCATGATATCAAAATCAGACAAAGACAACATAAAAAAAGAAAACTACAGGCCAATGTCATTGATGAACATAGATGCAAAAATCCTGAACAAAACTTTGCCAAACAGAATTCAACAACACATCAAAAAGCTCAAACACCATGATCAATTGGGTTTATTCTAGGGATGCAAGGATTCTTCAATATATGCGTATCAATCAATGTGATACACCATATTAACAAACTGAAAGATGAAAACCATATGATCATCTCAATAGATGCAGAAAAAGCCTTTGACAAAATTCAGCACCCATTTATGATTAAGTCTTCAAAAAATGGGTATAGAGGGAACCTACCTCAACATAGCAAAGGCCATATATAAGCCTACAGCACACATTATTCTCAACAGTGAAAAACTGAAAGCATTCCCCCTAAGATCAGGAACAGGACAAGGGTCCACTTTCACCATTATTATTCAACATAGTTCTGGAAGTCCTAGCTACAGCCATCAGAGAAGAAAAAAAGAATCCAGACCGGAAAAGAAATAAAGCTCTCATTGTTTGCAGATGACATGATACTGTACATAGAAAACCCTAAAGATAGTATAAGAAAATTACTAGAGCTAATCAGTGAATTTAGCAAAGTTGCAGGGTATAAAATCAATACACAGAAATCACTCGCATTTCTTTATACTAACAATGAAAAATCGGAAAGAGCAATTAAGGAATCAATCCCATTCATCATTGCAACAAAAGGAATTAAATATCTAGGAATAAACTTACCTAAGGGGACAAAAGAACTGCACACAGAAAATTATAAGACACTAATGAAAGAAATCAAAGATGACATAAATGGAGAGAGACTCCATGTTCCTGGGTAGGAAGAATCAATATTGTGAAAATGACTATACTACCAAATGCAATCTCTAGATTCAATGCAATCCCTATTACATTATCAATGGCATTTTTCACAGAGCCAGAAGAAAAAATTTCACAATTCATATGGAAACACAAAAGACCCTGAATAGCCAAAGCAGTCTTGAGAAAGAAGAACGGAACTGGAGGAATCAACCTTCCTGACTTTAGATTATACTACAAAGCTACAGTCATCAAGACAGTATGGTACTGACACAAAAACAGAAAGATAGATAAATGGAACAAGATAGAAAGCCCAGAAATAAGCCCACGCACCTATGGGTACCTTATTTTTGACAAAGGAGGCAAAAATATTCAATGGGGCAAAGACAGCTTCTTCAATAAATGGTGCTGGGAAAACTAGACAGCTACATGTAAAAGAATGAAATTAAAACATTTCCTAACACCACACACAAAGATAAACTCAAAATGGATTAAAGACCTAAATGTAAGACCAGAAACTATAAAACTCTTAGAGGAAAATATAGGCAGAACACTCAATGACATAAATCCTCTATGACCCACCTCTGAGAGTAATGGAAATAAAAACAAAAGTAAACAAGTGGAACCTGATTAAACTTAAAAGCTTTGCACAGCAAAGCAAACTATTCAGATAAGTTCAGTTCAGTCGCTCAGTTGTGTCCGACTCTTTGCAACCCCATGAATCGCAGCACACCAGGCCTCCCTGCCCATCACCAACTCCTGGAGTTTTCCCAAACTCATGTCCATTGAGTCAGTGATGCCATCCAGCCATCTCATCCTCTGTCGTCCCCTTCTCCTCCTGCCCCCAATCCCTCCCAGCATCAGGGTCTTTTCCAATGAGTCAGATCTTTGCATGAGGTGGCTAAAGTATTGGAGTTTCAGCTTTAGCATCAGTCCTTCCAATGAACACCCAGGACTGATCTCCTTTAGGATGGACTGGTTGGATCTCCTTGCAGTCCAAGGGACTCTCAAGAGTCTTCTCCAACACCACAGTTCAAAAGCATTAATTCTTCGGTGCTCAGCTTTCTTCACAGTCCAGGTCTCACATTCATACATGACCATTGGAAAAACCATAGCCTTGACTAAACGAACCTTTGTTGGCAAAGTAATGTCTCTGCGTTTGAGTATGCTTTCTAGGTTGGTCATAACTTTCCTTCCAAGGAGTAAGCGTCTTTTAATTTCATGGCTGCAGTCACCATCTGCAGTGATTTTGGAGGCCCCAAAAATAAAGTCTGACACTGTTTCCACTGTTTCCCCATCTATTTGCCATGAAGTGATGAGACCAGATGACATGGTCTTAGTTTTCTGAATTTTGAGCTTTAAGCATAGGCAAAGTGAAAAGACAACCCTCAGAATGGGAGAAAATAATAGCAAATGAAACAACTGACAAAAGATTAATTTCCAAAATATACAAGCAGCTCATACAACTCAATACCAGAAAAACAGACTACCCAATCAAAAAGTGGACAAAAGACCTCAACAGACATTTCTCCAAAGAAGACATACAGATGGCTAACAAATACATGAGAAGATGCTCAACATTGCTCATTATTTGAGAAATGAAAATCAAAACTACAATGAGATATCACCTCACACCAGTCAGAATGGCCATTATCAAAAAGTCTACAAACAATAAATGTTGGAGAGGGTGTGGAGAGAGTGGAACATTCTTGCACTGTTGGTAGGAATGTATATTGATACAGCCACTATGGAAGATGATATGCAGATTCCTTAAAAACTAGAAATAAAACCACCATATGACCCAGCAATCCCACTCCTAGGCATATATCCTGAAAAACCAAAATTGAAAAAGACACATGTATCCCATTGTTCATTGCAGCACTATTTATAATAGCTAGAACATGCTTCTACAATAGCTAGAAGCAACCTAGATGTCCATCAACAGACAAATGGATAAAAGAAGTTGTACATATACACAATGGAATGTTGTGAAAGTGTTAGTTGCAGTCATGTCTGACTCTTTGTGATTCCATGGACTGCAGCCTGTTCCACTCCTCCGTCCATGGAAGTCTCCAGGCAAGAGTACTGGAGTGGGTTGCCATTTCCTTCTCCAGGGGATCTTCCCCACCCGAGGATCAAATCCAGGTCTCCCACATTGCAGGCAGATTCTCTACCAACTGAGCCATGTTACTCAGCCATAAAAAGGAATGCCTTTGAGTTAGTTGTAATGAGGTGGATGAACCCAGAACCTATTATACATAGTGAAGTGAGTCAGAAAGAGAAAGATAAATATTGTATTCTAACACATATATATGGAATGTAGAAAAATGGTACTGAAGAATTTACGTACAGGCAAGCAATGGAGAAAAAGACAGAGAATAGACTTATGGACATGGGGAGAGGGGAGGAGAGGGTGAGATGTATGGAAAGAGTAACATGGAAACTTATATTACCATATGTAAAATAGATAGCCAACGGGAATTTGCTGTATGGCTCGTGAAACTCAAACAGGGGGTCTGTATCAACCTAGAGGGGTGGGATGGGGAGGAAGATGGGAGGGAAGTTCAAAAGGAAGGGGATATATGTATACCCATGGCTGAATCAGGTTTCCTTTGACAGCAAATGAAAATTTATAAGCAATTATCCTTCAATAAAAAAATAAATAAATAAAAGGAGACATCACTTTGCTGACAAAGGTGTGTATAATAATTGCTATGGTTTTTCCAGTAGTCATATATGGATGTGAGAGTTGAACCATAAAGAAGGCTGAGTGCCAAAGAATTGATGCTTTTGAATTTGGTCCTGAAGAAAACTCTTGAGGGTACATTGGACTTCAAGGAGATCAAACCAGTCTATTTTAAAGGAAATTGCAGGGACAGAGCAAACTAGCCAAGATGGCATTGTCAGGCTCTCTTGCCCCATGGCCTCTCGCTCTTGTCCCACTTTTTGTAAATATTGATTATGTAACAGCTGAGGTCACTTACAGCACTGCTCATGCATGTCACAAGGTTAACATTACAGCTGAAATCTCTTTTAGTACTGTGCATGTGCATCACAAGGCACTTTCTTGGTCATAGCCTACTTTGTGTGGTACACCTGTGTGAGCTTCACCATGAAAGCCCTGGCTGCTGCTGCACTGGGGCTACATTGGAGCAACATCATTGTTATGGTATGTGAGGTTATGCTATGGCTCTATTATGGCTGTGCTATGGTTATGTTATAGCTGCTGCTATGGCTGCTCTGTCAGCTAGGAGAGAGGCTGTGTTATGGCTGCTGTGCCAGCCAGGAGAGAATAAATGTGTCTGCAGTCCCTATAGCTCCTTGAGTCTTATTACAGCCTTTTAGCTCACGCCTTGCCCACTCTGGGTTCAGCGAACAGTGCAGACAGTGTGAACAGGATCGGCAATGCAGAAATCAACCCTGAATATTCATCAGCTGGACTGATGTTGAAGCCAAAGCTCCAATACTTTGGCCACCTTATGCGAAGAGCTTACTCATTGGAAAAGACCCTGATGCTGGGAAAGACTGAGGGCAAGAGGAGAAGAGGGTGGCAGAGAAGAGATGGTTAGATAGCATCACTGACTCTATGGACATGAGTTTGAGCAAACTCTGGGAGATAGTGAAAGACAGGGAAGCCTGGTGTACTGTAGTTCATGGAGTCACAAAGAGTCAGACATGACTTAGGGACTGAGCAACAATGACACCAGTCCCTCAACAGTGCTAGGCTGCACAGGTTCCCAAGAAGGTGTGGTCAGTGACCTGCACATGTTCATAACTTGGTAGCAGCTGTGGTGGCCATTACAACACCAGCATGTCCACCTCTTGGATTGGAGACTGACCACAGCTGTGTCCTGCCCTGCCTCTGGCACTTGCATGGTGCAACCTGTATGCCCACCTCTATGGTTGAAGACTGACTGCAGCCATATCCCTCCTTGCCTCTTGCACTTGTACTTATGACTAGTGCTCCCATCTTTGGGGTTGGAGACTGACTGTAGCCATGTCTCACCCCACCTGTGGCACTCATCAAGGTGGTGTTTTGCCATCTGTGAGTACATGGAGTTAGAGCATCCCTGTGAGAATGATCTCTTGCCTCTCTGGCAGACTTAGCCTTTTTCCTGGACCCCCTCAGTTGTGTTATATTAGTCCTCTCAGACTGTCTTCACACTTAACCCCAGTGCCCTCCCTGGGTTCTGACCTCCAAAGCCTTGGCCTCAGCACTCAGCCCTCCCACCCTCCCTGGTAGGCATGCAGACACACATCTCAGGATGGGTATTGGAGGTCGGCTTTGATCTCTGTTCAGAATTCTCTCCATTTTGCCTTCTGCACACCGGTTGCTGTGCTCTCCTCTGGGTTTCTGAACTGCACCCTTGTCCCTGCGCAAGAGAGGGTTTCCATGTGTGCAGAAACTTTTCGTCCTTCACAGCTCATTCCCAGATATTCAGGTTCTGTCTGGATTCCTTTGTCTCTCTCCCCACCTCCCCCCTTATGTGGGGATTAGCGTGCCTTTTTGAAGACAGACATCTTCTGCCAACATTCAGTAGGTGTTCTGTAGGAGTGGTTCACATGCATATGTATTTTTGATGTAGGGAGGAAGGTGATCTCTGTGTCTTACTCCTCACCATCTTGCCTGAAATCCCTCTGAAATGTGTCAAAAGATTTTTCTACATCTACTGTGGTGATCATATTGTTTTTATCCTTCAAGTTGTAATATGGTGTATCACATTGATAGATTTATGTATATTAAAAATTCTTGCATCCCTTGGATATATCCCACTTGATTGTGGTCTGTGATTCTTTTAATGTGTTGTTGGATTTGGTTTGCTAGTATTTTGTTGAGGAATTTTGCACCTATATTTACCAATGATATTGGCCTATAATTTTTTTTGAGGTATCTTTGTTTTTTGGTATTAGGGTGATGTGGCCTCATAAAATTAGTTTGGGAGTGTTTCTCCCTCTGCAATTTTTTGGAAGAGTTTGAGAAAGATAGGTGTTAGCTCTTTTCTAAATGTTTGGTAGAATTTCCCTGTGAAGCCATCTAGTCCTGGACTTCTGTTTCTTGAAAGATTTTTAAACACAGTTTCAATTTCAGTGCTTGTGATTGATCTGTTCACATTTTCTATTTCTTCCTGCTTCAGTCTTGGAAGATTGCTCTTTTCTAAGAATTTGTCCACTTCTTCCAGGTTGTTCATTTTATTGGCATATGATTATTTATAGTAGTCTCTTATGATTCCTTGCACTTCTTGCAGTGTCAGCTGTATCTTCTTTTTCATTTCTAATTCTATTGATTTCAGGCTCCTTCCTTTTTTCTTGATGATTCTGGCTAAGGTTTATCAACATTGTTCATCTTCTCAAAGAACCTGCTATTAGTTTCATTGATCTTTGCTATTGTTTTCTTAATTTCTATTTCATTTATTTTTGATTCTTTTGTTTGAGATGAGATGTTTGAGATGTGTATAAAAATCAATACCAAGGTACATGTCAAGGAAATTTTTTTCCTATATTTTCCCTCAGAGTTCATGTCTTCAGATCTTACATTTATGTTTTTATTTAGAGTTGATTTTTGTGACTGGTGTAAGATATGAACCAACTTTTATTATTGTGCATGTGAATATGCAATATTCCCAGCACTATTTACTGTCTTTTCCCCATTAAGTATTCTTGACTCCCCTGTCAAATATTAGTTGATTGTATATGCTTGAGTTTATGTTGGGGCTCTTGATTCTGTTCTGTTTCTTTATTTGTTATTATGCCAGTACCATACTATTTTAATTACCATAGCTTTATAGTTATGGGGCTTCCCTGGTGGCTCAGACTGTAAAGAATCCTCCTGTCAATGCAGGAGACACCGGGACCATACTTTTTTACTTATCATAGCTTTATAATATGACTTTTTAAAAAATGTCTCCTGCATTGATCTTCTTTCTCAGTATTTCTTTGGGTATTTGGGGTAATTTTGTGGTTCCATGTAAATTGTAGGAGTGTTTTTTCTAATTTTTTTAAAAAATGCCATTGGAATCTTGATAGGAATTGTATTGAATCTGTAGATGGTTTTTAGTACTATTGACGCTTTAACAGAATTCTTCCAATCCATGAGTACAGGATACCTTTTCATTTATTTTCTCTCCTTCAATTTTTTTCCCATCAATATCTTGTAGTTTTCATCAATGTTTTGTAGTTTAACTTCTTTGTTTAAATTTATTCCCTGGGGTGTTTTATTTTTATTTATTCATTTATTTTGATGCTGTTGTAAATGAGATTTATTTCTCTATTTCTTTTTCAGAAAATTTCCTTTTAGTGTATGGAGGCACTACTGATATTTATATGTTAAATTGTATACTGCAACTTTACTAAATTCATTAATTTCAACAGGGTTTTTGTGTGGTTTTTTTTTGGTTTAAATTTTTGTTAAAAATTTCTAGGAAAGGGGTGAAAAAATAAGGCCAATTGAGGATCCTGTGATTTCTGGAATTTCTTGAAGAGAGGCCTTACAGTCCAGGTGCTCATAGACATGAAACATAGGAGCAAGTATAAAAATGAAATTCTAGGCTTAGATCTTGATGCTCCTGAGCCATGTGTCTGATTTAGCCTGGACCATGTTTTTATGTATATTATATTTATATGTGGTATATTATTTTCAAAGATGACTGCAGAAATTCCCCCTATGTGCCTTGAAGCATGATTTTGTCACTCCTCAAATCAGAAGATAGAGCATATTTTTCCCTGTCCCTTGAACCTAATCTTGTGATTTGCTTTGACCAATTAATAGAATGTGACACAATAATGCTTTGTGACCTCTAAAGTTAAACCTTAAAAGACATCAGAATTTTTGCTTTCACTCTTAAAACTTAAAAGTTCCAAGTTCTGAAGAGGTTTAGTTTATCCTATTGAAGAATGAGCATTCTTCCAGAGGAAGCAGGACAGATGTTAGCCAGCAAGCTATCAGATATTCAGACAAGCCATCAGATACTGTAGCCATATGGCTGATTGTGGCCAGCAAAAATGAAACCATCCAGATTGATAATCCACAGATTTGAGAGTGGTAATAAATATTGGTTTGTATATCTAACTTTTGGGGTGACTTTTTGCACAACAATAAAGAACAAAATGCTCAAACTTCCGCACAATTGCACTCATCTCACACGTTAGTAAAGTAATGCTCAAAAGTCTCCAAGCCAGGCTTCAGTAATACATGAACCGTGAACTTCCAGATGTTCAAGCTGGTTTTAGAAAAGGCAGAGGAACCAGAGACCAAATTGCCAACATCAGCTGGATCATCAAAAAAGCAAGAGAGTTCCAGAAAAAACATCTACTTCTGCTCTATTGACTATGCCAAAACCTTTGTGTGGATCACAGTAAACTGTGGAAAATTCTGAGAGATGGGAATACCAGACCACCTGACTTGCCTCTTGAGAAACCTGTATGCAGGTCAGGAAGCAACAATTAGAACTGGACATGGGACAACAGACTGGTTCCAAATAGGAAAAGGAGTACATCAAGGCTGTATATTGCCACCCTGCTTATTTAACTCGGAGAAGGCAATGGCACCCAACTCCAGTACTCTTGCCCAGAAAATCCCATGGATGGGGGAGCCTGGTGAGGTGCTGTCTAAGGGGTCGCACAGAGTCAGACATGACTGAAGTGACTTAGCAGCAGCAGCTTATTTAACTTATATGCAGAGTACATCATAAGAAATGCTGGGCTGGAAGAAGCACAAGCTGGAATCAAGATTGCTGGGAGAAATATCAATAAACTCAGATATGTAGATGACACCACCCTTATGGCAGAAAGTGAAGAAGAACTAAAGAGCCTGTTGATGAAAGTGAAAGAGGAGAGTGAAAAAGTTGGCTTAAAACTCAACATTCAGAAAACTAAGATCATGGCATCCAGTCCCATCACTTCATGGAAAATAGATGGGGAAACAGTGGAAACAGTGGCAGACTTTATTTTCCTGGGATCCAAAATCACAGCAGATGGTGATTGCAGCCATGAAATTAAAAGACACTTACTCCTTGGAAGGAAAGTTATGACCAACCTAGATAGCATGTTCAAAAGCAGAGACATTACTTTGCCAACAAAGGTCCATCTAGTCAAGGTTATGGTTTTTCCAGTGGTCATGTATGGATGTGAGAGTTGGACTATAAAGAAAGCTGAGCACCAAAGAATTGATGCTTTTGAACTGTGGTGTTGGAGAAGACTCTTGAGAGTCCCTTGAACTTCAAGGAGATCCAACCAGTCCCTCCTAAAGGAGATCATACCTGGGTGTTCATTGGAAGGACTGATACTGAAGCCGAAACTTTGGCCACCTGATATGAAGAGCTGACTCATTTGAAAAGACCCTGATGCTTGGAAGGATTGAGGACAGGAGGAGAAGGGGACTATGGAGGATGAGATGGTTGGATGGCATCACCGACTCAATAGACATGGGTTTGGGTGGACTCTGGGAGTTGGTGATGGACAAGGAGGCCTGGCGTGCTGCAGTTCATGGGGTTGCAAAGAGTTGGACACAACTGAGCAACTGAACTGAACTGAACTGAGAAAACAAAAACATCATACAGTACTTATGTAGCAATATTATAAGTGAATGTTTGTATAATGCTTTATAGTTGGCACAGGTTTTTTGTATAACATCTTATTTCCCTGGATCCACAAAACAACCTTGTTTTCCAACTCTCTAAAGTAGCTGTGTGAGCTTCCTGCTCTAATTTTAAACATTATATGGAATATGTGTAGTATTTACCCATATTATAGATGAAGCTGAGATATAGAAAGAGTCCAGGATTCATGCACAATCACAGGGCTGATAAGTGAGCAGAAGCAGCTCAAAGAGAAGTAACCTCCCTTCAGACTTGCTCTTTGTCTTACACTTGTTGTATATATCATATTTTCTCTCTTGAGAACACACATGGATGACTGGTAAAAGCCAGGGGAATGATCTTAGCTCTGATAGTTCCCAGAACACACTACTGTGATATGGTTGGCTACTGAGCAAGGAAAGCAGCTTTGCCAGGGATGCTGGCCACTACACAGATGAGGAATCATCTCTGAGTGCAGAAAATAGTTTGGCTGTCATGCCAAGAGATCTCCTATAGCCTCTAATAAAATCTGAGCCCAGCCTTCAGTTCATTAATTGGTGTGCAGCTGACAGATTTTCATAAGAAGCTTAAAAATAAATAAAGTAAAATATATTCTAACCACAATCCTAAATTAGCACAAGAGAACTGCACTGGCCTGTGGAGATAGTAGGCAGTGGCGGAGCAGACCTCTTGTCCATTATTTTTTGGACAGTATCCTTGCCAAGTGAAATAATTCTTTTTCTACACCCACCTCACTGCCTTTCAGTTTAAGACCTCATTTCTCACCTAGTTGGCTACGACATCTTTCCAATTGGTATTCATGTTTTAACACAAAACTCTTCCTCCTTTCAACCGCATTGGCACCAATTCTGTGTCCTGGAGCCATCGATAAACCAGGATTATAAATTAAAGCCCCATTGTAGGAGTATTTGTCATTACTTAAACAAATGTTGAAAAATTTTAGAACCTATCGTTTATCGAATTAATGCAAGAGCCACCACACCATAAGCACTAGCTAATTATCCGACTTGCCTTATCTCCCTGTTTATACTCAAGGTAATCTGAGCACCATCCACTTCTATAGAAGCACTGCAGTTTCTTATATTCTCCATGCCTTTGCTCATAGTTCTGCCTTTGTCTGAAACCTTTCCTTTTATTATCTAGTTATTTACTAATCTAGCTTCTACCCATAGCCTAACATGAAGCTTACACTTCAACTCCATTGGGAAGCCTTGTTTGTGCTCTTCATTTCTCTGAATAGAATCTCTCATAATATATGTTCTGTAAGAAATTATTTATTTATTTTTATTATTGGCTATGCTGGGTCTTCATTGCTGCACATAGGCGTTCTCTAGTTGTGCCAACTAAGGGCTAGTCTTCATTTTGGTACATGGGCTTCTCGTAGCAGTGGCTTCTCTTGTTGGGGAAGACAGGCTCTAGGTGCATGGGCTTCAGTATCTGTGGCACATGGGCTCAGTAGTTGTGGCTCATGGGCTCCAGTTTGCTGGCTCAGTAGTTGTGACAACAGGCTTAGTTGCCCCGTGGCATATGGGATCATCTCAGACCAGGGATTGAACCCACATCCTCTGAATTGACAGGTGATTCTTAACCACTAGACCACCAGGAAGGTCCTCTCTCATAATCTATTATAACTCTATAATAGAGATGAGTCTCAAGTAGTTAGATGTGTGAAGGCTATATAAGCAAGGATTCTATTTGAGGAAGGCCAGTATTATGAAGCCCATATTTGAAATCTACCAATTTAAAATTTTCATTTACGTTTATGTAATATTGAGCTGGAAGTAGGAGTTGAGGTCGAGTACATGGTAGAGAGAAGAGGTGGGGTGTGAGGTTGAAATCCATTTCCTAAGATCAGGAGTTTCTGTATGTATGTGTGTTAGTCACTCCATAGTGTCCAACTCTTTGCGACCCCATGGACTATAGCCAGGATCCTTTGTCCATGGAATTCTCCAGGGAAGAATACTGAAGTGGGTTGCCATTCCCTTCTCCAGGGCAAGAGTTCCTAGACACTCTCATCTAGTATCTCCATTAGGTAAAGAGAGAAGTACTAGATGAGAGTATAGATCTTTTGCCGGTTAAACTAGGATATTTCATATCAGTCTAGGCTGATTATTTTTTGTGAAGATGGTTAAAACTAATCATTAGTCTTTCCAAGTGAAGAAACACATATTTTCCATGAAAAAAATATAAAAGAATCTGTCTTCACAGCATTATTGAATCAGCCAATTCAAATTCATTAACTATTAGGCAATCAGAAATACAGTCAAGCAATTTACACTTGCCAGTGAATCAATGACTTGGTTGGCTACACAGCATAAGGAGTCCAGTCATGTGGGTTTTGTGTAGACAGACACAGCCTGGTTTTCTCTGAGGCGGTAATCTTGCAAACAAACAAACCCAAGGGAATCCTGTGCACACAGGCTGGTTCCCACACGTTTCCCACCAACTGAAGCAGATTAAATTCATAAATTTGCTCTCTTTATGGACATTATAAGCAATGTAGGCATCTCAAGTGACAATCAGCCAGGCAGAGAAACCAATTAACTAGTGGATCTAAATCACAACGAAAAGGAGCCATTTCTTAAATGACCTGAATACATTCTGGGTACAAATTACTAAGTTAAATAATGAATAAATTCCAAGTCTTTGTTGTTTGTAACTTCATTCATTCGTTTATCAAAAGTTTTAACTTCTTTTTCTGTATTAGACTTTAAGAAACAATGATAAGAATTGTGCTTCTTCCAACATAAAAGAGAGAGTAGCTCTAAGTAGATATTTTCAAGTTGTTTCTTTTGAGTATTTCTTAGATTAAAATCTTGGAAAGTGAAAGAGAAATAAAGGGAAAGAGAATCATCTTTTGTCAAACCTGACTACACCTACTTGGTGATTTTATATACAGAAGCTTTGGCCTTGTGTGAAAGAGAGTTGAAAAACAAGTGACTCACATGAGTGTCACACACATTTTTAGATAACAGCTGCAATTCCTTCTAATATATCAGACAAATTAGATAATAATTTCTTATACTTACCCCAGTTCTTTCCCAGTGTTTCACATATATTATCTCATCTGACCTTCATCTTCACCCTAAGAGAGACAGGACAAGCATCATTATTTTGGTTGTAAAGACAAGGAAATCAAGGGCTAGAAAGTTTAATTGATTTTCCATAAAGACATAACTAGTGTCATTAACAGCATTCCTTTGAAAGGTGTGGTCATCCTCACATTGAAACATTTTTACCAAATGGAGACGATTTCTTGGTTGAACAATATTTATAGACATTATCTTGATTTATTTAGGGTAGTGTTTGTGAAATAGACTACAACCTCTTTGAAGACACTGAATAGACATTTTACTAATATTTTTGTTTGTGCAATCCTCTGTAATGCCCTCCTTCCTCTTCCTATCTTTTATTCAATGGAGACACACTGGGATCTGGGATCTGGGATCTGGGATCATTTACTGCAGTGCTTGCACCTGAACAAACGTCTTCTCAAGCAACAAAATACAAAGACACTATAAGGGACTGAAAATAACTGTGTGCGTGAGCAGTTGGGGCAAATTATGGACAACTGGATACAAAAAGACCAAAAACTGAACTACCACTTCTCAAAAGCCAGAAACAAACCCAGGGTACTGCACATGCCCTCTGCACATAACACCACCAAAGGGGTGGGCAAACCACCTAAGCTGTCCCTCTGGCCTGCCCCTGGACTCATCCCCCATCCTCATCATATATAAGGAAACCAGCTTGCCCCTGTCTTGGGAAATAAGCAAGGGGAACTGTTACTTGTTTCTGCTCCCCACTACTGCAACAGGGACCCCAGTAAAACTTTTCTTAATTTTTTTGTGTGACCTTTTATCAATTTCTATTGATTAATGAATGCCAAGAACCCTGGTCAATAACACAACCAGTGAAGTCTATTTCAGGTCCTTTGTGAGCCATGAAGCCTTGTTTTGCTTCTCAAATCTACTTTATTCAACACCTTCTCTGAATTCTTTTAGCATTGCAACAGAAACAATTTTTTTAATTTATTTATTTTAATTGGAGGTTAATTACTTTACAATATTGTATTGGTTTTGCCATACATTGACATGAATCCACCACGGGTGAACACGTGTTCCCCATCCTGAACCCCCGCTCCCACCTCCCTCCGCATACCATCCCTCTGGGTCATCCCAGTGCACCAGCCCCAAGCATCCAGTATCATGCATTGAACCTGGATTGGCAATTCATTTCATAAATGATATTATACATGTTTCAATGCCATTCTTCCAAATCATCCCACCCTCTCCCTCTCCCACAGAGTCCAAAAGACTGTTCTATACATCTGTGTTTGAAGAGCAAATTTTTTTATTTTGGATTTACTAATTAAGATGTTATGCTGGGTCTTGATGTAAAGAAGAAAGAGTAATGCCTGTTACCTGTCTGGCAAGGCAGGGACGAGGCACCTCACTGCTACAGGATCTAGGGCATGCTTTGTTGGAGTTTCCAACACAATGGGGCTCTAAAGGGAAAAGACCTGCTCTGTATATGGAGTGAAGAATATAAAGACATTCAACAATTTTGTTATGTACCTTTTAGGCTACCATCTAATATTTCACTTGCCTCACTATTATAATCCCAACTAGAATGCTTCAGGCTGGAAGGATTCCCAACCAGGAAAGTATCCTGAGTCTACTGGTTAGGACAAGCATAGGAAAGGAAAAATTATTTAACACAGAATAAAGTAACCATCAGCTATCTCCCCCATAAAGTATAAACCTACCTGGGAGAAGAATAGTTTTCAAGGGCAGCACTTTGCTAAGCTTTTCATAAGAATTCCTTGGAAGTGAAGAGTGTTTGTTTGCATTGTTAAGTCCCAACATATTTATATGAATCATTCACATTGTCATTTTTCATTTGACTACAATCCTGTGCCAGATCCTCACATTGGCTGAGGATGAGAATAGGGTAAGAAGTGGAGTGGGAGTGGACATAAATTTTTTTTTAAATGCACAGTCCTTGTCCTTTCATTTTAATTTGGAGACAGGTATGTGCAAGGAGGTATATTTCTTCACAGAGAAATATCAACAACCTCAAATGTGCAGAAGATACCACTCTAATGGAGGAAAATGAAGAGGAACTAAAAAGTCACTTGATGAGGGTGAAAGAGAAGAGTGGAAAAGCTGGCCTGAACTCAACAATCAAAAAACTAAGATCATGGCATCCAGTCCCATCACTTCATGGCAAATAGATGGGGGAAAAGTGGAAATGGTAGCATATTTCAATTTCTTGGGCTCCAAAATAACTGTGGATGGTGACTGTAGCCATGAAATTAAGAGATGCTTGCTCCTTGGAAGGAAAACCATGACAAGCCTAGGCAGTGTGTTAAGAAGCAGAGACATCACTTTGCCAACAAAGGTCCATATAGTCAAAGCTATGGTTTTTCCAGTAGTCATGTATGGATGTGAGAGTTAAACCATAAAGACAGCTGAGTGCCAAAGAAATGATGCTTTTAAATTGTGGTGTGGAGAAGAGTCTTGAGAGTCCCTTGGACTGCTGGGAGATCAAACCAGTCAATCCTAAAGGAAATCAGTCCTGAATATTCATTGGAAGGACTGATGCTGAAGCTGAAGCTCCAATTCTTTGGCCACCTGAAGCAAACAGCTGACTCATTGGAAAAGAAACTGATGTTGGGAAAGATTGAGGGCAAAAGGAGAAGGGGCAGCAGAGGATGAGATGGTTAGATAACACCACTGACTCAATGGACATGAGTTTGAGCAAACTCCAGGAGATGGTGAAAGACAGGTAAGACTGGTGTGCTGCAGTTCACGTGGTTGTAAAGAGTCGGACACAACTTAGTGACTAAACAACATATGCAAGGGATATAATTAAATAACAGTGAAAATTAGGATGTGATTTAGGGCTAAAGAATCATATGAGGGATTCTATTAAACTCAGAAATCAAACCGGCATATTCAGGGCAAGCTTCATGGAGAAAGTTGAACTGAATTGACACCGAAAACCAGGTTGAATTTGGCCTGTCAGGAAGTTAGGGAAATCCATACTCACCCAGTAGCTGCTATAAATCAGAATCCAATCCAATCCAAACAAGGCAGTTTCCAATATAACATATTGTTTTTCCTCTTTTGTGACCCTAAATGACATCTTTATGCTCATTAGCACCAAATGAGCCAATCAGTCCAGTTATGTGGGACGTAGAAGACCCTGTCTCTGCCCTCACAGTATTTACTATATAATTAGTCAGAAAATGTGAGGGTAAGAGAAGGAAGGAAATGCTTTCAAGGGCAAAGTGATTTGCGGGGTGTGGGGAGAGTAGCTATCTACAGGGATCAGCCTCATAGGTAATTACCCAATCCCCTTTCCTATTTGTCAGAGCAGATGTGGCCTTGGCCTCAAGTTGTAAATTGCCTGAAAGATGCTTCCTGTTGTCATTCTCTGTGGTTGTCCTCTTTCACATTAAGAACAACTGTTCTCTACCCTATCCACATGCTGGAAAACAGTTGTAATTAATGTATATAATTTTAATTGAGAAAAATGTTAGTCCAGGCTTAGAGGCTGCCTGGTTTAGGAGAAAGAAGATGGATAATATTTTTCCATTTGCAAAGTGAGAATGGTAACTGATCCTTATTGAGGAAGAAGAAATACTATATTTACAAATTAAAGATTTCTTTAAAAGCAACAGTGATTCATATTTATTAGGCACATACTAGGTGTCCAGATTTATGCTACAAATTGAAATGTGCACAAAAAGATTAAAAAAGGGATAAAGAACAAGAATAAACTATAATTTCTAAACTTGCAATCAATTTTGCAAAATAACAATAGAAAAAGTAACAATAATAATCTTATAAAATCTATGCAATGCCTATAATTTTTTTATTCCCTATACTAAATTCTATATGTACTAAAATTTTGCAACTTAAGTTTGCAATCCAAACTCTTCATGAACATTCAACTAGAAAAGAAATATACAGGGATTATTTCACTCTTGGTGGTAGTAAATTATTATGTTTGGAGGAAGCATTGGATATTTATAAACAATGATCATTTGTAAACAAATATGGTAAAATTATTTTTGTTGAGAATAGAGGGACTATTACTAAGATGTCGGTTCTCTACAAAATTAATCTAAGACATGTAGTAAATAAATGGAAAATTGGTTCCATGTCACTAACTTTAATTCTTACCCATAAATGGCAACTTCCCATTTTCTAGCATTATAGGATTTAACGTTTGTAGAGATTTTTAGCTTACCTTGTACCTTCACATTCGATATCTATACCCATATCTTTGAAACAACAGTAATAGTACTTCTATTACTTTAGATACTACATAAATTCCTTAGCTTCAAATTCTCTATGAATAATACTGAGGGAATGATTAGCTTACTATTTTAAAGAATAATATGAAATTATATACTAATATATAAAGTTTATAGCCATTCTTGACATATTATAAGAACATGATGGTCATGGAAATATATCACTTATCTTTTATTCTACCTTAAACACACATTATTGAGATAGCCTCTTACTGCTTTGTCTTATTTCAAAGTTTTCCATCATCAGTACATCCTGAGCCCTCCCACCAGATGAACATTTCTAAGTTAATGCTTTGCTTGCTCATATGATTTGCCTGTTTAGAAAACTTCTCTGTGTTGCTTTCAGGATGAGTGTTAGCATTTTTTGAAGTCATTAATAATGTATCCTTAGCATATTTAGCTAACCTGACTTTTTAAAAATCCTTTATACAATAGCATATCTGAATTTCTGCTTCTGCTGTTTCTGTCACATTAACAAAAATAACAACAAAATTCATCACATCACATTTAGCCTTCCTCCTCCCCATCTCCTTCCCTCCAAAAAAGAAGAAGGACATAGTTTTATCCCTTGAGAGGATTATTATAGTTTTACTGAAGGTCAAGACTAAAATAAGCCTAAGCCTAAGCACACGTGAAATAGAAAACAATGCAAGTTAGCCAGATTCATGCATATATTAACAATCAAATATTGTTGAATGATTACTATGTTAACTTACGCAGATCAGATGCTCACTACATTGGGCATTCATATATTGAAGTGATTCTCAGGATGAGAAAGGAAAAGAGGGTGGAGGAAAGTTAAGATTTAAATAAAGCTTGTAAAATATATAGATTGTACATTGAGAGGAGAGAGTTAAAAGTCAAGAAGGTAGAGAAGAGAACATATGTACCAAATATAATACATCCAATTCTTTTTTTTTTAATTGAGGTATAGAAAAGACAATCTCTTTAACAAGTGGTACTGGGAAAACTGGTCAGCCACTTGTAAAAGAATGAAACTAGAACACTTTCTAACACCATACACAAAAATAAACTCAAAATGGATTAAAGATCTAAACATAAGACCAGAAACTATAAAACTCCTAGAGGAGAACATAGGCAAAATACGGTCTGACATAAATCACCGTGTGATCCTCTATGACCCACCTTCCAGAGTAATGGAAATAAAAGCAAAAATAAACAAATGGGACCTAATTAAACTTAAAAGCTTTTGCTTAAGTTTTTTTGTTTTGTTTTGTTTTGCTTAAAAGCTAAAAAAAACCTTAAAAGCTTTTGCACAACAAAGGAAACTATAATCAAGGTGAAAAGACAACCTTCAGAATGGGAGAAAATAGTAGCAAATGAAGCAACTGAAAAAGAACTAATCTCAAAAATACAGAAGCAACTCCTGCAGCTCAATTCCAGAAAAATAAATGACCCAATCAAAAAATGGGCCAAAGAACTGAACAGACATTTCTCCAAAGAAGACATACAGATGGCTAACAAACACATGAAAAGATGCTCAACATCACTCATTATCAGAGAAATGCAAATCAAAACCACAATGAGGTACCATCTCATGCCAGTCAGAATGGCTGCTATCAAAAAGTCTACAAACAATAAATGCTGGAGAGGGGTTGGAGAAAAGGGAACCTTCTTACACTGTTGTTGGGAATGCAAACTAGTACAGCCACTATGGAGAACAGTGTGGAGATTCCTTAAAAAACTGGAAATAGAACTGCCATATGACCCAGCAATCCCACTGCTGGGCATACACACTGAGGAAACCAGAACTGAAAGAGACATGTGAGCCCCAGTGTTCATCGTAGCACTGTTTATAATAGCCAGGACATGGAAGCAACCTAGATGTCCATCAGCAGATGAGTGGATAAGAAAGCTGTGGTACATATACACAATGGAGTATTACTCAGCCATTAAAAAGAATACATTTGAAGCAGTTCTAATGAGGTGGATGAAACTGGACCCTATTATACAGAGTGAAGTAAGCCAGAAAGAAAAACACCAATACAGTATATTAATGCATATATATAGAATAAGATGGTAACAATGGCCCTATATGTGATACAGCAAAAGAGACACAGACGTAAGGAACAGTCTTTTGGACTCTGCAGAAGATGAGGGTGGGATGATTTGAGAGAACAGCAGTGAAACATGTATATTATCATATGTGAAACAGATTGCCAGTCCAGGTTCAATGAATGATACAGGGTGTTCAGGGCCGGTACACTGCGATGACCCTGAGGGATGGGATGGGGAGGGAGGTGAGAGGGGGGTTCAGGATGGGGAACACAAGTACACCCATGGCTGATTCATGTCAATGTATGGCAAAAACCACTACAATATTGTAAGGTAATTAGCCTCCAATTAAAATAAATAAATTTAAATAAAAACCAAAATAAATAAATAAATTGAGGTATAATTGACAGACAACATTATATTCATTTTAGTTGTATGACATAATGATACAATATTATTGTGTTAGTCATTCATTTGGGTCTGACTCTTTGTGACCTCGTGAACTGTAGCCCACCAGGCTCCTCCATGGAGGAAGAATGGAATTCTCTAGGCAAGAATACTGGAGTGGGTTGCCATTCCCTTCTCCAGGGGATCTTCCTGAACCAGGGATCAAACCTGGGTCTCCTGCATTACAGGCAGATTATTTACCATCTGAGCCACCAGGGAAGCAACTTGTATTGTGAATTGATCATCAAAAGGTCAATCAACATCTGTTACAATACTTAGTTAAAATTTCTTTTTCATAATGGCTTTTAAGATCTGCTCCCTTAGCAACTTTCAAATATACAATACAGTATTATTAACCACAGTCACTTATTTATTTTATAATGGGAAGTTTTTACCTTTTGACTCCCTTGGCTCTTTTTCCCCATCCCTCACCCTCCATCTCTGACAACTACCAATACGTTCTCTGTATCTATACATTTGGGGATTTGGTTGCTTTTAAAATTCTCCATATAAGTAAGATTGTACAGTATTTGTCTTTCTCTGTCTGACTTATCTTACTTAAGTTCTGATCATGTTGTTGCAAATGTAGGACTTTCTCATTTAAAAAAATTATATATATATATATATATATAGAGAGAGAGAGAGAGAGATAGATTACATTTTCTTTATCCATTAATCCGTCAATGAACACTTAGATTGTTTCTGTATCTTGACTACTGTAAATAAGGCTGAAATAAACATAGAAGTGTATATATCTTTTTGAGTTAGTGTTTTCATTTTCTTTGGATAAATACCCAGAAGTGAAATTCCTGGATCATATGGTAGTTCTATATTTAGTTTTCTGAGAACTCTCCATACTGTTTCTATTTCCCATAGTGGCTGCACCAGTCTACATTTCCATCACGCTTTTGAGTTGTATGTGTTCTATATAAATATTTTGGATATATGATTTGCAAACATTTTTCTCTTATTTATAAATTGCTTTTTCATTTTGTTGATGGTTTCTTTGCTGTGCACTCAGTTCTTTCCATTGTCACAGACAAAAACTCTAGTCTGCATAATGAACATCTCTCCTTCAGGACACTGCATAGATCCAATATGCCCCCTTCCACTACTGCCACCTCTGCAGTCCATTCTCCTCGTAACACACACAGAATGGCTTCTACAAAAATGGAAAACCTAGCTTAACATCTACTACTCTCCCTACCAGCATTGAATACAGCTCATGCTCCTTCTTTTGATTTAAAAGCTCCAGGTAATCGAAATCTGGGCTTCCCAGGTGGTGCTGGTGGTAAAGAACCCATCTGCCAATGCAGGAGACATAAGAGACACAGGTTCGATCCCTGGGTAAGGAAGATCCCCTGGAGGAGGGCATGGCAACCCACTCCAATATTTTTGCCTGGAGAATCCTTTGGACAGAGGAACCTGGTGGGCTACAGTCTATAGGATTGCAAAGCGTCAGACACGACTGAAGTGACTTAGCACACAAACATACTTCCCTTCACCACAACCACCCATTATCAATAGATTGGCTTTGCTATGAGCTAGATGACCAGACACAAGTCTGATTTAGCAACACTAGTACACAATTGTTCTCTTGATTTGAAATGTATTCTCCAAACATCTTCATGACTGACTCTTGCATTATTTTGGTCTTATCCAGAGATGCCACATCTTCTGACAGTCCTTTCTGCTTACTAAGGCTAGAAACTAATCAATCAGAAAACTAATCAAACTGATCACAGGGACCACAGCATTGTCTAACTCATTGAAACTATGAGCCAAGCTGTATAAGACTACTCAAAATGGACAGAGAGTTCTGACAATATGTGGCCCACTGGAGAACGCAATGGCAAACCACTTCAGTATTCTTGCCTTGAGAACTCCATGAAGAGTATGAAAAGGCAAAAAGATATGACACTGTGAAAGATGAACTCCCCAGGTCGGAAGGTGCCCAAAATGCTACTGGAGAACAATGGAGAAATAACTCCAGAAAAGATGAAGAGACAGAGCCAAGGTGAAAGCAACGCCCAGTTGTGGATGTGACAGGTAAAGGAAATAAAGTCCAATGTTGTAAAGAACAATATTGCATAGGAACCTGGAATGTTAGGTCCATGAACCGAGGTAAATTGGAAGTGGTCAAACAGGAGATGGCAAGAGTGAACACTGACATTTTAGGAACCAGTGAACTACAATGGACTAGAATAGACAAATTTAATTCAGATGAACATTATATCTACTACTGTGGGCAAGAACTCCTTAGAAGAAATGGAGGAGCCATCATAGTCAACAAAAGAGTCCAAAATGCAGTACTTGGATGCAGTCTCAAAAACGACAGAATGATCTCTGTTTCCAAGGCAAACCATTCAACACCATAGAAATCCAAGTCTATGCTGTGATAAGTAATATTGAAGAATCTGAATTTGAACAGTTCTATAAAGACCTACAAGACCTTCTAGAACTAACACCCAAAAAATATGTCCGTTTCATTATAGGGACTGGAATGCAAAAGTAGGAAGTCAAGAGATACCTGGAGTAACAAGCAAATTTGGCCTTGGAGGACAAAATGAAGCAGGACAAAGGCTAATAGAGTTTTGCCAAGAGAATGCACTGGTCATAGCAAACACTCTCTTCCAACAACACAAGAGAAGACTATACATGGACATCACCAGATGGTCAATATCAAAATCAGATTGATTATATTCTTTGCAGCCAAAGATGAAGAAGCTCTATACAGTCAGCAAAAATAGGACTGGGAGTTGACTGTGGCTCAGATCATGAACTCCTTATTGCCAAATTCAGACTTATATTGAAGAAAGTAAGGAAAACCACTAGACCATTCAGTTCAGTTCAGTTCAGTCACTCAGTCATGTCCGATTCTTTGTGACCCCATGAACTGCAGCACACCAGGCCTCCCTGTCCATCACCACCTCCCAGAGTTCACTCAAACTCACGTCCACTGAGTCGGTGATGTCATCCAGCCATCTCATCCTCTGTCATTCCCTTCTCCTCCTGCCCCCAATTCCTCCCAGCATCAGAGTCTTTACCAATGAGTCAACTTTTCGCATGAGGTGGCCAAAGTACTGGAGTTTCAGCTTTAGCATCATTACTTCCAAAGAACACCCAGGACTGATCTTCTTTACAATGGACTGGTTGGATCTTCAGGTATGACCTAAATCAAATCCCTTATGATTATACAGTAGACATGACAAATAGATTCAAGGGATTAGATCTGATAGACAGAATGCCTGAAGAACTATGGACAGAGGTTCATGACATTGTACAGGAGGCATGGATCAAGACCATCCCCAAGAAAAAGAAATGCAAAAAGGCAAAATGGTTGTCTGAGGAAGCCTTACAAATAGCTGAGAAAAAAAGAGAAGTGAAGGCAAAGTAGAAAAGGAAAGATATACACATTTGAATGCAGAGTTTCAAAGAATACCACAGAGAGATAAGGAAGCCTTCCTCAGTGATCAGTGAAAAGAAATAGAGGAAAACAATAGAATGGGAAAGACTAGAGATCTCTTCAAAAAAAACTAGAGATACCAAAGGAACATTTCATGCAAAGATGGGCACAATAAAGGACAGAAATGGTATGGACCTAACAGAAGCAGAGGATACTAATAAGAGGTGGCAAGAAGACACAGAAGAACTATACAAAAAAGATCTTCACAACCCAGATAATCACGATAGTGTGATCACCCACCTAGAGCCAGACATCCTGGACAGTGAAGTCAATTGGGCCTTAGGAAGCATCACTACAAACAAAGCTAGTGGAGGTGATGGAATTCCTATTGAACTATTTCAAATCCTAAAAGCTGATGCTGTGAAAGTGCTGCACTCAATATGCCAGCAAATTTGGAAAACTCAGCAGTGGCCACAAGACTAGAAAACGTCAGTTTTCATTCCAATCCCAAAGAAAGGCAATGCCAAAGAATGCTCAAACTGCAGAATTGCACTCATGTCACATGCTAGCAAAGTAATGGTCAAAATTCTCCAAGCCAGGTCAACAGTACATGAACCATGAACTTCCAGATATTCAAGCTGGATTTAGAAAAGGCAGGGGAACCAGAGATCAAATTGCCAACATCTGTTGAAAAATTGAAAAAGCAAGAGAGTTCCAGAAAAATATCTACTTCTTTATTGACTACACCAAAGCCTTTGACTATGTGGATCTCAACAAACTTTGGAAAATTCTTCAAGGGTTGGGAATACCAGACCACCTTACCTGCTGCCTGAGACATTATGTATGCAGGTCAAGAAGAAACATTTAGAAACAGACATGGAAAAACTGACTGGTTCCAAATTGGGAAAGGAGTATATCAAGGCTATATATTGTTATCCTGCTTATTTAACTTATATGCAGAGTACATCGTGCAAAATGCTGGGCTGGATGAAGCAAAAACTGGAATCAAGATTGCCAGGAGAAATATCAATAACCTCATATGTGCAGATGACACCTCCCTTATGGCAGAAAGTGAAGAAGAACTAAAGAGCCTTTTGATGAAAGTGAAAGAGGAGAGTGAAAAACTGGCTTAAAACTCAACATTCAAAAAGCTATGATCATGGCATCCGGTCCCATTGTTTCACGGCAAATAGATGGGGATAAAATAGAAACAGTGAGAGACTTTATTTTTTGGGGCTCCAAAATCACTGTAGATGGTGAGGGCAGCCATGAAATTAAAAGACACTTGCTCTTTAGAAGAAAAGTTATGACCAACCTAGACAGCATATTAAAAAGCAGAGACATTACTTTGCCAACAAAGGTCAATCTAGTCAAAGCAGTCATGTGAGAGTTGGACCATAAAGAAAGCTGAGCACTGAAAAATTGATGCTTTTGAACTGTGGTATTGGAGAAGACTCTTGAGAGTTACTTGGTCTGTAAGGAGATCAAACCAGTTAATCCTAAAGGAAATCAGTCCTGAATATTCATTAGAAGGGCTGGTGCTGAAGCTCCAATACTTTGGCCACCTGATGCGAAGAACTGACTCATTTGAAAAGACCTTGATGCTGGAAAAGATTAACGGCAGGAGGAGAAGGGGATAACAGAGGATGAGATGGTTGGATGGCATCACCAAATCAATGGACATGAGTTTGAGCAACTCCGAAAGTTGGTGATGGACAGGGAAGCCTGCGTGCTGCAGTCTATGGGGTCACAAAGAATCGGACACGACAGAGCGACTGAACTGAAGGCTAGAACAATAATCTCCCCTAATGTCACCCTCTATCAGCCCATTCTACTTTATCTTCTTTGTAACACCTTTTCATTCCCCCCACATTCTTCTTATTTACTTGTTCATAAAGCACAGTTGTCATTCTGTAATCATGGGGAATTGGTTCCAGTTCTCCTGGATACCAAAATCTGCAGATACTCAAGTGCCTTATATAACCTGTTTCAGTATTTGCATATAACCTATGCAATCTTCCTGAATTCTTCAAATCATTTCTAGATTATTTATAATACTACAATGTAAACAACTATATAATAAAATAATGCAAATACTATATAAATAGTTGTGTGTACAATATAAATGCTATGTAAGCAATTTCTAAAATGTGGCAAATTTTTCTTTTTGAAGTTTCTAGAATTAAAAAAATATTTTTGATCTGCAATTGTTTGAATCCACAAATGTGGAAACATTGGATATGGATGACATGCTTTAATTACTAGTGTCTCCTACTAAAACGAATCTCCCCAGGTGGTGAATTGCTAATGAATCCACCTGCCAATGCAGGAGACACAAGAGATGTGGGTTCAGTCCCTGGGTCTGGAAGATCCCCTGGAGAAGGAAACGGCAAACCACTCCATTATTCTTGCCTGGAAAATTCCATGGTCAGTGACGCCTGGAAGCTACAGTTTACAGGGTCTCAAAGAGTTGGACACAACTATGCATGCACACATACACGCAGCTAAAATGAAAGCTCTTCAAGAACAAGAACTCTTTTTATTTTGTCCACACCTGTTTTCTTAGAGCCTAGAAAAGACCCTGCCTAACAGTTGGTTTGTGTTCAATAAAATATTTTTGCACTCTTGGCAAGTGTGTGTGTGTGAATCTGGGCTCTGAAAAGAATGGAGAAAGAAAGTTTCAGGGACAGAGAAGAAAGAAGAGTTGTTGGACAAGAATGTCACAAAGTGATCAAACTTGATGCAGGAGTATCAGGAAATAGAACTTATATGTTCTCTCTCTGAATATATATATATATATGTCAGAGAAGGCAGTGGCGCCCCACTCCAGTACTCTTGCCTGGAGAATTCCATGGACGGAGGAGCCTGGTGGGCTGCGGTCCATGGGGTCGCTAGGAGTCGGACACGACTGAGCGACTTCACTTTCAGTTTTCACTTTTATGCATTGGAGAAGGAAAGGGCAACCCACTCCAGTGTTCTTGCCTGGAGAATCCCAGGGACGGGGGATCCCGGTCGGCTGCCGTCTATGGGGTCGCACAGAGTTGGACACGACTGAA
Source organism: Bos mutus (assembly GCF_027580195.1). Lineage (NCBI taxonomy): Eukaryota > Metazoa > Chordata > Mammalia > Artiodactyla > Bovidae > Bos > Bos mutus. The sequence continues at coordinate 44,160,710 of NC_091640.1, read as the reverse complement.
GCGACTTAGCATCAGTTCAGTTCAGTCGCTCAGTCGTGTCTGACTCTTCACGACCCCATGAATCGCAGCACGCCAGGCCTCCCTGTCCATCCTCAACTCCCGGAGTTCACCCAGACCCACGTCCATCGAGTCAGTGATGCCATCCAGCCATCTCATCCTCTGCCGTCCCCTTCTCCTCCTGCCCCATATATATATATGTATATATTCTTTTTATGTATTTATATTAATGTATATATCTCATATATTTTCTCATCTTTCTGCACACATACATATTAAACATACCCAGAGCAAAGTTGGGTTGAAATGGCTGTTTAATATAGCCAAAGAGATGTCTATGGAACATACTAAGGACACATGTGCATTTTGCTGGAGAATGAGAATGTGTTTCAAAATACAGTAGAGAGCCATTTTGAGTTCCTGAATATAGGAAAGGGTGGAGTCACAAGAAGAGTTTCTACTAAAGACTAACAAATGGATTCAGGGACTTTTTATTATTATTCCAATGGCACTATAATATTAACCAAAATGTCAGGCTCTGAAGTTACATATGCTGGGATTTGAATGTTGTCCCTTCCACTGAAGACTGCAAATAAAGACAAGTTACTTTACCTCTCTAAGCCTTAGTCTCCTTATTTTTTATGTGTAGGAAAAAAATAACATCTACTACATAGAGTAGTTGCAGGAGTAAAGTAATATATGTAAAAAGTATTCCCTGATAGCTGAGCTTCCCTGATAGCTCAGTTGGTAAAGAATCAGCCTGCAATGCAGGCAACACCACTTTGATTGCTGGGTTGGGAAGATCCGCTAGAGAAGGGATAGACTACCAGTTCCAAAATTCCTGGGCTTCCCTGGTGGCTTAGCTGGTAAAGAATCTGCCTACAATGCTGGAGACCTGGGTTCAATCTCTGGGTTGGGAAGATTCCCCAGAGAAGAAAACAGTTACCCATGCCAGTATTCTGGCCTGGAGAATTCCATGGACTGTATAGTCCATGGGTCGCAAAGAGTTGGATACAACTGAGTGACTTAAAAAAAAGTATTTAGCAGAGATTCTAGCACTTAGTAAATATTCAGCGAAAGATAACTATTCTTATACTTATGTGAAAACAATATTTTAGAGCATTTGCTTCGGTAGGTGGAACAGAACAAAAATATTTGAGCTAAGTGCAATTAAAAATATTTTTCTTTTAGAAATCCAGACATAGGGCTTAAAGTGCTTGTGTGGATGTTGGACATTGAAGATGGAAGGCAAATGATGGGATTCAGAAATAGTGTGAAACTAAAAACAACTGGTCAAGATTCAAGCTAAATTTTGAAAGCCTAGTGGTGATACCATTAGCTGAAATGGAAAATCTGAGAGTTTAGATTATGAATTATCATGAAAGTGTTTGTCACCATTGTGTTGCCTACTAGATTATGATGTTCTGGAAGAGCTGACTTTGAAATGCATCATCAATTTACAAATAAAGGTATTAACAACAACAACAAAAAAAACACTTTTAGAGTCTTATTCCATATACTGTTATTTGAAGAACTGAGAAGCAATTCTCTCTGCCTTGTCAAAATCCAGTGCTATAGAAAATAGTGACAGTTCTCGGAAACTTCTGCACAAACTCTTTGATTAGATCTTTTAGGTCTGGTTCTTTTTTTTGGCCAAGATTTACACTAGCCAACCAGTATAAAGACTGGAAATTTTGTTTATACAATTTGTTTCAAATCTGATTTATTTCTGAAATCATAAAAACACTGAAGGAATTTTATATCCATTACCTGAGAAATTTTATATTTAAAATTCTATTCCTATTTATTAGCATAAGGGGTTATTTTATAGTAATGTGTATTTTTAAAAAAACATGCAAAGTCAGGGTAAAAGAACAATTTATTTCTGTATAATTTTGAAAAATTATCCCCCCTCTGATCTTTATCATATTCCTATAATTTTCAAAGTAAGTTTATACTTTACGTCAATCTTGCAACATGGAAATGATTTTTGATTGGTTAGGACATATTAAGCTACAGTAACAAATAGCTTCTCAAATTTCAGTGGATTACATGTTAACAACTTCTAGGGCTAATATTTAGGTTGTCAGGATGATTCTTTTCTACCCAGTCATTCAGGAACTCAGGTTAATGGCAACTCTGTCACCTTCAACCCATGGTTTCTAGAACTATTCTGATATCATTTTTCCAAAAAGACATACACATCTGTCAACAGGCACATGAAAAGATGCTCAACATCACTAATCATCAGGAAAATGTAAATGAAAACCACTGTGAGGTATCACCTCACACCTGCCACAATGGCTATGATCAAGAGGACAACTATTGAGTACTGGCAAGGATGTGGAGAAATAGGAGCCCTTGTGCACTGTTGGTGGAAATGTAATTTGGTGCAGCCACTGTGGAAACTAGTGTGAAGGATTCCCAAAAATGTAAAAATAGAACTATCATATGATCCAGTAATTCCAGTCCTGGGTATTTATCCAAAGAAAATAAAAACACTAATTTGAAATGATACATGCACCTTTCTGTTCATTGCAGCATTATTTACATATAATAAATAAAGAGCAATAAATTTATAATAAGAGCAAGTAAACTTTTTTGATAAATAAATAAATATATATTACATATAAATAATATATATAATGGAATATTGTTGTTTATATGCTAAGTCGTGTCTGACTGTTTTGTGACCCCATATACTGTGGCCTGCCAGGCTTCTCTGTCCATGGGATTCTCAAGGCAAGAATACTGAAGTAGGTTTGCAGGCCCTCCTTCAGGTAAGTGAAGCCAGTCAAAGACCAATATTATATGACATCATATGTAGAATCCAGAAAACCAAAAGAAATGAACAAACATAACTAAACAGAAACAGAGGACATAAATACAGAGAATAAATAGGTGTTTGTCAGAGGAGAGGAGGCCAGGTGGTAGGAGTGAAATAAGTGAGGGAGATTAAGAGGTACAAACTTCTGTTATGAAATAAATGAGCCACACGCCTCTTTCTTTCATTTGTTTTTGTCAGTAAAATAACTCTTCTTCCACTCTTTGCCTCTTTGAACTGGGAGCAAAAATCTAATCTATAGCTCAATATTCCCAGTATTAGAAAGTTAAGCCAGATTCTGGAATGAGGACTGTGTCAGCAACCTCCAGAGATCTTGGATGTAGCTGAAGTTCATTTACAATCTCTAGAGAAGTATTTCTTTTCATTTGTCTCTAATCAAATTACCTCTCCTCAAGCACCAGTATTTGAGATAAATTTTTTATAAAATTACTATGACAGTCATAAAAAATGATGTAAGACACACGCCATAACTTGAATGGGTCTTGAAGACATTATGCTAGATTAGAGAAGCCACAAAAGTCTACGTATTATGGTTTCATTTATATAAAAGGTCCAGTACAGGGAAATTTATAGAGGATGGTAGTAGATTAGTGGTTGTTTAGGGAAGGGAGCAGGGAATGAGGGGTGGTAAGCAGAAGGGTGATAGCTAAAGGTCTTTCTTTCTGAGGTGATAAAAATGTTCTAAAATTGGTCGAGGTGTTGGTTGCACATACTAGTTCATATGTTGGTCACATGTGAGTATACTAAAAACTACTGAATTGTATGCTTCAAATTAGAGAATCGTAATGTGAATTATATCTCACTAAAACTATTTAAAGAAACATTTATCAGATATTCTCTGTGGGCAAGATATTGAGCTATGTATAAAGTATTAATTCATTCAATGGATTATTCTGCAATTATTTTTAAATGTATTATTTTGAAGCCTATATGATAATCTAAAACTGCATTTATGATTTTTTTCTTTATTTTTTAGTTTAATAACTTTGATTTTTTTTTAATCTGGAAAGACTATTTTTAATGAATTTCAGACATATAGGATAAAATAATGGACACCCATGTGCCCATCACCCAAATTAAGAAACAAAAATCAAAAATACAGATGAAGTCCTATATGTTTGATATTCCTGAGATAGTTCAATGTCTTTAAAATCCTAGCTAGGCAGACTTCACATAGAACATGTCTTGGTTTGGGCTGCTATCACATAGTATCAAACACTGCGTGGCTTTTATATAACAGAAATTTATTTCTCATAGTGCTGGGGGTGGGGAAGTTCAAGATCAAGCTGCCTGTACAACCAGTGTCTAGTGAGGGCCTTCTTCCAGGTTCATAGGTGGCAGTTTCCTCTTCTCACTATATTCTCAAAGGATGGAAGGGATGAGGGAGCCCTTTGGGGTTTCTTTTAGAAGAGCACTAATCTCATTCTTTTGTTGTTGTTTACATTTTATTTTTAACTGGAGGATAATTACTTTACAATATTGGATGGTTTCTGCCATATGTCAATATGAATCAGTCACAGGCATACACATGTCCCTTTCCTCTTAAAAACTCCTTCCTGCCTCCCTCCCCATCCCACTCCTCTACGTTGTCACAGAACACTGGCTTTGGGTTCCCTGCATCATACAGCAAATTACCACTGCCTGAGGTCAGGGGCGGCAGCCAAATGGAGCTATCCCAGGCCCGAGGTCAGGGGCATTGGCCGAGAGGAGCTACTCCAGGCCGGAGGTCAGGGCGGCGGCCAAGAGGAGCTACCACATCCCCAAGGTCAGGGGAGGCAGCTGGGAGGAGCTACCCCACGTCCAAGGAGCGGTGGCTGTGCGGGCGGAGGAGGGCCAAGAGGAGCTGCCCTATGTTCAGGGTCAGGAGGGGCAGCAGTGAGGAGATACCCCTCGTACACGTAAAAAAAAAAAAAAAAAAAAACAAGTAAGACTCTAGATGTTGTGAGAGGGCATCAGAGGGCAGACACACTGCAACCATAATCACAGAAAACTAGACAATCTGATTACACGGACCACAGCCTTGTCTAACTCAATGAAACTAAGCCATGTCATGTGGGGCCACCCAAGATGGGAGGGTCATGGAGGAGAGGTCTGACAGAATGTGGTCCACTGGAGAAGGGAATGGGAAACCACTTTAGTATTCTTGCCTTGAGAACCCCATGAACAGTATGAAAAGGCAAAATGATAGGATACTGGAAGGAGAACTCCCCAGGTTGGTAGGTGCCCGATATGCTACTGGAGAGATCGGTGGAGAAATAACTCCAGAAAGAATGAAGGGATGGAGCCAAAGCAAAAACAATACCCAGTTGTGGATGTGACTAGTGATAGACGCAAGGTCTGATGCTGTAAAAAGCAATATTGCATAGGAACCTGGAATGTCAGGTCCATGAATCAAGGCAAATTGGAAGCGGTCAAACAGGAGATGGCGAGAGTGAACATTGACATTCTAGGAATCAGAGAACTAAAATGGACTGGAATGGGTGAATTTAATTCAGATGACCATTATATCTACCACTGTGGGCAGGAATCCCTTAGAAGAAATGGAGTAGCCCTCAGAGTCAACAAAAGAGTCCGAAATGCAGTACTTGGATGCAATCTCAAAAACGACAGAATGATCTCTGTTCTTTTCCAAGGCAAACCATTCAATATCGTGGTAATCCAAGCCTATGCCCCAACCAGTAATGCTGAAGAAGCTGGAGAAGTTGAACAGTTCTATGAAGACCTACAAGACCTTTTAGAACTAACACCCAAAAAAGATGTCCTTTTCATTATAGGGGACTGGAATGCAAAAGTAGGAAGTCAAGAAACACCTGGAGTAACAGGCAAATTTGGCCTTGGAATACGGAATGAAGCAGGGCAAAAGCTAATAGAGTTTTGCCAAGAGAACACACTGGTCATAGCAAACACCCTCTTCAAACAACACAAGAGAATACTCTACACATGGACATCACCAGATGGTCAACACCAAAATCATATTGATTATATTCTTTGCAGCCGAACATGGAGAAGCTCTATACGGTCAGCAAAAACAAGACCAGGAGCAGACAGTGGCTCAGATCAGGAACTCCTTATTGACAAATTCAGACTTAAATTGAAGAAAGTGGGGAAAACCACTAGACCATTCAGGTATGATCTAAGTCAAATCCATTATGATTCTACAGTGGAAGTGAGAAATAGATTTAAGGGACTAGATCTGATAGACAGAGTGCCTGATGAACTATGGATGGAGGTTTGTGACATTGTACAAACACAGGGATCAAGACCATCCCCATGGAAAAGAAATGCAAAAAAGCAAAATGGCTGTCTGAGGAGGGCTTACAAATAGCTGTGAAAAGAAGAGAAGTGAAAAGCAAAGGAAAAAAGGAAAGATACAAGCATCTGAATGCAGAGTTCCAAAGAATAGCAAGGAGGGATAAGAAGCCTTCCTCAGCGATCAATGCAAAGAAATAGAGGAAAACAACAGAATGGGAAAGACTAGAGATCTCTTCAAAAAAATTAGAGATACAAAGGGAACATTTCATGCAAAGTTGGGCTTGATAAAGGACATAAATGGTATGGACTAACAGAAGCAGAAGATATTAAGAAGAGGTGGCGAGAATACACAGAAGAACTCTACAAAAAAGATCTTCAGGACCTAGATAATCACGATGGTGTGATCACTGACCTAGAGCCAGACATCCTGGAATGTGAAATCAAGTGGGCCTTAGGAAGCATCACTACAAACAAAGCTAGTGGAGATGATGGAATTCCAGTTGAACTATTCCAAATCCTGAAAGATGATGCTGTGAAAGTGCTGCATTCAATATGCCATCAAATATGGAAAACTCAGCAGTGGCCACAGGATGGGAAAAGGTCAGTTTTCATTCCAATCCCAAAGAAAGGTAATGCCAAAGAATGCTCAAACTACCGCACAGTTGCACTCATCTCACACGCTAGTAAAGTAATGCTCAGAATTCTCCAAGCCAGGCTTCAGCAGTACGTGAACCGTGAACTTCCAGATGTTAAAGCTGGTTTTAGAAAAGGCAGAGGATCCAGAGATCAAATTGCCAACATCCACTGGATCATCAAAAAAGCAAAAGAGTTCCAGAAAAACATCTATTTCTGCTTTATTGACTATGCCAAAGCCTTTGACTGTGTGGATCCCAATAAACTGTGGAAAATTCTGAAAGAGATGGGAATACCAGACCACCTGATCTGCCTCCTAAGAAACCTATATGCAGGTCAGGAAGCAACAGTTAGAATTGGACATGGAACAACAGACTGGTTCCAAATAGGAAATGGAGTACGTCAAGGCTGTATATTGTCTCCCTGCTTATTTAACTTATATGCAGAGTACATCATGAGAAACGCTGGACTGGAAGAAACACAAGCTGGAATCAAGATTGCTGGGAGAAATATCAATAACCTCAGATATGCAGATGACACCACCCTTATGGCAGAAAGTGAAGAGGAACTAAAAAGCCTCTTGATGAAGTGAAAGAGGAGAGTGAAAAAGTTGGCTTAAAGCTCAACATTCAGAAAACAAAGATCATGGCATCTGGCCCCATCACTTCATGGGAAATAGATGGGGAAACAGTGGAAACAGTGTCAGACTTTATTTTTCTGGGCTCCAAAATCACTGCAGGTGGTGACTGCAGCCATAAAATTAAAAGACGCTTACTCCTTGGAAAGAAAGTTATGACCAACCTAGAAAGCATATTCAAAAGCAGAGACATTACTTTGCCAACAAAAGTTCGTCTAGTCAAGGCTATGGTTTTTCCAGTGGTCATGTATGGATGTGAGAGTTGGACTGTGAAGAAGGCTGAGCACCAAAGAATTGATGCTTTTGAACTGTGGTGTTGTAGAAGACTCTTGAGAGTCCCTTGGACTGCAAGGAGATCCAACCAGTCCATTCTAAAGGAGACCAGTCCTGGGTGTTCATTGGAAGGACTGATGCTGAAGCTGAAGCTCCAATACTTTTGGCCACCTCATGCGAAGAATTGACTCTTTTGAAAAGACCCTGATGCTTGGAGGGATTGGGGGCAGGAGGAGAAGGGGACGACAGAGGATGAGATGGCTGGATGGCATCACCAACTCGATGGACATGAGTTTAAGTGAACTCCGGAGTTGATGATGGACAGGGAGGCCTGGCACTCTGTGATTCATGGGGTCACAAACAGTCGGACATGACTGAGCAACTGAACTGAATTGATATATTATACATATGATAATGTACATGTTTCAATCTACTCTCTCAAGCATCCCACCAATTTCCTCCCCGACTGTGACCAAAAGTCTGTTCTTTATGTCTGCGTCTCCTTTGCTGCCCTGCAAGTAGGATCATGAGTACTGTTTTTCTAGATTCCATATATATGCACTAATATATGATATTTATCTTTCTCTTTCTGACTTACTTCACTCTGTTTAATAGGCATCAGGTTCAACCAGCTCATTAGGATTGACTCAAATACAATCCTATTCTGTCTTGCATATGTATCACAACTTCCTTATCCATTCATCTGCCAAAGGACAGCTAGGTTACTTCCATGTCCTAGCTATTGCAAATAGTGCTGCAATGAACATTGGGGTACATGTGTCTTTTTTCAGTTATTATTTCTTGAGGGTATATGCCCAGTAGTGGGATTGTTGGGTCACACAGTAGTTTTATTCATAGTTTTTTTCAGGAATCCTCATACTGTTCTCCATAGTGGCTGTATCAATTTGCATTCCTATCAATAGTGCTAGAGGGTTCCCTTTTCTCCACACCCTCTCCAACATTTATTGTTTGTAGACTTTTTCAGGATGGCAGTTCTGACTGGTGTGAGATGATACCTTGCAGTTTTGATTTGATTTCTCTAATGAGAGCAATGTTGAGCAGGCTTGCTTGTGTTTATTAACCATGTGAATGTCCTCTTTGGGCTTCCCTGGTGGCTCAGACTGTATAGAATCTGTCTTATTTGGAGAAATGTCTGTTTCAGTTTTTTTTAAACTTTACAATATTGTATTAGCTTTGCCAAATATCGAAATGAATCCGCCACAGGTATACCTGTGTTCCCCATCCTGAACCCTCCTCCCTCCTCCCTCCCTATACCCTCCCTCTGGATCATCCCAGTGCACCAGCCCCAAGCATCCAGTATTGTGCATCAAACCTGGACTGGCGACTCATTTCATACATGATATTATACATGTCTCAATGCCATTCTCCCAATTCTCCCCACCCTCTCCCTCTCCCACAGAGTCCATAAGACTAATCTATACATCAGTGTCTCTTTTGTTTCAGTTTTCTGTCTGCTTCTTGCTTGGGTTCTTTGTTTTTATGGTATTGAACTACATGAGCTGATTGTATATTTTGGAGATTATTCCATTGTCAGTTGTTCCCTTTGCCTTTATTCATATTTTCTCCCATTCTGAGGGTTGTCTTTTCATCATGCTTATAGCTTCTTTTGTTGTACAAAAGCTATTAGGTTTAATTAGGTTCCATTTGTTTATTCTTGTTTTTATTTCCATTACTCTAAGAGGTGAGTCTTGCTGTGATTTATGTCAAAGAGTGTTCTGCCTATGTTTTTGTCTAAGAGTTTTAGAGTGCCTGGTCTTACATTTAGGTCTTTAATCCATTTTGAGTTTATTTTCATATATGATGTTAGTAAGTGTTCTAATTTCATTCTTTTAAATGTAGCTGTCCAATTTTCACAGCACCATTTATTGAAGAAACTGTCTTTTCTCCAATGTATATTTTTGCCTCCTTTGTCAAAGATAAGATACCCATATGTGCCTATAGATAAACTGGACTTTCTATCTTGTTCCATTGGTTTATATTTCTATTTTTGTGCCAGTGCCATAATGTTTTGATGACTGTAGCTTTGCAGTATAGTCTGAAATCAGGAAGGTTGATTCCTCCAGCCCCATTCTTGTTTCTCAAGATTGCTTTGGCTATTTGGGGGTCTTTTGTGTTTCCATGCATGCTAAGTTGCTTCAATCCAAGAATATGGTATATCTCTCCATCTGTTTGTATTGTTTTTGAATTGTTTCATCAGTGCCTTATAATTTTCTGAGTACAGATCTTTTGTCCCTTTAGGTAGGATTATTCCTAGGTAGTTTATTTGTTTTGCTGCAATGGTGAATAGGATTGTTTTCTTAATTCCTCTTTCGGATTTTGTTAGTATACAGGAGTTCAAGGGATTTCTGTGTATTAATTTTGTATCCTGAAACTTTACTGTTTGCTTTTGTATCTTCAGCCAATTTATGTCTTTTGCTTGGAGCATTTAGCCCATTTACATTTCAGGTAATTAATGATATATATGATCCTATTGTCATTTGCTTTATTATTTGGGTTTGTTTTATAGGCCTTTTCTTTTTGTATTTCCTGTGCATAGAAGTTTCTTTAGCATTTGTTGAAGAGCTAGTTTGGTGGTGCTGAATCCTCTTAACTTTTGCTTGTCTGTAAAGCATTTGATTTCTCCTTCAAACCTGAATGTGATCCTTGCTGGATAGAGTAATCTTGGTAGTAGGTTTTCCCCTTTCCTTACTTTAAGTATATCCTGCCATTCCCTTCTGGCCTGCAGTTTCTGTTGAAAGATCAACTGTTAGTCTTATGGAGATCCTTTTGTGTTATTTTTTGCTTTTCCCTTGCAACTTTTAGTATTTGTGTGTGTGTGTGTTTAATTTTTGTTAGTTTGATTAGTACGTGTCTTGGTGTGCTTCTTCTTGGGTTTACCTTGTATTTAACTCTCTGGGCTTCTTGGACTTGGGTGGCTTTTTCCTTTCCCATATTTAGGAAGATTTTGACTATAATCCCTTCAAATATTTTCTCATGCTCTTTCCTTTTGTCTTCTTCTCCAAGACTCCTATGATTCAAATGTTGGGGATGCTTAATATTGTCCCAGAGGTCTCTGAGACTCTACTCATTACTTTGTATTCTTTGTTGTGCTCTACTTCAGTTATTTCGACCATACTATATTCCAGCTCACCTATCCATTCTTCTGCCTCACTTACTCTACTGTTGGTTCTCTCCAGTTCAGTTCAGTCACTGAGTCATGTCCAACTCTTTGTGACCGCATGGACTACAGCATGCCAGGCTTCCCTGTCTATCACCAATTCCCAGAGCTTGCTCAAACTCATGTCCATCAAGTTAGTGATGCCATCCAACCATCTCATCCTCTGTCATCCCTTTCTCCTCCTGCCTTCAATCTTTTCCAGCATCAGGGTCTTTTCCAATGAGTCAATTCTTCACATCAGATGTCCAAAGTATTGGAGTTTCAGCTTCAGCATCAGTCCTTACAATGAATATTCAGGGCTGATTTCCTTTAGGATGGACTTTCTGGATCTCCATGCACTCCAAGGGACTCAAGAGCCCTCGCCAATACCACAGTTCAAATACATCAGAAAGGAGACCCCAAACACAATATACTGGTTGTCTCCAGTGTATTTTTAATCTCAGTTCTTGCATTTTTCATTGTTTATTCTTTAATTTTTCTAGGTTATTCATAAACATTTCTTGCATCTTCTCAATCCATGCCTTCAGTCTATTTATCCATGCTTCTATTTTATTTTCAAGATTTGGATCATCTTTACTATCATTCCTCTGAATTCTTTTTCAGTTAGACTGCCTATTTCCTCTTTGCTTGGTCTTCTGGGTTTTTGTGATGTTCCTTCATCTGCTGCATATTTCTCTGTTATTTCATTTTAATTTACTGTGTTTGGGTGTCTCCTTTCTGTTTGCTGGAAGGTCATAGTTCCCCTTAGTTGTGGAGTCTGCTCTCTATGGGTGTGGTTGGGCCAATGCCTTATGAAGGTTTCCTAGTTGGGGAGACTTGTGCCTGTGTTCTGGTGGATGGAGCTGGGTCTAATCTGAAGAGCAGTGCCTTGTCCAGTCATGTGTTTGGGGGTGTCTATGGGTTCAGTACAGCTTTGGGCAGCCTGTCCACTAATGTGCAGGGTTGTGTTCCTGTTTTTCCGAAGGATTGGCATGTGGCATCTGGCACTGGAGCTTGCTGCCTTTTGGATGGGGCTTGGTCTTAGTTTGAGATGGAGGTTTTGGGGAGGGCTCTTGCCTATTCATGTTGCATGGGGTCAGGTGTTCCAAAATCCTGAAGTTGAGTCTCTTGCCTCTACTGTTCAGGCCCTACCCCTACTGTAGTATCAAGACTTCACAGGCCACACAGCACAGAAGACAAAACCCGCAGACAAACAGTGAAACAAATCTCAATAGCCAAGAATACCCAAAGAGGTTCACACACTTAAAAAGAAAAGAGAGAAGGAGAAAAAGGAAAACAAAAGATGATAAAAGAGGGGTCAAAGAGAAGAGTAATAATCAAATCAGACCAATAATCAACTCCTAAGTGAAAATGGATACTAAATATTAGACTCTCATAGAAAATTATAAACAAAAGATCAAAAACCAAAGACATTGAAAAAAATTAGACTCTCAAAGATGCAAAATCAAACCCAAAATATCAAATCATGAAATTTATTTAAAAAATAAGATACTTTCTTAAAGTAGGAAGAAGTAGGTTATACAAAATAAAAATTAAAGGAGTAACAAAGAACCATATTAGGACAATATGAGAAAAAAAGGGGGAAAAAAAGGTGGGGGGAATATGTATAGATTTGTAGTGAGAGAAAGGTCCAAGTGATTCCTGTTTCCTTATTTGCCTACGCAGAAAGTACTCCAATATATTTAGGAAGGTTTCTGGACCTATTGTGGGCAGTGTGGGTTCAGCTAACACTCAGGACTTCCCTTGCTCCAGCTTGTGCATTCATGCATGAAAAGTCACTTCAGTGGTGTCCAACTCTGCGACCCTACAGCCGATAGCCCGCCAGGCTCCTCTCTCCATGGGATTCTCCAGGCAAGAATACTGGAGTGAGTTTTCATGCCCTTCTCCAGGGGGTCTTCCCAACTCATGGATCAAACCACATCTCCTACAGCTCCTGTATTGCAGGCAGATTCTTTACTACTGAGCCACAGGGGAAGCCCCACTCCAGCTTAGTCTGGTTCTCAAAGTCTACAGTTGACCCTAAAGCACACAGATTCAGACTAATTGTGGGAATTTAAACTGCCACTTTCAGGGTGTTTTCCCCTTGTTTACTTTGCTCATGCAACCCCTGGTGTTTCGCTTTGGTTTGGATACCACTTCTGTTTTTAAGTCTCTCTCCAGTGTTGGTTCTCTGCCCAGACACCAGGGGGCAAAAGTTGCTGTTTATTAGGGTTTACTTGCTAGTTGAAGTTGAACAGTTCTATGAAGACCTACAAGACCTTCTAGAACTAACAACAACAAAAAAAATGTCCTCTTCATTATAGGGGACTGGAAAGCAAAAGTAGGAAGTCAAGAGATACCTGGAGAAACAGGCAAATTTGGCCTTGGAGTACAAAATGAAGCAGGGCAAATCCTTTTAGAGTTGTGCCAAGAGAACGCACTGGTCATAACAAATACCCCCTTCCAACAACACAAGAGAAGACTCTACACGTGGACATCACCAGATGGTCAATACCAAAATCATATTGCTTATATTCTTTGCGGCCAAAGATGAAGAAGCTCTATACGGTCAGCAAAAACAAGACCAGGAGCTGACTGTGGCTCAGATCATGAATTCCTTATTGCCAAATTCAGATGTAAATTAAAGAAAGTAAGGAAAACCACTAGACCATTCAGGTATGACCTGAATCAAATCCATTATGATTATACAGTGGAAGTGAGAAATAGATTCAAGGGATTAGATCTATTAGACAGAGTAGCTGAAGAACTATGAATGGAGGTTTGTGACATTGTACAGGAGGCAGGGGATCAAGACCACCCCAAGAAAAAAGAAGTGCCAAAAGGGAAAATGGCTGTCTGAGGAGGCCTTACAAATAGCTGTGAAAAGAAGAGAAGCAAAAGGCATAGGAGAAAAGGAAAGATATACACATTTGCATGCAGATTTCCAAAGAATAGCACAGAGAGATAAGAAAACTTTCCTCGGTGATCTATGCAAAGAAATAGAGGAAAACAATAGAATGGGAAAGACTAGAGATCCCATCAAGAAAATCAGAGATACCAAGGGAACATTTCATGCAAAGATGGGCACAATAAAGGACAGAAATGGTATGGACCTAACAGAAGCAGAAGATGTTAAGAAAAGGTGGCAAGAATACACAGAAGAACTATACAAAAAAGATCTTCAGGACCCAGATAACCACGATGGTGTGATCACTCACCTAGAGCCAGACATCCTAGAATGTGAAGTCAGGTGGGCCTTAGGAAACAGCACTACAAACAAACCTAGTGGAGGTGATGGAATTCCAGTTGAGCTATTCCAAATCCTGAAATATGATGCTGTGAAAGTGCTGCACTCAATATGTCAGCAAACTTGGAGACCTCAGAAGTGGCTACAGGACTTCTTTTCAAGGTTCTTACTACAATACTTTAGTTACATTTTGCAGAGTAATTGGTGAGAAGAAATGGTTTCCCAGAAGAACTATTGATTCTGAGTGGCTGTTGATTTGATACAGCTTGCAAGACAAAGCTACTCCAGTGTTTTTGTTGGTTTAAGATCATTACCAACCTGAAGTGACTCTGATTTTCTATTAAACATGAAACAAAGAAATGCAACAACTTTCTTATTATCCATGATTGATCTCACATTTTTCTATTGTTTAGAGCTGAAATTTTTAAATTAGAAAAGAAATATGCCATTTAACAAAACTCATCAAATATCGGATAGAATCTGCCCTGTGCACATGGAGGGGTTGGCACTCCACAAGTCTTTCAGGAATGACAGCCTCCTGATATAGATAAGATCAAGTTATGACAGAGGTGACATTGTGCAAAAACGATGTCTATTTCTAGTCTTGGTTGTGATGTACTATGTACCTTTGGATAAATGATACATTTTCTTTGGCTTTAGATTTCTCATTTATGAAAAAAAAAAAAAGAAAGAAAGCATTGGTCCATCTAAAGGTTCTTAAATTCCTAACATTTTGCAAGTCAAGAGTTAGAAAGACATGAGTTCTATAGCAAAATTAGACTTTTTTTTTTTTTTTTAAAGGTCAATATAGTCAAGAATGGCCTATGAAAATCTTTCAGGAGAAGCAAAAGTTTAATCAGAGTCTTGGGGACTAGGAAAATAAATAAATAGGAGGAAATGAACATTTATTTTAGAGAACAAAAGGTCACAAGCAATTTTATTTATTGTTTCAATAAATATTAAGTGTGCACTAGATGTCAGGTATTGTGCTTAATGCTGGGGATATGAGAGTTAGAAAGACAAATTTGGCTTCTGCCCTTACAGAGATTATATCCAGCAAGTGAAGGACAGTAACAATCATGCATATTTAACAGTGAGGCATTTTGCCTCCTAAAACAGTGTTAAAATGAAGATAATAAGAGATGAGGTTAGATATACGGAGGGTGCCTAATGGTGAAAATCTCAAATCCCAGGTGAAATAAAGTTTCAGTTTGTGTAGGCTGCTATAGAAGATTTCTGAATTGAGATAAGATATAATAATGGGAATATTGAGGGAAAGCAATATGTAGGATGAACTGGAATATCTTTTCCTCAAATTTTAAGTTAACATATTGACCTATTCTAGAGTTTACATGTATAGGATTACTCAGAGACATATGCAGTGGTTCCAATGTGTTCTCTTTACCCATCATCACATAACGACCAAAGTTATGACTGATAATCTACAACTTGGTCAGTATTAGGCCTGCTTTTTGCAATCTGCAGATATGGCCTAGTAGGCAGATGCAATTCACAACACAAGCAGATTGATCTGTTTTACTGAGTGGAACCACATGTGTTTCATGGCAAAGATTAAAGAGTGATTCAGCATTCATGATAAAATGTAGCAACAAAAGGTTAGTGTAACAGTCCTAGAAGTAGAATCATATTGGGAGCAATTGCAGAAGGAAATGGTTTGGATTTATTATCTACATTAAAGATATTGTGGGTCCCATGGATACCAGGAGTGTCATAGAGACCCAGCTAATAGGTTTTTTATTGGATTATTGTCAGATTGCTGCACCTGCTTTGAAAGAGGGAACATTTGCTTTGTTTCCTGGCAGAGACTACAAGCTGTAAAACTGAGAACAATCACTGGGGTTGGAAATGGTACTTATTATTTTTTAGAACTTGTTCAAGGATTACAGGGCTGATCTCCCAAACTGTGGAAGTATATGAGAAATTTAAAAATCCAGAAAATAAAAATGCAGTTTAGAAGTTCACATTATATTTTGGATTCATAATATTCACATAGAAGAAGATTGTCTGGTTAAGAACCCAAAGCACTAAATTTGGTCAGCCAGTCCATTGATTTTGGAGCACGTATGGTTCTAGTCCATGTATCTTCTTCTTACCCACCCAAATAATGATAGTTTTTATTTTACTCTAACTGAGTTCGATCACTATGTTTTGTAGATAGCCAAGGTACAGTTTCTATATGAGTCCTTTTTGGAATTTGGGGATTAATATGCATGAAGAAGGTTGTGTCACAACTGAACTGGAAGTCTGGAGTTTGTTCAATAATTCTAGCACTGGTCTAGAAAAACTACAAAAGCAATTGTAGCTTTTGGTCTAGTCTAGTAATTATATGAGGTAATTATCTAAGGCACCTAATTACTTAAATGAAGTGGTAGCTCAGGTACCACATTCTTTTTCCTTTTCACTAATTATCAAAAGTCTTATTAAAATCCATTGGTTCAATGGATGAATGAACACATAAATAAAGAAAGACAGTAGTGAAAAGTCATACTGTAACTGAAAGAGAGACTGATGGCTTTTTAAGTCATTTTCAGGCCTATCCACAAACTTGTACCTGGAAAAAGGCTAATTTTGAATGAGGCCCTACTTCAGGGACAGTCAATGCTACCACAGGTTTCCATGTAGAAGAAGTTGATCTCACAGATTTCTACCTCCTCTGGGATCTTTCTTAATAAGCAGAGACATTATTTTATAAAAAAAAGTCCATCTAGTCAAAGCTATGGTTTTTCCAGTAGTCGTGTATGGATGTGAAAGTTGGACTATAAAGAAAGCTGAGCGCCAAAGAATTTATGCTTTTGAACTGTAGTATTGGAGAAGACTTGAGAGTCCCTTGGACAGCTAGGAGATCCAACCAGTCCATCCTAAAGGAAATCAGTCCTGAACATTCATTGGAAGGACTGATGTTGAAGCTGAAACTCCAATACTTTGGCCATCTGATTCGAGGAACTGACTCATTTGAAAAGACCCTGATGCTGGGAAAGATTGAAGGCAGGAGGAGAAGGGGATGACAGAGGATGAGGTGGTTGGATGGCATCACTGACTCAATAGACATGAGTTTGAGTAAACTCTGGGAGTTGATGATGGACAAGGAGGCCTGGAATGCTGCAGTCCTTGGAGTCACAAAGAGTCAGACACGACTGAGCAAGTGAACTGAATGGGATCTTTTTGCTTCTGTCAAAAACTTCAGGGGGACCTATGTAGGTTTGCACTGACAGAATTGTTGTTTGTGGAACACCCTGTTGTTAGGTAAGTGATTTCACCTAACTTTGCTCTTTAATAACTTCCACAGACATATAGAATAATGGAGTTTTGAACTACAACATATATCAGAGCATATTTAGGTAGCTGTCAACTATTTTCTCAGAATAACACTATGCACTTAATTGAAACATTTAAACACTTAGTTGAAAAGTGTTTTGATTTTTCACATCTCTTTCCCTGCTTGGCTAGTGACCCTTGGACATGAGAGCAGAGACCATGCCTTATTAATTTTGTTTCCCCTAAATCTATCTTACTGCCTCATATATATTGTTAAGTAAAAGTTAATGACAGATAAAGCATATGAATGGGGTTTCTGGTGGTTCTGTCCTTTTCCACTGCTATTTACCTTTTTTTCCCCAGTGGCCTCTGCTTTCTTTGGTTCATCTCATTTCCCTTTTCAGAGAATTTGTGGTTCATCAGGAGGTTCATAAAAGACAAAGACCTTTTAAGAATTAAAATAATCAAATTTCTTATTTGAAATTTAGACACTGATTTTATACTGGTGGGGATATTTGGGGGCAAGAGTATATATTCCTTAGGCTACACCATGATAGAGAATTTCCTATTTGTACTTCTTTTAAGTTAGGTACAGGTGAATGTGTGCGTGCTAAGTCACTTCAGTCATTTCAGTCATGTCCAATTCTGTGCAACCCTGTGGACTATAGCCTGTGAAGCTCCTCTATCTATGGGATTCTCCAGGCAAGAATACTGGAGTGGGTTGCCTTGCCCTCCTCCAGGAGATCTTCCCAGCCCAGGAATCAAATCTATGTCTCTTAGGTCTCTTGCATCCATAGGCAGGTTCTTTACCACTAGTGCCACCTAGGAAGCCCTACGGGTGAATAGAAGGAACATATTCAGTTCAGTTGCTCGGTTGGGTCCAACTCTACAACCCTATGGACTGAGCACAGCAGGCCTCCCTGTCCATCACCAACTCCCGGAATTTACTCAAATTCATGTCCACTGAGTCAGTGATGCCATCCAACCATCTTATCCTCTGTCGTCCCCTTCTTATCCCACCTTCAATCTTTCCCAGCATCAGGGTCTTTTCAAATGAGTCAGTTCTTTGCATCAGGTGGTCAAAGTATTGGAGTTTCAGCTTCAGCATCAGTCCTTCCAGTGAATATTCAGGACTGATTTCCTTCAGGATGGACTAGTTGGATCTCCTTGCAATCTAAGAGACTCTCAAGAGTCTTCTCCAATACCACAGTTCAAAAGCATCATTTCTTCGGCACTCAGCTTTCTTTATAGTTCAACTCTCACATCCATACATGCTGCTGCTGCTGCTGCTAAGTTGCTTCAGTTGTGTCCAACTCTGTGTGACCCCATAGACAGCAGCCCACCAGGCTCCTCTGTCACTTGGATTATCCAGGCAAGAATACTGGAGTGGGTTGCCATTTCCTTCTCCACACCCATATATGACTACTGGAAAAACCATAACTTTGACTAGATGGACCTTTGTTGGCAAAGTAATGTCTCTGCTTTTTAATATGCTGTCTAGGTTGGTCATAACTTTTCTTCCAAGGAGCAGGCATCTTTTAATTTCATGGCTGCAGTAACTATCTGCAGTGATTTTGGAGCCCCCAAAAATAGTCTCTTACTCTCTCCACTATTTCCCCATCTATTTGCCAGAAAGTGATGGGACCAGATACCATAATCATAGTTTTCTGAATGTTGAGGTTTTTTTTTTTTAAACTTTACAATATTGTATTGGTTTTGCCAAATATCAAAATGAATCCGCCACAGGTATACATGTGTTCCCCATCCTGAACCCTCCTCCCTCCTCCCTCCCCATACCATCCCTCTGGGTCGTCCCAATGCACCAGCCCCAAGCATCCAATATCGTGCATCGAACCTGGACTGGTGACTCGTTTCATACATGATATTATACATGTTTCAATGCCATTCTCCCAAATCTTCCCACCCTCTCCCTCTCCCTCTCCCACAGAGTCCATAAGACTGTTCTATACATCAGTGTCTCTTTTGCTGTCTCGTATACAGGGTTATTGTTACCATCTTTCTAAATTCCATATATATGTGTTAGTATACTGTATTGGTGTTTTTCTTTCTGGCTTACTTCACTCTGTATAATAGGCTTCAGTTTCATCCACCTCATTAGAACTGATTCAAATGTATTCTTTTTAATGGCTGAGTAATACTCCATTGTGTATATGTACCACAGCTTTCTTATCCATTCATCTGCTGATGGACATCTAGGTTGCTTCCATGCCCTGGCTATTATAAACAGTGCTGCGATGAACATTGGGGTACATGTGTCTCTTTCCCTTCTGGTTTCCTCAGTGTGTATGCTCAGCAGTGGGATTGCTGGATCATAAGGCAGTTCTATTTCCAGTTTTTTAAGGAATCTCCACACTGTTCTCCATAGTGGCTGTACTAGTTTGCATTTCCACCAACAGTGTAAGAGGGTTCCCTTTTCTCCACACCCTCTCCAGCATTTATTGCTTGTAGACTTTTGGATCGCAGCCATTCTGACTGGCGTGAAATGGTACCTCATAGTGGTTTTAAGCCAACTTTTTCACTCTCCTCTTTTATTTTCATCAAGAGGCTCTTTAGTTTTTCTTTGCTTTCTGCCATAAGGGTGTTGTCTTCTGCATATCTGAGGTTATTGATATTTCCCCCAGAAATCTTGATTCCAGCTTGTCCTTCATACAGCCCAGCATCTTGCATGGTGTACTCTGCATAGAAGCTAAATAAGCAGGGTGACAATATACAGCCTTGATATACTCCTTTCTTGATTTGGAACCAGTCTGTTGTTCCATGCCCAATTCTAACAGTTGCTTCCTGTCCTGCATACAGATTTCACAGGAGGCAGGTCAGGTGATCTTGTATTTCCATCTCTTGAATAATTTTCCACAGTTTGTTGTAATCCACACAGTCAAAGGCTTTGACATAGTCAATAAAGCAGAAGTAGATGTTTTTTCTGGAACTCTCTTGCTTTGTCGGTGATCCAATGGATGTTGGCAATTTGATCTCTGGTTTCTCTGCCTTTTCTAAATCCAGCTTGAACATCTGGAAGTTTATGGTTCATGTACTGCTGAAGCCTGGCTTGGAGAATTTTGAGTATTACTTTGCTAGTATATGAGATGAGTGCAATTTTGATGTAGTTTGAGCATTCTTTGGCATTGCCTTTATTGGGGATTGGAATGAAAAGTGACCTTTTCCAGTCCTGTGGCCACTTCTGAGTTTTCCAAATTTGCTGGCATACTGAGTGCAGCACTTTCACAGCACCATCTTTTAGGATTTGAAATTGCTCAACTGGAATTCCATCACCTCCACTAGCTTTGTTCGTAGTGATGCTTCCTGAGGCCCACTTGACTTCACATTCCAGAATGTCTGGCTCTAGGTGAGTGATCACACCATCATGATTATCTAAGTCCTGAAGATCTTTTTTGTATAGTTCTTCTGGGTATTCTTGCCATCTCTTCTTAATATCTTCTGCTTCTGTTAGGTCCATACCATTTCTGTCCTTTATTGTGCCCATCTTTGCATTAAATGTTCCCTTGGTATCTCTAATTTTCTTGAAGATCTCTAGTCTTTTCCATTCTATTGTTTTCCTCTGTTTCTTTGCATTGATAATTGTATAGAAGGAACATATTCATTTATATATTAATCAGTCATGACGGACAACCACTCTCTGAGGCCTCAGATAAGCAGATAAAAGCAGGCTTTCTGGTTTATGGTCTGCATTGAGCCCATCTGCCTGTTATTTGGCATAGTTCCTGAAAACATGGTGAGATGTCCTGGAGGGCTAGCATTCAAACCTGATTCACTGGTTCTCTGACTGAGAACCTGGGATCATAGACTTCTAGACTCTCAGACCAACTTTGGAGTGGTGCCTTGAGAACCATTTCCAGTTGTCATTTGTTAAACTGGAGTCTTCCTGTTGATATGATTAGAGAGGAATGCATGCAGTTATTTTGGCATGTCCTTTGCAGCCCTATGCCTCCCTTACAAGGTGAGGAAACACCACTGGATGGGGAATCAAATGGCTTGGATTCCACTACCAAACATGCCTTCAGCCAGCCCTGTGGCTTGTAAAAAAATGGCTTCATTTTACTAAATTCAAGTTTCCTGTTTATAAATTGATATAATTTACTTTTCCCCTCTATTTCTCTGCTATCATTTAATGAAAAACCTCTCTAATTCCATAAACTGATATATTAATATCCCCAGGTCATAGATACTTCTTAAAGAATAGTACTGTGAACACAGAGCTACAGTCATCTGAAAAGTCAACTTATATTCTTGAACATGTTACCCTGATCAAACCAAAAATTTCTAAAGAGCCTGAACATGATTCTGTTGCTGTTCAGTCAGTCAGTCATGTCTTACTCTTTGTGACCCCATGGACTGTAGCACACCAGGCTTTCCTGCCCTTCACTGTCTCCCAGAGTTTGTTCAAACTCACGTCCATCCAACCACCTCATTCTCTGATGTCTCCTTCTCTTGCCCTCAATCTTTCCCAGCATGAGGATCTTTTCCAATGAGTTGTCTCTTCACATCAGGTGGCCAAAGTATTGGAGTTTCAGCATCAGTCCTTCCATTGAATATTCAGGGTTGATTTCCTTCAGGATTGACTGGTTTGATCTCCTTGATGTCCAAAGGACTCTCAAGAGTCTTCTCCAGCACCACATTTCAAAAGCATCAATTCGTCAGTGCTCAGCCTTCTTTATGGTCCAACTCTCACATCCATACATGACTACTGGAAAAACTATAGCTTTGACTATATGGACCTTTGTCAGCAAAGTGATGTCTCTGTTTAAATACGCTGCTTAGGTTCGTCATAGCTTTTCTTCCAAGAAGCAGGTGTCTTTTAATTTTATGGCTGTTGTCACTGTCCACAGTGATTTTGGAGCCCAAGAAAATAAAATCTGTCACTATTTCCATTGTTTACCCATCTATTTGCCATGAAGTGGTGAGACCAGATGTCATGATCTTAGTTTTTTGAATGTTCAATTTTAAGCCAGCTTTTTCACTCTTCTTTCACCTTTATCAAGAGGCCCTTTAGTTCCTTTTCACTTTCTGCCATAAATGTGGTGTCATCTGCATATCTGAGGTTATTGATATTTCTCCTGGCAATCTTGATCCCAGCTTGTGCTTCATCCAGTCCAGAATTTCACATGATATACTCTGCACAGAAGTTAAATAATCAGGGTGACAATATATGGCCTTGATGTACTCCTTTCCCAATTGTGAACCAGTCCATCATTCCATGTCTGGTTCTAACAGTTGCTTCTTTACCTTCATACTCTACAAAGCTCTCCAGGCGTACGCTGGCTACTGGACCTTTGTAATCACTGCTGCCCTGGGCTGCTCAGTATATTCTCTGGACAAGAAAGCAGGTGGATGTGAAGAGCCTCCTCACTGCACTACCTGTTAGCAGAGTGTGTGCTCTGATGAGAGTCTGTCTTCGGAGAAGGAAAGGCTCCAAGAAAAGACACGGGTGAGAGCTGTGGAAGGAGCATTGCACTGCAAGTCAAGAGCACCAGCATCTAGTTCCTCCTAAGCTGTGCAACCATCCTGTGTTGCTGAGCAAATCACCTAGTCTTTGTGACATACAGTTTCAGATGAAGAAGATGATGCATGTGCCACAAGGTTATTAAGAGATTAAAGATATGTAAAATTAGTCAGGAAAAAAGTTAGAATGCACAGGAAAACATGAATTAAGGATGAGAAATCAGGAAATCTTTCAACCAAAAGAAACAAAAAACGTTCATAGGAAGGTGAAAGATTTGGGAGACAGACGATGGTGAGAATTGTACAGCAATGTGAATGCACTTAGTGCCACTGAACTGTACAGTTAAATACGGTTAAGATTTTACACCCGTGGCGGATGCATGTTGATGTATGGCAAAACCAATACAATATTGTAAGTTAAAAATATAAATAAAAAATAATTTAAAAAAAGATTTTAAAAACTTAAGAGTTAAATCCCCAGCTGAAGTTTAAACAAGCCAATATTGTGAGATCTGAAATATAAGGAAGAGAAACAATTACTCCTTGGACTTGGTGACAGTCTCAATTTGACTCCTCCTCCATTCTTGGTGATTTATCATTGTGTCAAATGCTGAGATTGGACACGGCTCTGTTAGCCACAGGATTCAGGGCTTCCTGACTAGTTTTAAGGGGCCTGGAAACTGTTCATATCCCAGAAACCTCAGGTGACCAGAGGGAAATGCTTTTCAGACATTAAATGTTCTCTGAATATATTTTTTTTAATTTTCCCTTTCTCCATTTCTTTTGAAAAGAGTTTATTTAGGAGAGACATCATCAAATGGGAGGTTTCCACAGAGATTTAAATAAAGTGATGGGGTGTCTTAGGAAATCCAGTGTAGAGAAAGGATTGGTGATAAGGGTAAGTGTGATCCATATCAGAGCAGGTCATAGGTTGTGATCCCCTTGTGGTCAGTTTGCAAATCCGTGCTTCAGCACCACAATCCTCACTCTGTTCACTCACACCCATACATGTTGGCAGGCTTGGAGAGACCGTACCATTCAGGGCCACCACTCATGGAACACTTCTGTCATCCAAATCCAACATAAAGCCATAGGTGATAAAGTTCACCCTCAAAATGCCTCAACCAAATGTATCTCCTCTTCTTCAAAATCCATATTTCCCATCTTACTGAATAACGCCAATATGCACTGCATCTCAGAAACCTGGCAGGCCTCCTTCCTTTCTTTGGGCCTTATAGCTAACTGTTCCCCTTAGAGCCCCTCTGTTCTTGTTCAGTTATTCAATTCTCAGCAGAAGAAACTTAACGTCATGTGCTATTGCCAATCATTTTGACTTAGAGTGCTGCAAGAATGGGATGGAAGTGGGAACTGGAAACATAATTACCTTACACCATTCACTTCACAACCCTTATCTCCCTGAGTTCTCAGATAAGTCTATGAAGAGGGCACTAAAAACTCCAATTCTATGATTGTAATGATAATGAGACTAATACTAAGCATTAATCATGTGCTTGGCACTGTGGATCATTTTATACTTACTATTTCTCCTACCTTAAATCTTGCCCCCTTTACACTGGTGTCACACTGAGTCTTAAATTCAATTTTTTGAGTGGCTTTCTTTCATCTTCTTTTCTTTACCCTCATTACATGGAAGGCAAGGGGTTCCTTCAATAATCTGGCTTCTGACTACACCTTCTCCCTTTTGTTGCTACTCCCTGAAGCCCAGAGTACCTTCCTTTTCCTTCCTTTTTCTCTTATACCCACTATACTGACTTTGCACTTTCTTTAATATTTTTGCTCTTGTCCATTTCATCACAGGAGTCTTCTCCCAGTCTGTTTTAGTTTATCTTATAGACACCTGTTATTTTGTCCGGCAACAATGTCTTGTTTTCACTTATCAATGTAGTGTTACCACTTTGATTTTTTTTTTTTTTTTTCTCTCAGTGGGAGCAGTCTGAACAATAGTCTATATGGTGATCTGCTCTCCCTGGAAAAGGGGTGGGCATAGAACTGAGGTTAAGCAAACAAGACTTTCTGGAATCTGTCTTAAATAAAATGATACATGGACCAGGAATGATTGAAGCTGGTTATTCTGATGATTCCTGCTTCCTAAATCCCAAGAAGAGACTTTGCTCTTAGATTTCTGAGGTCTGTTTTTGATCTCCTGAAGTTTCACAAAGCCAGTCAAGTAATCTAACCCCTCCCTCCTTTTGCTTAAGTAAGCACAAGATTTATCAATTTTGTTTCTCTTTTCAAAGAACTAGCTTTTAGTTTCATAGATTTTTTTATTGATTCCTTCAACTCTCTTTCATTTATTCTCTATCTTTATGATTTCTTTCCTTCTGCTGAGTTTTGTTTCTGTTTCTCTAGTTTATTTTTTACTTTTATTTTTCATATGTTTAAAAAATTTTTAACTTAATTTTTTTATAGTATGACCTTGCTGGTTATCTTTTTAAAATATAGCAGTGTGTGCACGTCTATCCCAAATTCCCAGTCTACCTCTCCTGCCTTCTCCTTCTGGTAACCATAAGTTTATTTTCTAAGTATGTTTCTGTTTTGTAAATAAGTTCAATTGTATCATTTTTAAAAGATTCCATATATAAATGATATATATTTGTCTTTTACTTACTTCATTTAGTATGATAATCTTCAAGTTCATCTATGTCGTGGCAAATGGCATTATTTAATGTCAGGTTAGATTTCATATTTGAAAATTTTTTGTTGTTTCCTGAGCTCAGATTGTATTGCTATAAACTTCCCTTTGATACTGTATTCGCTGCATCTCATAGATTTTGAATCATGTTTTCATTTTCATGCGTCTGTAGGCATATTTTTATTTCCTCTTGGATTTCTTCAGTGATCCATTGATTATTTAGTAACATTTTCTTTAGCCTCCATGTGTTTGTATTTTTTACAGATTTTTTTCTTGTAGTTGACTTCTAATTTCATATCATTGTGGTCAGAAAAGATGTTTGATATGATTCAATTTTCATAAATTTACCAAAGTTTGCTTTGTGGCCCAGCATAAAATTTATCCTGGAGAATAGTTCATGTGTACTTGAGAAGTACATATATTCTGCTGCTTTCAAATGGAATTCTCTATAAATATCAGTTAAGTACATCTGGTCTAATGTTGTGTTATTTAAGGCCTGTGTTTCCTTATTGATTTTCTGCCTGGATGATTTTTCCATTGAGGTAAGTTGGGTGTTAAATCCCCCACTATTATTGTGTTGGTGTTGATTTCTCACTTTATGGCTGTTAGCATTTGCCTTATATAATGAGGTGCTTCTATGTTGGGTTCATACATATTTACAGCTATTGTATCTTCTTGATCTCTTGATTATTATGTAGTGTCTTTCTTTTTAAAGTCTATTTTGTCTGACATGAGTATTATTACTCAAGCTTTCTTTTAATTTCCATTTATATGGAATACCTTTTCCATCTCCTAACTTTCAGTCAGCATGTGTCCTTAGATCTGATGTTGGTCTCTTGTAGATGGCATATATGCTTGTCTTGTTTTTGTATCCATTCAACCAGTCTATGTCTTTTGGCTGCATCATTTAATTATTTTTCATGTCAGATGATTATCAGTACATATTTTATTATTCCAATTGTGTTAGTTAGTTTAGATTTGTTTCATTTGGTGATGGGTGGGGAAGCGTGGTGTGTTGCAGTCCATGGGGTTGCAAAGAGTCAGACACAACTAAGCGACTGAACTGAACTGAACTGTTTCTGTAGGTATTTTTTATTCCACTTCTTTTTTGTTCTTTTCTCTTATGATTTGATGTGTTTTGATTGCTATTACTTTTTTGTGTTTGTATCTATTGTAGAATTTTGCTAGGTGCTTCCTGTGAAGTTTTGATAGTCTATATATGTTATATATATATATATATATATAAATGTTATATATTACATATATATATACACACACATGAGATTATTTTAAGTTTTTGCCTTTTAATTTCAAATGCATTTCCAATATATTGCATTTATAGTCTCTTCTTCTCCCAGTTGCTGGATTTGATATCCCACTTATGTGTGGATAGTTTTCTACCTTTACTGTATGTTTGCTTTATCAGTCAGTTTTTCCATTCATTTTTTTTTTTTTCTCCTAGTTGTGGCCTTTTCTTTTCTGCCTAGGGAAGATTCTTTAGCACTTGTAAAGCTGGTTCGGTGGTGATGAGATCTCCAAGATTTTAGCTCTTGTCTGTAAAATTTTTTATTTCTCTGTTGAATCTGAATAAGAGCCTTGATGTATAGAGTATTCTTATTTGTAAGTATTTACTGCTCATTACTTTAAATGTATTATGCCACTCCCTTCTGACCTGCAGAGTTTCTGCTGAAATATTAATATTAGCTGATAACCTTATTGAGAGTCTCTTGTATATTATTTGTTACTTTTATCTTGTTGCTTTTAATATTTTCTCATTTTTGTCAATTTGATTATGTGTCTTGGCATGTTCCTACTTGAGTATATCTTATGTGGGACTCTCTGTGCTTCCTGGGCTTTTGTGAGTGTTTCTCTTCCTATGTTAGAGATGTTTCTGGATGTTATCTCTTCAAATATTTTTTCAGTACCTTTTTCTCTCTTCTTCTGGGACTATTAATACAAAGGTTAGTGTGTTTAATGTTGTCCCGAGGGGCCTTACGCCTTCGCTGGTGTCTTAGATGGTAAAGAATCTGCCTACAATGCAGGAGACCCAGGTTCAGTCCCTGGATCGGGAAGATCCCCTGGAGATGGGAATGGCTACCCACTCTAGTATTCTGGCCTGGAGAATTCCATGGACTGTATAGTCCATGGTGTTGTAAAGAGCTGGACACGACTGAGCAACTTTTACTTAATTTAACTTAGGCTCCTGCTAGCCTGAGTCATGGAGGCCTTTTATTTTTGGTTCAGTTGAAATAAGATTACCTTTTTGCAACTTGAGACAGTCTGGTCATTGATGATCTGGCTAGCAGCAATGCTCAGACATACAGGTGTATTTCTATTCTCCACTTCGGCCTATTGTGTTCCTTCAGTCTACAGCACACTCACTCACCAGTTGCTACACTCTCTGGATGATCTGCTCCCTGGGTGCCACTATCAAGCCAGGAGCCCATTTATTGCCACATTTGTTGGAAGTTCTCTTTCTGGTTTTACTTTAGCCTCCACAATGTAATAAACTGCTCACTCAATTTCTGATTTCTGCTGGGGTATTCCCTTCACTCTCCAGTCTCAGGAGTCCTTTCTGACACTCATTCAGGTGCTATCTCTCAATAAGTACCCTTTCAGAATTCCACTGCTTCCATTTTATGTAGGCAGTATCACAAAATCACTTACCAGTGTAAAGAGGATTATTCTCTGATATTTCTATTTACCTTAAGGCCAGGAACTTAGGCAGCCTGTGTGTTTAACAATGAATCAAATTACTATCCAAAAAATTCTATTTAGTGATGATTAAAGCAATATAATTAAAGTGAAAAGAAGGCTCTACTCATGCATATGGAACATGAATGCTCTCAATTAATCAACTCATTTTTATTATTAAATATTTATTGAACACCCACAGTGCAGAAGGCACAAAATTCTGAGAGAACACACCAAAGACATGGTCTTTTCCCTTTGGGAATTTGCTATCTAAAGCAATTTAGACTGTAACTCATGACAATATGCTCTTGCTGTGATTTTCTGTAGATTAAAAAAGGGTGAAATTCAAAGCAGCTCTGAGCTCTAATTTAATCTACTACTTACTCCACTACTCATATTTCAAATTCTCAGCTTTATTTTCTGCTAGCTTAATGAGTATTCCTCCCATCCTTTAAGACTCAGCAAAATGCTCACCTCCTCTATGAAACCTACCCTGACTATTCTAGCAGAACTGATGACTTTTTTCATACTTTAAACAGCAGTTCAGTTCAGTTCAGTTCAGTTGCTCAGTCATGTCCGACTCTTTGTGACCCCATGAATTGCAACATGCCAGGCCTCCCTGTCCATCACCAACTCCTGGAGTTCACTCAAACACATCCATCGAGTCGGTGATGCCATCCAGCCATCTCATCCTCTGTCATCCCCTTCTCCTCCTGCCCCCAATCCCTCCCAGCATCAGAGTCTTTTCTAATGAGTCATCTCTTTGCATGAGGTGGCCAAAGTACTGGAGTTTCAGCTTTAGCATCATTCCTTCCAAGAACACCCAGGACTGATAACAACACAATGTGTGTCTATTAATCTCTTCATAAAAGTGAAAGTGAAGTCTCTCAGTCATGTCCGACTCTCTGTGACCCCACGGACTGTAGCCTACCAGGCTCCTCCATCCATGGGATTTTCCAGGCAAGAGTACTGGAGTACTGGAGTGGGATCATTCTCCAGGGGATCTTCCTGACCCAGGGATGGAACCCAGGCCTCCTGCATTGCGATTGCGGGCAGACGCTTTACCGTGTGAACCACCAGGAAAGTCCAAGTGTCACTCTTTGTAACATCTTACAATTTACCTTATTCATGTTTCCATCCCACCACCACTAAGACTCAATTTTTGAGAACTTGAAGCATATTTTTCATCTTCGTATTTGTAATGTCACTCTTTGAGACTGGATCTCATTCTTGAGAATCTGATAATCATCTGCTTATTTATTCAGTAAATTAAAAACCAATTGTGTGCTAAGCACTATTGTGTTCAGGTTGTATACCTGTGGACATAGTACATCCTTCACCTGGTAACACTTAAGATTTAGCAAAGAGGGAAAATGATAAGCAAGTACTGAAGGATTATATGATGCCTCTTTTGCTAGGACAAAAGGCCTTCCTGACTTAAGTGTCCTGGGAACCCATCCTGCCAAACTTTTATGAATATGGAAGCAAAAGGGAGAAGGCAAGAGGGGAAGGAGGGGAAGGAGTCAAAGGCTGTGGTCCAGGAACTGGACACTATGTTCTGCTTGGTTATTATTTGCATTTCACAATATGAGACTCATTCATTTCATTTTATAGCCTTGCTTAAACTTAAATATATATACATATATATGTTTGTGTGTGTGCATTAACCTTCCTTAATTTTTTTTTTTTGGTTAATGATTGTGAAAAATATAGAAATAAAAATCAGCTCTATTGTTTTCTTTTCCATACTCATTCACTCTATTCTGGATGGCACTTCGTTTTCACAACCAGTAGTCAAAAAAGGCTTCACTTTCATGCATTGGAGAAGGAAATGGCAACCCACTCCAGTTTGTTCTTGGAGTGTTCTTGCCTGGAGAATCCCAGGGACGGGGAGCCTGGTGGGCTGCTGTCTATGGGGTCGCACAGAGTCGGACACGACTGAAGCGACTTAGCAGAAGCAGTCAAAAAAGAGCTAGAATGTAGATCCCTAAGGATTGGAAAAATCCCTAGGATTGGAAAAATGAGAAAATGAGTTTTTGTCTGAAACATAGAGACTGGGGAGAGAAGACTGCAGATGAACCTGATTCTTTTTGGTCTGTCTTTTGAGATTAGACCCTTCACTTTTTCACATTCTTAGACTTTTGTATTAGACTTTTCACATTCTTTTCTTTCTTCTTTTTTTGCCTCATTCATTGATGAGGTAGTAGCTTTGGTATGTCATTCACCATCCCTGTCATGATGTAAAATGAATGGACTTTGGAATTGTTATGGTACCCCTTTGGCAAACCTGGTGTAGTGTTTCCCAGTGAATGTCAACTCCTGCCCCTGCCCTCAGCTACCTTTTTCTATTTCTCATAGCGATCATTTCATCATGAGTTGTGCAGTACTTATGACTGACAAAGATTTGTGAGTCCTTCACCAAGACATGGCAATTCAATTACATATCAAACATTTGAGACTGTACAAAGGAAATTAGCAGATCTCAACATCAATGAGTAGTCCCTTTCATTCCTGATGGGTACTTTCTAGCAAAGATTCTTGGTTGTACCTCTACATCTGGCTCAGTATCAGGAGTACAGGGTGGAGCCTAGGATTATAGATCAAGTCGTAGTCTGAGATTCCATTTTCCAATGAATTCTTGAGGAAATGGATCTCATGTATGTCCATATGTGCTTCACCACATACCTTGATGCCCTAAGCAATTCTGGGTGGCATTCTGCCTTCCAACATGATATGTAGCACAACCATAATGGGGGAGGGGTCATACTTCACTACTCATGGCACCCTAGACAGATTCAGAAAAACAGGGTCATAGGTCTCAGATGCTGCAGACACTGTAGCCTAAGCCCTCCATCCAAATCGGTCTTATATTTTGATTTACATAGTGTTTGTGCTTTTTCTCCCCTTAGCTATATCTTGACTATGTTTTAAATTCAGAGATTGTGTCTCATGGTTTTTAATATTCTTTTGAGCACTGAGCTCAGCACACTAAATGTCTAGGAAAATTTGTTTTGTTATAAATTAAAAGGTACAGATTATAACAAGAGACAGATTAAATCCAATCACAAATAAAGACTTTTAGCCAAGCTCCTTTTTGAAAGTAAGGAATTATCGTTGATAATACATTTCATGAAATATCTGTATCTTATCAACATCATGTAGTGATTTGTGGTTGTATCATATATAAAGCAACACCAAGGCAAGGCCATTTATGAGACAATGCCTGATTTAGTTTTTAAAGGAAGGCATATGCCCTATTTTGCTCAGACAAATACCTCAGGTGCTCTGGCTCAGATTGCAAATTTTTTTCTTTTCTGGAGAGAAGCAGCTCTTATTTGGCTCTATCTTTATGGTTGTTCAGTCACTAAGTCATGTGGTCTTTGTGACCACACTGACTGTAGCTCACAGGTTCCTTGGTCCTCCACCATCTCTTGGAGTTTGCTCAAGTTCATGTCCAATGAGTCAATGTTACTATCTAACCATCTTATCCTCTGTCTGCCCCTTCTCCTTTTGCTTTCAATCTTTCCTAGCATCAGGGTCTTTTCTGATAAGTCGGCTCTTCACATCAGGTGGCCAGAGTATTGGAGTTTCAGCTTTAGCAACAGTTCTTCCAATGAATAAACCGTAGATTTGACTATATGGACTTCTGTCAGCAAAGTGATGTCTCTGCTTTTTGATATGCTTCACAGGCAGATTCTTTACCAAGTGAGCCACGGTGAAGCCCAAACTTCCCAGCGGGGAGGCTCAAAGACACTGAAGCATTGCAGGTGACTGTTCTAGGAGTTATTATCTTTGTCTAATTACAAAATTCTCTACAATAGGAGAAATATATCCATTTTTAAATTGAGAAAGCCAAAGCTCAGAAAGTTTAAATGACTAATTTAAAGTCACATAGCAACACTTGGCCAGGTCATGGATACTCTTCAGGTTTTATCAACTCTATGCATGAATGCTGACTATTAGACAAAATGGGCCTATGATCCATGGAGGCTTCTGGGTATAAACACCCCGTTTGGCTGGGTCAGGCCTGAGATTTCACATATTGTTCTTTCTTTCCCTGGAAGGTGGTTGTTACTACAGCCACTTCCAAACTATTCCTATAATATTTTCCATCCTAAATCCCAGAAAAACTGAGAACACAGGGTGGGCCTCTGCCCCTCCTGTGAATCTCCAGGCTTGCTGCTATTTACTTAATGATTAATCCTTCAGCACTGCCTTGTTAAACAGAAAGGTAATCTTTTCCTCCTGTCTGGACTGGACAGGCTCCCAGTTCCAGTCAGGTACCTTCAGGCCATGGAACTGAACATATAATATGCCTTTTGTGTTAGCCTTTGGAAACTGAGCTTCAGTGGAGGGGAGTGAAGTGTACTCTTTGCACTGGATTTTCTTCTGTGGAAGAAGAAAGTGGATTTTTGGAAACTGAACTTGGGTGGAGGGGAGTGAAGGGTACTCCTAGCACTGGATTTTCTTTTGTGGAAAAAGCAGTGGGGTTTTCTTACAGCTTTGGGGTCAAATGGAGGACTTA
Organism: Bos mutus; assembly: GCF_027580195.1. Taxonomy (NCBI): domain Eukaryota; kingdom Metazoa; phylum Chordata; class Mammalia; order Artiodactyla; family Bovidae; genus Bos; species Bos mutus. The sequence continues at coordinate 44,128,043 of NC_091640.1, read as the reverse complement.
GTGTGAATTTTAAGCTTTCAAGTCAGAGAGAGCCAAAAGAGGATTGAGTATCAACAGCCTCATATGCATGTGTATCTATTTACTTTAAATACCCTAAATCACTGAAAAATCAAACTGAAAAATCAAATTATTACTTTGTAGCTGCTGATTTCACAAATAATTACTTTTAATATGATCATTACAGATAAATTGTCAATATCTATAGTGTGGTTAAATTCACTATAAATAATTTCAATCTGGGCACCTAAATATTCCTTTCTAACCTAGAGTTAATTGACTGCCAATAAGAAGGTAGAGGAATTTTTTTTTTATTGATGCCACACCAATATGGGAAATGTTTGTGAACTGGGACCTTCAGTGACCTGGGAGGAAAAAAAAGAAATAAACAACTTATCCCCACCCAGGTGAGAGAAGAGATTTTCTAACAAGGAAAGTTAGATTTTTAGTGGATTTTTTTTTCTGCTTCCAATAAAAATGGAAAACTTCAGCCTCCTGCAAGTTTGTGGGATTTCCCTGTGAGTGTGTAATGGGTTTGATTGGAAAATCTGTCACTGTGGCCTCCCTAATGAAGGTGGTCACTCTCACCTTAACAACCTTCGATGCTGTCAAGAATTCTTGTTGTTGTTTAGTTGCCAAGTCGTATATGACTCTTTGTGACCCCATGGGCTGTAGCCCACTAGGTTCCACTGTCTATGCAATTTCCCAGGGAAGAATACTGGAGTGGGTTGCCATTTCCTTCTCCAGGGGATCTTACCAACCCAAGGACCAAATCTGCATCTTCCGTGAATCTCCTGCAAGGCAGGCAGATTCTTTTGCTGTTGATCCACTGCGGAAGCCCACTGTTAGGAATTGAACCTTCCTAACCATTTTTCTTTTCTTTTCATATCCTGATTATGGACTCAATTAATATTGTTCTTGAAGGATTTCTATAAAATCAAAATGCAAGCAAAACCAAAAATTAATCATGAGATGAAACTATGCTTTGCAGAACTGCTCCATATGCAATCAGGCCAGACTCATCAACTCTTACTGCTGTTGTTCAGTTCTTAACTCATCTCCAACTCTTTGCCACCCCATGGATTGCAGTATGTGCCAGGCTTCTCTGTCTTTCACTATCTCCAGAGCTCACTCAAATTCATGTCCATTGAGTCAGTGATGCTGTCTAACTATCTCAACTTCTACTGCCCTCTTCTTTTCCCCATCAATCTTTCCCAGCATCAAGGTTTTTTCCAATGAGTCAATTCTTCACATCAGGGCATCAAAGTATTGGAGATTCAGCTTCAGCATCCAGTGAACACTCAGGGTTGATTTCCTTTAAGATTGACTGGTTGATCGCCTTGCAGTCCAAGGGACTCCGAAGCATCTTCTCCAGCACCACAATTCGGAAGCATCAATTTTTCAGCACTCAGCCTTCTTTATGGTCAAACTTCCACACCTGTACATGACTACTGGGAAAACTACACTGTTCTTGCTGTTCAGTCACTCAGTTGTGTCCAACTCTGTGACCCCATGGACTGCAGCCTGCCAGGCTTCCCTGTCCTTCTCTTCTCTTCCCTGTTCTTCTCCTGGAGTTTGCTCAAGCTTATATCTATTCAGTTGGTGATGCCATCTAACCATCTCATCCTTCTCTTTCTCCCTCTGCCCTCAATCTTTCCCAGCAACAGGGTCTTTTCCAAAGAATCAGATCTTTGCATCAGGTAGCCAAAATATTGGAGTTTCAGCTTCAGCATCAGTCCTTCTGATGAATATTCAGGATTCATTTCCCTTAAGATTGACTGGTTTGATCTCCTTGCTGTCCAAAGTACTCTCAAGAGTCTTCTCCAGCATCACAGTATGAAAGCACCAGTTCTTCAGCATTCAGCATTCTTTATGCTCCAACTCTTCATCTATATGTCACTACTGGAAAAACCATAGCTTTGACTAGGAGGACTTTTGTTGGCAAAGTGATGTTTCTGCTTTTTAATGCACTGTCTGTGTTTGCCATAGCTTTTCTTCCAAGAAGCAAGCATCTTTTAATTTCCTGGCTTCAGTCACATTCCACAGTGATTTTGGAGCCCAGGAAAATAAAGTCTGTCACTGTTTTCATTGTTTCCCCATCTATTTGCCTTGAAGTGATGGGACTGGATGCCATAATCTTAGTTTTTGAATGTTGAGTTTTAAGCCAGCTGTTTCATTCTCCTCTTTCACCCTCATCAAGATGCTGTTTAATTTCTCTTCACTTTCTGCCATTAGAGTGGTATCATCTGCATATCTGTGGTTGCTGACATTTCTCCTGGGAATCTTGATTCCAGCTTGTGATTCATCCAGCCCACCACTTCACATGATGTACTCTGCAAATAAGCTAAATAAGCAGCATCACTTTAACAGCATCACCTTTTAGGATTTGAAATAGCTCAGTTAGAATTCCATCTCCTCCACTAGCTTTGTTCACAGTAATGCTTCCAGCTGAGTTATTTCAAATCCTAAAGATATGCTGTTAAAGTGCTGCACTCAATATGCTAGCAAATTTGGAAAATGCAGCAGTGGCCAGAGAACTAGAAAAGGTCAATTTTCATTCCATTCCCAAAGAAGGGCAATGCCAAAGAATGTTCAAGCTACCACACAACTGAACTCACTCACATGCTAGTAAGTTAATGCTCAAAATCCTTCAAGCTAGGCTTCAACAGTGTGTGAATCAAGAAATTATAGATGTATAAAATGGATTTGGGAAAGGCAAAGGAACCAGAGATCAAATTGCCAACATCTGTTGGGTCATAGAAAAGGCAAGAGAATTCCAGAGAAACATCTACTTCTACTTCATTGACTATGATATGGCTTTTGATTGTGTGGATCACAACAAATGGTGGAAAATTCTTAAAGAGATGGGAACATCAGAGCACCTTACCTGCCTCTTGAGAAACTGTATGCAGGTCAAGGAGTAACAGTTAGAACCAGACATGGAACAATGGACTGGTTCCAAATTGGGAAAAAAGTACATCAAGACTATATATTGTCACCCTGCTTATTTTTACAAAGTGGTTGTTTAGTTGCTAAGTCATGTGACTCTGTGCTCCCATAGACTGCAGCCCTCCAGGGTCCTCTAGCCCATGGGATTTTCCAGGAAAGAATAGTGGAATGGTTTGCCATTTCCTTCCCCAGGGAATCTTCCTGACACAGGGGTCAAACCTGAAGCTCTTGTGTCTCCTGCATTGGCAGGCAGGTTCATTACACTGAGCCACCAGGGAAGTCCCATCATGTGAAATGCCAGGCTGGATGAAGCACAAGCTGGAATCAAGATTGCTGGGAGAAATACCAATAAACTCAGATATGCAGACGACAGAAAACCTTATGACAAAAACCGAAGAGGAACTAAAAAGCCTTTGATGAAGGTGAAAGAGGGGAGTGAATAAGCTGGCTTAAAACTCAACATTCCAAAAACTACAATCATGGCATCCAGTCCCATCACTTCCTGGCAAACAGATGGGAAAACAATGGAAACAGTGACAGTTTTTATTTTGGGGAGCTCCAAAATCACTGTAGACAGTGACGACAGCCATGAAAATAAAAGATGCATGCTCCTTGGAAAAGAAGTTATGACAAACCTAGATAGCATGTTAAAAAGTGGAGAAAACACTTTGCCGACAGAAGTCCATATAGTTAAAGCTATGATTTTTCCAGTAGTCATGTATGGATTTGAGATTTGGACCATAAAGAAATTCTTTGGTTGAGCACCGAACAATTAATGCTTTCAAAATGAGGTATTAGAGAAGTCTCTTGAGAGTCCCTCAGATAGCAAAGAGATCAAACCAGTCAATCCTGAAGGAAATCAACCCTGAGTATTCATTTGATACACCGATGCTAGGAGAGGACAGAGTATGAGATGGTTGGATGGTATCACTGACTCAATGGACATGAGTTTGAGCAAATTCTGAGAGATAGTGAAGGACAGGGAAGCCCGGCATGCTGCAGTCCATGGGGTTGCAGAGAGTTGAACATGACTGAGTGACTGAACAACAACAATAACAATGCTTCCTAAAGCCCACTTGACTTCACACTATAGGATATCTGGCTCTATGTAAGTGGCCATTCTGTCATTGTTATCCTGGTCATTAAGACTGTTTTGTATAGTTCTTCTGGGTATTCTTGCCATGTCTTCTTAATCTTTTCTGCTTCTGTTAGTCTTTACTATTTCTGTCCTTTATTGTGCCCATCCTGGCATGAAATTTTCCCTTGATATATCCAAATTTCTTGAGGAGATCTCTAGACTTTCCCATTCTATTGTATTCCTCTACATCTTTACATTATTCATTTAAGACTTTCTTATCTCCTTGCTGCTCCCTGGAGCTCTGCATTTGGTTGGGTATATCTTTGCCTCTCTTCTTTGCTTTTTACTTTTCACATCCACAACTGAGTGTCATTTCCCTTTCAGCCCAGTCACTTTATTTTTTTTTGAAGCTGTTAATAATTGCCCTCTGCTCTTCCCCAGTAGCATATTGGACACCTTCTGACCTGGGAGGCTTGTCTTCCAGTGTCATATCTTTTTGCGTTTTCTTACTATTCCTGGCGTTCTTTCGGCAAGAATATTAGAGGGGTTTGCTGTTCCCTTCTCCTATGCACCACACTTTGTCAGAACACTTCACTACAACCTGCCCATCTTGGATGGCCCTGCATGACATGGTTCATAGTTTCATTGAGTTATGCAAACCCTTTGACCACAACAAGGCTGTGATTCAGGAAAGGGTCATCAACTCTTTCGGGGCATATATATCTTCAGGATGAAGATGGCTGATAAGGAATGTGGATTGAGAACAACCTTGATGTTGCATCCTTCTTGATGAGCACCAAGCACCACTTTTTCAGTGAATCCCTGACCACTGTACATGTGAACTTCTTTTTCTGAAGGACCTTTCTAAGCCATACCTGTACTTTTTTTCTTATGTATATAAACATTATTTCTATATCAAATAATCATAGAGAGAGGAAATACTTTGAAAATCTTATATCTCCTTAAGCTCCTCACACAAAATCTTGTATATTGCCTTTGCTTAGAAATTATTTATAGTTTTATGATTTGGTTGAGTTCTAAGTCATGAAAAGAGCACTGTTAGAAATTCAGTCAGCTAGAACTATTTTGTCCCAAATATTTGCAGAAGTTTGTGTAATGTGTAGGAGTACTGTGAAAAGTAGATGGCATAATTCCTGTGCTTGGAGAATTTCTAAAAGGGAATATATTCTGTGCATTTTACCTATCCTTAGAGAAATAGCTGCAGACTTAGATAAAGAATCAGTTCAGTTCAGTTCAGTCTCTCAGATGTGTCCGACTCTTTGTGACCCATGAATTGCAGCACGCCAGGCCTCCATGTCCATCACCAACTCCCGGAGTTCAATCAAACTCATGTCCATCAAGTCAGCGATACCATCTAGCCATCTCATCCTCTGTTATCCCCTTCTCCTCCTGCCCACAATCTCTCCCAGCATCAGAGTCTTTTCCAATGAGTCAATTCTTTGCATGAGGTGGCCAAAGTATTGAAATTTCAGCTTTAGTATCAGTCCTTCCAATGAACACCCAGGACTGATCTCCTTTAGATTGGACTGGTTGTATCTCCTTGCAGTCCATAGGACTCTCAAGAGTCTTCTCCAGCACCACAGTTCAAAAGCATCAATTCTTCAGCACTCAGCTTTCTTCACAGTCCAACTCTCACATCCATACATGACTACTGGAAAAACCATAGCCTTGACTAGACGGACCTTTGTTGGCAAAGTAATGTCTCTGCTTTTGAATATGCTATCTAGGTTGGTCATAACTTTCCTTCCAAGGAGTAAGCATCTTTTAATTTCATGGCTGCAGTCACCATCTGCAGTGATTTTGGAGCCCCCAAAAATAAAGTCTGGCACTGTTTCCACTGTTTCCCCATCTATTTCCCATGGATGTGACCAGATGCCATGATCTTAGTTTTCTGAATGTTGAGCTTTAAGCCAACTTTTTCACTCTCCTCTTTCACTTTCATCAAGAGGCTTTTTAGTTCCTCTTCACTTTCTGCCATAAAGAATAAATGTATTTAATTAATTAACTAATTAAAAACAAATAAAATTTTAAAATAAAGTTACCTGTTATTACAATTGGCTCTTGGTAGCCCTTGGGTTTATTTAATACAGTGAAATCAAGTATGTTAATTTTAGCTGAGATAAGAATAACAAGCACTTCCCAAAGAGGAATAAAATAAAGTACTCCATTGTGTTTGGTCTTGACATACTCAAATATTTTATATCTACCTTAGTGAGCATTCAGTGCCAACTATTGGGGTAGATGCTGGAAACTCAAAGACAATTAACTTTGGAGAAAAGGGAACCCTCTTATACTGTTTGTGGCAATGCAAACTAGTACAGCCACTATGGAGAACAGTGTGGAGATTCCTTAAAAAACTGGAAATACAACTGCCTTATGATCCAGCAATCCCACTGCTGGGCATACACACTGAGGAAACCAGAATTGAAAGAGACACGTGTACCGCAATATTCATCACAGCACTGTTTATAACAGTCAGGACATGGAAGCAACCTAGATGTCTGTCAGCAGGCAAATGGATAAGAAAGCTGTGGTACATATACACAATGGAATATTACTCAGCCATTAAAAAGAATACATTTGAATCAGTTCTAATGAGGTGGATGAAACTGGAGCCTATTATACAGAGTGAAGCAAGCCAGAAAGAAAAACACCAATACAGTATACTAATGTAACCCACTCCAGTACTCTTGCCTGGAAAATCCCATGGACGGAGGGGCCTGGTGGGCTGCAGTCCATGGGGTCGCTAGGAGTCGGACACGACTGAGCGACTTCACTTTATTTTTTCACTTTCATGCATTGGAGAAGGAAATGGCAACCCACTCCAGTGTTCTTGCCTGGAGAATCCCAGGGACGGGGGAGCCTGGTGGGCTGCCATCTATGGGGTCACACAGAGTTGGACACGACTGAAACGACTTAGCAGCAGCAGTAGCAGCAATGCATATATATGGAATTTAGAAAGATGGTAACAATAACCCTATATGCAAGACAGCAAAAGAGATACAGATGTATAGAACAGTCTTTTGGACTCTGTGGGAGAAGGTGAGGTGGGATGATCTGAGAAAATAGCATTGAAACATGTATATTATCATATGTGAAACAGATCACCAGTCCAGGTTCGATGCATGAGACAGGGTACTCAGGCTGATGCACTGGGATGACCCAGAGGGGTGAGATGGGGGGGAGGTGGGAGGGGAGTTCAGGGTTCAGGAAACACATGTAAACCCATGGCTGATTCATGTCAATGTATGGCAAAAATCACTACAATATTGTAAAGTAATTAGCCTCCAATTAAAATAAATAAATTTTTTAAAAAGATAATTAACTTGCAATTGCTTATCATCATAATTATCAAGATATTTTAGTAGGTACTGAATTTTCCTGTTTAGTTATGCTTTGCAGAAGTAGAAACTGAACTCAGTTCATGGAAGTTGTCATGGAGCATTATGGCTACCATGGGAAGACTTTAAGTGTCCTTGGACCTCAGTTATCTTACTTATAAAATGGGGCTTATGATACCTGTCTCTTTCAACTAGCTGGGTTATTGTTAGAGGGAAATGAAATAGACAGATGCTAAGCATATTAAAAAGCAGAGACATTACTTTGTCAACAAAGTCTAGTCAAGGGTATGGTTTTTCCAGTGTCATGTATGGATGTGAGAGTTGGACTATAAAGAAAGCTGAGCACCAAAGAATTGATGCTTTTGAACTGTGGTGTTGGAGAAGACTCTTGAGAGTCCCTTGGACTGCAAGGAAATCCAACCACTCCATCCTAAAGATCAGTCCTGGGTGTTCATTGGAAGGACAGATGTTGAAGCTGAAACTCCAATACTTTGGCCACCTCATGCAAAGAGTTGACTCATTGGAAAAGACCCTGATGCTAGGAAGGATTGAGGGCTGGAGGAGAAGGGGACGACAGAGGATAAGATGACTGGATGGCATCACTGACTCAATGGGCATGAGTTTGGGTGAACTCCAGGAGTTGGTGATGGACAGGGAGGCCTGGTGTGCTATGATTCATGGGGTTGCAAAGAGTCAGACACGATTGAGTGACTGAACTGAACTGAAGATTCTCAAATAAGTTAGCAATTTTCTGACTCAGAAGGCATAGTTTTTAATTATTCACAATTTCCATTGAGTTGTACCACCATTTTAGTAACTAGTCTCCACAGAGGAATAGGTCATGGTGATTGGTCTCTGAAAAACTGAAGTCTAGAATGGAATGGATCCCAAGACCTATATTTGGCTCAAGTCTAACTTGTAGCCTTGGAACAAAGAGGGAGCAATACTCCCCCTTCTAAGGCCCATGGCATGTCTACTTCTCAGATGTTCCTGGGCAAAGTTCACTGGTGGGAAGGATAAAATCAGAGACATCCCCAGAGCAGACATTGTACATCTGTCTGCAAAGTGATGTCATCCTCCAGTTTACATACCTATCTGGAGTGTGTAAATGTTTCCAAACCATATTGGGAGAAGGTTTTAAACAAAAATTGGGGGCCCTTCTCTAGATTTATCCCTTACTCTATCCCTCTGTTACTACTATCTGTATACTACATATTTGACAAAAAGGGGCAAGTGTCAAAGCATGGAAGCTTATTTTGAGATCCTGGGATGTTGGCATGCATATTGCTTCATGAACAGGGGATGATCTAAATGTTGAAAAGATGGGTGGTTAGTGTGTGAAATCACCACTTACATTTCTCTCACTTTGGCTGAGACCAAAGTGATTGTTATGAATCTCAGTGAAGATGAAAAAATCCTTCTATTTTGTGATCAGTTCTTCATCCCCTGGCTCTCCATGCCAGTGCAGAACAACATATGGATTGCTTAATACAACATGTTATCACATCATCCTCTCCACCCTGGAGTTACGAATATATTCTATGAACTGCTTTTCTCTTCCTCTGAGTCTTAGATAAAAGGTGCCATATCCATGTGAAAAATCCAACTTAAAATTCTAGACTGTTCTATCTTCTCCTTTTCTCTAAGAACTAGCTTTAACAAACTTTTGCTTTTCTATTTTTTATCTTATTTTCTTATGTCTCTTAAAATATGCTTTTGTTTTTAATAATGTAAAAAGAGAAATAAATTATGTTTAATGCTTACTGATATCATACTATTTTATTGGTTTCATACAGAGGTGCTGTATGAATATAAACTCATTTAATCTTCACAATAAGCCTTGAGGTATTAGAGATGAAGAAACTGAGGAACAGAGAAATACTCTCTGTGTGGCTGAAGTCAGAGAGCTGGTGGGAAACAATGGTGCTGGAATTTGAATCTGGGCAGTCTAGCTTCAATTATCACATTCTATAATCATCAAAAATCACATGACCAAATAAGTAAATTCTGTGTCTATGGAATATACAAAAGGACAGTGAGAATTTGCACAAAAAAGTTCTAGCTCTGGCAACCACAGACATTATAGGCAAGTACATGCAGAAGGAGGGCCAGATTAGAGTCTGTGCTGTCCCCACGGTAGGTCCAGAAAACAGTACAGTATCGGAGGGCCTCCTAAGGAGGTGGAGGTGTTACTATCACTCTCTATATATATTTCTCCATTTTCCCTTTTTTTTCTTTTCCTCTTCATGTTGTTCTCATGTTCTTTCTTTAATTCCTTTTTTACAACTATTTTTTTTCCATTTTTAAAACGCCTTATTTTTAAGTAAATTAATTTTATTTATTTGTTTCCTAATTTTTACACTATTACTTAGATATATTAAATTGTTTGCCATGTTTTGGATTTTGTAGTTTTGCTAGTCTAGTTTTTAGTATTCATTTTCATTTCAGTTCAGTTCAGTTGCTCAGTCATGTCCAACTCTTTGTGACCCCATGAATCACAGCACGCCAGGCCTCCCAGTCCATCACCAACTCCTGGAGTTCACTCAAACTCATGCCCATTGAGTTGGTCATGCCATTCAGCCATCTCATCCTCTGTCGTCCCCTTTTCCTCCTGCCCCCAATCCTTCCTAGCATCAGAGTCTTTTCCAATGAGTCAACTCTTTGCATGAGGTGGCCAAAGTATTGGAGTTTCAGCTTCAACATCAGTCCTTCCAATGAACACCCAGGACTGATCTCCTTTACGATAGACTGGTTGGATCTCCTTACAGTCCAAGGGACTCTCAAGAGTCCACAGTTCAAAAGCATCAATTCTTCAGCACTCAGCTTTGTTCACAGTCCAACTCTCACATTCATACATGACTACTGGAAAAACTATAGCCTTGATTACATGGACCTTTGTTGGTAAAGTAATGGCTCTGCTTTTGAATATGCTATCTAGGTTGGTCATAACTTTCCTTCCAAGGATTAAGCTTCTTTTAATTTCATGGCTGCAACCATCATCTGCAGTGATTTTGGAGCCCACCCCCCCCAAAAAAAGTCTGACACTGTTTCCACTGTTTCTCCATCTATTTGTTTAGGGGTTTGTTTACTGGCTTGATTGCTCTCTGCTTTTTAATCTTTTGTTTTCATCTTTTTATTCCTCTTTTCTCTCTCTTGTTTTCTGTTTGTAAGTGTGCAAAAATCTTTGAGTGGCCTCAGATATTGAGTTTTGATTTCACCATTAGTCTTAGGGCTTCTTCTTCTGTGCAGTGAGGGCTGTGAAGTCTTGTTGCTACAGTAAGAGGTTGACCTTGAACTCCCAAGGTAGGAGACCCAAGTCCAGGACTTTTGATCACCATAAAACTCCAAAACCCATGAAATATTAATTGATGAGTGCTTTCCCAAAGGTCTCCATTATCACAGTGAGACCAAACTCCACACAAAGACTGAAAGCTCCAGTTTCAGACACCTCACACCAAACCATTAGCAAAAGAGAAACACAAACCTGTCCATTAACAGAAAGGTTCCCCAAGGCCACATCAATTCCCTAGATGCCCCAAAACATACTGTTGGACACAGCACGGCCCTTCAGAGAGACAAGAAGCAAGTCCATCTACCAGGCACAGGTGCAAGTTCTCCCAATCATGAAACTTTCACAAGGCACTAGTTCAACCTACCCACAGTGCACAGACTCCACAATTAAGAGGAACCACGACTTTCTAGCCTGCCAAAAGGAGACCCCAAACACAATAAAGTAAATGAAATAAAAAGACAGAGAAATGTGTAGTAAATGAAGGAAAATGGTAGAAACTGAAAAGACAAAACAAATGAAGAGAAAATAAGCAGTCTGCCTGGAAAAGAATTCAGAGTAATGATAGGAAAGATGATCCAAAATCTGGGAAATAAAATGGAAGCATGGATCGAGAAGCTGCAAGAAATGTTTGATGAGGACCTGGAAGAATTGAAGAATAGATAATCAGAAATGTACAACACAATAGCTGAGGGTAAAAAGTATACTAGAGGCAACCACTAATGGGCTATTTGAGATAGAAGAATGGATAAGGGAGCTGGAAGATAGGATGGTGGAGATAACTGAAGCAGAGCAGGAGAGAGAAAATATATAAAAAGAAATCAGGAGTCTCAGAGACCTCTGGGATAACATTAAGCATACCAACATTAGAATTATAGGCATCCTGGAAGTACAAGAAAAAGAAAGGGTATGAGAAAAATACATGAGATTATAGTAGAAAACGTCCCTAACATGGGAAAGCCACCCAAATCCAGGAAGCCTAAAGAGTCCATTGCAGGATAAACTCAAAGAGAAACATACCAAGAGACATACTAATCAAACTAATGAAAATTAAACACACCAAAAAAATCATTAAAAGCAACAATGGAAAAGCAACAAATAACATTTAAGGGGCTTTCCACAAAGCTAACTGAAATGGAGACGGTCTCAGAGACTGTCGTCAACTGAGGAAAGTCTTTCTGATCTTTCAACAGAATCTCTGCAGGCCAGAAGAGAGTGGCAGGGTATACTTAAAGTGATAAAAGGAAAAAACCTATAACCAAGATTACTCTATCTAGGAAGGATCTCATTCAGATATTAATGATAAATCAAAAGCTTTACAGACAAGCGAAAGTTAAGAGAATTCAGCACCACCAAACCCTGGTTCAATTCCTGAGTCAGGAAGATCTGCTGGAGAAGGGATAGGCTACCCAGTCCAGTATTCTTGGGCTTCCCTTGTGGCTCAGCTGGTGAAAATTCTGCCTGCAATGTGGGAGACCTGGGTTTGATCCACTGTATAGTCCATGGGGTCGCAAAGAGTCGAACACGACTGAGCGACTTTCACTTTCACACCAGTCTTACCAGAAATGATAAAGGAACTTCTTTAAACAGGAAACACAGGAGAAAAAGCCCTGAAAAAACAAACCCCCAAAAGAAAGTAAATGGTAATAGTATCATACATGTCGATAATTACCTTGAATGTAAATGGACTAAATATTCCAACCAAAAGACACAGACTGGCTGAATGGATACAAAAACAACTCCTATATAAGCTGTCTGCAAGAGGCCCACCTAAGGCCTAGGGACACATACAGACTGAAAATGGGGGGCTGTAAAAAGATAGTCCACGCAAATGGAAATCAAAAGAAAGCAAGACTGGCGATACTCATATTAAATAAAATAGACTTTGATATAAAGAACATTACAAGAGACAAGGAAGGACACTCACTACATAGTGATCAAGGGGACAATCCAAGAAGATACAAATATTATAAATATACATGCACCCAGCATAGGAGCACATTAATACCTAAAGCAAATGCTAACAACTATTAAAGGGGAAATCAATAGTAACACAATAATAGTTGCGGATTTTAAAACCCCACTCACACCAATGGTCAGATCATCTAGACAGAAAATTAATAAAGAAACACAAGCTTTAAGTGATAGATTGGACCAGTTGGACCTAATTGATATCTACAGGGCATTACATCCCCAAACAGCAGATTTAACATTTTCCTCAAGTGCACATGGAACATTCTCCAGGATAGATCACCTCTTGGGTCACAAACCAAGTGTTGATAAATTAAAAAAAAAAAAAAAAAAAACTTGAAATCATTTCAAGCATCTTTTCTGCCCACAGTTGTTAGAAGATTAGATATTAACTACAGGGGAAAAAAAAAAAAAACAAACTAGGAAAAACACACACACATGGAGGCTAAACAGTATGCTTCTGAATAGCCAACAGATCACTGAAGAAATCAAAAAGGAAACAAAAATACACCTAGACACAAATGACAATGAAAACAGGGCCAATCAAAACCTATGTAATGTAGTAAAAGCAATGCTAAGAGGGAAGATTATAGCAATACAAGCCTATCTCAAGAAACAAAAGAAACAATAAATAAGCAACCTAACCTTACACCTAAAGCAATAATAAAAACAACAGAAATACACAAAAGTTAATAAAAGCAAAGAAATCATGAAGATCAGAGCAGAAATAAATGAGAAAGGAATGAAAGAAGCAATAGCAAAGATCAATAAAACTAAAAGCTGGTTCTTTGAGAAGATAAATAAAATAGACAAACCATTAACCAGGTTCATTGATTTTAAAAAGGAAGATCAAATCAATACAATTAGAAATGAAAAAAGAGAAGTTACAACAGAAAACACAGAAATAAAAAGGATCACAAGAGACTACTACAAGCAACCATACAACAATACAATGGACAACCTAGAAGAAATAGACATATTTTTAGAAAAGTATAACCTTCCAAAACTGAACCAGAAAGAAATAGAAAATATGAACTGACAAATCACAAGCACGGATATCAAAATTATAATAAAAAATTTTCAAACAAACAAAAGCCTAGGGCTAGATGGTGAAATATTCCAAAAGTTTAGAGACATTAACACCTTTCCTACTCAAACACTTCCAGAAAATTGCAGAGGAAGGAAGATATCCAAACTCATTCTACAAGGTCAACATCACCCTGTTACCAACTCCAGACAAAGATGTCACATATAAAAGAAAACAACAGGCCAATATCACTGATGAATATAGGTGCAAAAATCCTCAACAAAATTCAAATTAACAGAATTTGACAACACATTAAAAGGATCATACATCATAATCAACTGGGCTATATCCAAGGGATCAAGAATTATTCAATATGTGTAAATTAATCAATGTGATACACAATACTAACAAACTAAAAGATAAAAATCATATAATCATCTCAATAGATGCAGAGAAAGCTTTAAACAAAATTCTTCACCCATTTATGATAAAAATTCACCAGAAAGTAGGAACGGAAGGAACATACCTCAACATAATAAAGTCCATATACAATAAACCTACAACAAACATTATTCTCAACAGTGGAAAACTGAAAGTATTTCCTGTAAGATGTGGAATAAAACAAGGGTGCCCACTCTCAACATTACTACTAAATATATTTTTCAAATCCTAGTTACAGCAATCAGAGATGGAAAAGAAATAAAAGGAATTCAGACTGGAAAACAAGAAGTAAAACTTACTGTTTGAGGATTATTTGATCCTATACATAGAAAACCCTAAAGAGGCCACCAAAAAATTACTAGAACTAATCAATGAATATAGAAAAGATGAAGGATAAAAAAAAACACACACACAGAAATCCCTTACATTCTTATACACTAACAATGAGATATGGGAAAGAGAAATTAAGGACACAATTCCATTCTCCACTGCAAGAAGAATGCAATACCTGAGAATAAACCTACCTAAAGAGACAAAAGACCTCTATACAGAAAAGTTTAAGGTTCAGTTCAGGTCAGTTCAGTCACTCAGCCCTGTTTGACTCTTTGCAACCCCATAGACTGCAGCACACCAGGCCTCCCTATCCATCACCAACTCCTGGAGTTTACTCAAACTTAAGTTCATTGAGTCGGTGATGCCATCCAACCATCTCATCCTCTGTCATCCCCTTCTCCTCCTGTCTTCAATCTTTCCCAGCATCAGGGTCTTTTCAAATGAGTCAGTTCTTCGCATCAGGTGGCCAAATATTGGAGTTTCAGCTTCAACATCAGTCCTTCCAATGAACACCCAGGATCTCCTTTAGAATGGACTGGTTGGATCTCCTTGCAGTCCAAGGAACTCTCAAGAGTCTTCTTCAACACCACAGTTCAAAAGCATCAATACTTCGGCGTTCAGCTTTCTTTATAGGCCAACTGTAACATCCATACATGACTACTGGAAAAACCATAGCCTTGACTAGACGGACCTTTGTTGGCAAAGTAATGTCTCTGCTTTTCAATATGATGTCTAGGTTGGTCATAACTTTCCTTCCAAGGAGTAGCGTGTTTTAATTTCATGGCTGCAATCACCATCTGCAGTGATTTTGGAGCCCAGAAAAATAAAATCTGCCACTGTTTCCACTGTTTCCCCATCTATTTCCCATGAAGTGATGGGACCAGATGCCATGATCTTCATTTTCTGAATGTTGAGCTTTAAGCCAACTTTTTCACTCTCCTCTTTCACTTTCATCAAGAGGCTTTTTAGTTCCTCTTCACTTTCTGCCATAAGGGTGGTGTCATCTGCATACCTGAGGTTATTGATATTTCTCCCAGAAATCTTGATTCCAGCTTGTGCTTCATCCAGCCAGGCACTTTGCATGATGTACTCTGCACATAAGTTAAATAAGCAAGGTGACAATATACAGCCTTGACATCCTCCTTTCCCAATTTGGAACCAGTTGTTGTTCCATGTCCAGTTCTAACTGTTGCTTCCTAACCTGCATACAGATTTCTCAAGAGGCAGGTCAGGTGGTCTTGCATTCCCATCTCTTTAAGAATTTTCCAGTTTGTTATGGTCCACACAGTCAAAGGCTTTGGCATAGTCAACAAAGCAGAAGTATATGTTTTTCTGGAACTCTCTTGCTTTTTCAATGATCCAACAGATGTTGGCAATTTGATCTCTGGTTCCTCTGCCTTTTCTAAATCTAGCATGAACATCTGGAAGTTCATGGTTCACGAACTGTTGAAGCCTGACTTGGAGAATTTTGAGTATTATTTTGCTAGCGTGTGAGATGAGTGCAATTGTAAAGTAGTTTGAACATTCTTTGGCATTGCTTTTCTTTGGGATTGGAATGAAAACTAACATTTTCCAGCCCTATGGCCACTTCTGAGGTTTCCAAATTTGCTGGCATATTGAGTGCAGCACTTTCATAGCATCATCTTTCAGGATTTGAAATAGCTCAGCTGGAATTCCATCACCTCCACTAGCTTTGTCCATAGTGATGCTTCCTAGGTCCCACTTGACTTCGCATTCCAGGATGTCTGACTCTAGGTGAGTGATCACACCATCATGATTATCTGGGTCATGAAGATCTTTTTTGTACAGTTCTTCTGTGTCTTCTTGTCACCTCTTCTTAATATCTTCTGCTTCTGTTAGGTCCATACCATTTCTGTCCTTTATTGTGCCCATCTTTGCATGAAATATTCCTTTCATATCTCTAATTTTCTTGAAGAGATCTCTAGTCTTTCCCATTCTATTGTTTTCCTCTATTTCTTTACATTGGTCACTGAGAAAGGCTTTCTTATCTCTCCTTGTTATTCTTTGGAACTCTGCATTCAAATGGGTATATGTTTCCTTTTCTCCTTTGCTTTTTGCTTCTCTTCTTTTCACAGCTATATGTAAGGCCTCTTCAGATAGCCGTTTTGCCTTTTTGCACTTCTTTTTCTTGGAGATGGTCTTAATCCCCGCCTCCTCTGTCCATAGTTTTTCGGGCACTCTGTCTATCAGATATAATCCCTTGAATCTGTTTGTCACTTTCATTGTATAATCATAAGGGATTTGATTCAGGTCATACCTGAATGGTCTAGTGGTTTTCCCCACTTTTTTCAATTTAAGTCTGAATTTGGCAATAAGGAGATCATGATATGAGCCACAGTCAGCTCCTGGTCTTGTTTTTGCTGACTGTATAGAGCTTCTGCATCTCTGGCTGCAAAGAATATAATCAATCTGATTTCGGTATTGACCATCTGGTGATGTCCATGTGTACTGATGAAAGAAATAAAAATTGACACAAACAGATGGAACAATATACCATTTTCTTGGAATTGAAGAATCAATATTGTGAAAAGTAAATATACTACCCAAAGAAATCTACAGATTCAGTAGAATCCCTATGAAACTGACAATGGTATTTTTTTCACTAACTGGAACAAAAATGTCACAATTTGTAGGGCAACACAAAAAACTCCAAAATTGCCAAAGCAATCTTGAGAAACAATAATGGAAGTAGAGGAATCAACATTCCTGACTTCAGACTCTACTACAGAGCTACAGTTATCAAGACAGTATGGTACTGGCACAAAAACAGAAATATAGACCAATGGAACAAGATAGAAAACCCAGAGATAAACCCATGCACTTATGGGCACCTTATCTTTGACCAAAGAGGCAAGAACATACAATGGAGAATACATAGTCTCTTCAGTAAGTGTGCTGGGTATTCTGGACAGCAATGTGTAAAATAATGAAATTAGAACATTTCCTAACACCATACAGAAATAATAAACTCAAAATGGATTAAAGTCCAAATGTAAGACCAGAAACTCTAAAACTCTTAAAGGAAAATATAGACAACACTCTTTGACATAAATCACAGCAAGATCTTCTTTGATCCACCTCCTACAGTAACAGAAATAAAAATTAAAATATACAAATGGGACCTAATTAAACTTAACAGCTTTTGAACAGTGAAGGAAACTATAAATAAGGTGAAAAGACAATCCTCAGAATGGGAGAAAATGGTAGAAAAGAAACAAATGACAAAGGAGTAATCTCCTAAATATTCTAGAATCTCATTCAGTTCAATACCAGAAAAACAAACGAAGCATTCAAAAAGTGAGCATAAGACATGAACAGACATTTCTCCAAAGAAGACATACAGACGGCTAATAAACACATGAAAAGATGCTCAGCATCACTCATTATTAGAGAAATGAATATCAAAACTACAATGAGATGGAACAAGATGGCAGAGGAGTAGGTGGATGTGGAGTACATCTCTCTCCATGAAAGAATACACTTTCAGATACAGAAGAGCTTGTAGAACACCAGCTGAGAGCGGGCAGGAGTACCTGACCACGGGAAAAGAATATATAGAACCACATAAAACTCAGTAGGATGAAGGAAGTAGGGGGGCAAAGAGGAGAGTTAGTAGGATTGGACCTTCCCTTGGTGGGTGGGGGAACTGAAACAGGGGTCCAACCCCCACATCAGGGCAATTGTTTGGGTCAGAGACACATTTCAGCCTGAGAGTGAAGCAGCTGATCTGTGACAGTCTAAAAGGAATGAGAATCACAGAAACAATCCTTGCTCCAGCCAAATGTATCCCAGACAGGGACATGGGTCCCCTAGAAGGCACAGAGGTTGGGAGCTGGAGTGTAGGGTTGTGGAGTAATCCCAGGGTGAGGTCTGCCATTGACCGTGGGGAGACAGCCCAATGGGATGGGAGAGAGGAGACTGTGGTGGGAAATGCCTGTGAAGGAAAACCAGGCAGCCAAGGAGGCAAGGCAATACTGCTGAATCATGCATAGGGGGTGGAGGGATCAATGTTGCCTGTCTCTCCCCACACATCAGCACCAGCAGCTGGCCAACAGAGAGGCTGGTTTTTTAAGCACCTGACACACTGAACAGCAGAGAAAGACCCCAGCCAGAGGAGCCCTTTAAGTGCTTGATGTGCCTAACAGAGTAGAACCTCAGCCAGGGTGCCCCTTTAAGTGCCGATGCACCAAGCAACAGAGAAGGACTCTAGCCAAGGGGCCCTTAAAGTGCCTGAATTGGCAGAGCAACAGAGAAGGACCAGCCAAAGAGGCCTTCTGATCGCCAGCTGCCAGAATCTAGAAAAAGACTCTGATAGGGCCATAGCTCCTGTGGCTGACGCAGTCAGTGTCCCTGCAGACTTGGCATTGCCAAGGTCCCTGCGACCCAAGCAGCTGCACCACCTTCACGCTCAATCCTCACTGGGGCAAAGCTGCCACAGGCTAGAAAAAGCCCTAATAGCACCATGTTTCCTGTGACAATAACTGCTGGCATTCCTGTGTAGCCGGCATTGCCAGGGTCCCTGTGATCCAAGCAACCAGGCCACCTCCATGCATGATCCCCATTGGGACTGAGCTGCCACAGGGTAGGAAAAAATCCTGTGTCTGTGCATGTGGGGTCACTTCGGTCGTGTCTGACTCTGCAACCTTGTGGACTGTGGCCTGCCAGGCTTCTCTGTCCATGGGATTTCCCAGGTAGGAATGCTGGAGTGGGTTGCCATACCCTTTAGGGCACCATATTTCCTACTGCCCTAGCCATCAGCTCCCCTGAGTACCTAATGTTGCCAGAGTGCTGTGACTCAAACAGCTGTGCCACATCCACACCTGGCCCTCACTGGGGCAGACCCAAGTCCTCCAGGGCAGACTCAGGAGCAAACCCCTATGAACAACTCACATGCAGAGTGGCTAAGGAAGAGGACCCAAAACCTTCCGACCAGCTATACAAGCTGCAGATTAAATCCACAAGACCAACTAGGCAGACTCTGTGTTTGTGGAATATAGAAAAGAACAATGAGAGTTCCCACAAAAGAAAATCCACTCATTCTGACAGCTGTGTACACTGGAGGAAAGAACACACAGGAGTAGGAACAGATTAGTCTGAGCTAACTGCACGGTCAAGAGACCAGCCCAGTGTTGGAGGGCATCCTAGGGAGTCGAAGGGGCCTGTGACTCCCAGTGAGGGAAAGGACACTGACAGCAGAGACTCAAGAAAACATTTATTATTCTTATAATTTGACTTGTTCTGCAGTTATTTATGGATTTTTTCTGTTTTTTCCTCCCTCCCCACAGTGTTGTAGTTGTTGATTTTACTAGCACTATTAAATCCATTTAAGCTTTGAGAATTTTTTTAAATCATTTTTTATTTCTTTTATATACTTTTTTTATTTATTTTATATACTTCTTCCTCTACATTGGCCTTCTGCAGTTCTGTGGGTTTTATTTTTTTCTTCTTCTTCTTTTTCTCTCTTTTTTAATTTATTATTTTTTCTACATTTATTCTTTTGTTTACTTTTCCTACTGGTCTTTCCCTATCATAGTTAATCTTTCATATATATATATATATATATATATATATATATATATATATATATATATATATCTTCATCTACCTCTATTTAACTTTACATTTCTATTCTTTCTTTCTTTTCCTCACCATGTTTGTTAGTTTGTTTTGTTGTTGTGCTTTATTCCCCAGTTGGCACCTTGCTTTAGTTTTGTTTGCCAGTTTGTGTTTTAGTTAGTTTTGTTTTTAACTTGTGGATATTATTTTTTACTTCCTTTGTTCAATATATTGGGTCAGTATATTGTGTTTTATTTTGATGGGGGGACTGTTTTGTTTTTGCTTGTGGGTGTATATCTATGTGTGTATATGACAATATTTTAGTTATTATTTGCCTGATTTTGTAATTGCCATATATCTGGTGTGTATCTTGTTTCTTGCTTTGGGGTGTTTGTTCTAATCCCATTTAATGCCATAACAAACCACCCGTGGAATCTTAAATTCTCTGCCAGAGATCAAGCCCTGAGCACTGACTCCAAAACCCTGGACTACTATAGAACTCCTAACCCTAGGGAGTATTAATTATTGAGAACTCCCACAAAGGCAAATGCTGGAGTCCAACTCCAGCAGCCAGGGATTCAACCTGAAGAGATGGACAGTGTCGGCGATAAGACAGCCTCTCATTTTTCTTGGACTGCCTGTTTATTCCAAGTTTAAGATTCTCTTTTATACTTTTACAAAAACATTAGGCCAGAGATTTGACATTTTCAGTTCCCCCTCTCCCAGATTTATTATCTCCATAAATCATTGTTGCTCTTCAAACAGAGTCCTGCTTCAGGGATTCTCTCAGAATCAGCCTTATCATCTATTATCTACCTCTTCTAATGTGTCCTATAGTTAACTTGTGATTACATTGTAACTCATGCTACATTCCTCAGTTTACTACTTATCTTCCTAAATCCTGTTTGCCCCTAACATCCTGAGCTCACTATCTCTTAAAAAGGCTTCTAACTATAGTGTCTTTAAAAATCCCTAACTTCTATAAGCTATAATAAAATATGCTAACTTTACAACATTCCTTAAATCTTTAACTTCTAACTATTTCAATTATTTCTAAGCCCTAAATTCAGTAAACTTCTTTGCCATAAACATTCTCCTCACAAATAGGCTTCAGATATCAATCCCTCCCATGGCCTCAAGTTGTGGCCTACGTGCTTATCCTGGAACACTCTTTTGTAAAAGTCCTTGAACAAATGTCAATAATTAACTTCATGAATTATTTTCTGAATACAACTGCAGAAGGCTTTGTGCCTTCTCATGCTCCTTTTAAGAACAATAAGCACCTTAATATTCCTCTTCAGTCAACTCAGCCGATGAGAGGAAAAGACAAGCCAGAATTACAGGGCCTAATTCCTTCATCCCGGGATCCGTGCCTGCGGAATGAGGAGAGGGGCCTGGGGACCGTGCCTCCATTTTGTCAGTAATGCCTAACATGGCTCCCAACAGGCAACCACTTGTATACAAGACCCAGAACCATCCAACGGCCAGCAGCACCCTGTGCAGGAAGCACTCATCCAAACAACAAACAAGATAAAAATGCAAACCCAGTGATTAGCAGACAGTATTACCACCTCACACAGCCCTGCCTATCAAAGAAGGAAAAAAAAAAAAAAAACAAACCACCTCCTCCCATCAAAAGACATACCCTACATGAAGCTGACACAGCCCACTGGACCAACCTTCAGCTCAGTTCATTTCAGTCACTCAGTCGTGTCTGACTCTTTGTGACCCCACGAATTGTAGCACGCCAGGCCTCCCTGTCCATCACCAACTCCTGGAGTTCACCCAGACTCATGTCCATCAAGTCGGTGATGCCATCCAGACATCTCATCCTCTGTTGTCCCCTTCTCCTCCTGCCCAGAATCCCTCCCAGCATCAGAGTCTTTTCCAACGAGTCAACTCTTCGCATGAGGAGGCCAAAGTATTGGAGTTTCAGCTTGAACATCAGTCCTTCCAATGAATACCCAGGACTTATCTCCTTTAGGATGGACTGGTTGGATCTCCTTGTAGTCCAAGGGACTCTCAAGAGTCTTCTCCAACACCACAGTTCAAAAGCATCAATTCTTCGGTGCTCAACCTTCTTCACAGTCCAACTCTCACATCCATACACCACAGGAAAAACCATAGCCTTGACTAGACAGACCTTTGTTGGTAAAGCAATGTCTCTGCTTTTGAATATGCTATCTAGGTTGGTCATAACTTTCCTTCCAAGGAGTAAGCGTCTTTTAATTTCATGGCTGCAGTCACCATCTGAAGTGATTTTGGAGCCCCCAAAAATAAAGTCTGACACTGTTTCCCGATCTATTTGCCATGAAGTGATGGGACTGGATGTCATGATCTTCATTTTCTGAATGTTGAGCTTTAAGCCAACTTTTTCACTCTCCTCTTTCACTTTCATCAAGAGGCTTTTAGTTCCTCTTCACTTTCTGCCATAAGGGTGGTGTCATCTGCACATCTGAGGTTATTGCTATTTCTCCCGGCAATCTTGATTCCAGCTTGTGCTTCTTCCACCCCAGCATTTCTCATGATGTACTCTGCATATAAGTTAAATAAGCAGGGTGACAATATACAGCCTTGACATACTCCTTTTCCTATTTGGAACCAGTCTGTTGTTCCATGGCCAGTTCTAACTGTTGCTTCCTGACCTGCATCTAGGTTTCTCAAGAGGCAGATCAGGTGGTCTGGTATTCCCATCTTTTTCAGAATTTTCCACAGTTTATTATGATCCACACAGTCAAAGGCTTTGGCATAGTCAATAAAGCAGAAATAGATGTTTTTCTGGAACTCTCTTGCATTTTCCATGATCCAGCAGATGTTGGCAATTTGATCTCTGGTTCCTCTGCCTTTTCTAAAACCAGCTTGAACATCTGGAAGTTCATGGTTCATGTACTGCTGAAGCCTGGCTTGGAGAATTTTGAGCATTACTCTACTAGCATGTGAGATGAGTGCAATTGTGTGGTAGTTTGAGCATTCGTTGGCATTGCCTTTCTTTGGGATTGGAATGAAGACTGACCTTTTCCAGTCCTGTGGCCACTGCTGAGTTTTCCAAATTTGCTGGCATATTGAGTGCAGCACTTTCATAGCATCATCTTTTAGGATTTGAAATAGCTCAACTGGAACTCCATCACCTCCACTAGCTTTGTTCATAGTGATGCTTCATAAGGCCCACTTGACTTCACATTCCAGGATATCTGGCTCTAGGTGAGTGGTCACACATTTGTGATTATCTGGGTTGTGAAGATCTTTTTTGTATAGTTCTTCTGTGTATTCTTGCCACCTCTTTTTAATATCTCCTGCTTCTGTGAGGTCATACCATTTCTGTCCTTTATCGAGCCCATCTTTGCATGAAATATTCCCTTGGTATCTCTAATTTTCTTGAAGAGATCTCTAGTCTTTCCCATTCTGTTGTTTTCCTCTATTACTTTGCATTGATCGCTGAGGAAGGCTTTCTTACCCCTCCTTGCTATTCTTTGGAACTCTGCATTCAGATGCTTATATCTTTCCTTTTCTCCTTTGCTTTTCAGTTCTCTTCTTTTCACAGCTATTTGTAAGGCCTCCCCAGACAGCCATTTCGCTTTTTTGCATTTCTTTTCCATGGGGATGGTCCTGACCCCTGTCTCCTGTACAATGTCACGAACCTCTGTCCATAGTTCATCAGGCACTCTGTCTATCAGATCTAGTCCCTTAAATCTACTTCTCACTTCCACTGTATAGTCTTAAGGGATTTGATATAGGTCATACCTGAATGGTCTAGTGGTTTTCCCTACTTTCTTCAATTTAAGTCTGAATTTGGCAATAAGGAGTTCATGATTGAGCCACCGTCCACTCCCGGTCTTGTTTTTGCTTACTGTATAGAGCTTCTCCATCTTTGGCTGCAAAGGATATACTCAATCTGATTTTGGTGTTGGCCATCTGGTGATGTCCATGTATAGCATCTTCTCTTGTGTTGCTGGAAGAGGGTGTTTGATATGACCAGTGCATTTTCTTGGAAAAACTCTATTAGCCTTTGCCCTGCTTCATTCTGTACTCCAAGACCAAATTTGCCTGTTCCTCCAGGTATCTCTTGACTTCTTACTTTTGCATTCCAGTCCCCTATAATGAAAAGGACATCTTTTTTGGGTGTTAGCTCTAAAAGGTCTTGTAGGTCTTCATAGAACCGTTCAACTTCAGCATTACTGGTTGGGGCATAGGCTTGGATTACTGTGATATTGAATGGTTTGCCTTGGAAACAAACAGAGATCATTCTGTCATTTTTGAGATTGCATCCAAGTACTGCATTTCAGACTTTTTTGTTGACCATGATGGCTACTCCATTTCTTCTGAGGGATTCCTGCCCACAGTAGTAGATATAATGGTCATCTGAGTTAAATTCACCCATTCCAGTCCATTTTAGTTCGCTGATTCCTAGAATGTCGACGTTCACTCTTGCCATCTCCTGTTTGACCACTTCCACTTTGACTTCATTCATGGACCTAACATTCCAGGTTCCTATGCAATATTGCTCTTTACAGCATTGGACCTTGCTTCTATCACCAGTCACATCCACAACTGGGTATTCTTTTTGCTTTGGCTCCATCCTTTCATTCTTTCTGGAGTTAGTTCTCCACTGATCTCTAGTAGCATATTGGGCACTTACCAACCTGGGGAGTTCCTTTTTCAATGTCCTATCATTTTGCCTTTTCATACTGTTCATGGGGTTCTCAAGGCAAGAATACTGAAGTGGTTTTCCATTCCCTTCTCCAGACCAACCTTAGAAGGGCAGAAACCAAAAGGAAGATAGAATTCAACCTTGAAGCCTGGGAAAAGGAGACCTCAAACACAATAACCTTAAAAAATGATGAAAAGGCAGAGAAATACTGCATAAATGAAGAAACAACCTAGAAACACACTAGTTCAAATAAATTAAGATGCAATATATGAAAACGAATACAAACTATATGAAAATGAATACAGAATAATGATAATAAAGATGATCCAAAAACTCAAAAATAGAATAGAGAAAATGCAAGAATCAATTAACAAAGACCTAGAAAACTAAAGAATAAACAGAGACAAACAACACAATTACTGAAATTAAAAATACTCTCGAAGGAATCAATATCAGACTATCCAAGGCAGAAGAATGGATAAGTGAGCTGGAAGATAGAATGGTGGACATATCTGCTGAAGAGAAAAATAAGGAAAAAAGAATGAAAAGAACTGAGGACAGTCTCAGAGATCTCTGTGACAATATTAAACACACCAACATTTGAAATATAGGGGTCCCAGAAGAACAAGAAAAAGAACGGGTATAGGGTATAAGAAAAAATTTGAAGATATTATAGTAGAAAATTTCCCCGACATGAGAAAGGAAATAGTCAATTAAGTTCAAGAAGCACAAAGAGTCCCATACAGGATAAACCCAAGGAGAAACATGCCAAGACACATACTAATCAAACTAACAAAGCTTAAACACAAAGAAAGAATGTTAAAAGCAGCAAAAGAAAACAACAAGTAACATACAAGGGAAACCCCATATGTTTAACAGCTGATCTTTCAGTAGAAATTCTGCATGCCAGAAGGGAATGGCAGGATACATTTAAAATACTGAAAGAAAAAAAAAAATCTACAATCAAGATTACTCTACCTGGCAAGGATCTCATTCAGACTTGAAGGAGAAATCAATAGCTTTACAGACAAGTGAAAGTTAAGAGAATTTAGTGCCACCAAACCAGCTTTAAAACAAATGTTGCTATGCTATGCTAAGTCACTTCAGTCGTGTCCGACTCTGTGTGACCCCATAGACGGCAGCCCACCAGGCTCCCGCGTCCCTGGGATTCTCCAGGCAAGAATACTGGAGTGGGCTGCCATTTTCTTCTCCAATGCATGAAAGTGAAAAGTGAAAGGGAAGTCGCTCAGTCGTGTCCGACTCCTAGCGACCCCATGGACTGCAGCCTAACAACAGGCTCCTCCGTCCATGGGATTTTCCAAGCAAGAGTACTGGAGTGGGGTGCCATTGCCTTCTCCAAAAACAAATGTTAAAGGGACTTATATAGTCAGGAAATACAACAGAAGAAAATTATCTACATAAACAAACCCCAGACAATTAAGAAAATGGCAATAAGAACTTTAAATGTAAATGGACTAAATGCTCCAACCAAAAGACACAAACTGGCTAAATGGATACAAAAACAAGACCCATATATATGTTGTCTACAAGAAACCCACTTCAGACCTAAAGACACACATAGACTGACAGTGAGAGGATGGGAAAATACATTCCCTGCAAATGGAAATCAAAAGAAAGTTGAAGTAGCAATCCTCATAATAGATAAAATAGACCTTAAAATAGAAAAATAAATTGCAAGAGATAAGGAATGACATTACATAAGGATCAAAGGATCAATCCAAGGGGAAGATATAACAATCATAAATATTTATGCACCCAATACAGGAGCATCTCATTGCATAAGACAAACACTAACAGACATAAAAGAAGAAATTGACAGTAATACAATTAAGTAGGGCACTTAAATACCCCCACTTACACCAATGGATAGATAATCAAAACAGAATATTAGTAGGGAAACACAAGCTATAAATGACACATTCGGCCAGATGGATCTCATTGATACCTTCAGGATATTCCATCCAAATGCAGAATAAAAGGTGAAAAGACAGCCCTCAGAATGGGAAAAAATAATAGCAAATGAAACAACTGACAAAGGATCGATTTCCAGAATACATAAGCAGTTCATACAAGTCAATACCAGAAAAACAAACAACCAAAACAAGAAGTGGGGAAAAGACCTAAATAGATATTTCTTCAAAGAAACATACACATGGCTAACAAACTCTTGAAAAGATGCTCAACATCTCTCTCATTATTAGAGAAATTTTAATCATTTCTACAATGATTACATTACATTGTAGAAAAGTGTAGTGTATGCTACATTGAAATATCACCTCACACCCAGTCAGAATGGCCATCATTAAGAAGTATACAAGCAATAAATGCTGGAGAGGCTGTGGAGAGAGTGGAACGTTCTTGCACTGTTGGTGGGAATGTAAATTGTTACAGCCACAATGGAAGACACTGTGGAGATTCCTTAAAAAACTAGGAATAAAACCACCATGTGACCCAGCAATCCCACTATTAGACATATATACTGAGGAAACCAAAATTGATAAAGACACGTGTACCCCAATGTTCATTGCAGCACTATTTGAAATACCTAGAACATGGACGCAACCTAGATTTCCATCAACAGATGAAAGGATAAAGAAGCTGTGGTATAATATCAGTTCAGTTCAGTCACTCAGTTGTGTCCAACTCTTTGCGACCCCATGAATCACAGCACGCCAGGCCTCCCAGTCCATCACCAACTCCCAGAGTTCACACAGACTCACGTCCATCGAGTCAGTGATGCCATCCAGACATCTCATCCTCTGTCGTCCCCTTCTCCTCCTGCCCTCAATCCCTCCCAGCATCAGAGTCTTTTCCAATGAGTCAACTCTTCGCATGAGGTGGCCAAAGTACTGGAGTTTCAGCTTTAGCATCATTTCTTCCAAAGAAATCCCAGGGCTGATCTCCTTCAGAATGGACTGGTTGGATCTCCTTGTAGTCCAAGGGACTCTCAAGAGTCTTCTCCAACACCACAGTTCAAAAGCATCAATTCTTTGGCGCTCAACCTTCTTCACAGTCCAACTCTCACATCCATACATGACCACTGGAAAAACCATAGCCTTGACTAGACAGACCTTTGTTGGCAAAGCAATGTCTCTGCTTTTGAATATGCTATCTAGGTTGGTCATAACTTTTCTTCCAAGGAGTAAGCATCTTTTAATTTCATGGCTGCAGTCACCATATGAGGTGATTTTGGAGCCCCAAAAAATAAAGTCTGACACTGTTTCCAGTTTTCCCATCTATTTGCCATGAAGTGATGGGACTGGATGTCATGATCTTCATTTTCTGAATGTTGAGCTTTAAGCCAACTTTTCACTCTCCTCTTTTACTTTCATCAAGAGGCTTTTTAGCTCCTCTTCACTTTCTGCCATAGGGTGGTGTCATCTGCATAGCTGAGGTTATTGATATGTCTCCCAGCAATCTTGATTCCAGCTTGTGCTTCTTCCAGTCCAGCGTTTCTCATGATGTACTCTGCATATAAGTTAAATAAGCAGGGTAACAATATTCAGCCTTGACGTCCTCCTTTTCCTATTTGGAACCAGTCTGTTGTTCCAAGTCCAGTTCTAACAGTAGCTTCCTGACCTGCATACAAATTTCTCAAGAGGCAGATCAGGTGGTCTGGTATTCCCATCTCTTTCAGAATTTTCCACAGTTTATTATGATCCACACAGTCAAAGGCTTTGGCATAGTCAATAAAGCAGAAATAGATGTTTTTCTGGAACTCTCTTGCATTTTCCATGATCCAGCGGATGTTGGCAATTTGATCTCTGGTTCCTCTGCCTTTTCTAAAACCAGCTTGAACATCAGGAAGTTCACGGTTCACATATTGCTGAAGCCTGGCTTGGAGAATTTTGAGCATTACTTTACTAGCGTGTGAGATGAGTGCAGTTGTGCGGTGGTTTGAGCATTCTTTGGCATTGCCTTTCTTTGGGACTGGAATGAACACTGACCTTTTCCAGTCCTGTGGCCACTGCTGAGTTTTCCAAATTTGCTGGCATATTGAGTGCAGCACTTTCATAGCATCATCTTTCAGGATTTGAAATAGCTCAACTGGAACTCCACCACCTCCACCAGCTTTGTTCGTAGTGATGCTTTCTAAGGCCCACTTGACTTCACATTCCAGGATGTCTGGCTCTAGGTCAGTGATCACACCATCGTGATTATCTGGGTCATGAAGATCTTTTTTGTATAGTTCTTCTATGTATTCTTGCCATCTTCTGCTTCTGTTAGGTCCATACCATTTATGTCCTTTATCGAGCCCATCTTTGCATGAAATGCCCCCTTGGTATCTCTAATTTTCTTGAAGAGATCTCTAGTCTTTCCCATTCTGTTGTTTTCCTCTATTTCTTTGCATTGATCGCTGAGGAAGGCTTTCTTATCTCTTCTTGCTATTCTTCAGAACTCTGCATTCAGATGCTTATATCTTTCCTTTTCTCCTTTGCTTTTCGCTTCTCTTCTTTTCACAGCTATTTGTAAGGCCTCCCCAGACAGCCATTTTTCTTTTTTGCATTTCTTTTCCATGGGGATGGTCTTGATCCCTGTCTCCTGTACAATGTCACGAACCTCTGTCCATAGTTCATCAGGCACTCTATTTATCAGATCTAGGCCCTTAAATCTATTTATCACTTCCACTGTATAATCATAAGGGATTTGATTTAGGTCATACCTGAATGGTCTAGTGGTTTTCCCTACTTTCTTCAATTTAAGTCTGAATTTGGCAATAAGCAGTTCATGATCTGAGCCACAGTCAGCTCCTGGTCTTATTTTTGCTGACTGTATAGAGCTTCTCCATCTTTGGCTGCAAAGGATATAATCAATCTGATTTTGGTGTTGGCCATCTAGTGATGTCCATGTATAGAGTCTTTTCTTGTGTTGTTGGAAGAGGGTGTTTGATATGACCAGTGCATTTTCTTGGAAAAACTCTATTAGTCTTTGCCCTGCTTCATTCCGTATTCCAAGGCCAAATTTGCCTGTTACTCCAGGTGTTTCTTGACTTCCTACTTTTGCATTCCAGTCCCCTATAATGAAAAGGACATCTTTTTTGGGTGTTAGTTCTAAAAGGTCTTGTAGGTCTTCATAGAACTGTTCAACTTCAGCTTCTTCAGCATTACTGGTTGGGGCATAGACTTGGATTACTGTGATATTGAATGGTTTGCCTTGGAAACAAACAGAGATCATTCTGTTGTTTTTGAGATTGCATCCAAGTACTGCATTTCAGACTCTTTTGTTGACCATGATGGCTACTCCATTTCTTCTGAGGGATTCCTGCCCACAGTAGTAGATATAATGGTCATCTGAGTTAAATTCATCCATTCCAGTCCATTTTAGTTCGCTGATTCCTAGAATATCGACATTCACTCTTGCCATCTCCTGTTTGACCACTTCCAATTTGCCTTGATTCATGGACCTGACATTCCAGGTTCCTATGCAATATTGCTCTTTACAGCATCGGACCTTGCTTCTATCACCAGTCACATCCACAGCTGGGTATTCTCTTTGCTTTGGCTCCATCCCTTCATTCTTTCTGGAGTTATTTCTCCACTGATCTCCAGTAGCATATTGGGCACCTACTGACCTGGGGAGTTCCTCTTTCAGTATCCTATCATTTTGCCTTTTCATACTATTCATGGGGTTCTCAAGGCAAGAATACTGAAGTGGTTTGCCATTCCCTTCTCCAGTGGACCACATTCTGTCAGATCTCTCCACCATGACCCGCCCATATTGGGTTGCCCCACGGGCATGGCTTAGCTTCATTGAGTTAGACAAGGCTCTGGTCCTAGTGTGATTAGATTGACTAGTTTTCTGTGAGTATGGTTTCAGTGTGTCTGCCCTCTGATGCCCTCTTGCAACACCTACCCTCTATCTTGGGTTTCTCTTACCTTGGGCGTGGGGTATCTCTTCATGGCTGCTCCAGCAAAGCGCAGCCGCTGCTCCTTACCTGGGACGAGGGGGTATCTCCTCACCGCTGCCCTTCCTGACCTTCAACGTGGGATAGCTCCTCTAGGCCCTCCTGCGCCCGTGCAGCCACAGCTCCTTGGACGTGGGGTTGCTCCTCCTGGCCGCCGCCCCTGGCCTCCGGCGTGGGGGCGTTGGGTAGCTCCTCCCCGCCGCCCCGACCTCGGACGCCAGGTAGCTCCTCTCGGCCTTTCCTGCGCCATTGCAGTCTGGCACTCTCAGCCGCTGCCCCTGACCTCGGACGTGGGGTAGCTCCTCACAGCCGCACTTAGTGCGCTGGTCGCTCAGACATAGAAAGGAACACATTTGAGTCAGTTATAATGAGTGCATGAAACTAGAGCCTATTATACAGAGTGAAGTAAGTCAGAAAGAAAAAGATAAATATTTTATATTAATGCATATATATGAAATATAGAAAGATTGTACTGATGAAATTTTCTGCAGGACAGCAATGGAAAAATAGACATACAGAACAGACTTACACACACAAGGGTGGGGAGGAAGAAACGGGTGAGATGTATGGAGAGAGTAACATGGAAACTTACATTACCATATGTAAAATAGATAGCCAAAGGGAATTTGCTGTATGGCTCAGGGAACTCAAACAGGGGCTCTGTAGCAACATTGAGGGGTGGGAGGGGAGGGAGATGAGAAGGAGGTTCAAGAGGAAGGGGACATGCGTATACCTATGGCTGATTCATGCTGATGTTTGGCAGAAACCAACAGAATTCTGTAAAGCAATTATCCTTAAACTGAAAAAAAAAAAAACTACGAGATATCACCTCATACTGTCAGAACAGTTATCATCAAAAATCTTCAAACAACAGCGCTGGAGTGGATGTACAGAAAAGGGAACCCTCTTGCATGGTGGGACAATGGAGATTCCTAAAAAACTTGGAAGAAACTGCCATATGACCCAACAATCTCAATACTGGCCATATACCCTCAGGAAATCATAACTGAAAAAGATACATGTATCCCAATGTTCATCACAGCACTATTTACAGTAGCTAGGTCATGGAAGCAGCCTACATGTCCAACTACAGATTAATACATAAAGAGGTTATGGCACATAGCCACAATGGAATATTAGCTGTAAAAACATTTGAATGTTTTCTTCAAACATTTGAAGAACATTTGAATCAGTTCTAATAAGGTGGATGAACCTATAGCATATTATACAGAGTGAAGTAAGTCAGAAAGTGAAAAATAAATATGTATATTCATGCATATATATAGAATCTAGAAAGAAGGTACTGATGAACCAACCTGTCTACGGGCCAGCAATGGAGATGCAGACATAGAGAACAGACTTGTGGCCTCAGTGGGGGAAGGAGAGGGTGGAATGAATTAAGAGCAACACTGAAACCTATTCATTACCATATGTAAAATTAGATAGCCAGTGGAAATTTGCTGTATGATGCAAGGAGCTCAAATCTGTTGCTCTAAAGAGACACTGATGTATAGAACAGTCTTGTGGACTCTGTGGGAGAGGGAGAGGGTGGGAAGATTTGGGAGAATGACACTGAAACATGTAAAATATCATGTAAGAAATGAGTTGCCAGTCCGGGTTCGATGCACGATACTGGATACTTGGGGCTAGTGCACTGGGACAACCCAGAGGGATGGTATGGGGAGGGAGGAGGGAGGAGGGTTCAGGATGGGGAACACATGTATACCTTTGGCGGATTCATTTTGATATTTGGCAAAACTAATACAATTACGTAAAGTTTAAAAATAAAATAAAAATTTAAAAAAAATCTGTTGCTCTGTGACAACCTAGAGGAGAGGGAGGGGTTGGGAGTTGGGAGGAAAGCTTAAGAGGGAGGGCACATACATATACTTATGGCTAACTCATGTTGATATATGTCAGAAATAACACTATAGTGTGAAGCAATTATCCTCCAATTAAAAATAAATAAATTTTTAAAAAGAGAGAGACAAGGAAGGACACTACATAATGATCAAGGGATCAAGCCAAGAAGAATGTATAACAGTTGTAAATATATATGCACCCAACATAGGAGTGCCTCAATATATAAGGCAAATGCTAACAGTCATAAAAGGAGAAATCAACAGTAACACAATAACTGTAGGGGCTTTAACACTGCCCTTACACCAATGAACAGATCATACAGACAGAAAATTAATAAGGAAACACAAGTCTTAAGTGATACATTAGACCAGAGGGACTAAATTGATATTTATTGGACATTCCATCTGAAAGTAGCAGAATGCACTTTTTCTCAAGGGCACATGTAACATACTCCAGGAGAGATAATATCTTGGGTCACAAATCAAGCCTTGGTAAATTTAAGGAAATTAAAATCATATCAAGCATCTTTTCTGACCTCATATCAAGAATCTTTTCCTGAAATCAATTACAGGGGGAAAAAACTGTAAAAAAAAAAAAAAAAACCACATGGAATTTAAACAATAGTTACTAAAAAACCAATGGCCCATCAAAGAAATCAAAGAGAAAATAAAAAACACGTAGAGACACATGACAATAAAAACAAAATGATCTGGACTTTCCTAGTGCCCCATTGGTGAAGAATTCACCTGCAAATGCAGGAGACATGTGTTCAATCCCTGGTCCAGGAAGATTCCACAGGCTATGGGGCAACCACAACTACTGAGCCTGTGAAGCCCACATGCCCTAGAGCTCAAACTCCACAACAAAAGAAACCACTACAACAAGAACTCATGCATGGCAACTAGAGAGTAGCCTCTGCTCACCACAGTTAGAGAAAGCCCGTGCACAACAATAAAGAACCAACACAGCCAAAAATGGTAAATAAATAAAATTTTTTTAAATTAAAGTCATATTAAAAACACATTAACATTTAAAAAAAATCACAATGATCCAAAACCTATGGGATGCACCAAAAGCTGTTCTAAGAGGGATCTTTATAGCACTACAATCCTATCTCAAAAAAAAAGATAAAAATCAAACAAACAACCTAAACTTTTACTTAAAGCAACACGATAAAGAACAAGAAAACCTAAAGTTAGTAGAGGGAAGGACATCACAAAAATCAGAGCAGAGCTAAATGAAATAGAGATGAAGAAAGCAATAGGAAAGATGAACGGGAAAAAAAAATCTAGTGCTTTGAGATGATAAAATTGATAAACATTTAGCCAAACTCATCAAGGAAAAAAGGGAGAGTGCTCAAATCAGTGAAAAGAAGTCACAACAGACACTAAAGAAAATCCAAAGATCATAAGAGGCTACTACAAGGAACACTATGCCAAAAAAAAAGACAACCTAGAAGAGATGGAAAAATTCTTAGAAAGGTACAACCTTCCAAGACTAAACCAGGAAGAAATAAAAATTATAAACAGATCAATAACAACTGTTGAAACTGAAACTGTGATTAATAATTGTCCAATAAAAAAAGTCCAGAACCAAATGGTCCATTTATTCAAATACTTAGAAAAGAATTAACACCTACCCTTCTGATCAACCTGCCTGACTTCAGGCTCTACTACAAAGCCACAGTCATCAAGACACTATGGTACTGGCACAAAGACAGAAATATAGATCAATGGAACAAAATAAAAAATCCCTGAGACAAATCCACGCACATATGGACACCTTATCTTTGACAAAGGAGGCAAGAATATACAATGGATTAAAGACAATCTCTTTAACAAGTGGTGCTGGGAAAACTGGTCAACCACTTGTAAAAGAATGAAACTAGAGCACTTTCTAACACCATACACAAAAATAAACTCCAAAGAACACATGTATACCTGTGGCAGATTCATTTTGATATTTGGCAAAACTAATACAATTATGTAAAGTTTAAAAATAAAATAAAATTAAAAAAAAAAAGATCTAAACGTAAGACCAGAAACTATAAAACTCCTAGAGGAGAACATAGGCAAAACACTCTCTGACATACATCACAGCAGGATCCTCTATGACCCACCTCCCAGAATACTGGAAATAAAAGCAAAAATAAACAAATGGGACCTAATTAAACTTAAAAGCTTCTGCACAACAAAGGAAACTATAAGCAAGGTGAAAAGACAGCCTTCAGAATGGGAGAAGATAATAGCAAATGAAGCAACAGACAAATAACTAATCTCAAAAATATACAAGCAACTCCTACAGCTCAATTCCAGAAAAATAAATGACCCAATCAAAAAACGGACCACAGAACTAAATAGACATTTTCCCAAAAAAGACATACAGATGGCTAACAAACACATGAAAAGATGCTCAACATCACTCATTATCAGTGAAATGCAAATCAAAACCACTATGAGGTACCATTTCACACCAGTCAGAATGGCTGCGATCCAAAAGTCTACAAGCAATAAATGCTGGAGAGGGTGTGGTGAAAAGGGAACCCTCTTACACTGTTGGTGGGAATGCAAACTAGTACAGCCACTATGGAGAACAGTGTGGAGATTCCTTAAAAACCTGAAAATAGAACTGCCATATGACCCAGCAATCCCACTGCTGGGCATACACACCGAGGAAACCAGAACTGAAAGAGACATGTGAGCCCCAATGTTCTTCATAGCACTGTTTATAATAGCCAGGACATGGAAGCAACCTAGATGTCCATCAGCAGATGAATGGATAAGAAAGCTGTGGTACATATACACAATGGAGTATTACTCAGCCATAAAAAGAATTCATTTGAATCAGTTCTAATGAGGTGGATGAAACTGGAGCCTATTATACAGAGTGAAGTAAGCCAGAAGGAAAAGCACCAATACAGTATACTAACGCATATATATGGAATTTAGAAAGATGATAACAATAACCCTGTGTATGAGACAGCAAAAGAGACACTGATGTATGGAACAGTCTTATGGACTCTGTGGGAGAGGGAGAGGGTGGGAAGATTTGGGAGAATGGCATTGAAACATGTAAAATATCATGTATGAAATGAGATGCCAGTCCAGGTTCAATGCATGATACTGGATGCTTGGGGCTAGTGCACTGGGATGACCCAGAGGGATGGTATGGGGAGGGAGGAGGGAGGAGGGTTCAGGATAGGGAGCACATGTATACCTGTGATGGATTCATTTTGATATTTGGCAAAACTAATACAATTATGTAAAGTTTAAAAATAAAATAAAATTTAAAAAATAATAATAATAATAAAAAAAGAAAATAAATAAAAGCACATGAAAAGATGTTAAACATCACTAATTATCAGAGATATGCAAATCAAAACTACAATGAGGTCCTTAGTGTAAACCTGAAACTGTTACAATACTGTTAATCTACTATACTCCAATACAAAATAAAAATTTAAAAATCTTCAGTGAGGTATCACCTCACATTGCTCAGAATGACCATCATTGAAAAATCTACCAACAATAGCTCCTGGAAAGTGTATGGAGAAAAGGGAACCATCCTACGGTGTTGTGGAAATGTAAGTTAGTACAGCCACTATGTAAAACGGTATGAGGGTTTCCTTAAAAAACTAAAAATAGAGCTCCCATATCACCCAGGAATCCCACTCCTGTTCGTAAATCCAAAGAAAACCATAATTCAAAAGATACATGCACCCCAATGTTCATTGCAACACTATTTACAATAGCCAGAATATGGAAGCACTGAAATGTCCATCAACAAAGTAAAGGACAAAGAAGATGTGGTACATATATACTGTGGAATGTTACTCAGCCATGAAGGTATGAAATAATGTCATTTTCAGCAACAGGAATTGACCTAGAGATTGTATACTGAGTGAAAGGAGACAGAGAAAGACAAATGTCATATGATATCATTTATATGTGGAATCTAAAAAAATGGTACAAATGACAGAAATGGAGTTATAGAGATAGGAAACAAACTTATGGCTACCAGAGTGTAAATTGAGAGACTGGGAAAGATATATACACATTACTATGTATAAAATAGATAACTAATAAGAACATACTGTATAGCACAGGGAACTCAACTCAATACTCTGTAATGGCTTATATGGAAAATAATCTTTAAAACTGTGGATATGTGTATAACTGATTCACTTTGTTATATACTCAAAACTAACACAACATTGTGAATTAACTCTACTCCAACAACAACAACAACAAATGTTTAATGCCTTTCAGAATCTGGCAGGGGACTTTTCTGTTCAATTCATCTCAACAACTGAGCTTTTTTGTCAACTATAGAAAACAAGACATAGGGATACATTTATTGGTCAAGTTCCTTAGTTGAAAATAACAAAGACAAAGCCTGGGTAAATTAAGTGGTAAGCAATTTTATTTGAAGGGTATTGGATAATTCCAAGAATAATTGGGAAGGCTTAAAAGTCAACTTCAGGAAATGCACAGAAGCTAACATAAGCTTGCCTGCCAGAATAATATCCAAGAAGATGTCACAAAATGAATCTGACCTCTAGTACTAGACTTGAGATGAGTGCAATTGTGTGGTAGTTTGAGCATTCTTTGGCATTGCCTTTCTTTAGGATTGGAATGAAAACTGACCTTTTCCAGTCCTGGGGCCACTGCTGAGTTTTCCAAATTTGCTGGCATATGGAGTGCAGCACTTTCCTAGCATCATCTTTTAGGATTTAAAACAGCTCTACTGAATTCCATCACCTCCACTAGCTTTGTTCATAGTGATGCTTCCTAAGGTTCACTTGACTTCCCATTCCAGGATGTCTGGCTCTAAGTGAGTGATCACATCATCATGATTATCTGGGTCCTGCAGATCTTTTTTGTACAGTTCTTCTGTGTATTCTTGCCACCTCTTCTTAATATCTTCTGCTTCTGTTCAGTTCAGTTCAGTCGCTCAGTCGTGTCCGACTGTTTGCGACCCCATGAATCACAGCACGCCAGGCCTCCCTGTCCATCACCAACTCCTGGAGTTCACCCAGACTCATATCCATCGAGTCAGTGATGCCATCCAGCCATCTCATCCTCTGTCGTCCCCTTCTCCTCCTGCCCCCAATCCCTCCCAGCATCAGAGTCTTTTCCAATGAGTCAACTCTTTGCATGAGGTGGCCAAAGTACTAGAGTTTCAGCTTTAGCATCATTCCTTCCAAAGAAATCCCAGGGCTGATCTCCTTCAGAATAGACTGGTTAGATGTCCTTGCAGTCCAAGGTAAGTCCATACAAATTCTGCCATACAAATTTGTTGTGACCATCTTTGCATGAAATGTTCCCTTGATATCTCTAATTTTCTTGAAGAGATCTCTAGTCTTTCCCATTCTGTTGTTTTCCTCCATTTCTTTCATTTGATCACTGAGGAAGGCTTTCTTATCTCTCTGTGCTATTCTTTGGAACTCTGCATTCAAATGGGTATATCTTTCCTTTTCTCCTTTGCCTGTCACCTCTCTTCTTTTCATAGCTATTTTTAAGGCCTCCTCAGACAATCATTTTGCCTTTTGGCATTTCTTTTTCTTGGGGATGGTCCTGATCACTGCCTTCTGTACAATGTCACAAACCTCTGTCCATAGTTCTTCAGGCACACTGTCTATCAGAACTAATCCCTTGAATCTATTTCTCACTTCCACTGTATAATCATAAGGGATTTGATTTAGGTCATACCTGAATGGTCTAGTGGTTTTCCCTACTTTCTTCAATTTAAGTCTGACTTTGGCAATAAGGAGTTCATGATCTGAGCCACAGTCAGCTCCTGGTCTTGTTTTCGCTGACTGTATAGACCTTGCCATCTCTGGCTGCAAAGAATATAATCAATCTGATTTTGGTATTGATCATCGAGTGATGTTCATGTGTACAGTCTTCTCTTGTGTTGTTGGAAGAGGGCGTTTGCTATGACCAGTGCATTCTCTTGGCAAAACTCTATTAAATTTTGCCCTACTTCATTCTGTACTCCAAGGCCAAATTTGGCTGTTTCTCCAGGTGTTTCTTGACTTTCTGCTTTTGCATTCCAGTCCCGTATAATGAAAAGGACATTTTTTGGGGGGTGTTAGTTCTAGAGGGTCTTGTAGGTCTTCATAGAACTGTTCAAATTCAGCTTCTTCAGCATTATTGGTCAGGGCCTAGACTTGGATTACTGTGATATTGAATGGTTTGCCTTGGAAACGAACAGATCATTCTGTTGTTTTTGAAATTGCATCCAAGTACTGCATTTTGGGGGGCTCCAAAATCACTGCAGATGGTGACTGCAGCCATGAAATTAAAAGACGCTTGCTCCTTGGAAAAAAAGTTGTGACCAACCTAGACAGCATGTTAAAAAGCAGAGACATTACTTTCCCAACAAAGGTCTATCTAGTCAAAGCTATGGTTTTTCCAGTAGTCATGTATGGATGTGATAGTTGGACCATAAAGAAAGCTGAGCACCAAAGAATTGATGTTTTTGAACTGTGGTGTTGGATAAGACTCTTGAGAGTCCCTTGGACAGCAAGGAGATCCAAACAGTCCATCCTAAAGGAAATCAGCCCTGAATATACATTGGAAGGACTGATGCTGAAGCTGAAACTCCAATACTTTGACCACATGATGCAAAGAACTGACTCATTTGAAAAGACGCTGATGCTGGGAAAGATTGAAGGAGGGAAGAGAAGGGGATGCCAGAGGATGAGATGGTTGGATGGCATCACCAACTCATTGGATATGAGTTTGAGTAAGCTCCTGGGAGTTGGTGATGGACAGGGAAGCCTGGCATGCTGCAGTCCACGGGGTCACAAAGAGTCAGACATGACTGAGCAACTGGACTGAATTGAACTAGACTTCAGCTTCCCAGGTAGTGCTGGTAGTAAAGAGCCGCCTGCCAATGGAAGAGACTAGAGATGCAGTTTCGATCCCTGAGTCAAGGAGATCCCCTGGAGGAGGCCACAGCAACCTACTCCAGTATTCTTGCCAGGAGAATCCCAAGAACAGAGGAGCCTGGTAGTCTACGGTCCATAGGGTTGCAAAGAGTTGGACACAACTGAAGTGACTTAGCACAGCATAGCACAGTATAGAACTAGACCTGAGCATTAGAAATTTTTACTGACACATCTGCCAAGAGATACATGCTGTGGCTGTTGTTGGCAAGTTTTCCAAATTTCTGGATGCATCTTTGCTTTATTTGTTTTAAATTAAAGTCCCAAGGGAAATAAACAGTCAATTGTGATTCAATGAAGTCCCTATAGTCTAGTTGCCAAAAGCAAAGGAAGACATGTGTTCTCCTTCAAGAAAGTGAGTTCGAATACTGGGTAGCCACAAAGGGCAAATGTCCACTACAGTTGTTATCTTCCTACAGCCTACAGACTGGGAAATAAGATAGGCGTATAGTAAATTGCACTGAAATAAATACATGTTATATAGAACATCTGTTTTTTTACATTTTGACCATTTGGTCATAGTTATATTCCATTCAGTAGTTAAGAAGCCATTTTCTCTCACTTCTACCTGTTAGAAACCAATCTTATCCTTGAGTCATAGCACATAATGTCTATAAAATCAACCCTGTCTATTTCAGCTACCAATTATCTCCTCTCATAATTTTATTTTGTGCCAATTTTATGACACTCATTCCAAAGGGAATAAGAACTCTGCTTCATTTATCTTAGATACGTTCTGCTAACACAGTGCATACCTAACACAAGCATTTAATAGACCTTAGTTTGGTGATAGAAAGGGATGCAGGACTGTCAAATAAATTGTCAAATAAAAACCAGTTAATCACACAATTCTTAAACCTCTCTCCCACAAGATTATAAAAATGTTGATCATTTGAGGGTAAATTTTTTGAGAGAGCTACTGGTGTGCTTGTCCCTTATTTTGAGCCAAGTAGAAAGGAATTTAAGGAGAATTCTTGGAAAGTCTAAGGCACTGATCATACCTACTTCCCCATCTGCAGTCTTTTTGTCTGAAATAAGGGAAGAGTTTTTATTTTAAAGCCAGTTTGTAGTTTTATGGGGCTGGCTATTTTAATTACTAGATTGAGACTTGTATTGCTAGAAGAGACTAGTGAACAACTTGCATAACATAAGACTGACAAGTAAAACTCCTTCTTGGGGTGAGCATGGCAAACAAAAGTTAAGCAGATTTTTTAATTTGAAATATAGATGATTTACAATGGTGTGTTAGTTACAGGAGTACAGAAAAGTAATTCTGTAAATCACAAATTTACAAAATATTGTAAAAAAAATATTTCATTACAAGATATTGAATATAGCTCTCTGTGCTATACAGTAGGCCCTTACTGTGTATCTGTTTATATAGTATACATATGTTAATACTTTTCCAATTTATTGCTCCATATCCTCTTTCCTTTGGTAACCATAAGTTGGTTTTTATATGTCTGTGGGTCTGTTTCTGCTTTATAAATAAATTCATTTATATTATTTTTTGAAGATTCTACATATTTGTGTGTGTATTTGTCACTCAATCATGTCCAACTCTTTGCAACCCCATGGATTCACCAGGCTTCTCTGCCCACGGAATGCTCCAGGCAAGAATACTGGAGTGGGTTGCTATTCCCTTCTCTAGGGGAGCTGCCCAACCCAGGGAATTAACCCAGGTCTCCCACATGGCAGGAGATTTCTTTATAATCTGAACCACAAGGAAAGCTCAAGATACTATATATAAGTTATATCATATGATAGTTGACTTTCTGACTTCATTTATATGATGATCTCTATTGTTTGGTTACTAAGTCATGTCCGACTCTTTGAGGCCCTATGGACTGGAGCACACCATGCTTTTCTGTTCTTCACTATCTCCTGGAATTTGCTCAAACTCATGTCCATTGAGTCACTGATACCATCCAACCATCTCATCCTCTGTCACCATCTTCTCCTCTTGCCCTCACGACTGAGCAACTTTCACTTCACTTCACTTCAATTTCTGCCATTAGACTATATCATCTGCATATCTGAGGTTGCTGATAATTTCTCCCAGCAATCATGAATCTAGCTTGTGATTCATCCAATCTAGCATTTCACATGATGTACTCTGTATATAAGTTAAAAAGCAGGGTGACAATATACAACCTTATCCCATTCTTTTCCCAATTTTGAACCTGTCCTTTGTTCTATGTCCAGTTCAAACTGTTGCTTCTTGACCTGCATGCTGTTTTCTTAGGAGGCAAGTAAGGTGGTCTGGTATTCCCATTTCTTATAGTATTTTCCATAGTTTGTTGTTATCCACACAGTCAAAGGCTTTTATGTAGTCAGCGAAACAGACTTTCTCTATGATCCAACAGATGTTGGCATTTTGATCTCTAGTTCCTCTGGATTTTCTAAATCCAGCTTGTACATTTGGAAGATCTTGGTTCACATACTATTGAAGCCTACCTTGAAGGATTTTGAACATTACCTTGCTAGCAAGTGAAATGAGCACAATTGTATGGTAGTTTGAACATTCTTTGGCATTGTCTTTCTGTGTATTGTAATGTAAACTGACCTTTTCCAGTCCTGTGGCCATTGTAGCCAAATTTTCCAAATTTGCTGGCATATTGAGTTCAGCACTTTAACAGCTCATCTATAGGATTTGAAATAGCTCAGTTGGAATTCCATCACCTCCACCAGCTTTGTTCATAGTAATGCTTCCTAAGGCCCACTTGACTTCACCTCCAGGATCTGGCTCTAGGTGAGTGACCACACTATCATGGTTATCTGTGTGATTGAGATCTTTTTTGTATAGCTCTTCTGTGTATTCACGCCACATCTTAATCTTATCTGCTTCTGTTAGGTCCTTGCCATATCTGTCCTTTAGTTTGTGCATTTTTGCATAAAATAGTCCCTTGAGATTCCCAGTTTTTTTTTAAGAGATCTCTGCGTGGTGGTTTAGTTGCTAAGTCGTGTCCAACTCTTGCAACCCCGTGGACTGTAGCCTGCCAGGCTTTTCTGTCCATGGGATTCTCCAGGCAAAAATACTCGTGTGGGTTGCGATTTCCTTCTCATTTCCTTCTCCAGGAGATCTTCATGACCCAGGGATCAAACCCGGGTCTCTTGTATTGAAGGCAGATTCTTTACCCACTGAGCTACAAGGAAAGAGATCTCTAGTCTTTCCCATTCTGTTATTTTCCTCTATTTCTTTGCAGTGTTAATCTAAGAAAGTTTTCTTATCTCTCCTTGCTATTCTTTGGAACTCTGCATTCAGTTTCTCCCTTGCCTCTCATTTCTCTTTTTTTCTCAGCTATTTGTAAAGCCTCCTCAGACAACCACTTTGCCTTCTTGCATTTCTTTTTCTTCGGTTTCGGTCATCACTA
The DNA here is from genome assembly GCF_027580195.1 of Bos mutus. NCBI lineage: Eukaryota > Metazoa > Chordata > Mammalia > Artiodactyla > Bovidae > Bos > Bos mutus. The sequence goes on along the minus strand of NC_091640.1, from coordinate 44,085,256 downwards.
CACTGATGATCTTTCTCCAGGTCCATCCGTGTAGGTACAAATAGTATTATTTCATTCTGTTTATGGTTGAGTAAAATTCCATTTTATATATATATATATATATATATATATATATATATATATATATACACACCTATATGCCCATACCTCTGTGGATGGTCATTGATGTTGCTTCCATATCTTGGCCTTTGTGAACAGTGCTGCTGTGAACATTGGTGTGTACATATCTTTTCAAATTATGGTTTTCTCTGGATATATGGCCAGAAATGGGATTCCTGAATCATATAGTAACTTCATTTTTATTTTTTTAAGGAACTCCCATACTTTTCTTTATCACCAACACTGTAGGAGGGTTTCCTTTCTTCACACTTTCTCCAGAATTTATTTTTAATGATGGCCATTCTGACTGGTGTGAGGCTCATTGTGGTTTTGATTTCCATTTCTCTAATAATTAACAATGTTGAGTATTTTTTTCACGCTCCTGTTGGCCTTCTTCATGTCTTCTGTAGAGAAATGCCTATTGCCCATTTTAAAAAATGTTTTATTTTGTATTGGAGAAAGCCAATTATTGGAGAAGGCAATGGCACCCCACTTCAGTACTCTTGCCTGGAAAATCCCGTGGACTGAGGAACCTGGTAGGCTGCAGACCATGGGGTCACAAAGAGTCGGACACAACTGAGCGACTTCACTTTCACTTTTCCCTTTCATGCATTGGAGAAGGAAATGGCAACCCACTCCAGTGTTCTTGCCTGGAGAATCCCAGGGACGGGGGAGCCTAGTGGGCTGCCGTCTATGGGGTCGCACAGAGTTGGACACGACTGAAGCGACTTAGCAGCAGCAGCATAGCCAATTATCAATGTTGTGATAGTTTCAGGTGAACAGCAAAAAGACTCAGCCATATATCTACATGTATCTATTCTCCCCAAATCCCCTCCCATCCAGGCTGCCACATAACATTGAGCAGAGTTCCATGTGCTATACAGTAAGTACAACCTGTGTACATGTCCATCCCAAACTCCCTAACTTTCCCTTCCCCCATCCTTCCCTTCACATTGCCCACTTTTTATTGGTTTATTTTTTGATATTAAGATGTATGATCTGTTTGTTAATTTTGTAAATAATCCCTTGTCAGTCACAAGGGATTTACAAAATATTGTTTGTAAATATCTTCCCCCCTTCAGTAGGTTGTTTTTATCATTTGGTTAATGATTTTTTCTGTTGTGCAAAAACTTTAAAATTTAATTAGTTCCCATATGTTTATTTTTGCTTTTGTTTCCTTTACTCTAGGAGACAAATTAAATATATATACATATATTTATATAGATAAATATATATGGATAGATAAAACATACTATATATATATAGTATGTTCTATGTTCTTCTCTAGGAGTTTTATATTATCTGGTCTTACATTTAATTCTTTTTCCATTTGGGACTTATTTCTGTATATGGTGTTAGAGAGTGTTCTGGTTTCATTTTCTTACATGTGGCTGTCCAGTTTTCCTAACATTGCTTGTTGAAGAGACTATCTTTTCACCATTGTATACTCTCTCCTCCTGTATCTTAATTGATCATAAGTGTATGGATTTATTTGTAGGCTCTCTGCCCTGTTTCATTGATCCATGTGTCTGTTTTTGTGTCCATACTATATTGGTTTTATGACTGCAACTCTGTAGTAGTATAGTCTGAAATTGGAAGCATAATTAGTCTAGTTCCCTTCTTCCTCTTCAGGGTCATTTTGGCAATTTGGGGTTTTTTGTGTTTCCAAAATTTTTAAATTGTTTTGTTCTAAGTCTGTGAAAAATGCCATTGGTAAGTGGACTTTGACTATACTTGATAAATTCTGTTTTTTTATATAAATGTATTTATTCACTTTAATTGGAGGATAATTACTTTATAATATTGTGATGACTTTTTGCCATACATCAACATGAATCGGTATACACGTTTCCCCTTCATCCTGAACACCTTTCCTATCTCCCTGCCCACCCTACTCCTCTAGGTTGTCATAGAGCACCAGCTGCCCTGCTTCATGCATCGAATTCACACTATTTTACATATGATAATATAATATAGCATTACATAACATAGGGCTTCCCTGGTGGCTCAGAGGGTAAAGCATCTGCCTGCAATGCAGGAGACCTGGGTTCGATCCCTGGGTCAGGAAGATCCCCTGGAGAAGGAAATGGCAACCCACTCCAGTACACTTGCCTGGAAAATCCCATGGACAGAGAAGCCTGGTAGACTACAGTCCATGGGATCGCAAACAGTCAGACACAACTGAGCAACATCACTTTCAATGTAATATAACAGTTACCTTTGTCATTAAGAATTTAACAATATTCATGTTTTCAGAACTCTGTAGTAGGAGTTTGGGCAGACAATAACCTTTCTTGGATTAAAAACATTGTGATTCTTCTCACCAACTATATCCCTTGTACCTCTGACTGTCACCATCATACTGTTCATAAATAACACCATAGCTGAGCTCTTAGTCTAAAAGCATATTATATTACTCTTTTGAGTTTTACCCTGTTGGAAAAAGAGTACCCTGTACTCTATGCTTTGCAAACTTCACCCTCCAAGAAAAATATTTACTTAAAAGAATTGAATTTACATGCAAAACTTGAAGATTTTCTTTTTTCTAGTTCTTTTCTTCAGATATAGCTCTTCCTATAACTTCTTTTTTCATAACAATAGCACTCAAGTTCTATTTTTGAAAGTGCTGCCACACAGATTGAATAACTAAATAGATACTTGCTTGGTGATCTGGAAACAATCAACTGGATATCTTAATAATGGAACACTGGTTCTTCCAGCCTTTAGTTTTAGAACAAAGTGGGAAAGTCCCAACAAAACTATGAGTTACACTCATGTGCCTACATTCACAGTGAGAGAGGCAATACTGATTCTACTTCATAGATGTATAATCCAAGACATTACCAATTCTCTAAGCCTCAGGTTCCACATTTTTCAAATGATTATACTAGCACTTGAGGTTTCCCCAGTGGCTCAGTGGGTAAAAAATCCACCTGCATTGCAGAAGACACAGGAGATGCAGGTTCAATCCCTGGGTCCGGTTGATCCCCTGGAGAAGGAAACAGCAACCCACTCCGGTATTCTTGCCTGAAAAATCCCATGAATAGAGTCTCACAGGCTACAGTCCATGCAGTTGCAAGGAGTTGGACATGACTGAGCATCTAAGCACAAAATAGCACTTACCTTATTGGATTATAATCAGCATTAAATAAGACAGTCAAGTGTAAAACACAAATATCAACCAGCAAGTGCACAGGTAGTATTCAATGCAGAATGATTATATTGATGATGATAAAAACATATTATAGTAAAATAAACTTATTTTTCTCATTTTAATAGTACTACCAACTTAGCTTTGACTTCTGTTATATGTTCCATTTATATATTTTAATGTATGCTCACATTTGACTCATTCTATTTTATCTTTTTCTCCAGGAATTATTCTAGACCAAGAGAATTCATGTTTAAAATAATAAACCATGAGTCTGGTTTTGAAAATTATAGAGTCACTTGTATTGAGCTAATCCTTGAACAGAGGATAATTAAGAACTTTAGGAAAAGTTTTCAAAATCATGGTAATAATTGATTTAGACAAGAATCATTAATCATTTATAAATAAACACTACATGATTAGGATCACACTTATTAGAGAAATGCAAGACATCTACACTGAAACCTTTGAGATATGTCCTAGAGGAATTAAAGAAGGCCTAAATTAACATTGAAATATGCAATGATCATAAATTGGAAGAATCAATATTGTAGATATTTCCTATGGTTGATTTATAAATTCAACAATTCCCAATAGATTTTGTTTTTAATTAAGTAGTTTAATTGAATTATAATTCAATTTTGAATTATGAATAAAATTGAATTGTAATTGAATTCAATTATAATTTACTGATTATAAAACATATGTAGGCATACAAATACATAAAATATCTTAGAAAAGAGAAGCAAAGTTAGAGTATTTCAACTACCTGATTTCACATCTTACCACAAAGCTGTTGTAATTAAGAAAGTGGTATTTGTGTAAGAACAGATATATACAGTAAAAAAAAAAAAAAAAAAAGAATAGAGACTCTAGATACATAGCCACATGTATACAATCAATTGATTTTTGTCAGAGATATTCAGGTGACTTAGTAAGGAATTTAGAGTATAATAAATGGTGTCAAAACAACTGGATAAATGAAAAGAAAAAAGTGAGCATCAGTTTATATCACACCACACATACAAATTAATTCAAGATGAATTGTAGATATAAACATAAAATCTGTTTTCTAAAGTAAAAGGGATATTATATTCATGACTTTGGAATAGGCAAAGATTTTTTATAAATGATATCAAAAGCACTAAACAGAAAAACAAAATTTGATATACTGATCATTATCAAAATGTAAAACTTCTGCTCTCTGTGAATTTAACTTCATTTCTGAGAAAATGCAAAGGGGAATAGGTGATTCCCCTGAGATCATAAGTACGTAAATGGAAAGAGACTGATTTGACTCCAGATGCTCAGCTTTCTAACACTATTAGAAATGGGAATTGAGATTTAGCTTAATTTCAGTTATAAAGAAATAAAGGTATATTCTTACATATGACTTTTGAATTACTTAAATTTCAAATTCATTATTTGAACTAGCTGAATCTGAGAAATCAACATATAGAGCTAAATATTGCTCAAGGGATACTGTTTGAGGTATAAGAATATGTAGCCCATCTTAAGAGAAAAATCTATTCCCCTGTGACTTTTTTCTTGCCCAATATTCTGGAGGAAGAGGGAAACCTCATGTGCTGCAGTCCATGGGATGACAAAGAGTTGGAAATGACTTGGTGACTGAACAACAGCAAATATTCTGATTATCTACAGTTTACCTAAATTCTTGTTTCTTTATTAATATGAAAAGAGTTTTAATTTTACTGTTTACCTGGCAGTGGTTATGTGTTAAAATGGTCCTGGAAATTCACTTTGATGACTAGCATTTCCATGTGAAAAGACTTAGGTGTTTGACTGAACATAGCTATCAGTTGATTGCATCATTTTCATAAATACTTTTTAAAGCATTCATGTTTTTGTAGCAATATAATAATCTAAATTTAAGCCTTTCTCATGGAATTCATCTGAAGACTCTGGTCTTAAGAATTATTTTTCAAATTTTCTTTTTGTGACCTTAGACAAATTAAACTTTTGAAACTTACTTTATTCATTCATAAAACAGCATTATTATTCCTTGGGTTCATGGTTTCCCATGTATTCTACTAGATGCTGGCCCTAGAACCTGATTCTTTAGATATGAGTTCTGTCTTCACATACTTCTTTCTACTGGTTGATGAAGACTGACTAATTCTTAATTTTAATTACCATTATTCTATCCAGAACTGGATAGTACTTGTCTCATAATCATTGTACTCTAGTGTTGGGTCATCTTTGTAAGAGATCATTTTTCCCTCTCAGGAATTGGAAATGTGTTATTTTAAGGACATAAACATTTCTTTGAATCTCTTCTTTTGGTTATATATTTTCAGACTATTTTTCAAATCCAAACTGTTTTGTTATGGGTGCAATTACCTACTCCCTTAAAGACTAAACATCACACTGGCTTGTGGAACAATTAACTGTCAATTCTTTGAATTTTTTATCTTCATTTTATATTTTATGTGATGTAGGCACAGCTCATGTCTCCTCAAGTCTTTGAATGTATAACAGTGAGTCACGTTTCAGATGAACTCAATGATTTTGCTATTTGTGGTGGTAAAATAAAATCCATGTTCCATTTCTGAGAGAACATACAGCTTTTTTTACATCTGGCTGTCCTCCATATCTCCTCTCCTCTGTCAGATATCAATGTAATTTCAATAGCCTGATGCTTAATGAGACATTTACAGTTTTGGGAAGCCCAGGTCTTGTGCTTCTGATATGTTTTCTCATTAATTGTCCCTTTTGATATTTGCAATCCTATGTGAGGTTGTCAATATAGATATTGTTAGTCTTTCTATTTTCAGATGAGTAAATGGAGGCTTCAAAGGATGACAGAATTTATCAAATAGTAAGAAGTAAGTGAGGAAAATATATTCACTAGAGCCTGGATCTTTATCCCAGGTCTAGCATCTGCTTTTCCATAATCAGTAGATTCTAATCAAATAGCAAAACAACAAACATAAGTAAATTTTAAAAATTAACTAAAACAGTAACACTTTAATTGGAATGCAAAGGCAAAAAACAACAATTGCAATAATAAACTTAAGAATCTTAAAGCCTTTTTAGTACATTGCCTGATTACTTTTGGTAACTCCTTTCAGATAAATACATCTTATTTTTAGTCTTTCACTTGAGTGCCTTTCTCACTTAGTCTCACAAATAACATATTCTGTTCATAGAAATATAGCTAGAAACACTTGTGATTTCCTCCCTCCTGTCTCATGTTTCCTTTTTTTTTTTTATGATTATGGCAACATTGACAGCTGTGTTCATTGCAATCTATGGCTGGCTATACCTTTAAGTACCTAGCTTGGAAATAATTTTGTCCCTCTAGATATGAAAAATTACATCCCTATTTCATAGTTCAAGATACTCTGAAATAGAGCCATGCTGCCTGCAAGAATATTAACTCTGAGAATAGGATTGCTGTTTGCACCATACACTCTGCCCTCTTGCCAGCAATAATCAAAGTGAGCTTGCATTTCTTTAATGACAAAGCCTCCCAGTGTGTTAATTTGGTTCTCCATGACACTATATCTTATCAGAGGAGTGAGGGAAATGAGAAAACATACATTAACATTACTGTCAGCCAAGTGGTACATTTTTCTGTGTAATTCATATCTGGAAGGTGAGGATCTTTGGCTCTCTTCTCAAGGGTTTTGGGGTTCTGAGAAAACTATGGGTTCATTCTTTCCACTATATTCAAAGGGAGAACTTTTCACACATGACTTCTTACTCTGCCCCCAAAGAAATTGTTTCTCAGCAATAGAACTCAGTCTGCCATGGAATATCACCTTGCCACCATCCCCTAAATATGAATTACCCCATAGCACAGAAGGGAGAGGAGAGCATTTCTTATCAGATAGACCTGACCTTGACTGGCTATATGATGGGTATTCCAAACTCAGTACCTTCACTCATAGAAAAATGGCATTGATACTTAATTCAAAGTATTAAGACTATTGATAGGAATAAGAAAAATAGTGAAATTACTTTGCAGTCACAATATTTACCTTGTCCTCTTTTCAGATCTTCTGCTCATTTGTGAAACAGGAAAGTAACAACTTATCTTGAGATCTGACACCTGGAGTGTCATCCCAAGATAGTTCGTGAAATGTCTGTCCATTTGTACTGGGTATTTCAAAACTAGAGCCTCTTTCAGCCTAACCTATGAATCTTTCAAGTTCTGTTGCCACTAAGGTCATGTGTGTCACCAATTGATTCTAAGGTACTGACATCCCTCCAAGATTTTGCAGGCAGTCTTCTTTTGGCTCTTATTCTTGGGCAGTTACTATATCTCCCAAGATTGCATTTTAACACTGAATTTCTTTTTTCAGATGGCAGTGATGGTGGTTGGGTCTAGAAATCATTATTATTCCTTTGAATGAGCAACTGCTTCCCAAATAGCTTGGTAAAGAGGAACTGGCATTTTCCTTTCCTCTTTCCTTTCTGACAGAAACCACTAGAGCCTATCAGCATGCCCATGGTGACTGCAAACCAGCTCAGCTGAGGGGAGCACTTGTGGTAAGTTCTCAGGGCCTGGGTGTTTGGCTTGCCTCTTCCTGTTTGCCTTGTATCTTTAAATAATGTGGTTGCTTCACAACCACTTGTTTTTGAGTAGGGAACAGAGCATATTTTTCTAGCAGATAAAATGACTTCCCACCATTCACTCTTTGTTATTTCCCTTTTCTGAAGGGTGGTCTGATGAATTTAGGACAATGTATAATACATGCTTTCCTGTTTTCTGCTCTTTCTCCATTGGGCTTGTCAATCAGTTATGGACTAGGTTCTAGGAAGGATGTGGCCTTCATGAGAAGGATATCTAAGATAATTTGTGTGCATTATCCTTAGAGAGTATATATTCTAGTTCTGTACTGGAATCAGGTGCCAGTGACAGTTAATAATATTGAAGGTGCTATATATCCAAGTTATGAATTGGGAAGCCAGTTGTTAATTAAAGGAAAGTAACAGAAATTTAGCAGTATATCACAGCTTCATGAGGTGTAATATAATATACTTCTGTGGTAACTCACCGATGAATTGTGTGGTTGGTGAGGACTAATCAAGAGCTTAAATTGACTTTGGAAGAAAACAGGGACAATAGTGTTTTTAAGATCTAGACTGTTTAGGGCAAATGCTCTTTGACCATTCATCCTTCCAGAAACCACATCCTACACAAAAATGTCTATCTATATCACTACTCTCATATTCTTTGTTAAAGGCTCAGGATTCAGCCAGCTTTATATCTCAACTTTGTTTTACCCTTTTACTAGCAGTAAGTGGAAGTTAATTCCCTTCCCCTGTTTCACCCATTCTGCTATCACTTTCCACATTCCCGCTATCACAAACCCCCAGATTGTTCTTTGTAGATTGTATTTATAAGTCTGTTTCTGTTTTGTTATGTTTGTTCATTTGTTTTTTAGATTCCAGATTTAAGTAAAATCGTATGGAATTTGCAAAAAAAAAAAAAAAAGAACTCCCCTTTCCTCTAGAGACCTGTTAACACTTGCAGGAGAGGAGATTGATGTTGGCCATCTGTCCTATGGCTAGTGGCACTGAGAAGTAGTTGTGTAAGTAGCAACTATGAACATAAATTTTTCTTCAGTGTTATATACATGATGACAAATTTCCTCAAAAATCCTATCCCAGAGAATTTCTATGTTGCTTTAATTTATTAACTCTAAATGATCTGGGAGTAGGATATGGATAGGTAATGAATTTAGGCCACAGATATTTCTGCCATGTGATATATGATGCCAGTCAGAGCCACCCTGCATAAGAAAGTTTTGCTTATACATGGGATCTTAGAAGGTCTACTAACTCAGTTTACATCAAATAACAGCTTATCTAGTTTCTGTAATAGTCATTATTTAATTTACTCTGAAAACTTTTTAAGTAAAACATTTCTTACCAAATACAAATATTTTATTATAAATTAGCATCTCTTTGGGGACACAGGTGAGAATAGAACTTGCTACATATTAGCTAATGACTAGGAGAAGGGTATTGACTGTAAAGATGGGAGGTATTGAGTGTATAGATTTTGCTTACTACACATATTTCCCAAGGGTCTGTCTTCCTGACATAGCTCAGCAAAATAAATGCAATACGCTAGTCATCCCAACTGAAGGATCATGAGTCAATTACTGAACATGAACTTACGTCAGTTCTTAACTACAGTGAACAGTTAAAAACGAATCCCCTAATACCATCTACCTCTCATTTTACCACATTTTGTATAAAGAAGTCACATTAACTGAGTAGGATCATCTCCTCTAGCTTTTCTGACTGTCTCTTCAGCTAGGAGGAAAATAGCCTGGGTCCTTGGATAAGTCAGAGCAGATTCTAAACTTTGAGAACAAGGTATCCACAGGCTTGAAAAGACATCACTCTGTAATGGTGTCAGATGGTGTCAAGAAAAGTGGAAAGGTCAACAGAAAAGAGTAAGAGGTAAGGTAACATGTGTCAGTCTGATAGCAACTCTGAGACTGAATACTCTATTCAGACCCTAGAATTTTCTTGCTTCTTGCCTTCAGAGCCAACAAAATGCATTGAGGAGAATGATCTCTACCATCTCCCACTAAGAATTTCAAAAAACCCACAGTAGGTGGTATGAAGAAGTTATAAGAGTTTATCTACAATCGGAAGGAATATAAGGTTCAGCAAAGACAACACTTATTGTGACTTAATCCCTCTTCTAATATGACAACAGTACAGGATGTAAGCTTTCAACCTATGGGATAGAGTAGAAATTAGATGATATAGCTCAGAAGGACTCATCACCAGACATAAAAGCAGTAATATTTATTAAATAACCCAAAGGAATCTTTATCATATGTATTCTTACATGGTACTATGCATGGGGAGAGCTAATGAAGAAATTAGATTCCTCCCTGACTTTAAGTTGCTGATTTCCTATCTAGGACTTCCCAGGTGGCACTAGTGGTAAAGAACCTCCTGCCAATGTAGGAGACATAAGAGATGCAGGTTCTATCCCTGGAGCAGGAAGATCCCCTGGAGGAGGGCACAGCAACACACTCCAGTATTCTTGCCTGGAGAATCAGAAGAGCCTGATTGGCTCTGGACAGAAGAGCCTGGAGGTCTACAGTCCATAGGGTCACAAAGAGTTGGACTCAACTGAAGTGACTTAGCATGTACACATTGTCTATCTGGGGATTTTAAAACTATTTATAGGAAATAGTAGAATTATAACAAAAAAAGTATTAAAAAATACTTTAACATTTCAAAAACAGCAACAAAAGCTATGAGAAAGCAAACATTGCTTTGTTTAGTACTTTTTGGCATTTCCCACAATAGCAATGAAACTAGGAAGTAGGAAAGGAGCAAAAATAATACAATAATGAATGAAAAGAAAAGCAAATTTTAATTTTTCTTTATTTCTCTTTTGAGCTGAAATTTTGACCCTTAAGGGGAAACTTTCTCAACTTTATGTCTCCCAGACTGTCCTTCTTTCTCTTCTTCTGTCATCAAAAATCTTTTCATTTTTTAACTGACTTCATAAGTTCTATCTCTTTCATGAAGCCTGAGTTTAGCATTCCAACTCACAGAGATATTTTTATTTTCTAATCAGACTTTATTTTTGGGGGCTCCAAAATCACTGCAGATTGTGACTGCAGCCATGAAATTAAAAGATGCTTACTCCTTGGAAGAAAAGTTATGACCAATCTAGATAGCATATTGAAAAGCAGAGACATTACTTTGCCAACAAAGGTCCGTCTAGTCAAGGCTATGGTTTTTCCAGTGGTCATGTATGGATGTGAGAGTTGGACTGTGAAGAAAGCTGAACACCGAAGAATTGATGCTTTTGAACTGTGGTGTTGGAGAAGACTCTTGAGAGTCCCTTGGACTGCAAGGAGATCCAACCAGTCCATTCTGAAGGAGATCAGCCCTGGGATTTCTTTGGAAGGAATGATGCTAAAGCTGAAACTCCAGTATTTTGGCCACCTCATGTGAAGAGTTGACTCATTGGAAAAGACTCTGATGCTGGGAGGGATTGGGGGCAGGAGGAGAAGGGGATGACAGAGGATGAGATGGCTGGATGGCATCACTGACTCGATGGACGTGAGTCTGAGTGAATCCGGGAGTTGGTGATGGACAGGGAGGCCTGGTGTGCTGAAATTCATGGGGTTGCAAAGAGTCAGACACGACTGAACTGAACTGAACTGAAAGTTCTTTCTCACTTGTCATTTTTCCTATCCTGCCTTGAACTTCAGTTTGAATGGTATGCATTAAGCTTCTGAGTGGAGGAACACATTGTTGTTGTTGTTCAGTCACTCAGTCATGTCCAGCTCTTTGCGACTCCATGGACTGCAGTATGCCAGGCTTCCCTGTCCTTCAGTATCTCCACGAGTTTGCCCAAACTCATGTCCATTGAGTTGAAGATGCCATCCAACCATCTCATCTTCTGTCATCCTCTTCTCTTCCTGCCCCCAATCTTTCCCAGCATCAAGTTCTTTTCCAATAAGTCAGCTCTTTGTATTGGTAGCCAAAGTATTGGAGCTTCAGCATCAGTCCTTCCAACGAATATTCAGAGTTGATTTCCTTTAGAATTGATTGGTTTGATCTCTTTGCTGTTCAAGGGACTCTCAAGAGTCTTCACCAACACCATAGTTCAAAGAACATGGAAGGATGTCTAAGATTGTGTGTGTGCTCAGTCACTTCAGTTGTGTCTGACTCTTTGGACCCCATGAACTGTAGCCCAGCAGGCTCTTCTGTCCATGGGATCTCCAAGCAAGAATAGTGGAGTGGGTTGCCATGCTCTCCTCCAGGAGATCTTTCCCACCCAGGGATTGAACTCCATTTCCTGAATCTCCTGCATTGCAGATTTTTACTACTGAGCCACCAGAGGAGACTGTCTAAGATGAGAGAGAAGTTCAAAGTCATGAGCCATTAATGAAGCAACTGGGGTTTGAGATTTTTGTGAAGACAAGACCAAGAGAGAATATAATCATTTATTCAAAGCATTGATAGGTTTTCATTTAGAAGTTTTCTCAGAGAACTAGAAACTAGGACTAATAAAGCAAAAATACTGGGAAAAGATTTCAGTTTGACAGAAGAAGGAAAAAAAAATACTGGCTAGAAGATCCCAAACTAGAACAGGGTAGTGGCCTTCCTCTTTGTGGTGCTCAGATCAAACTATGTTATCCCCTATTAGGGACATTTTGTTTGGGGGATTCTTAAACTGGTCTGTAGCAAGGTACAAGATTAGACTATTTTAATGATTACTTCTAAATATAAGGCTCATAATGTTAAACATATAATATAAATAAATATTTTAAAAATTTATAAAAGTAATCCATATTTATGCTAAAATTAAAATACTGATAAAAATGAAGAAAACATTTGTATGAATTATTAAGACTTAAACCCACTTATACTCTGTATAAATCATTTCAGGATTTCATTTCTAAATAACTGAAATTATTTTCATTCATTTTCAAAGAATGGATTCATATTCCATATACTATTCTCCAGTCTGCTCTTGCATCTCATCAGTATATCATGAGCATTTTCCTATTTCAAAAGATTAGATATGCAACTTTCATAGTTTTATTGTATATTAATCCATTTCTTTAATTAAAAATTAAGGTTAAATCCTGCTTTTCACCATGTAAATAATGGCACAATGAAAGTTCTTATACATATGTGTTTTAAAATTTGTCCAATTATTTCTTTAGAATACCTTTAGTAAGTAAAGCTATTAGAAAAACTTTATGTGCATTCTTAATACATAAGATATGAAAAGTTATTGCCCTCCAAAGAAGTGACACAAATTCTAACATTCCATGGCTGTATATGAGTGTCCACTTATCAAAAACCTTGCAAAAAGTAAATATTATCCTTATTTCTGAACTCTGCCAATTTGACAGGTGAAAAATATCTTATTTTATTTTCTAATCATTACTTTTAAAAATGAACATTTTTTCATGTACTTAAAGTCACTTATAATTACTCCTCTATGAATTGTCTATTTATATCCTTTACTCATTTCTTCTGGGGCATTCATATTAATTTGTGACAACTGTATATTAATAATATTACTCATTTTTATTTTGTTCTTGCATTATTTTTATTTTAACAAAATAAATTTGCCTTTTAAATATATATTTTTCCTAGATAAATATTGCATTTCTATTTGTTTTAACAAATATTAGTATTTTCTTTCATAATTTCTGATTTCACACCATGTTTGGAGAGTTCTTTTCACCTAAATTCTGTTCAGTTCAGTTGCTCAGTCATGTCCAACTCTTTGTGACCCCATGGACTGCAGCACACCAGGCCTCCCTGTCCATCACCAACTCAAACTCGTGTCTATCAAATCAGTGATGCCATCCCACCATCTCATCCTCTGTCATCCCCTTCTCCTCCCATTTTCGATCTTTCCCAGCATCAGGGTCTTTACAAATCAGTAAGTTCTTCACATCAGGTGGCCAAAGCATTAGAGTTTCAGCTTCAGCATCAGTCCTTCCAATGAGTTTTCAGGACTGATTTCCTTTAGGATGGACTGGTTGGATCTTCTTGCAGTCTAAGGGACTCTCAAGAGTCTTCTCCAACACCACAGTTGGAGAAGTCTTCTCCAAAACCATCAATTCTTTAGCACTCAGCTTTCTTTATAGTTCAACTCTCATATCCATACATGACTACTGGAAAAACCACAGCTTAGACTAGATGGACATTTATTGACAAAGTAATGTCTCTGCTTTTTAATATGCTGTCCAGGTTGGTCATAACTTTCCTTCCATGGAACAAACGTCTTTTTTTTTTCCAGTCAATAATTTTATTTATATATTCAAACAAAACTGTTTAAATTAAATCATTGAATGTCATCATCAGCATTATGATTAGAATTGCCAGATAAAGTTTCAACCATAAATAATATTTTTTTTTGATTTGTAGAAGGTTTTATTTAGTCTGAAAGCAGGTTTTTTCCATAACCAATTAGGTCCCCACATTTAATTTCATGGCTGCAATCACCATCTGCAGTGATTTTGGAGCCCCCAAAATAAAGTCTGACACTGTTTCCATTGTTTCTCCATCTATTTGCTATGAAGGGATGGGGGACCAAATGCCACGACCTTAGTTTTCTGAATGTTGAGTTTTAAGCCAACTTTTTTACTCTCCCCTTTCATTTTCATCAAGAGGCTCTTTAGTTCTTCTTTTCTTTCTGCCATAAGGGTGGTGTCATCTGGATATCTGAGGTTATTGATATTTCTCCCAGCAATCTTGATTCCAGCTTGTGCTTCATCCAGCCCAGCATTTTGCATGATATACTCTGCATATAAGTTAAATGAGCAGGGTGACAATATACAGCCTTGACATACTCCTTTTCCTATTTGGAACCAGTCTGTTGTTCCATGTCCAGTTCTAACTGTTGCTTCTCGGCCTGCATACAGATTTCTCAGGAGGCAGGTCAGGTGGTCTGGTATTCCCATCTCTTGAAGAATTTTCCACAATTTGTTGTGATCCACACAGTCAAAGGCTTTCGCATAGTCAATAAAGCACAGTAGATGTTTTCCTGGAACTCTCTTGCTTTTTTGATGATCCAACAGATGTTGGTAATTTGATCTCCGGTTCCTCTGCCTTTTGTAAAACCAGCTTTAACATCTGGAAGTTCATGGTTCACATACTGTTGAAACCTGGCTTGGAGAATTTTGAGCATTACTTTGCTAGCGTGTGAGATGAGTGCAATTGTGTCATAGTTTGAGCATTCTTTGGCATTGCCTTTCCTTGGGATTGGAATGAAAACTGATCTTTTCCAGTCCTGTGGCCACTGCTGAGTTTTCCAAATTTGCTGGCATATTGAGTGTAGCATTTCACAACATCATCTTTTAAGATTTGAAATAGCTCAACTGGAATTCCATCACCTCCACTAGCTTTGTTCATAGTGATGCTTCCTAAGGCCCACTTGACTTCACATTCCAGGATGTCTGGCTCTAGGTGAGTGGTCATACCAATGTGATTATCTCTGTCATGAAGATCTTTTTTGTATAGCTCTTCTGTATATTCTTGCCATCTCTTCTTAATGTCTTCTGATTCTTTATCCCATTTCTGTCCTTTATTAAGCCCATCTTTGCATGAAATATTCCCTTGATATCTAATTTTCTTGAAGAGATCTCTAGTCTTTCACATTCTGTTGTTTTCCTCTATGTCTTTGCATTGATCGCTGAGGGAGGCTTTCTTATCTCTCCTTGCTATTCTTTGGAACTCTGCATTCATATGGGTATATCTTTCCTTTTCTCCTTTGCCTTTCATTTATCTTCTTTTCACAGCTATTTCTAAGGCCTCCTCAGACCTTTTTTCCTTTTTGTATTTCTTTTTGTTGGGGATGGTCTTGATCCCTGCCTTCTGTACAATGTCACAAACCTCCGTCCCTAGTTCTTCAGGCACTCTTTCAGATCTCATCCCTTGAATCTATTTCTCACTTCCACTGTATAATTGTAAGGGATTTGATTTAGTTCATAGCTGAATGGTCTAGTGGTTTCCCCTATTTTATTCAATTTAAATCTGAATTTGACAACAAGGAGTTCATGATCTGAGCCACAGACAGCTTCCGGTCTTGTTTTTGCTGACTATATAGAGCTTCTTCATCTCTGGCTGCAAAGAATATAATCAGTTTGATTTCAGTATTGATCATCTAGTGATGTCCATGTATAGAGTCTTCTCTGGTGTTATTGGAAGAGGGTGTTGCTTTGACCAGTGCATTCTCTTGGCAAAACTCTATTAGTCTTTGCCCTGTTTCATTCTGTACTCCACGGCCAAATTTGCCTGTTACTCCATGTGTTTCTTGAATTCCTACTTTTGCATTCCAGTCCCGTATAATGAAAAGGACATCTTTTTTGAGTATTAGTTCTAAAAGGTCTTGTAGGTCTTCATCAGTTCAATTCAGTCACTCAGTCATGTCCAACTCTTTGCAACCCCATGAATCACAGCATACCAGGCCTCCCTGTCCATCACCAACTCCGGGAGTTTATTCAAACTCATGTCCATCGAGTCGGTGACGCCATCCAGCCATTTCATCATCTGTCGTCCCCTTCTCCTCCTGCCCACAATCCCTCCCAGCATCAGAGTCTTTTCCAATGAGTCAACTCTTCGCATGAGGTGGCCAAAGTATTGGAGTTTCAGCTTTAGCATCAGTCCTTCCAATGAATACCCAGGATGGATCTCCTTTAGGATGGACTGGTTGGACCTCCTGGCAGTCCAAGGGACTCTCAAGAGTCTTTTCCAACACCACAGTTCAAAAGCATCAATTCTTCAGTGCTCAGCTTTCTTCACAGCCCAACTCTCACATCCATACATGACCACTGAAAAAACCATAGCCTTGACTAGACAGATCTTTGTTGGAAAAGTAATGTCTCTGCTTTTGAATATGCTATCTAGGTTGGTCATAACTTTCCTTCCAAGGAGTAAGTGTCTTTTAATTTCATGGCTGCAATCACCATCTGCAGTGATTTTGAAGCCCCCAAAAACTAAAGTATGACACTGTTTCCACTGTTTCCCCATCTATTTGCCATGAAGTGATGGGACCAGATGTGAGAGTTGGACTATGAAGAAAGCTGAACGCCTAAGAATTGATGCTTTTGAACTGTGGTGTTGGAGAAGACTCTTGAGAGTCCCTTGGACTGCAAGGAGATCCAACCAGTCCATTCTGAAGGAGATCAGCCCTGGGATTTCTTTGGAAGGAATGATGCTAAAACTGAAACTCCAGTACTTTGGCCACCTCATGCGAAGAGTTGACTCATTGGAAAAGACTCTGATGCTGGGAGGGATTAGGGGCAGGAGGAGAATGGGACGACAGAGGATGAGATGGCTGGATGGCATCACTGACTCGATGGACGTGAGTCTGAGTGAACTCCAGGAGTTGGTGATGGACAGGGAGGCCTGGCGTGCTGCGATTCATAGGGTCGCAAAGTGTCGGACACGACTGAGCAACTGATCTGATCTGATGGGACCAGATGCCATGATCTTAGTTTTCTGAATATTGAGTTTTAAGCCAATTTTTTCACTCTCTTCTTTCACTTTCAAGGGTTTTTTTTTTTTCCTCTTCACTTTCTGCCATAAGGGTGGTGTCATCTGCATATCTGAGGTTATTGATATTTCTCCTGGCAATCCTGATTCCAGCCTGTGCTTCTTCCAGCCAAGTGTTTCTCATGATGTACTCTGCATATAAGTTAAATAAGTAGAGTGACAATATACAGCCTTGACGTACTCCTTTTCCTATTTGGAACCAGTCTGTTTTTCCATGCCCAGTTCTAACTGTTGCTTCCTGACCTGCATATAGGTTTCTTAAGAGGCTGGTCAGGTGGTCTGGTATTCCCATCTCTTTCAGAACTTTCCACAGTTTATTGTGATCCACAGATCTTCATCAATTGAATTCAGTCAGTCGTGTCGGACTCTTAGCGAACCCATCAACCACAGCATGCCAGGCCTTTCTGTCCATCACCGACTCCAAGAGTCCACCCAAACCCATGTCCATTGTGTCGGTGATACCATCTAACCATCTAATCCTCTGTCATCCCCTTCTCCTCCTGCCCTCAATCTCTCCCAGCATCAGAGTCTTTTGAGTCAGCTCTCTGTATTAGGTGGCCAAAGTATTGGAGTTTCAGCTTCAACATCAGTCCCTCCAATGCACACCCAGGACTGATCTCCTTTAGGATGGACTGGTTGGATCTCATTGCAGTCCAAGGGATTCTCAAGAGTCTTTTCCAACACCACAGTTCAAAAGTATCAATTCTTTGGCACTCAGCTTTCCTTATAGTCCAAATTTCACATCCATACATGACTGCTGGAAAAACCATAGCCTTGACTAGATGGACCTTTGTAGGCAAAGTATTGCCTCTGCTTCTTAATATGCTATCTAGATGGTCATAACTTTCTTTCCAAGGAGTAAGTGTCTTCTAATTTCATGGCTTCAGTCACCATCTGCAGTGATTCTGGAGCCCAGAAAAATAAAGTCAGCCACTGTTTCCACTGTTTCCTCATCTATTTGCCATGAAGTGATGTGACTGGATGCCATGATCTTAGTTTTCTGAATGTTGAGCTTTAAGCCAACTTTTTCACTCTCTTCTTTCACTTTCATCAAGAGGCTCTTTAGTCCTTCTTCACAGGTCTTCATAGAACTGTTCAAATTCAGCTTCTTTAGCATCACTGGTCAGGACATAGACTTGGATTACTGACATATTGAATAGTTTGCCTTGGAAATGAACAGAGATCTTTCTGTCGTTTTTGAGATTGCATCCAAGTACTGCATTTTAGACTCTTTTGTTGACTATGATGCCTACTCCATTTCTTCTAAGGGATTCTTGCCCACAGTAGTAGATACGATGGTCATCTGAGTTGCATTCACCCATTCCAGTCCATTTTAGTTTGCTGATTCCTAAAATGTCAGCGTTCACTCTTGCCATCTCCTGTTTGACCACTTCCAATTTGCCTTGATTCATGCACCTCACATTCCAGGTTTCTATGCAATATTGCTCTTTACAGCATCAGACTTTACTTCTATCACCAATCATATCCACAACTGGATGTTGTTTTTGCTTTGGCTCTTTGTCTTCATTGTTTCTGGAGTTAGTTCTCCACTGATCTCCAGTAGCATATTGGGCACCTACCGACCTGGGGAGTTCATCTTTCAGTGTCCTATCTTTTTGCCTTTTCTTACTGTCATGGGGTTCTTAAGGCAAGAATACTGAAGTGGTTTGCCTTTCCCTTCTCCAGTGGACCATGTTTTGTCAACTCTCCACCATGACCCATCCATTTTTGGTAGCCCTACATGGCATGGCTCATAGTTTCATTGAATTAGACAAGACTGTGGTCCATATGATCAGATTGGTTAGTTCTCTGTGATTGTGGTTTTCAGTCTGTCTGCCCTCGGATGGAGAAGAAGAGGTTTATGGAAGCTTTCTGATGGGAGAGACTGACTGAGGGGGAAACTGGGTCTTGTTCTGTTGGCCGGGGCCATGCTCAGTAAATCTTTAATTCAATTTTCTGTTGAAGGGCAGGGCTGTGTTCCCTCCCTGTTATTAGACCTGAGGCCAAACTATGGTAAAGGTAATGAAGATAATGGCGACCTCCTTCAAAACATCCCATGCTCACACTGCTACACTCAAAGCCCCCAACCCTGCCACAGGCCACTGCCTACCCATGCCTCTGCCAGAGATTTCTGGACACCCACAGGCAAGTCTGGGTCAGTCTCTTGTGGGGTCACTGCTCCTTTCTTCTAGATCCTGGTGCACACAGAGTTCTGTTTGAGCACTCCAAGAGTCTGTTTCCCCAGTTCTGTGTAAGTTCTGGCGGCTCTATGGTGGGGTTAATGGTGACTTCCTCTAAGAGGGCTTATGCTATACCCAGGTCTACCGCACACAGAGCCCCTGCCCCTGCAGCAGTCCACTGCTGACCTGTACCTTCTCAGGAGACACCCAAACACAGCTCTTTCAAAGTCTCTGTGGCATCTCTGGGTCCTGGTGCATGTTTGAGCCCTCTGAGCATCTCTGGTGGGTATGGGGTTTGGTTCTAAACACAACCTCGACCCTCCTACCATCTTGCTGGGTCTTCTCCTTTGCCCTTGGATGTGGCATATCAAAGTCACTCCCACGCTTCAGAGCCATGGCTTCAGTGCCGAGCACCAGATGTGGGGTATCTCCACACAGTCACTCCAGTGCTGCACAACCACTGCTCCAGCACCAGGAATATTAATTTCTAAAGACAAGATCTGTGTGATTTACTTCTTTGTACGCCTTAAAATGCTGCATACAGTTCTAAACTTATGTTCATTGACTGAGGAGAAGATTATTGATAAAACAAACATATAGGCACATAAATAGATCTTTTCCATTTGTACTTTCTAATCCGAGCAGATTTTATTATATATACATATATTATATTTGGGCTTCCCAAATAGCTCAAGTAGTAAAGACTCCACCTGACAATGCTGAAGATGCAGGCAGGAGATGTGCATTCAATTTCTGGGTTAGGAAAATAACCCAGAGGAGGAAATGGCAACCCACTCAAGTATTCTTGCCTGGAAATCCCAAGGACAGAGGAGCCTGTTAGGCTACAGTGCATGAGGCCACAAAGAGCTGAACATGACTGAACATACACATACACGTCTTTTATATTTACCTTCTAAGATAGAAGTTTAGGTTGGCTTATGAAATAAATCTCCCTAAGAAATTTTGCATCGTTTGAAGAAAAGGGTTTTGTTCAGACTGTGCTTAGTTGTTCAGTTGAGTATGACTCTTTGTGACCCCATGGACTGTTGTCTGCTAGGCTCCTCTGTCCATGGGATTCTCCAGGCAAGAATACTGGAGTGGGTTACCATTCCCTCCTCCAGGAGATCTTCCCAATCCAAGAATCCATTGCAAGTGGATTATTTACTATCTGAGCCACCAGAAAAATCATTATCCAGACTAGTTTTATTATTATAGGATGAATCGTTCATATCTGTGTGTGTGTGTATCAGTGTTCCTACATAAGCATATGCACACAGATACAGCTATACAACTTAAACTTATAACTGTTTTCTCAGTGGTACCTCTAAGATCTTTAAATGTCTAAGAACATTGCAAGTTCATTTGTGGTAATCACCTTCATTGATTCCCCTATAATATGTAGGCTTTATTAGTATATCTAGATAGTCACTTGCATTATTTAATAGATATCATTGAAATTGTTAATAACAAAGTAATTTATTAAGTACCTTTTCTCTATAAGTTACTATGTAGGCCACAATGAAGACAAAAGGAGAAAAATATAACTTTCTGGAAGCAAAGATGAAATATATTGAAGAGGGAATGGCTAGAGGGTATGAAGACACTGAAGTGCTCAGGATAGGAGTGCTGACAATCTGAATCCTACCACTTCCATGGCCATGGGAAAAGGGAGAGGAAACACTCCTGAGCTGTGCTGCCAAAAGAGCAATATCACACCAGATAATAAGGGTCTTAAAAGAAATGGTATAATGAAATGTTAAATTTAATTTTTAATATATTTAATTGAATGAGAAAAATGCTCATTTCTTCTCATTATATTGAATATATTAAAACTAAGATCATGGCATCCGGTGCCATCACTTCACATCAAATAAATGGGTAAACAATGAAAACAGTGACAGATTTTATTTTCTTGGGCTCCAAAATCACTGCAGATGGTGACTGCAGCCATGAAATGAAAAGACACTAGCTCCTTGAAAGAAAAGTGATGACAAACCAGACAGCATATTGGGCTTCCCACATGGCTCTAGTGGTAAAGAGCCTGTCTGCCAATTCAGGAGACCTAAGAGATGTGGGTTCCATCCCTGGGTCGAGAAGATTCCCTGAAGAAGGAAATGGCAACCTGCTCCAGTATTCTTGCCTGAGAAATCCCATGGACAGAGGAGGCTGGCAAGCTACAGTCTATGGGGTCACACAGAGTCAGACATGACTGAAGCAATTTAGCATGGAGGCAGCGTATTAAAAAGCAGAGACATTATTTTGCCAACAAAGGCCTGGCTAGTCAAGGCTATGGTTTTTCCTGTGGTCATGTATGGACGTTAGAGTTGGACTATGAAGAAAGCTGAGTGCCGAAGAATTGATGCTTTTGAACTGTGGTGTTGGAGAAGACTCTTGAGAGTCCCTTGGACTGCAAGGAGATCCAACCAGTCCATTCTGAAGGAGATCAGTCCAGGGTGTTCATTGGAAGGACTGATGCTAAAGCTGAAACTCCAATACTTTGGCCACCTCATGCGAAGAGTTGACTCATTGGAAAAGACTCTGATGCTGGGAGGGATTGTGGGGAGGAAGAGAAGGGGACGACAGAGGATGAGATGGTTGGATGGCATCACCGAATCGATGGGCATGAGCTTGGGTGAACTCCAGGAGTTGGTGATGGACAGGGAGGCCTGGTGTGCCATGATTCATGGGGTTTCAAAGAGTAGGACACGACTGAGTGACTAAACTGAACTGAAGGTGAGTATATAATAGTTATGATTCTTTATGTATGTGTTTATGTATGTATGTATTGAGATATAGTTGATTTATAATATATTAGTTTTAAGCATACAACATAGTGATTCAGTATTTTTATAGATTATATTCCATTTAAATTATTACCAAAAATGTAGCATATATCCTTGGTTACTTAGCTGGTTGCCACTAGTTTGTTCTTTGTATCTGTGAATCTGTTTCTATTTTGTTATGTTCATTCATTTGCTTTACTTTTTAAGATTCCACATATAAGTGATAACATATATTATCTTTTTCTGTCTGATTAGTTTTACTAAACAAATACTTCCTAGGTCCATCCATATCATTGCAAACAGCAGAATTCATTCTTTTTCTGGCTGAGTCATATTCAATTACATGTGTCACATCATCTTGTCAATGAATTATAGTGGTTGTGGTTTATTCAGGCAATATTCAACTTTATTCTGGCTCCCCAGCAAGGAAGACACAGTAGTGGCTAGATTTACCTTTCTCCATACCTGCTCAATGATTCTTTCACCTTCTCTGCTTTGGCTAGCCTCTGTGCCCCTTCCTTTGGTATAAGATCTAGGCTGGTATTCTTTAAAATTCCCTGAGACCCGTGGAAAATCAGTATTGGGATATACAACCCTCTCTGTCTCCTCCATTCCCATCCATATTGAGTCAGGAGATAGATGGCCCCCAGACCAAGCATCTGGAGTCCATCCTCTCTGGACAGATACTCCAAGGTAAAGATAATAGCAGTAGCAAGGAGGAGGTGGGACTTGACCAGATAAAAGATAAAGAGGCTACATATTCTTCATTCTTGAGGTCAAGAAGACCTTCATTACTATATGTGCTCCATGGAAGTCAAAAGAAAGGGAGCATCACCCCATAGTAGATGATGTCAATCTACCCATAAGCCTCTTTGCTAGAAGCCATCTTGGCTAAGAGATGAGCATGCATACAGGGGAGGACCTTGAGTTAAACCAAACATGGTATGGAGGCTGAAGAACACACTGCTGAATAACCAAAAAATCACAAAAGAAATCAAAATAACTATATAATAAGAAATAAGAACCCCAGGGTTATAGAATAGAAAAATGAATGAAAATAAATGAAAACACAAAGAATTGAAAATCCTGTGGGACACTGTAAAAGCAGTGCTATATATAAGGTTCATATATATATATATATATATATAAAGCAATACAGGCATAACCTCAAGAAACAAAAAAAAATTAAAAAAATAAAAAAAAAAAAAAAAGAAACAAAGGGAGAAAAATCAAATAAAAATAACCTAACTCTATCAGCAACCATATGCCAATAAAATGGACACCTAAAACAACTATAAAACCAGAAGAAATGAAGAACCCCAGGGTTAGTAGAAGGAAGAAATCTTAAAAAAAATTAGAGGGAGGAAAACAGAAATAAATGCAAAAGAAACAAAAGAGACCATAGCAAAAATCAACAAAGCCAAAAACACATTAAAAAGCTGGTTCTTTGAGAATATAAAGCTGGTTCTTTGACAAAAAAATTCAACATCCATTTATGATAAAAACTCTCCAGAAAGCAGGAATAGAAGGAACATACCTCAACATAATAAAAGCTATATATGACAAACCCTCAGCAAACATTATCCTCAATGGTGAAAAATTGAAAGCATTTCCCCTAAAGTCAGGAACAAGACAAGGGTGCCCACTTTCAGCATTACTATTCAACATAGTTTTGGACGTTTTGGCCACAGCAATCAGAGCAGAAAAAGAAATAAAAGGAATCCAAATTGGAAAAGAAGAAGTAAAACTCTCACTGTTTGCAAATGACATGATCCTCTACATAGAAAACCCTAAAGACTCCAGCAGAAAATTACTAGAGCTAATTAATGAATATAGTAAAGTTGCAGGATATAAAATCAACACACAGAAATCCCTTGCATTCCTATACACTAATAATGAGAAAATAGAAAGAGAAATTAAGGAAACAATTCCATTCACAATTGCAACAAAAAGAATAAAATACTTAGGAATATATCTACTTAAAGAAACAAAAGACCTATATATAGAAAACTATAAAACACTAGTGAAAGAAATCAAAGAGGACACTAATAGATGGATAAATATACCGTTTTCATGGATTGGAAGAATCAATATAGTGAAAATGAGTGTACTACCCAAAGCAATCTATAGATTCAATGCAATCCCTATCAAGCTACCAACACTATTTTTCACAGAGCTAGAACAAATAATTTCACAATTTGCATGGAAATACAAAAACCTCGAATAGCCAAAGCAATCTTGAGAAAGAAGAATGGAACTGGAGGAATCAACCTGCCTGACTTCAGGCTCTACTACAAAGCCACAGTCATCAAGACAGTATGGTACTGGCACAAAGACAGAAACACAGATCAATGGAACAAAATAGAAAGCCCAGAGATAAATCCACGCACCTATGGACACCTTATCTTTGACAAAGGAGGCAAGAATATACAATGGAGAAAAGACAATCTCTTTAACAGGTGGTACTGGGAAAACTGGTCAACTACTTGTAAAAGAATGAAACTAGAACACTCTCTAACACCATACACAAAAATAAACTCAAAATGGACTAAAGATCTAAACGTAAGACCAGAAACTATAAAACTCTTAGAGGAGAACATAGGCAAAACACTTTCTGACATAAATCACAGCAGGATCCTCTATGATCCACCTCCAAGAATACTAGAAATAAAAGCAAAAATAAACAAATGGGACCTAATTAAAATTAAAAGCTTCTGCACAACAAAGGAAACTATAAGCAAGGTGAAAAGACAGTCTTCAGAATGGGAGAAAATAATAGCAAATGAAGCAACTGACAAAGAATTAATCTCAAAAATATATAAGCAACTCCTACAGCTCAATTCCAGAAAAATAAATGACCCAATCAAAAAATGGGCCAAATAACTAAACAGACATTTCTCCAAAGAAGACATACAGATGGCTAACCAACACATGAAAAGATGCTCAACATCACTCATTATCAGAGAAATGCAAATCAAAACCACAATGAGGTACCATTTCACACCAGTCAGAATAGCTGCTATCCAAAAGTCTACAAGCAATAAATGCTGGAGAGGGTGTGGAGAAAAGAGAACCCTCTTACACTGTTGGTGGGAATGCAAACTAGTACAGCCACTATGGAGAACAATGTGGAGATTCCTTTAAAAACTGGAAATAGAACTGCCATACGACTCAACAACCCCACTGCTGGGCATACACACTGAGGAAACCAGAACTGAAAGAGACACGTGTACCCCAATGTTCATTGCAGCACTGTTTATAATAGCCAGGACATGGAAGCAACCTAGATGTCCATCAGCAGATGAATGGATAAGAAAGCTGTGGTACATATACACAATGGAGTATTACTCAGCCATTAAAAAGAATACATTTGAATCAGTTCTAATGAGTGAAGTAAGCCAGAAAGAAAAACACCAATACAGTATACTAATGCATATATATGGAATTTAGAAAGATGGTAACAATAACCCTGTATGCGAGACAGCAAAAGAGACACAGATGTATAGAACAGTCTTTTGGACTCTGTGGGAGAGGGCGAGGGTGAGATGATTTGGGAGAATGGCATTGAAACATGTATATTATCATATATGAAACAAATCGCCAGTCCAGGTTTGATGCATGATACAGGGTGCTTGGGGCTGGTGTACTTGAGGGATGGGATGACGAGGGAGGTGGGAGGGGATATCAGGATGAGGAACACATGTACACCCATGGAAGATTCATGTCAATGTATGGCAAAACCAATACAATATTGTAATTAATTAGCCTCCAATTAAAATAAATAAGTTTATATTTAAAAATAATAAAATTAAAAAAATATTAAAAAAAAATCAAACATGGACTCAGAACCAGGCAAAGTAAGATGATTGGCCAGAGGAAACCTGGAAGAAATGCTCTATATAAGCGAATCAAACTACCACAACAGGGCAACTCTTTCTCTGAGCCCACCAATGTATGTCTATTCATGTGTTCTTTTTTCCTCTTAATGAGTCCTTTACTTCTTTCACCACTATCCATCTCTTTGTGGAAATTCATTTCTGCAAAGCTGATGGGTCAGGGCCTTGTCACTGGCCACTGGCCCTCATGGTCCAGTACTTAGGATTCAGTGGTCTCACTCCAATGTCCTGACTTCAGTCTCTGGGAACTGAGATCCTGCTTCAAGCTCCTGCAGACTGAGGCCACCCAAGATCAAT
Source organism: Bos mutus (assembly GCF_027580195.1). Classification (NCBI taxonomy): domain Eukaryota; kingdom Metazoa; phylum Chordata; class Mammalia; order Artiodactyla; family Bovidae; genus Bos; species Bos mutus. The sequence continues at coordinate 44,058,813 of NC_091640.1, read as the reverse complement.
TTTAGCAACTACAACATGTTTCCTTTATGCTTCACTGACACAAGATGCCTCCATGAACTTCATACTTCAGGAGCCTCCAGAGGAAAGAAAATGATAGTTCTTGTGCTTAGTAACACATTCTGACTTCAATGAATATGTTCATTATAGTGATCCACATATCTTGTGCTTTGTCCTTGGATGTGGCAAAAGGGTGCTGGGGAATAAGGAAGAGGGGCACTGGTTAATAGTTTATATTGTTACATGAATTTCTAAGTATCCATAATACAGGGAACAGAATATTTATCTTTAGATATCTCTCTATTTTGACCAGAATGCCTGGCAAACATTTGGAATATAATAATTGTTTGTGGAATAAAGGAATGTTCTGAACCCCTGTAAGTGATTTCCTAAGAGTATATATGTCCAGACTTTAAGGGATCTCACTTAGTGTTAGAAAATTTGCCGTCAGTGATTGAAGTCAGAGATTCATGTAAAAGAACAGATCTCAAACTTCGTAGTTTGGGAACAATAATGCCAGACTAGAAGTTGGAAGTACTGTGGCTACTGATTAATTAGGGAATCTAGGAAAAGATTTCCAGCGTTTCTTGTTCTCAGCTTCTTTTTTCAAATGAATGATGACATAGGATGATTCTAAGTATCTTTTCAATTTTAACTATTTATGAGTATATGGCACCTTGTTTATAAGTTCTTCTGGCTTTAATGAGTTACTACTGACTCACAATCTCAGGTACTCAATAAAATAATAAACTAGCTGAAGCATGTGTTTACATATCCATCCTTCAATTCATTTATTCCACAACAATATTGTGTGTGCATGGTAGAACTTCTGCTTTATAATCCTAACCAAAAGGGAAAAAAGTCTTTGTGGGTGTGTCCAACTGGGATTTCTAATGAGGCAACGTGTTCTACTCCTCACTTGTTCCAGAGACTTAGTGACAAGTGGGATTGTTTCAAAAGTAGAACTTTTATAAGATGAAAGACTAGGTATAAACTCTAGATTCTATGCCGCAATTCAAAGTTGCTCCACTTTCTTCTTGTAGACCCTTGTGCTTAGAGTCATCCCAGAAGTAATATAATTAGCAAGTTAGAGAGGGGCTTTCAGCAGTCTAGACTTTAGCTCAAGGTTTTCTTAATACAGGTCCCCTAGGTTAATAAGTTTCTCCTACAACAGGCACTGAGGGTCTACGAGATCTATCTTTCTGGAACTTGTCATGGAAAAGTAAAGACACTCTCCTTCATATACCACCTTTCTCACAGGGCTTTTGTTATCAGTTCTTTCTGAGTCAGGTTCATTGTGACCTGCCTTGATCAAATATTTTTTCAGCCTTATTATGTACCAGGTATGGTATACTATAGTGACAATGTTTTTAAAGTCCTAATTTTACTTCTTCAAGAAGCCCAGTCAGAAATAGAGAAAAATATAAACAAACAACTATATTATAATAGACGAAATGATGTAGTAGAGGTCTGATCAGAGGATTATAATGATGTAGAGGGCAAGCTCGACTGAAAAAGTGCTAACTTAGTGCTAGGTTTTATATAAGTAGGAGCTTTCCAGGAAGATTTTTAAGGCCCATTCTGAAGTTGGTGTAAATGTGGGAGCTGAGCGCTTATACCAGGTGATCCCAGCCCAAGGTGGTCAATGTTAGGACCTGAACCCAAGGCTACAGAACCTAGTCCATTAGTCTTATTAGTAATAATGCTGCTCCTGCTAAGTCACTTCAGTCGTGTCCGACTCTGTGCAACCACACGGATGGCAGCCCACCAGGCTCCCCCGACCCTAGGATTCTCCAGGCAAGAACACTGGAGTGGGTTGCCATTTCCTTCTCCAATGCATGAAAGTGAAAAGTGAAAGTGAAGTTGCTCAGTTGTGTCCGACTCTTAGCGACCCCATGGATTGCAGCCTACCAGGCTCCTCTGTCCATGGGATTTTCCAGGCAAGAGTACTGGAGAGGGGTGCCATTGCCGTCTCCGGGTAATAATGATGACACATTAATTTTCCTAGTGAGTTTAGCTATAGTTCTACCTGCATTTTAATAGGATCTGTTGATAATTGGGATAGATAACAATAGGCCTTCCCTGGTGGCTCAGACGGTAAAGCATCTGCCTACAATGCGGGAGACCCGGGTTCGATCCCTGGGTCAGGAAGATCCCCTGGCGAAGGAAATGGCAACCCACTCCAGTACTCTTGCCTGGAAAATCCCATGGATGGAGGAGATTGGTTGCCTACTGTCCATGGGGTCGCTAATAGTCAGACACAACCGAGCGACTTGACTTCACTATCACTAACAATAGCCATATTTTATTTTTATATATAATAAGACGTGGAAAAAGATTTCAGATTCAAATTCCAAGTAATAAAATGTTACTGCTAAAAGGGGCTTCTTGAAGACTGTCTTCACTAACTCCTTGGTTTTATTGGTAAGAGCCCTATATAAGCCAATAAACTTTTAAGAAACAGGAATCATGTAAAATGCTCAAGGTTACACCGTTTAACCTAGTGTGCAGGATTCAGGTCATATGATTCTAAGGTCGAGAGATTTCCACTAAACAATCTGCTTCTTCAGGCAGAGGGCTAAACTGCTTCTATTCTAAAGAAAACATTCTTCAAGGTCATATGATAGCAGGAGAACAAATTAAGTGCTGCAAAATGCCTCAGCATTGGCTCTGATTTGGAGAAAGACAAGGGCAGAGCTCAGGGGAGAAGTGGGTACCCAGGAAGCCAGCTCAGGCAGCACCTCAGTGGAGCAATGATGGTTGATATCCCAGTTTTCAAAATCAGCTCTCCTTATCTCCTATCCTGGCCAATAGAGTAGCCAGACAGTAAAGCACTTAATTTAAATTATGTTCTCATCTCAAGGAATATGGGACACAATTCTCTTCTATTTTCTGATAAGGTTGATAATGAAGCGATCAGTCTGTAGGATTCCCGAGTGGCAGTGAACCTGTATTTGCATAATGATATTATAGCATCTGTCAAATCTGCTAGTGATGATCCATCCATATTGGAGAAATATAGAATAGCAAAGATGCAGCAGCAATGAGAGAGGCAGGGCTGTTCACTTATTAGAGTAAGAAAAGTCTTCTCTATCCTTTAGCACAGCATGGCAGAAATAAATGGAATGGAATAGATCAGAGGGTTCTATTGGCTATTGAACAAAGAGATGCATCAGTTCTATCTCATGGATTAAATTCAATTCAAAGTCTACTTAACCCTTTTGTTTCCAACGGTATCCCTTCTATACTTCTCTAGCTCTGAAAAGGTAGTGTGCTATAATAATATTATGAGAGATCAGGATTCTTAAAGGCCCACATTTGATTGAGGAGAGGGTGGAAGATAAGGAAATTAGTTATTATGTTTCTCTCTTGTGTTCCCTGATCTCTAAGATCTGTGATATCTCCATCCCACACATGTTATTCAGTTTTGAAGTTTTTATTATTCTATGTATTGTCTTTACTGTCATTTTTTTAAATTTTATTTTATTTTTAAACTTTACATAATTGTATTAGTTTTGCCAAATATCAAAATGAATCCGCCACAGGTATACATGTGTTCCGCACCTCATTTATTTACCATACTTTCCCTGTGTTTTTCTTTGCGCTGTGTCTCTAAATCTTGTGTGTAAGATAATAAATCTTCATTCTCTTATTAGAATTGTACATTCACCAGTGGCAAATATCTTGCCTCATCTTTTCCCCTGGAAAGCACTTTCACAGCACCTACTAAGACTACACACGTGGAAGGCCTTCTAAGAGCCCATTGAATTGAACTGATGTTATGGTCTTATCATAGAATTAACTACAAGGAAGCAAAGGGATCTTGAGAAATCACTTACAGCATCTTAGACTCAGGCAGTACTGCAATGACAACATTTGGGGAAAATGGTAAGATACTTTATCCTTAAAATTCTAATATGATATGCACATTATTTGAACTAAAAATAACTCTTCTAACAGTTATTTTAAGCCATCTTAGCATTTAAAAATGTGTGCTCCATCAGTAACAAACTATATAAATGATCTCTGAAAGTATACTCCTTCGTGCTCCACCAGTATGTCAAGAAACTGTGATTATCCTCTAATGGCTTAATGATTATCAACAAATGGAAATTGATTTTTATAACTGTGTGAATATAGATGAAGTGCGAGAAAGGGTAGTATGTATAAGAAAAGATATATCTATTGGCACATCCTCTATGTGACTATTGTATTAAATTGACATGCTAAATTACTCTAACAGAAAATACACATTCAATATATACATGCAGTATATATCCACATGCACTTACATACATACTTATACAGTGCTCTCAAGTCACTTTAATTGCAAGGGCAACATTTTAGAATAACTGGAAGGGAAAACTTCTTGCTGAGAGTAACTTTGATGAGATGATTTTGTGGACAATGATTTGGGGTACAGTGATTAGCACATGGTTGATTTCCAAGGTAAAAATGCTAACCTAAAAAATAAAAAGCAAAGCCCAAACAACTCTAATTTTTGGCTCAAAACTAACAGGGCTGTTTAACTTCAGTTAGCTTGAGGCAAGGGAAAGAACTTGAGGTTTGACCAGTTCCCAGGAATTCTGCAAGCTGGATTACCCCAAATGAAAGAGTTGAACTAGAATGGAATACAAAAGTTTATTTCTCTTTTGGTTTGGACCTCAGTCTTTGTTCTTGATCTCTGATCTTTGGGCTGCCTTCCATCATCTCCAGGCTCTACAGCTCTTGCCAGTCTGGATCTTGGCCACAGACTGGAGTCAATAAAGAAAATGTCTGAACATGTCTGAACCTGGGAACATCCAAAGCCAAAATGTAATAAATCACTGCCACCGAAGAAGAAGGAAATTATATTTTCCAGTTCTTAACTATGACTGAAAAATTTATGTTGTCTGCCTATCACTCTGAACTATGAGATCATACTTTGGAATTAGACATTTTGGCCTCTCCTGTAGCCATTGTTTCCACTGTGGTGGTCAAAGTATTTCAGCTGCCTTTAGTTCAATTTGCTGACCCAGGGTCTGGGGCCTATATCTGATGATAGTGAGCATTTTGTGTGGAATTTGGACAATACAATTATAAATGTGATGGCTTTGTTTGGAATCAGAAACATGCCACCCCTTCCTCTTTCCCACCATATTTTCAAAAGAACAATATACATCTGACCATCATGCATACTACAACTGTGTGAAACTGTAATGACTATTTCCTTAGTCTGATTGCCTTGTTTTAGAGCAAATGGAGAAAAAAATGGAATTTGAATGCTAGTGAAACCATCTGTTTATTGATCATCTAAAACACTTAAGTACTTGCCTCAGAATTTTAGATGGAAAAGAAACTTGGAACTTCCTTGTTATTATCTATTGTGTGTCAGAATTTTTGTAGTGACTAAAATGTCGTGATTTTTCTTGGAACAAAATTCCTCTGGCATCATTTGGTTTCTTTATTTTAACTTATGATTTTCATTTCTCATTTTGTATCCAACTACCTCTGATAATGTATCTTATCTAGCAGATAAGAACTTTGTGGGAAATTATTTAGTTAATGGGTCTTTTTCTTATATGATATATTCAATTTATTTTGAAGTAGAGGGATGTGGGAGAAGAGGATGGGAGTTTGGCTTATTTTCACAATCATTGCCTTGGTATTTTGTAAGATTGCTGGATTCCTTTCTTCAAAGGCATTGGTGGCCTATTTTCACAAAGACAGTCAAATCTGACTCAAGACTTAAAGAAATCTCGGTGACTCATTCCACTGCTTCTTGATCATTTTGCTGTTATGTTGATATGAGTATCACACAATAACATAGGACAAGAATTTTGTTACTGTTGTTATAAGCTTAACCCATGCTAACTTCATAGTTTATTCCCTCATGATGCAATACTGCTTCACTTTGGATATTTTCATTCTCATCTTCATTTTGATTTGGTATTAGGTAAAAAATTTAAAACATTTTTCAAAATCAACTTCTGGAGCAGAAAACATACATTTTATATTTGATCTTAAAACATATTCTTGCTTTATGTAATTTTGTTTGGATTTTTTGAAAGTGGGTGGGGTGAGAGGAACTTTTTGTTTTGCATTGTTTTATATATTTAATTATTTTTAATTGGAGGATAATTGCTTTACAGTATTATGTTAGCTTCTGTCAAATATCAACACGAATAAGCCATAGATACACATGTGTCCACTCCCTATTCAACGTCGTGGGTTTGAAGACAACTAGTTATGTTACTTATTACAGAAATCAATAGAGTAGTTTGTTTATTGCATTGTATTGTTCAATTGCTAACTCATGTCCAACTCTTTGTGACCCATGAACTACAGCCCGCCAGGATTCCATGGCCTTCATTATCTCCCACAGCTTGCTCAAACTCATGTCCACTGAGTCGGTGATGCCATCCAAACATCTCATTCTCTGCTGCCCCCTTGCCCTCTTGCCCTTAGTCTTTCCCAGCATCAAGATCTTTTCCAATGAGTTGGCACTTCACATCAGGTAGCCAAAATACTGGAGCTTCAGCTTCAGCATTGTTACTTACAATGAATATTCAGGTTGATCTGTTTAGGATTTATTTCTTTGATCTCCTTGCCATTCAAGGGACATTGTCTTCAATGTGCTCTCCTAGAGCACCACAATTTGAAGCATCAGTTCTTCAGTGCTCAATTTTCTTTATGGTTCAACTCTCATATCCATACATGACTACTGGAAAAACCATGCCTTTGACTATATAGACCTTTGTAGGCAAAGCAATGTCTCTGCTTTTCAATATACTGTCTAGGTTTATCATAGCTTTACTTCCAAGAAGCAAGCATTGTTTAATTTAATGGCTGCAGTCATTGTCCACAGTGATATTGGAGCTCAGGAAAAAAAAATCTGTCACTGTTTCCAATTTTTTCCCATCTATTTGCCATGAAGGGATAGGACTGGATGCTATGATCTTCATTCTTGAATGTTGAGTTTTAAGCCAGCTTTTTCACTCTACTATTTCACCTTTATCAAGAATCTCTTTAGATCCTCTTTCCTTGCTGCCATTAAAGTAGACAATCAGGTCAGTCACTTAGTCATGTCCAACTATTTGAGACCCCATGGACTACAGCACACCAGGCTTCCCTGTCCAACACCAACTCCCAGAGCTTGCTCAAATTTATGTCCATTGAGTTGATGATGCCATCCAACCATCTCATCCTCTGTCATTCTCTTCTCTGGCCTTCAGTCTTTTCCAGCATCAGGGTCTTTACCAATGAGTCAGTTCTTCATATCAGGTGACCAAGTATTGGAGCTTCAGCTTCAGCATCAGTCCTTCCAATAAATATTTAGGACTGATTTCTTTCAGATTGACTGGTTTGATTCTCCTTGCAGTCCAAGGGACTATCCATATCCAGAGTCTTCTCCAACACGACAGTTCAAAAGCATCAGTTCTTCAGCTTTCAGCTTTCTTTATGATCCAACTGTTAAAACTATCCATGACTACTGAAAAAACCATAACTTTGACTAGATGGACCTTTGTTAGTAAAGTAATGACTCTGCTTTTTAATATGCTGTCTATGTTTGTCATAGATTTTCTTCCAATGAGCAAAGTATCTTTTAATTTCATGGCTGCAGTCATCATCTGAGGTGATTTTGGAGCACCAGAAAAATAAAGCCTGTCACTGTTTCCATTATTGCCCCATCTATTTGCCATGAAGTGATGAGGTTGGATCCCATGATCTTAGTTTTCTGAATGTTGAGTTTTAAGCCAGCTTTTTCACTCTCCTCTTTCACTTTCATCAAGGGGCTCTTTAGCTGACCCTTTAAGTGCCTGATTTGGGGATATACAGAATAGGACCCCAGCCAGGGGGGCATCTCTATGTGCCTGACACCCCAAACAACAGAGAAGGAACCCAGGCAAGGGAGCCTTCTAAGTACCTTAAGGAGAGGAGCTACAGAGAAACACTGGCCAAAGAGGCCTTCTGATCCCCAGCTACAAGAGGGTCTAAAGAAGACTCTTATAGGGCCATAACTCTTGTGGTGGAGGCAGTCCACGTCCCTGCATACTTGGTGCCACATGCCAAGCAGCTGTGCCACCTTCAGTCTCAACTCTCACTGGGGCAGAGCTGCCACAGGCAAAAAAATGTCTTGTGTGTATGCCCACAGGGTCACTTTGGTAGTGTCCAACTCTTTGTGACCCTGCAGACTGTGGCTGGCCAGGCTTCTCTGTCAGGGAGGGGGGTTCTCCAGGCAAGAATACTATAATGTATTGACCAATACTGGTTGCCATACCCTTCTAGAGCACTATATTTCCTGCTGCCCTAGCCACCAACTCCCCTGAGTACCTGGTGCTGCCAGAACTCCTGTGACCCAAGCAGCTGCCCTACCTCCACATCTGGCCTTCACAGGAGCAAACCCAAGTCCTCCAGGGCAGCCTCAGGAGCAAACTCCAGTGGACAACCCACATGCAGAGGTGAAAATAAAACCACAATTGATACCCTGGGGCAGTGTGGCTAAAGAAGAAGACCCAAAATCTTCCCACCAGCTGTACAAGCTGCAGATTAAATTCACATGATCGACTAGGTGACTCTGTGTCTATGGAATATATAAAAGGACACTGAGAGCTCCCACAAAAGAAAACACACTAGTTCTGATAGCTGTGGACATTGAACGCAAGAAACACATAGGAGCAAGACAATATTAGAATCTGAGCTGCCCCCACAGTGGGTCCAGAAATCAGCATAATGTTGGAGGGCATCCTAGGAAGGTGAGGCGGACTGTGACTCCCAGTGAGGGAAAAGACTCTGACAGCAGTGACTCAAGAAAAACATTTATTATTCTTGTGTTTTTACTTGCTCTGTAGAGTCTCTTGGATTTTCCTTTTTCCATCTTTTCCCCCTCTGTTGTAGTTTTAGATATTATTGGCACTATAAAATCTAGTTAAGCTTTTGAACTAATTTTTTTCAGTAACATTTTTTATTGTTGTTATCAACCTCTCCATTGGGATTTTGCAGTTATGTGAAGTTTTCCTTTTTCTTTTTCCTTTTTCTTTCTTCTTCCATTTTTAAAATATTTTCTTTTCTCTTTTTTATAATTTTATTTTTTAAAACCTATTATTTTTTTCTACATGTTTTCCTTTGTTTGCCTTTCCTACTGTTCTTTTCCCCTTGCTATTATCCTTTAATGTATATAAATATTCTTCATCTCCCTCTATTTTACTTTGCATACCTATTGTTTCTTTATTTTTTTCCTCTCCTTTCCTCTCAACATATTTGTTAGTTTTGTTTTCATTGCTTTATTCTCCAATTGGCACCTTGCTTTAGTTCTGTTTTCCAGTTTGTGTTTTAGTTAGTTTTGTTCTTAACTGGTAAATACAATTTTTTATTTACTTTGTTTGCCAGGTCAATCAACTGTACTTTATTTTTGTTGCACTATTTTCACTTTGTACATGGGTATACATGTATATGTGTATGTTCCATTATTTTAATTATTATTTGCTTGATTTTGTAACTGCCATTTGTCTGGGGTCCATCTTTCATTACTCATTTTTGCATATTTGTTTTAATCTCATTTAATGCCATAACAAACCACTTGTAGAATCTTCATTCCTGAGCAGAGATCAAGCCCTGAGCCTTTGGAGTGGGAGCACTGACTCCAAGACCATAGACTACCAGAGAACTAACCCCAGGGAGTATCAAATAGTGAGAACTCACACAAAGGAAACCATTTGAATTCAATACCCCAAATCACTGAACCACCAGTAGCACCCTGGGCAGGTTTTACTGCACAACAAACAAACAAATACAAACCCAAGCATCAGCAGACAAGATTACTACCTCACTTAGCCTTGCCAATCAGAGGAAAAACAAACAAACAAAACCTTAGCACAAATATCACCCTATACTAAACTTGCACAAACCACTGGACCAACCTTAGGAGGGCAGAAACCAAACCAAAAAACAGCAAAAGAATTCAGCCTTGAAGCCTGGGAAAAGGAGACCTCAAACAGAATAAGTTAAAAAAAAATAATGCAAAGGCAGAGAAATACTACACAAATGAAGGAACAAACTAGAAACAAAGAACTCCAAATAAATGAATAGGAAATAGGCAAACTACCTGAAAAAGATTCAGAATAATGATAAAGGTGACCCAAAACCTTGAAAACACAATGGAGTAAATGCAAGAATCAATTAATAAAGGCCTAGAAGAATTAAAGAATAAACATACAGAGACAAACAACACAATTACTGAAATTGAAAATACTCTAGAAGGAATCAATGGCAGAATCTCTGAAGCAGAAGAATGAATCAGTGAGCTGGAAGATAAAATGGTGGAAATAACTTCTGAAGAGCAGAATAATGTAAAAAGAATGAAAAGAACTGAGGATAGTCTCAGAGACCTCTGGGACAATATCAAATACACCAACATACAAATTAAAGAGGTCCCAGAAGAAGAGGAGAAAAAGAAAAGTGGTACATATACACAATGGAGTATTACTCAGCCATTAAAAAGAAAACATTTGAATCAGTTCTAATGAGGTGGATGAAACTGGAGCCTATTATACAGAGTGAAGTAAGCCAGAAAGAAAAACATCAATACAGTATACTAACACATATATATGGAATTTAGAAAGATGGTAACAATAACCCTTTATACGAGACAGCAAAAGAGACACTGATGTATAGAACAGTCTTTTGGACTCTGTGAGAGAGGGAGAGGGTGGGATGATTTGGGAGAATGGCATTGAAATATGTATAATATCATATATGAAATGAGTCACCAGTCCAGGTTCGATGCACGATACTGGATGCTTGGGGCTGGTGCACTGGGACAACCCAGGGGGATGGTATGGGGAAGGATGAGGGAGCAGGGTTCAGTATGGGGAACACATGTATACCTGTGGCAGATTCATTTTGGTTTTTTTTTTGTTTTGTTTTGTTTTGTTTTTGTTTTTGTTTTTTTTCTTTAATAGAAAATTATTTAATTAGTATACATGTGTTCCCCATCCTGAACCCTCCTCCCTCCTCCCTCCCCACACCATCCCTCTGGGTCATCCCAGTGCACCAGCCCCAAGCATCCAGCATCGTGCATTGAACCTGGACTGGCATCTCGTTTCATACATGACGTTTCACATGTTTCAATGCCATTCTCCCAAATCTTCCCACCCTCTCCCTCTCCCACAGAGTCCATAAGACTGTTCTACACATCAGTGTCTCTTTTGCTGTCTTGTATACAGGGTTATCGTTACCATCTTTCTAAATTCCATATATATGCGTTAGTATACTGTATTGGTGTTTTTCCTTCTGGCTTACTTCACTCTGTATAATAGGCTCCAGTTTCATCCACCTCATTAGAACTGATTCAAATGTATTCTTTTTAATGGCTGAGTAATACTCCATTGTGTATCTGTACCACAGCTTTCTTATCCATTCATCTGCTGATGGACATCTAGGTTGCTTCCATGCCCTGGCTATTATAAACAGTGCTGCGATGAACATTGGGGTACACGTGTCTCTTTCCCTTCTGGTTTCCTCAGTGTGTATGCCCAGCAGTGGGGTTGCTGGATCATAAGGCAGTTCTATTTCCAGTTTTTTAAGGAATCTCCACACTGTTCTCCATAGTGGCTGTACTAGTTTGCATTCCCACCAACAGTGTAAGAGGGTTCCCTTTTCTCCACACCCTCTCCAGCATTTATTATTTGTAGACTTTTGGATCGCAGCCATTCTGACTGGTGTGAAATGGTACCTCATAGTGGTTTTGATTTGCATTTTTCTGATAATGAGTGATGTTGAGCATCTTTTCATGTGTTTGTTAGCCATCTGTATGTCTTCTTTGGAGAAATGTCTATTTAGATCTTTGGCCCATTTTTTGATTGGGTCATTTATTTTTCTGGAGTTGAGCTGTAGGAGTTGCTTGTATATTTTTGAGATTAGTTGTTTGTCAGTTGCTTCATTTGCTATTATTTTCTCCCATTCTGAAGGCTGTCTTTTCACCTTGCTAATAGTTTCCTTTGATGTGCAGAAGCTTTTAAGTTTAATTAGGTCCCATTTGTTTATTTTTACTTTTATTTCCAATATTCTGGGAGGTGGATCATAGAGGATCCTGCTGTGATGTATGTCAGAGAGTGTTTTGCCTATGTTCTCCTCTAGGAGTTTTATAGTTTCTGGTCTTACGTTGAGATCTTTAATTCATTTTGAGTTTATTTTTGTATATGGTGTTAGAAAAAAATCAACAAAGCCAAAAGCTGGTTCTTTGAAAGGATAAATAAAATTGACAAACCATTAGCCAGACTCATCAAGAAACAAAGGGAGAAAAATCAAACAATAAAATTAGAAACGAAAATGGAGAGATCACAACAGACAACACAGAAATACAAAGGATCATAAGAGACTATTATCAACAATTATATGCCAATAAAATGGACAATGAGGAAGAAATGGACAAATTCTTAGAAAAGTACAACTTTCCAAAACTCGACCAGGAAGAAATAGAAAACCTTAACAGACTCATCACAAGCACGAAAATTGAAACTGTAATCAAAAATTCTTCCAGCAAACAAAAGCCCAGGTCCAGACAGCTTCACAGCTGAATTCTACCAAAAATTTAGAGAAGAGCTAACACCTATCCTGCTCAAACTCTTCCAGAAAATTGCAGAGGAAGGTAAACTTCCAAACTCATTCTATGAGGCCACCATCACCCTAATACCAAAACCTGACAAAGATCCCACAAAAAAAGAAAACTACAGGCCAATATCACTGATGAACATAGATGCAAAAATCCTTAACAAAATTCTAGCAATCAGAATCCAACAACACATTAAAAAGATCATACACCATGACCAAGTGGGCTTTATCCCAGGGATGCAAGGATTCTTCAATATCCGCAAATCAATCAATGTAATACAACACATTAACAAATTGAAAAACAAAAACCATATGATTATCTCAATAGATTCAGAGAAAGCCTTTGACAAAATTCAACATCCATTTATGATAAAAACTCTCCAGAAAGCAGGAATAGAAGGAACATACCTCAACATAATAAAAGCTATATATGACAAACCCACAGCAAACATTATCCTCAATGGTGAAAAATTGAAAGCATTTCCTCTAAAGTCAGGAACAAGACAAGGGTGCCCACTTTCACCATTACTATTTAACATAGTTTTGGAAGTTTTGGCCACAGCAATCAGAGCAGAAAAAGAAATAAAACGAATCCAAATTGGAAAAGAAGAAGTAAAACTCTCACTATTTGCAGATGACATGATCCTCTACATAGAAAACCCTAAAGACTCCACCAGAAAATTACTAGAACTAATCAATGATTATAGTAAAGTTGCAGGATATAAAATCAACACACAGAAATCCGTTGCATTCCTATACACTAATAATGAGAAAACAGAGAGAGAAATTAAGGAAACAATTCCATTCACCATTGCAACGGAAAGAATAAAATACTTAGGAATATATCTACCTAAAGAAACTAAAGACCTATATATAGAAAACTATAAAACACTGGTGAAAGAAATCAAAGAGGACACTAATAGATGGAGAAATATACCATGTTCATGGATTGGAAGAATCAATATAGTGAAAATGAGTATACTACCCAAAGCAATTTATAGATTCAATGCAATCCCTATCAAGCTACCAACAGTATTCTTCACAGAGCTAGAACAAATAATTTCACAATTTGTATGGAAATACAAAAAACCTCGAATAGCCAAAGCGATCTTGAGAAAGAAGAATGGAACTGGAGGAATCAACCTACCTGACTTCAGGCTCTACTACAAAGCCACAGTTATCAAGACAGTATGGTACTGGCACAAAGACAGAAATATAGATCAATGGAACAAAATAGAAAGCCCAGAGATAAATCCACGCACATATGGACACCTTATCTTTGACAAAGGAGGCAAGAATATACAATGGATTAAAGACAATCTCTTTAACAAGTGGTGCTGGGAAATCTGGTCAACCACTTGTAAAAGATTCATTTTGATATATGACAAAACCAATACAATATTGTAAAGTTAAATAAAATTAAATTAAAAAATAAAATAAAATACCAATGTTTAAAAAAAAAAAAAATTTCCCCAACATGGAAAAGGAAATAGTCAACCAAGTCCAAGAAGTGCAAAGAGTCTCATATAGGATAAACCAAGGAGAAACATGCCAAAACATGTACTAATCAAACTAACAAAGACTAAACACAAAGAAAGAATATTAAAAGCAGCAAGGGAGAAGCAACAAGTAATATAGAAGGGAAATCCCATACGTTTAACAGCTGATCTTTCAGTAGGAACTCTGCAGGCCAGAAGAGAATACCAGGATATATTTAAAGTACTGAAAAGGAAAAATCTACAACAAAGATGATAGTACCTAGCAAGGATCTCATTAAAAATTGATGGAGAAATAAAAAGCTATTCAGACAAGTAAAAGTTAAGAGAATTCAGTACCACCAAGATACCTTTACAACAAATGCTAAAGGGACTTATAAAGTCAAGAAATAAAGAGAAGAAAAAAGATCTACAAAATCAACCCCAAACAAGAAAATAGCAATAGGAACATATATATCAATGATTACTTTAAATGCAAATAGAATAAATGCTCCAACCAAAAGACACAGACTGGCTGAATGGATAAAAAAAAAAAAACAAGGCCCATATATATGCTGTCTACAGGAAACCCACTTCAGACCTAAAAACACATATAGACTGAAAGTGAGAGGATGAAAAAATATATTCCATGCAAATGGGAAGCAAAAAAGCTGGAGTAGCAATACTCATATCAGACAAAATAGACCTCAAAATAAAGAAGATTACAAGAGATAAGGAAGGACACTACCTAATGATCAAGAGATCAATCCAAGAGGAAGACATAACAATTGTAAATGTCTATGCACCCAACATAGGAGCACCTCAATACATAAGACAAACATTAAAAGACATAAAAGGAGAAACTGATAGTAACTCAATAAAAGTAGGAGACTTTAACACCTCACTCACACCAATGGACAGATCACCAAACAGAAAATTAATAAGGAAACACAAGTCTTAAATGACATATTAGATGACATGGATCTCATAGGTATCTCTAGGACAATCCATCCAAATGCAGAAGAATACACCCTCTTCTCAAGTGTGCAAGGAACATTCTCCATGATACACCATATCTTGGGTCACAAATCAAACCTCAGTAAATTTAAGAAAATTGAAATTGTATCAGGAATCTTCTGTGACCTCAATGCTATGAGACTAGATATCATTTACAAGAAAAAAAACTGTAAGAAACATAAACACATGGAGATTAAACATGTTTCTAACTAAACAACAGGTTACTGAAGAAATCAAAGGGGAAATCAAAAAATTTCTAGAAACAAATGACAATGAAAACAGACAACTCAAAACCTATGGGATGCAGCAAAAGCAGTTCTAAGAAGGAAGTTTATAGCAATACAATCCTACTTCAAGAAACAAGAAAAACGTCAAATAGACAACCTAACTTTATACCTAAAACAACTGGAAAAAGAAGAACAATAACAACAAAAAACCCAAAATAGGTAGAAGGAAAGAAATCATGAAGATCTGAGCAGAAATAAATGAAAAACAAATAAAAGAAGCAGTAGTAAAAATTAATAAAACTAAAAGCTGATTCTTTGAGAAGATAAACAAAATTGACAAGCCTTTAGCCAGACTCAAGAAAAAAAGAGAGGAATCAAATCAACAAAATTAGAAATGAAAAAGGAGAGGTTACAACAGACAATGCAGAAATACAAATGGTTATAAGAGACTGTTTTGAACAACTATATGACAATAAAATGGATAATTGGAAGAAATGGACAGATTTTTAGAAAAGTTCAATTTACCAAGACTGAACCAGGAAGAAATAGAAATTATGAACAACCCAATTACAAGCACTGAAATGGAAGCTGAGATGAAAATCTCCCAAAAAGCAAAACCCCAGGACCAGATGGCTTCACAGGAGAATTCTATCAAACATTTAGAGAAGAGATAATGCCTATCCTTCTAAAACTCTTTCAAAAGATTTCAGAGGAAGGAACCCTTCCAAGCTCATTCTACGAGGCCACCATCACCCTGATACCAAAACCAGACAAAGACAACACAAAAAAAGAAAACTACAGGCCAATATCGCTGATGAACATAGATGCAAAAATAATCAACAAAATTTTAGCAAACAGAATTCAACAACACATCAAAAAGCTCATACACCATGATCAAGTTGGGTTTATTCCAGGGATGCAAGGATTCTTCAGTACATGCAAATCAATCAATGTGATACACCATATTAACAAATTGAAAGATAAAAACCATATGATCATCTCAATAGATGCAGAAAAGCCTTTGGCAAAATTCAGCACCCATTTATGATTAAAACTGTTCAAAAAATGGGCATAGAAGGAACCTACCTTAACATATTAAAGGCCATATAAAATAAGCCTACAACAACCCTTATTTTCAATGGTGAAAAACTGAAAGCATTCCCCCTAAGATCAGGAACAAGACAAGGGTGTCCACTTTCACTACTCTTATTCAACATAGTTCTGGAAGTCCTAGATACAGCCATCAGAGAAGAAAAAATAATAAAAGAGATCCAGATTGTAAAGGAAGAAGTAAAGCTCTCACTGTTTGCAGAGGACATGATACTGTACATAGAAAACCCTCATGATAGTATCAGACGGTTACTAGAGCTAATCAATGAATTTAGCAAAGTTGCAGGATATAAAATCAATACAAAGAAATCACTTGCATTTCTATATACTAACAATGAAAAATCAGAAATAGCAATTAAGGAATCAATCCCATTCACCACTACAACAAAAAAAATTAAACATCTAGGATTAAACTTACAAGATGAAAGAACTGTACACAGAAAATTATAAGACACTAATGAAAGAAATCAAAGATGACATAAGCAGATGGAGAGATACTCCATGTTCCTGGGTAGGAAGAATCAATACTGTGAAAATGACTATACTACCAAATACAATCTACAGATTCAATACAATCCTTATTAAATTACCAATGGCATTTTTCACAGAACTAGAACAAAAGATTTCACAATTCACATGGAAACAGAAAAGACACCAATAGCCAATGCAGTCTTGAGAAAGAAAAACGGAGCTGGAGGAATCAACCTTCCTGACTTCAGATTATACTACAAAGCTACAGTCATCAAAACAGTATGGTACTGGCACAAAAACAGAAATATAGACTAATGGGACAAGATAGAAAGCTCAGAAATAAACCCATGTACCTATGGGTACTTTATTTTTGACAAAGGAGGCAAGAATATACAATGGGGCAAAGACAGCCTCTTCAATAAATGGTGCTGGGAAAATTAGATAGCTACATGTAAAAGAATGAAATTAGAACACTTCCTAACACCATACACAAAGATAAACTCATAATGGAATAAAGACCTGTATGTAAGACCAGAAACTATAAAACTATTAGAGGAAAACATAGGCAGAACACTTGATGACACAAGTCAAAGCAAGATCCTCTATGACCCATCTCCTAGAGTAATGGAAATAAAAACAAAAGTAGACATGTGGGACCTGATTAAGCTTAAAAGCTTTTGCACAGTGAAGGAAACTCTAAGCAAAGTGAAAACACAACCCTCAGAATGGGAGAAAATATTAGCAAATGAAACAACTGACAAAGGATTAACATCCAAAATACACAAGCAGCTCATATAACTCAATAACAGAAAAACAAACAACCCAATCAAAAAGTGGGAAAAAGACATAGACGGACATTTCTCCAAAGACATACAAATAGCTAACAAAAACAGGAAAAAATGTTCAACATCATTCATTGTTGGAGAAATGCAAATCAAAATTACAAGATATCACCTCACACCTATCAGAATGGCCACCATCAAAAAGTCTAAAAGCAGTGAATGCTGCAGAAGGTCTGGAGAGAGGAGAATGCTCTTTCACTGTTAGTGGGAATGTGGGTTGATACCGGCCACTATGGAAGATGGTATGGAGATTCCTTGGAAGACTAGGAATGGAGCCACCATATGACCCAGCAGTCCCACTCCAGGCATATACCCTGAGAAAACAAAAATTGAAAACGACACATGTATTCCATTGTTCATTGCAGCACTATTTACAACAGCTAGAAAATGGAGGCAACCTAAATGTCCATTGACAGATGAATGGATAAAGAAGTCGTGGTACATATGCACAATGGAATATTACTCAGCCATAAAAAGGAATGCGTTTGGGTTAGTTCTGATGAGGTGGATGAACCTAGAACCTATTATACAGAGTGAAGTGAGTCAGAAAGAGAAAGAGAAATATCGTATTCTAACGCATATATACAGAATCTAGAAAAATGGTACTGAATTTTTTTTTTCTTATGTCATGCTCAAGTTTAATTGGGTGTTTATTGTTTTCTTCCAGAACAAAGCCTGGTAGACTCACCATTGACTTTTTTTTTTTCTTTTAAAAACTTTTTATTTTGTATTGGGGTATAGCCAACGAACAATATTGTGATAGTTGCAGGTGGCAACAAAGGGACTCAGTCATACATATACACGTATCCATTCTCCCTTGAACACCCCTCCCATCCCTCAAGGCTGCATAACATTGGGAAGAGTTCCATGTGCTACATAGGAGCACATGGTTATCCATGTGGTTATCCATTTTTATTTTATTTTATTTTTTAACTAACAGCAATTGACAAACAGATATAAAGAATAGACTTATGGACATGGGGAGAGGGGAGGAGAGGATGAGATGTATGGAAAGAGCAACATGGAAGCTTACATTACCATATGTAAAATAGATACCCAACTGAAATTTGCTGTGTGTCTCAGGAAACACAAATAGGAGCTCTGTATCAACCTAGAGGGGTGGGATGGGGAGGAGATGGGAGGGAGTTTCAAAAAGGAGAGGATATATGTATACCTGTGGCTGCTGATTCCTGTTGAGGTTTGACAGAAAACAAGAAAATTCTATAAAGCAATTATCCTTCAATAAAAACATAAATTAGAAAAAAAAAGAGGCACTTTATTTCCTCTTCATTTCCTACCATAAGGGTGGTATCATCTGAAAGTCTGAGGTTATTGATATTTCTCCCTGAAATCTTGATTCCAGTTTGTGCTTTATCCAGCCCAGTATTTCACATGATGTACTCTGCATATAAGTTAAATAAGCAAGGTGACAATATACAGCCTTGACATACTCCATGCCCAATTTATATCAAAATAAAGTTGGTGAATTTTACTAATCACCTGAAAACTATCCCCTTGTGCTATTCAGAAAACAATTTAACATCTGTTTCAGAGTAATCTGAGGATAAAGGCAATAAAGCTAAAGTTCAGGACAGGACAATCTCAGCACAATGGAAATAGGCACCAGCTCCTTACTGCAAATCGGGCTTAAATGGAAAAAATAGGGAAAACCACTAGGGCGTTCAGGCCATTCACGAACCTAAATCAAATCCCTTATGATTATACAGTGGAGGTGACAAATAGAGTCAAGGGATTAGATCTGGTAGACAGACCGCTTGAAGAGCTATGGACAGAGGTTCATAACATTGTACAGGAGGCAATGAAGAAAATCATTATCAAGAAAAAGTAATGAAAGAAGGCAAAGTGGTTGTCTGAGGAGGTCTTACACATAGCTGTGAAAAAAAGAGAAGCAAAAGGCAAAGGAGAAAGGGAAAGATTTACCCAACTGAAATGCAGAATTCAGAGAATAGCAAGGAGAGATAAGAAAGCCTTCTTAAGATAACAACGCAAAGAAATAGAGGAAAACAATAGGATGGGAAAGAGTAGCGATCTCGTCAAGAAAACTGGAGATACTTGTAGCTCACTAGAGAATCTGCATGCAATGTAGGAGAGCTCCACTCCAGTATTATTGCCTGGGAAATCCCATGGACAGAGGAGCCTGGTGGGCTAAAGTCCATGTGGTCGCACGATTTGGACATGACCTAGTAACTAAAGCAGCAAGGGAACATTTCTTGCAAAGATGGGCACAATAAAGGACAGAAACAGCAAAGACCTAAAAGAAGCAGAAGATATTAAGAAAAGGTGGCAAGAAATCACAGAAGAACTGTACAACAAATGCTTTAATGACCCAGATAAGCATGATGGTGTGATCAGTCACTTAGAGTCAGACATTCTGGAGTTAGAAGTCAGGTAGGCCTTAGAAGCATCACTATAAACAAAGCTAATGGAGGTGATGGAATTCCAACTGAGCTATTTCAAATCCTAAAAGATGATGCTGTGAAAGTGCTGCACTCAATATGCCAGCAAATTTGGAAAACTCAGCAGTGGCCACAGGACTGGAAAATGTCAGTTTTCATTCCAATCCCAAAGAAAGGCAATGCCAAAGAATGTTCAAACTACCACACAGTTATACTCATTTCACACACTAGTAAAGTAATGCTAAAAATTCTCCAAGCTAGGCTTCATCAGTATGTGAAACCAAGAACTTCCAGATGTTCAAGCTGGATTTAGAAAAGGCAGAGAAAGTAGAGATCAAATTGCCAGCATCCGTTGGATCATAGAAAAAGGAAGAGAATTCCAGAAAAACATCTACTTCTGCTTCATTGACTATGCTAAAACCTTTGACTGTGTGGATCACAAGAAAGTGTGGAAAATTTTTTAAAGAAATGGGAATACCAGGGTACCTTATCTGCCTCCTGAGAAACCTGTATGCAGGTCAAGAAGCAACAGTTAGAACCAGACATGGAACAACAAACTGGCTCAAAATTGGGAATGGGTTATGTCAGGGCTGTATATTGTCACTTTGCTTATTTACCTTTTATGCAGAGTACATCATGTGAAATGCCAGGCTGGATGAAGCACAAACTGAAATCAAGATTGCAGGGAGAAATACCAATAACCACAGATGTGCAGATGACTCCACCCTTATGGCAGAAAGTGAAGAGGAACTAAAAAGCCTCCTGATGAACATGAAAGAGGAGAGTGAAAAAGCTTTGTTAAAACTCAACAATACCTGTGGCGGATTCATTTTGATATTTGGCAAAACTAATACAATTATGTAAAGTTTAAAAATAAAATAAAATTAGAAAAAAAAAAGAATATCTAAAACTCAACATTTGAAAAATAAGATCATGGCATCTGGTCCCATCACTTCATGGCAAATAGATGTGCAGCAACAGAAACAGTGACAGACTTTCTTTGTTGGACTCCAAAATCTCTGCAGATGGTGACTGCAGCCATGAAATTAAAAGATGTTTCCTACTTGGGAGAAAAGCTATGAAAATCTAGACAGTATATTAAAAAGCAGGGACATTACTTTGCTAACAAATGTTCATATAGTCAAAGCTCTGGTTTTTCCAGTAGTCATGTATGGATGTTAGAGTTGGACTATAAAAAAGGCTGAGTGCCAAAGAATTGATGCTTTTGAACTGTGGTGTTGGAGAAGACTCTTGAGAATCCCCTGGACTGCAAGGAGAACAAACCAGTTGATACTAAAGGAAAAAACCCTGAATATTCATTGGATGGACTGATTCTGAAGCTGATCCAATACTTTGGCCACCTACTGCAAAGAGCCAACTCATAAGAAAAGACTCTGATGCTGGGAAAGATTGAAAGCAGAAGGAGAAGGGGATGACAGAGGATGAGATGGTTGGATGGCATCACCGACTCAATGGACATGAATTTGAGCAAGCTCCAGGAGATAGTGAAGGGCAGGGAAGCCTGATGTGCTGCAGTCCATGCAGTCTCAAAGAGTTGGACACAACTGAGCATCAACAGAGGTTACTCTACAGGAAGTCATTATTTAATCTTAAGCTGAATGCCAGATAACCCAAAAGCCCAGAAAAATAAAATAGGATGAGCCTAACTCTATTAGGGGCACAGTATCAGGGAGAATAACTTTTCAGCTGAGACAAAATGCAAAAGTAGATTTGGAAGACCTGCTATGATACAGCTTTGATCATGGAATAATGACAGCAGTTAAAATTGAATCTCTAGGTCAGGGCTCCTGGATTTGCTCTCATAAGAAATAAAAGGGAGTGGAGAAAATGTAGGAAGACCAGGAAGACAGGCATTACTGGGTCACTGTGTAGTGGAAAAGGGAGTGGGTTAAGAGTCTTCCATCAAATGTGGACTAGAAGACAGATTCTACTACTCTGTAAAGTAAGGAATATGCCTCTATTTTTGAATTTATCATATTATTCATGGAATAATTTATCATGATTATGATTATTTTTTACATATTGCTAGATTCAGTTTCTTAATATTTTATTTTGCATCTACATTCAACAGGGATAATGGCCTGTAATTTCTTTTTTGCAGTGTCTTTGTCCCATTTTTATATCAGGGTTGCTGCTGCTGCTGCTAAGTCGCTTCAGTCGTGTCCGACTCTGCATGACCCCATAGACGGCAGTCCACCAGGCTGGGATTCTCCAGGCAAAAACACTGGAGTGGGTTACCATTTCCTTCTCCAATGCATGAAAGTGAAAAGTGAAAGTGAAGTCGCTCAGTCGTGTCCGACTCTTAGCTACCCCATGGACTGACCAGACTCCTCCATCCATGGGATTTTCCAGGCAAGAGTACTGGAATGGGGTGCCATTGCCTTCTCTGATTTATCAGGGTAATGGTACCCTAGTAGAATGACTTGGGAGTGTTCCATACACTTCAATGTTTAGGAATAATTAGAGAAGGCTCTGGAGAAGGAAATCACAGCCCACTCCACTATTCTTGCCTGGGAAATCCCATAGACAGAGGAGCCTAGTGGCCTACAGTCTACGGGGTGGCAAAGAGTCGGACACAACTCAGCAACTAAGCATGGCACAGGACAAAGTACAGAGCGGTGAGAGAGCAAATCAGCCAAGACGGCATGTTCAGGCTCTCTCCCCTCATGTTTTTTAAATAATGATGATATAACAGCTGAGATCATCTATAGCACTTTTTCCCCATCTATTCGCCAGGAAGTGATGGGACCAGATGCCATGATATGAGTTTTTTTGAATGCTGAGTTTTAAGCCAGCTTTTCCCTCTTCTCTTTCACTCTCATCAAAAAGCTCTATAGTTCCTCTTCACTTTCTGCCATTAAAGTGGCATCATCTGCATATTTGTGGTTGTTGTTATTTCTCCCAGTAATCTTGATTCCAGCTTCTGAGTCATCCAGCCTGGCATTTCACA
This sequence comes from Bos mutus, assembly GCF_027580195.1. Classification (NCBI taxonomy): domain Eukaryota; kingdom Metazoa; phylum Chordata; class Mammalia; order Artiodactyla; family Bovidae; genus Bos; species Bos mutus. The sequence continues at coordinate 44,035,695 of NC_091640.1, read as the reverse complement.
TGATGTACTCTGCATATAAGTTAAATAAGAAGGATAATAATACACAAATTGATGTACTTCTTTCCCAATTTTGAACCTGTCAGTTGTTCAAAAAATCAATCACAAAAATTAAAAAAATATATATGGAATTTGTTTTTTAAAAATAGGGTCTTTTTTTTAAAGTAGGCTTTTATATAATAGGCTATACAGATGCAAATTAAAGGAGTAATAAAGAACTAAAATTTTTAAAAATTAAAAGGTTAAAGTAGTAAAATTATTTACTATTACTTATCACCCTTATGGTAGAAAGTAAAGAAGAACTAAAGAGCCTCTTGATGAAAGTGAAAGAGGAGAGTGAAAAAGTTGGCATAAAGCTCAACATTCAAAAAACTAAGATCATGGCATCCAGTCCCATCACTTCATGGGGGTGGGGAAACAGTGGAAACAGTAAGAGACTTTATTTGGGGGGGGGTCCAAAATCACTGCAGATGGTGACTGCAGCCATGAAATTAAAAGATGCTTACTCCTTGGAAGGAAAGTTATGACCAACCTAGACAGCATATTAAAAAGCAGAGATATTACTTTGCCAACAAAGGTTCGTCTCGTCAAGGCTATGGTTTTTCCAGTGGTCATGTATGGATGTGAGAGTTGGACTATAAAGAAAGCCGAGCACCGAAGAATTGATGCTTTTGAACTCGTGGTGTTGGAGAAGACTCTTGAGAGTCCCTTGGACTGCAAGGAGATCCAACCAGTCCATCCTAAAGGAGATCAGTCCTGGGTGTTCATTGGAAGGACTGATGTTGAAGCTGAAACTCCAATACTTTGGCCACCTGATGCGAAGAGCTGACTCATTTGAAAAGACCCAGATGTTGGGAAAGATTGAAGGCAGGAGGAGAAGGGGATGACACAGGATGAGATGGTTGGATGGCATCACCGACTCAATGGAGATGAGTTTGAGTAAACTCTGGGAGCTGGTGATGGACTGGGAGGCCTGGCGTGCTGTGGTCCATGGGGTCACAAAGAGTCGGACAGGACTGAGCAACTGAACTGAACTGAACTGAACTGTGTGAAGGGGGTTCAGGGATGGGGGGACATGTATACCTGTGGCTGATTCATGTTGACGTATTGCAAAAATGATCACAATATTGTAAAATAATTATTTTCCAATTAAAATAAATTAATTAACTTTAAAAAGAGGTGTAAAAACCCCATAGGCTGCTATTACTATGTTGCTATAATCATTCTAATGGTCTAAAATGTTGCAACTAATTTACCCAAGGTCTGCATACCAGAAATGCTGAAATTTTCTTACAGTTTTATTCTATACCAAGCCACTATGTGAAGGAGGATATATTACTTCTCATTTCTTTACAAGTGTCAGTGCAAATCCAACAGTTGAACTAAAGTTGAACTTTAAAGTCTTTAGATTACAGCAATTATTACTGATTTTACATGAGATAAAAATGTAATTGCTCCATTTCTTTCATTCTTTCTTTTTTTCCCTCCCTCACTGCATATTTTAGACCTTCCTGCTTAACTGCCAGGTCAGACCCAGCACAAGATGACACTGGTCATAAGACAGTGGAACTGGAGTGTTCCTTTTCATAAGAAATGAAATGCTTGAAATTTCCCTCAGAAATTGGTCACGAACTTTCCATTATCATTTCTGTTTTTAAACTCTATTATGTCTATGAAAACTCATGCATTGCCTATAAAGGAGTGTCTCTAGCCATTTGGATAGTTACAGAGAATGCACTAAGGCAGCTACTCTCCACAAGCAAAATCATACACACATTTTTCTATTCTCTTTCTTTCCCCTCTCCTATATTCATTCACTCTTTCAAATTCTTTGAATCTCTTCTAATTTTTCTCATTCATTTCTTCTTTTCTACTTACCTCTATACATTTGTCCCTCAGTAATTCCCTGTCTTCCTTCTCTCTAGAATTGGATATTGGTATATCTGTCCATCATTCTCTTTTTTTTTTTTTTTTTTAAATACCCTGCCCTTTTTTTTAATTTTTTTAAATTTTTTTTAAATTTTATTTTATTTTTAAACTTTATATAATTGTATTAGTTTTGCCAAATATCAAAATGAATCCACCACAGGTATACATGTGTTCCCCATCCTGAACCCTCCTCCCTCCTCCCTCCCCATACCATCCCTCATCATTCTCTTTCACATAGACTCTCTCTCCTGTAAGTTTTAAGATGTTTCCATTTTAAAATTAACTCTATGCTTTATAAGACATATTTATATGCTGCTTGGATGGGCTTCCCTGGTAGCTCAGCTGGTAAAGAATCTGCCTACAATACAGGAGACCAGTTCAATTCAACCCAGGTCAGTTCCTGGGTTGGGAAGATCCCCTGGAGAAGGGAAAGACTACACACTCCAGTATTCTGGCCTGGGGAATTCCATGGACTATACAGTCCATCGGAGAAGGCAATGGCACCCCACTCCAGTACTCTTGCCTGGAAAATCCCATGGATGGAGGAGCCTGGTAGGCTGCAGTCCATGGGGTCGCTAAGAGTCGGACACGACTGAGCGACTTCACTTTCTCTTTTCACTTTCATGCATTGGAGAAGGAAATGGCAACCCACTCCAGTGTTCTTGCCTGGAGAATCCCAGGGACGGGGAAGCCTGGTGGGCTGCCGTCTATAGGGTCACACAGAGTCAGACACGACTGAAGTGACTTAGCATAGCATAGTATACAGTCCATGCAAAGAGTTGGACATGACTGATCGACTTTCACTTTTTGTATGGGAAGGACTATTGCCTAAGCTAACAAAGATATCCTTTCAGAAATGTTGATTTTTCACTCTTCCACATACAGAAACAGTGCTATATCCCTAGGATGTGGCAGATCAGGTTTTAAATTATTTTGCCCTTTATTAAGTCTATGACTTTGAACTAGATTTTAAGCTCTTTGTCATTAGTTTCTGATTTATAAAGTGGGGGAAATATTAGTTCTTAATTCTTAGGATTATTGTTAAATAATATATGCAAAATATTTTGTACAGGGTTTGGTCACATGGTGAACACAGTATATGTTATTAAATATTATGTTTCCCTACTCCTATGTAATAATGTGCAGCAGAAATTAATTTCCATTTTCCATTAATGTCTATTTTCCACTGAGTTTACCTAGGTACATTTTCTGGTTTAATTTGCAAATGTGTGGCCATATAACTAGGAACCTCTCCTGGAGTAGGAAATAGCAACCCACTCCAGCATTCTTGCCTGGAAAATTCCATGGACAGAGGAGCCTGTAGTCCTACAGCCCACAGTGTTACAGAGAGCCAGACATGATTGAGCACACACACACACAATTTCATTTATATAATATAGACATTTTATATAGTTTCTGGGATGACCCCTTAAATAGAGAAGGAAGACTGTTCTTTCCTCCATTCTCCATCTTGCTTACATAAATGCTTGTATGATAACAGATACTCCAGCAGTCATTTTTTATCACTAAAACAAGGGTCTTCTCCTAGGTGAGATGGAACAAAAATAACTCCATGGATTTCCATAGTTGTCCTGAATTGTTTATATTTGGACTATAAAAAAATGTGAAAGTTTTTTCTACTTTTAAAAATTATTGCATTCATTTATTCTATGCAGCTGAATAACTGATAAATTTAGCTTTTCCTAACCCCTGCTCCCCTACCTTCTTATTTTAGTTTCTCGCATTACTTATTTTGTTGTTCCATTTCTACATGTCCCTATTTCTTAGGGTACTTATTTTGGCTTTTGCCAATAGGGAAAGTTTTAGTGTTGGAATATTACTCTTCCTTTCTGTTGGTCTTTTTTTTCCTTACCCAACTAGCCTGACTTCTAGTCTATCATCATTTCTCCTTCTCTGGCTGGTTTTGCTCCACCTCCTTTTATGCCTGTAAGGTATGTCACTAAGTAACACACATACCATTGACCATTGGATCCTGTTTATCCGTTTGGAATATTCCTTTAACATTTCTCACATGCAAATCTGAGCTCTTAGTGTCTATTTTTTTAAGCTTAGTGTTGCCTCTTTTACATTTATCTTTTCCTTTGTAAAAAAAAATCTTATTTCCCTCTCTCTATTAGTATTTTTTCCTGTGTGCCCTATGTGCAATATTAGCAATCTACTACTTGTTAAATATAAAAATGCTGAAAATTTTTATTAACATATATTATACAGCATATTTTGCATCTAACAGTTTCACCTTCCTCAGTAATTTTGGTGAATGCCCTTTAAAATTAGAAAGATAAATTTTCTACCTAATTATAGTCATTTACATATGCAAATGTTATCAGATTTAATAATCACATTTCCCTAGAAATGAAGAATAAAGCCACGTATATTTTAGCTGACTCCTGTGTGATTAAGTTACTATCCTGTGTCATTTACTGCAAAGAAAATCATTTGAGTTTGAAGCTGTAGCTTAGTCTATTGCTTAAGCAGACATTTCTGTGCTTAAATGTGGGCATGGCTAACCAAGAAGAATCATTTCAGGGAAATTTAGGAGAAAATAATCTCTAATCACATATTCTTTTAATTATTGGAAACTTTTACCTTGGTCCAAACTTCATACCTTAACACTATGAACTCATTGACACTGAAAATAATCTTTAATAGAGTTTAAGAATGAGGAGAGCTTAATACCTTCTATAGTATGTACTATGCACATATATATGGGTTGAGAAGATCCCCTGGAGAAGGAAATGGCAACCCACTCCAGTATTCTTGCCTAGAGAATCCCATGGACAGAGGAGCCTGGTGGGCTACAGTCTATGGGGTCACAAAGAGTCAGACACAATTGAGAGACTAATACTTCGATTTTTCTATTTAATATAGCAGGCTTTATTTTCCTGTAGAGAACATGGACAGCTTCATCAAGCCAAATGAGAAATTGAGGTCTTATGTGTGTGTGTGTGTGTATATATATATATATAATATGTAATATAATATGTGAATGAGAGAGTGAAAGTCACTCAGTCATGTCCAACTCTTTGCGACCCCATGGACTATATAGTCCATGAAATTCTCCGGGCCAGAATACTAAAGTGGGTAGCTGTTCCCATATATGTATGTATGTATATACATATAAGACCTCAGTTTCTCATTTGGCTTGATGAAGCTGTCCAAGTTCTCTACAGGGAAAGAAAGCCAGCTATATTAAACAGAAAAGTCAAAGTATTAGTCTCTCAATTGTGTCTGATTCTTTGCGACCCCAGAGACTGTAGCACACCAGGCTCCTCTGCCCACGGGATTCTCCAGGCAAGAATACTGGAGTGGGTTGCCATTTCCTTCTCCAGGGGATCTTCTCAACCCAGGGATCAAACCCAGGTCTTTTGTATTGCAGGTAGATTCTTTACCAACTGAGCCACCCAGAAAAGCTTGGGAATTAAACAGAGAATTGGCAATAAGGAAGGAGCTGATTTTAGCACTGAAATGCTGCATTGAAAACAATCTAATAAATGTGAGAACAGTGGACGTTGAGTACTCCTGGAAAAAAATTCAAAAGGGGACTATTCAGTTTGAATTAAGACTCATTAACAATATGCCATGTTTACAGTGTGTTGAAAGAGTACATTCCACAGATTTTCTCAATATAACTCACACAAAAACCTAAGGAAAGGTGTAGCATGTGTATCTTTACCTACAGAACTCTCCTGAAAGGTAACTTGGCATTGGAAAGCAATATCTAAGATAAGAGAATTGAAACCAAGTTTTCAGATCTAAGCACAGTGCTACACAGCCCCTAGACTGAGCAGTCAACTGAGGAAGGCAGTGTGCTTGGGAAGAAGGATATATCATATAAAGGAGGGAAGTCAATTCATTCTATATTCACTCTGAAAGTCAATTCATTCTGCATTTATTCTGTATTTATAATAATTAGTGGGTAGAAATTACAGGGAGGCTGATTTTGCTATGACTTGAGGAAGAACTTTGCAACTATTAGTTAGCTGGCTAAGGAACAATTTACCTTGTCAAATGAATAACCTGTCTCTAAAGACATTTACGGAGAAGGCAATGGCACCCCACTCCAGTACTCTTGCTTGGAAAATCCCATGGATGGAGGAGCCTGGTAGGCTGCAGTCCATGGGGTCGCTAAGAGTCAGACACGACTGAGCGACTTCACTTTCACCCTTCACTTTCATGCATTGGAGAAGGAAATGGCAACCCACTCCAGTGTTCTTGCCTGGAGAATCCCAGGGATGGCTGAGCCTGGTGGGCTGCCGTCTATGGGGTTGCACAGAGACGGACATGACTGAAGCGACTTAGCAGCAGCAGCAGCAGCAGCAGCAAAGACATTTAAGCCAACATCTGAAGACCACTTCACAGAAATGTTGGAGAAAATATTCCTGCATGGATGACATGAATGACATATAATAATTTATCTAACAAAGATACTGTGGATGGGGCAGAATGATTTTAGGAGAGATGATCTATATCTTTGGGCATCACAGTCTTCAGAGTCATATCTAGACAGCTCTGATGTACAATCGTGTGTGTGTGTGTGTGTGTGTGTGTGTGTGTGTGTTGGTCGCTCTGTCATGTCTGACTCTTTGTGACTCCATGGACTGTTTCCTGCCAGGCTCCTCTGTCCATGGTTTTACCCAGGCAAGAATATTGGAGTGGGTAGCCTTTTCCTTCTCTAGGGGATCTTCCCAATCCAGGGATTGAACCTGGGTCTCCTGCATTGCAGGTAGATTCTTTATCATCTGATCCACCAGGGAAGCCGATCTGATGTGCTATGGAACAATGCAATTGTATATCAAGCAGAAGCTCCTTGTGAACAGATTTTCAGTTCAATTGGCATAACCAGAGCGGTTGAACATGATGAACTAGAGCTCTACTTTCTAAAATATTTAAGATTTCTTATTATTGATGCTTCCAGATGTCCAAGCTGGATTTAGAAAATGCATAGCAACCAGAGATCAAATTGTCAACATCTGTTGGGTCACTGAAAAAGCAAGAGAGTTCCAGAAAAACATCTACTTCTGCTTTATTGATTATGTCAAAGCCTTTGACTGTGTGGATCACAACACACTGTGGAAAATTCTTCAAGAGATGGGAATGCCAGACCGCCTTACCTGCCTCCTAAGAAAATTGCATGCACGTCAAGAAGCAACTGGCCATTGAACAGCAGACTGGTTCCAAATTCAGAAAGGAGTACATCAAGGCTGTATATTATCACCCTGCTTATTTAACTTCTATCCAGAGCATATCATGCAAAAGGCCAGGCTGGATGAAGCACAAGCTGGAATCAAGATTGCCCAGGAGAAATATCAATTACCTCAGATACGCAGATGACACCACCCTTATGGCAGAAAGTGAAGAAGAACTAAAGAGCCTCTTGATGAAAGTGAAAGAGGAGAGTGAAAAAGCTGGCTTAAAACCCAACATTCAGAAAACGAAGATCATGGCATCTGGTCCCATCACTTCATGGCAAATAGATGGGGACACAGTGGAAACAATGACAGACTTTATTTTCTTTGGCTCCAAAATCACTGCAGATGGTGACCACGAAATAAAAAGATTCTTGGTCCTTGGAAGAAAAGCTATGACCAACCTAGACAGCATATTAAAAAGCAGAGACATTACATTGCTAACAAAGTTCCATCTAATCAAAGCTATGGTTTTTCCAGTAGTCATGTATGGATGGGAGAGCTGGACTATAAAGAAAGCTGAGCACCGAAGAATTGATGCTTTTGAATTGTGGTGTTGGAGAAGACTCTTGAGAGTCCCTTGGACTGAAAGGAGATCCAACCAGTCCATCCTAAAGGAAATCAGTCCTGAATATTCACTGAAAAGACTGATGCTGAAGCTGAAACTCCAACAGTTTGGACACCTAATGCAAAGAACTGACTCATTTGAAAAGACCCTGATGTTGGGAAAGATTGAAGGCAGGAGGACAAGGCGATGACAGAGGATGAGAAGGTTGGATGGCATCACCGACTCAATGGACATGAATTTGAGCAAGCTCTGCAAGTTGGTGATGGACAGGGAAGCCTGGCACACTGTAGTCCATGGGGTCACAAAGAGTTGGATAAAATGTTATCACTTCTGGAATAATTAGATGTGAGTATTTAATATACTGAAATAGCACCTCAAGTTATGCTTTTGAATTTCTTGTAAAGGGTTAGAAGTTCTCGTTAAGTACACCTGAAATAACTTACTTAGAAATGTGACAGTGGGGAATTGGGTAATTACTTTCACCTGGGATATACAGACTTCCCCAGTGGCCCAGTGGCTAAGGCTCTGCACTCCCAATTCAGGAGGTTGGAATTCAATCCCTGGTCAGGAAACTAGATCCCACATGCCACAGCTAAGAGTTTAGATGCTGCAAGTAAAGATCTTGCATGCCACAACTAAGACCAAGAACAGACAAATTTAAAACAAGCAAACAACAACAACAAAAAAAAACTTGGGAGAACAAGATTGCAGAGAAGTAGCTGGATGTAGAGTACCTCTCGCTCCACGGAAACATCAGGAATACACGTTCAGACACATCAGTGCATGCTCAACACCAGCTGAGAATGGACAGGACTAACTGACCAGCAGAAAAGAATACATAGAACCATGTAAAACTTGAGATCAAGCCCTGAGCCTTTGGAGTGGGAGCACTGACTCCAAGACCCTAGACTATCAGAGACCTAACCCTGCTGCTGCTGCTGCTAAGTCACGTCAGTCGTGTCTGACTCTGTGCGACCCCATAGACAGAAGCCCACCAGGCTCCTCTGTCCCTGGGATTCTCCAGGCAAGAACACTGGAGTGGGTTGCCATTTCCTTCTCCAATGCATGAAAGTGAAAAGTGAAAGTGAAAGTGAAGTCGTGTCCAACTCTTAGCGGCCCCATGGACTATAGCCTATCAGGCTCCTCTGTCCATGGGATTTCCCAGGCAAGAGTACTGGAGTGGGGTGCCATTGCCTTCTCTGAGACCTAACCCTAGGTAGTATCAAATAGAGAGAACTCCCACAAAGGAAACCACTTGAATACAACAATACTGGCATCACCCGGCCACCAGTAGCACCCTATGCAGGACGCTTCATCCAAATAAAATACAGAACAAAAATATAAACCAAATTATCAACAGACAGGATTACCACCTCACTCAGCCTTGCCCATCAGAGGAAACACACACACACACACACACACACACACACACACACACACACAAACTCAGTAAATCTCACTCTATATGAAGCTTACACAAAACACTGCACCAAGCTTAGGGGGGCAGAAACCAAAAGTAAAAATGAATTCAACCTTGAAGCTTGAGAAGGAGACCTCAAACACAATAGGTTTAAAAAGAAATAATGAAAAAGGAGAGAAATACTGCACAAATGAAGGAATAAACTAGAAATCAGAAGTCCAAATGAATGAAGAGGAAACAGGCAAACTACCTGAAAAAGATTCAGAATAATGATAGTAAAGATGATCAAAATCTTGAAAAGAAAATGGAGAAAATGCAAGAACACAAAAATAAAGAGTTAGAAGACTTAAATGATAAACATACAGAGACAAACAACACAATTACTGAAATTGAAAATACTCTGGAAGCAATCAATAGCAGAATCTGTGAAGCAGAAGAATTAATCAGTGAGCTGGAAGATAAAATGATGGAAATAACTTCTGAAGCACAGAATAAAGTAAAAAGAATGAAAAGAACTGAGGATAGTCACAAAAACCTCTGGGACAATATCAAATGCGGCCAACATTCAAATTATAGAGGTCCCAGAAGAAGAAGAGAAAAAGAAAGAGTATGAGAAAATTTTTGAAGAGATTATAGTTGAAAATTTCCCCAACATGGAAAAGTAAACAGTCAATCAAGTCCAAGAGTTGCAAAGAGTCTCATACAGGATAAACCCACGGAGAAACATGCCAAAACACATACTAATCAAACTAAAAAGACTAAACACAAAAAAAGAATATTAAAAGCAACAAAGTAATACACAAGGGAAACCCCATACGTTTAACAGCAGATCTTTCAGAAGAAACTCTGCAGGCCAGAAGGGAATGGAAGGATATATTTAAAGTACTGAAAGGGGAAAATCTACAATAAAGATGATAGTACCTAGCAAGGAACTCACTCAAAATTGATGGAGAAATAAAAAGCTTCTCAGACAAGCAAAAGTTAAAAAGAATTCAGTATCACCAAACCAGCTTTACAACAAATGTTAAAGCAATTTATATAGTCAAGAAACACAAGAGAAGAAAAAGAGCTACAAAATCAAACCCCAAACAACTAAGAAAATGGCAATCAGATCAGATCAGTCGCTCAGTCATGTCCGACTCTTTGTGACCCCGTGAATCGTAGCATGCCAGGCCTCCCTGTCCATCACCAACTCCCAGAGTTCACTCAGACTCACGTCCATCGAGTCAGTGATATCATCCAGCCATCTCATCCTCTATCGTCCCCTTCTCCTCCTGCCCCCAATCCCTCCCAGCATCAGAGTCTTTTCCAATGAGTCAACTCTTCACATGAGGTAGCCAAAGTACTGGAGTTTCAGCTTTAGCATCATTCCTTCCAAAGAAATCCCAGGGCTGATCTCCTTCAGAATGGACTGGTTGGATCTCCTTGCAGTCCAAGGGACTCTCAAGAGTCTTCTCCAACACCACAGTTCAAAAGCATCAATTCTTCGGTGCTCAGCTTTCTTTATAGTCCAGCTCTCACATCCATACATGATCACAGGAAAAAATGGCAATAGGAACATATATATCAATGATTACTTTAAATGCAAATGGATTAAATGCTTCAGCCAAAAAACACAGACTGGCTGAATGGATATAAAAACAAGACCCATATATATGCTGTCTACAGGAAACCTACTTCAGACCTAAAGACACATATAGACTGAGAGTGAGAGGATGGAAAAATATATTCCATGCAAATGGGAAGCAAAAAAAAGCTGGAGTAGCAATACTCATATCAGACAAAATGACCTTAAAATAAAGTAGATTACAAGAGGTAAGGAGGGACACTACATAACGATCAAGGGATCAATCCAAGAGGAAGACATAACAATTGTAAATATCTATGCACCCAACATAGGAGCACCTCAATACATAAAACAAACACTAAAGGACAAAAGGAAAAATTGACAGTAAAACAATGCTAGTAGGAGACTTTTTAACACCCCACTCACATCAATGGACAGATCATCAAAACAGAAAATTAATAAGGAAACATAAGTCTTAAATGATACATTAGATGACATGGATCTCGTTGGTATCTCTAGGACATTCCATCCAAATGCAGAAGAATACAACTTCTTCTCAAGTGCACATGGAACATTCTCCAGGATAGACCACATCTTAGGTCACAAATCAAACCTCAGTAAATTTAAGAAAATTGAAATCATATCAAGCATCTTTTCTGACCACAATGCTATGAGACTAGATATCAATTACAGGAAAAAAAAAACTGTAAGAAACACAAACACATGGAGATTAAACAATACGTTTCTAAATAACCAACAGGTTACTGAAGAAATCAAAAGGGAAATCAAAAAATTTCTAGAAACAAATGACAATGAAAACAGGACACCTCAAAACCTATGAGATGCAGCAAAACCAGTTTTAATAGGGAAGCTTATAGCAATGCAATCCTACCTCAAGAAACCAGTAAAACATCAAATAGACAATCTAACTTTTCACCTAAAATATCTGGAAAAAGAAGAAGAAAAAAATCCAAAAGTGAGCAAAAGGAAGGAAATCATGAAGATCCAAGGAGAAAAAAAATGAAAAAGAAATGAAAGAATTAGTAAATATTAATAAAACTAAAAGCTGGTTCTCTGAGAAGATAAACAAAATTGACAAAACTTTAGCAAGACTCATTAAGAAAAAAAGAGAGAAGAATCAAATCAACAAAATTAGAAATGAAAAAGGAGAGGTTACAACAGACAATGCAGAAATACAAAGGATTATGAGACTATTTTGAACAACTATATGGAAATAAAATTGATAACCTGGAAGAAATGGACAGATTCTTATAAAAGTTCAATCTACCAAGACTGAACCAGGAAGAAACAAAAATTATAGACAACCAATTACAAGCACTGAAATTGAAGCTGTGATCAAAAATCTCCCCAAAGCAAAAGCCCAGGACCAGATAGCTTCACAAGAGAATTCTATCAAACATTTAGAGAAGAGCTAATGCCTATCCTTCTAAAACTCTTTCAAAAAATTTCAGAGGAAGGAATCCTTCCAAGCTCACTCTATGAGGACCATCACCCTGATACTAAAAGCAGACAAAGACAACACAAAAAAAGAAAATTACAGGCCAATATCACTGATGAACATAGATGCAAAAATCCTCAACAAAATTTTAGCAAACAGAATTCAACAACACATCAAAAAGCTCATACACCATTATCAAGGATGGTTCATTCCAGGGATGCAAGGATTCTTCAATACAATCAAATCAATCAATGTGGTACACCATATTAACAAATTGAAAGGTAAAAACCGTATGATCATGTCAACTGATGCGGAAAAAGCCTTTGACAAAATTCAGCACCCATTTATGATTAAAACTCTTCAAAAAATGGTCATAGAAGGAACCTACCCCAACATAGTAAAGGCCATATATGATAAGCCTACAACAAACATTCTCAATGGTGAAAACCTGAAAGCATTTCCCCTAAGTACAGGAACAAGACAGGGGTGTCCACTTTCACCACTATTATTCAACATAGTTCTGGAAGTCCTAGCTACAGCCTTCAGAAAAGAAAAATAAATAAAAGGAATACAGATTGGAAAAGAAGTAAAGCTGTCACTGTTTGCAGATAACATGATACTGTACATAGAAAACCCTAAAGATAGTATCAAAAAATTACTAGAGCTAATCAGTGAATTTATCAAAGTTGCAGGATACAAAATCAATACACAGAAATCACTTGCATTTCTGTATACTAACAACGAAACATCAGAGAAATTAAGGAATCAATCCCATTCACAACTGCAACAAAAAGAATTAAATATCTGGAATAAACTCACCTAAGGAGACAAAAGAACTGTATATTGAAAATTATAAGACAATGATGAATGAAATCAAAGATGACCTAAACAGCTGGAGAGATATCCACGTTCTTGGGTAGGAAGAATCAATACTGTGAAAATGACTATATTACCAAATGCAATCTACAGATTCAATGTGATCCCTATCAAATTACCAATGGCATTTTTCACAGAACTAGAACAAAAAATTTCGTAATTCATATGGAAACACAAAAGACCCTGAATAGCCAATGCAGTCTTGAGAAAGAGGAATGGAGCTGGAGGAATCAACCTTCCTGACTTCAGATTATACTACAAAGCTACAGTCATCAAGACAGTATGGTACTGGGACAAAAACAAAACCATAAACCAATGGACCAAGATACAAAGCCCAGAAATAAGCCCATGCACCTATGGGTACCTTATTTTTGACAAAGGATGCAAGAATATACAATGTGACAAAGACAGCGTCTTTAATAAACGGTGTTGGGAAAACTGGATAACTACACGTAAAAGAATGAAATTAGAACACTTCCTAACATCATACACAAACTCAAAATGGATTAAAGACCTAAATGTAAGACCAGAAACTATAAAGCTGTTAGAGGAAAACATAGGCAGAACACTCGATGCCACAAGTCAAAGCAAGATCCTCTATGACCCACCTACTAGAGTAATGGAAATAAAAACAAAAGTAAACAAGTGGGACCTGATTGAACTTAAAAGCTTTTGCACAGCAAAGGAAACTATAAGCAAGGTGAAGAGACAGCCCTCAGAATGGAAGAAAACAATAGCAAATGAAACAACTGACAAAGGATTAATTTCCAAAATATGCAAGCAGCACACGCAACTCAATACCAGAAAAACAAACAGCCCAATCAAAAAGTGGGAAAAAGACCTAAACAGACATTTCTCCAAAGAAGACATACAGATGGCTAGCAAATACATGAAAAGATGCTCAACATCACTCATTAGTAGAGAAATGCAAATCAAAACTACAATGAGATATTACCTCACACCAGTCAGAATGGCCATCATCGAAATGTCTACAAACAATAAATGCTGTAGAGGGTGTGGAGAAAAGGGAGCTCTTGCCTGTTGGTGGGAATATAAACTGATATAGCCACTATGGAAAACAGTATGGAGATTCTCTAAAAAACTAGGAATAAAACCATCGTATGGCACAGCAATCTCACTCCTAGGCATATACCCTGAGGAAACCAAAATTGAAACAGACACATCTATCCCATTGTTCATTGCAGCACTATTTACAACAGCTAGAACATGGAAGCAACCTAGATGTCCGTCAACAGATGAATGGATAAAGAAGTTGTGGTACAGATACAATGGAATATTATTGGTTGAATATTATTCAACCATAAAAAGGAACACATTTGAGTCAGATATGCAGATGACACCATGCTTATGGCAGAAAGTGAAGAATAACTAAACAGCCTCTTGATGAATGTGAAAGAGAAGGGTGAAAAAGTTGGCTTAAAGCTCAACATTCAAAAAACTAAGATCATGGCATCCAGTTCCATCACTTCACGACAAATAGATGGGGAAACAGTGGAAACAGTGCCTGACTTTATTTTTCTGGGCTCCAAAATCAATGCAGATGGTGATTGCAGCCTTGAAATTACTCCTTGGAAGGAAAGTTATGACCAACCTAGATAGCATATTCAAAAGCAGAGATATTACTTTGCCAACAAAGGCCCATATAGTCAAGGCTATGGTTTTTCCAGTGGTCATGTATGGATGTGAGAGTTGGACTATAAAGAAAGCTGAGCACTGAAGAATTGATGCTTTTGAACTGTGGTGTTGGAGAAGACTCTTGAGAGTCCCTTGGACTGCAAGGAGATCCAAACAGTCCATCCTAAAGGAGATCAGTCCTGGGTGTTCTTTGGAAGGACTGATGTTGAAGCTGAAACTCCAATACTTTGGCCACCTGACGTGAAGACCTGACTCATTGGAAAAGACTCTGATGCTGGGAAAGATTGAAGGCAGGAGGAGAAGGGGACGACAGAGGATGAGATAGTTGGATGGCATCACCAACTCAATGGACGTGAGTTTGGATAAACTGTAGGGCTTGGTGATGGACAGGGAGGCTTGGCGTGCTGCTGTTCATGGGGTTGCAAAGAGTCATACACGACTGAGCAACTGAACTGAACTGAACACATATATACAGAATCTAGAAAAATGGTACTGAAGAATTTATTTGCAGGGCAGCAGTGAAGAAACATACATAGAGAATAGACTTATGGACTTGGGGAGAGGGGAAGGGAGGGTGAGATGTATAGAGAGCACCACATGGAAACTGCCAATGGGAATTTGCTGTATGTCTCAGGAAACTCAAACTGGGGCTCTCTATCAACCTAGAGGGGTGGGGTGGGGAGGGAGGGAGGTTGAAAATGGAAGGGATATATGTATACCAATGGCTGATTAATGTTGAGGTTTGACAGAAAACAGCAAAATTCTGTAAAGCAATTGTCCTTCAATTAAAAAATAAATTAATTAAAAAAAACTAACATATGATCCAGCAATTCCACTACTGAGTGTATAATTTTTAGGGAAATTAAATAAATAAATAATCTTCTTTAGGGTTCAGAGACAAAGCAGAGCAGCCCTCTGACCTTGCTTCTAACCTGCCTGGACCCTTGCTCTGACTGTGAGTGATCTGACTGTCTGATGTGAGTGGATGAATTGTGGCACCATAGATAAAATAGGGGACAAATCTTGAAATTGTTGAGCCCTCAGAGGGGTCCTGGCCAATGGAGCCCCAGGCTAACAACATTCCAAATTTTACAGGACAAAACAAACAGCATTAACGTGAAACCAGAGCTGCGATTTGCTCACAGATTGATGATGATATCAGTTTGCACTCTGGGATTACAAACAGGAACACTGAACTGCAATCTTTGAAGTCCCCCACAGAGTTGATGTGCTGTCTGGGACCTTTTCCCATGTGGAACTCTGGACTGCTGTCACAAGAGACTTCCCAGTGCTGTTTAAGTCTGTATGTTGGCAAATTCAGTTTGGTGATGTATGTACTATTGCTCTCCTCTGCTGTTTCCATTTCCCTTTTCTTTTGATGTTATTATATTGAAAGTAAGCTAGACAATTCTCTAAAAAATATTTGTATTACTTATTTGTAAAAAAAAATCTGAAGCATAATCAAATTTAAGAATTTTAGCATGGAATTCTACATTGCTAAAGTAAATCTTAGTCTGCCTACACATCCATTTCTCACTTCTTTTTCTTTGTACCACTGTGAAACACAAAAATTCCCTTATTCATCTTGTACATTTCTATGAGCATACTTTTTCCCTCCTAAGGAGAATTTTGTGTCCTAAAAAAACTGCATTCATACATAAGAGTCAAACTTTAAAGTTTTTCACTGGTGACCTCATGATGGTATTTAAGTAACTTTTAGGGTCATCTAAACTGTTGTTAAATTTTATCCTGTACCTCAAGAAGGAAAGTCATAAAATAGTGACTCAAGTCAACAAAACAATTTTAGATCATATCCATGGAATCATTCTCCACCTATTTTCCACCTATTTGATGAAAAGAAGAGTCACATTTATGTCTGATTTTGTGTTGAGTATAACATGTTATATAATAATGTTCTTGTTCAGTCACTAAGTTATGTCTGACTCTTTGGGACCCCATGGACTGTAGCATGCCAGTCTCCCCTGTCCTCCACTATCTCCAGGAGTTTGCTCAAATTCATGTCCATTGAGTTGGTGATACTATCTAACCAGCTCATCCTCTGCCATCCCCTTCTCCTTTTGTCTTCCATTTTCCCAGCATCAGGGTCTTTTCAATGAGCTGGCTATTTGCATCAGGTGGCCAAAATATTATAGCTTCAACAACAGTCCCTCCAATGAATATTCAGGGTTGATTTCCTTTAAGACTGACTGGTTTGATCTCTTTGTATTCCAAGAAACTCTCAAGAGTCTTCTTTAAAAAGCTGTAACAAGTGGGAGTCCCTCTCTCTTAAAATAACAATGTGTGGAATTATTGTAGTGAACTATTACCATATTTAGCTATATTTAACTATTATTATAGCTAAATATAAGTTTATTATGTAATATATATTATAATATATATTATTATTATATTATAATAGTTGAATATAATAGTTTAACACATCGTTTCTAATCCTCATAGACATCTTTTAAGTAGGTTGAAGGTATCTTTTAAAATAGGTTTGACCATCCTCATTTTACTAATTTAATTAACTTCTGCTAAGTCACTTCAGTCGTGTCCGACTCTGTGAGATCCCATAGACGGCAGCCCACCAGGCTTCCCCATCCCTGGGATTCTCCAGGCAAGAACACTGGAGTGGGATGCCATTTCCTTCTCCAATGCATGAAAGTGAAACGTGAAAGTGAAGTCGCTCAGTCGTATCCGACTCTTAGCGACCCCATTAACTACAGCCTACCAGGCTCCTCCGTCCATGGGATTTTCCAGGCAAGAGTACTGGAATGGGGTGCCATCACCTTCTAGCTTCCACTAATTGAGAAAGACCAGGTCCAAACTTTTAACAATAAGGATTTTTCTATTATTTCAAGTGAGAGGAACTCCACTTGATAAAAATTTTTTTAATTTTATTGTATTTTTAAACTTTACATAATTGTATTAGTTTTGCCAAATATCAAAATGAATCCACTACAGGTATACATGTGTTCCCCATCCTGAACCCTCCTCCCTCCTCCTTCCCCATACCATCCCTCTGGGTCGTCCCAGTGCACTAGCCCCAAGCATCCAGTATTGTGCATCGAACCTGGACTGGCATCTCGTTTCATACATGATATTTTACATGTTTCAATGCCATTCTCCCAAATCTTCCCACCCTCTCCCTCTCCCATAGAGTCCATAAAATTTTTTAAAGAGACTTCATCAATGGGAAAGGATGTAGCTGAGCATCAGTTCAGGTGCTAGGGACTTGCCTGCTGCCAATGTCCCCTGTTCTTTTTTTATCTCTCTTCTTATTCTGTTTCTTCAACAGTGCCAATGAAATAAATGGGATCTACAGTTTTCTGTTTTAATATTTAGGAATGGGTACAATTTCTTTAGCCCAATAAATATAGGGCTATTCAAATTTCTTTATGTTTTCTGGCAGTTTAGATTAGTCGAAGGGAACTTGTTAATTTAGTGTAAGTTGACAAATTATTATTATAAAATGACTCATAATAATTCTCTAGGATTTTCCTGTAGGATCTTTTGAGTATATTAACTTATATTCCAATATTTATGTCTTGTTTTTGTTCAGTCACTAACTCATGTCTGACTCTTCACTACCCCATGCAGAGCAGCATGCCACACCTCCCTGTCCCTTACCATCTACTGGAGTATGCCCAGGTTCCCATTGCATCAGTGATGCCATCCAACCATCTCATCCTTTGTCACTCTCTTCACCTCTGCCTTCAATCTTTCCCAGCATCAGGGTCTTTTCCATGAGTTGGCTCTTCGCATCATGTAGCCAAAGTACTAGAGCTTCAGCATCAGCATCAGTACTTCCAGGGAGTATTCAGGGTTGATTTCCTTTAAGACTGACTGGTTTTATCTCCTTGCTGTCCAAGGGATTCTCAAGAGTCTCTTCCAGCACCACAGTTTGGAAGCATCAACTCTTTGGTGCTCTGCCTTCCGTATGGTCCAGCTCTCACAACTCTACATGACTACTGGAATGACTGTAGCCTTGACTATGTGGACTTTTGTTGGCAA
Source organism: Bos mutus (assembly GCF_027580195.1). Taxonomy (NCBI): domain Eukaryota; kingdom Metazoa; phylum Chordata; class Mammalia; order Artiodactyla; family Bovidae; genus Bos; species Bos mutus. The sequence goes on along the minus strand of NC_091640.1, from coordinate 44,016,999 downwards.
AGTGATGTCTTTGCTTTTTAACACACTGTCTAGGTTTGTCATAGTTTTCATGCCAAGAAGCAACTGTTTTCTAATTTCATAGCTGTAGCCACCATCTGCAGTGATCTTAGAGCTCAAAAAAAGGACATCTATCATTGCTTTCACCTTTTCCCCTTCTATTTGACATGAAGTAATGGGGTTGGATGCCATGATCTTAGTTGTTTTAATATTTAGATTCAAGCCGATTCTTTCACTCTCCTCCTTCACCCTCATCAAGAGGTTCTTTAGATCCTCTTCACTTTCTGCCATTAGAGTGGTATCATCTGCATATCTAAGGTTGTTAATATTTTTCCCTGCAGTCTTGATTCCAGCTTGCAAATCATCTAGCCTGGCATTTCTCATGATGTGCTCTGCATATAAGTTAAACAGGGTGACAATAAACATTCTTGTTGTACTCCTTTCTAAATCCTGAACCAGTCAGTTGTTTCATATAAGGTTCTAACTGTCATTTCTTGACCGGCATATAGGTTTCCCAGGAGACAGGTAAGGTGGTCTGGTATTCCATCTCTTTAAGTTTTCCACAGTTTGTTATGATCCACAGAATCAAAGGCTTTAGTCAATGAAACAGAGGTAGATGCTTTCCTGGAATCCCCTTGCTTTCTCTACGATCCAGCGAATGTTGGAAATTTGATCTCTGGTAGCTTCATTGACTGTAGTGCTTCCTAAGACCCATTTACTTCACACTCCAGGATGTCTGGTTCTGGGTGAGTGACCACACCATTGTGGTTATCTGGGTCATTAAGATGGCTTTTTTTACAGTTCTTCTGTGTATTCTTTCCATTTCTTCTGTATCGCTTCTGCTTCTATTAGGTCTATACCATTTCCTTTATTGTCCCCATTCTTGGATGAAGTGTTCATTTGATATTTCCAATTGTCTTGAAGAGATCTCTAGTCTTTCCCCTTCTGTTATTTTCCTCTATATCTTTACATTTTTCATTGAAGAAGGCCTTCTTATCTCTAGTTTCTATTCTCTGGGACTCTGCATTTAGTTGGGTATACCTTTCCCTTTCTTTCTTGCTTTTTGCTTCTCTTCTTTTTTCAGCCATTTGGAAAGCCTCCTCAGACAACTACTTTGCCTTCTTGCTTTTCCTTTTCATTGGGATGGTTTTGTTCACTGCCTCCTGTACAGTATTATGGAACTCTGTCCATAGTTCTTCAGGCACTCTGTTTACTAGATCTAAGTCCTTGAATCTATTAGTCACCTCCACTCTATATTCATAGGGGATTGATTTAAATCATACCTGGCTGGCCTAGTGGTTTTCCACACTTTTTTCAGTTTAAGCCTGAATTTTGCTATGAGAAGCTGGTGACCTGGGCCACAGTCAGCTCCAGGTCTTGTTTTTGCTGACTGTATACAGCTTCTCCATCTTCCACTACAAAGAATGTAATAAGCCTGATTTCAGTATTGACCATTTAGTGATGTCCATGTGTAAAGTCATCTTTTGTGCCAGTACAAAAGATGGCTTTACACATGGGCATCACCAAATGTTCAATACTGAAAGACAGAAATATAGATCAATGGAACAAAATAGAAAGCCCAGAGGTAAATCCATGCACCTATGGACACCTTATCTTTGACAAAGGAGGCAAGAATATACAATGGAGAAAAGACAATCTCTTTAACAAGTGGTGCCGGGAAAACTGGTTAACTACTTGTAAAAGAATGAAACTAGAACACTTTCTAACACCATACACAAAAATAAACTAAAAATGGATTGAAGATCTAAATGTAAGACCAGAAACTATAAAACTCTTAGAGGAGAACATAGGCAAAACACTCTCTGACATAAATTACAGCAGGATCCTCTATGACCCACCTCCAAGAATACTGGAAATAAAAGCAAAAATAAACAAATGGGACCTAATTAAACTTAAAAGCTTCTGCACAATAAAGGAAACTAAAATCAAGGTGAAAAGACAGCCTTCAGAATGGGAGAAAATAATAGCAAATGAAGCAACTGACAAAGAACTAATCTCAAAAATATACAAGCAACTCCTACAGCTCAATTCCAGAAAAATAAATGACCCAATCAAAAAATGGGCCAAAGATCTAAATAGACATTTCTCCAAAGAAGACATACAGATGGCTAACCAACACATGAAAAGATGCTCAACATCACTCATTATCAGAGAAATGCAAATCAAAACCACAATGAGGTACCATTTCACACCAGTCAGAATGGCTGCAATCCAAAAGTCTACAAGCAATAAATGCTGGAGAGGATGTGGAGAAAAGGGAACCCTCTTACACTGTTGGTGGGAATGCAAACTAGTACAGCAACTATGGAGAACAGTGTGGAGATTCCTTAAAAAACTGGAAACAGAACTGCTTTATGACCCAGCAATCCCACTGCTGGGCATACACACCGAGGAAACCAGAATTGAAAGAGACCCCTGTACCCCAATGTTCATTGCAGCACTGTTTATAATAGCCAGGACATGGAAACAACCTAGATGTCCATCAGCAGATGAATGGATAAGAAAGCTGTGGTACAGATACACAATGGAGTATTACTCAGCCATTGAAAAGAATACATTTGAATCAGTTCTAATGAGGTGGATGAAACTTGAGCCTATTATACAGAGTGAAGTAAGCCAAACAGAAAAACACCAGTACACTATACTAATGCATATATATGGAATTTAGAAAGATGGTAATGATAACCCTGTATGCAAGACAGCAAGAGAGACACAGATGTATAGAACAGTCTTTTGGACTCTGTCGGGGGGAGGGGGGGTGATTTGGGAGAATGGCATTGAAACATGTATAATATCATATAAGAAATGAATCACCAGTCCAGGTTCGATGCAGAATACAGGAAGCTTGGGGCTGGTGGACTGGGATGACCCAGAGGGATGGGATGGGGAGGGAGGTGGGAGGGGAGTTCAGGATTGGGAACACGTGTACACCCGTGACAGATTCATGTTGATGTATGGCAAAACCAATACAATATTAAGTAAAGTAATTAGCCTCTAATTAAAATGAATAAATTTAATTAAAACAAAAACTGGAAATAGAACTGCCTTATGACCCAGCAATCCCACTGCTGGGCATACACACCGAGGAAACCAGAAGGGAAAGAGACACGTGTACTCCAATGTTCATTGCAGCACTGTTTATAATAGCCAGGACATGGAAGCAACCTAGATGTCCATCAGCAGATGAATGAATAAGAAAGCTGTGGTACATGTACACAATGGAGTATTACTCAGCCATTAAAAAGAATACACTTGAATCAGTTCTAATGAGGTGGATGAAACTGGAGCCTATTATACAGAGTGAAGTAAGCCAGAAAGAAAAACACCAATACAGTATACTAATGCATATATATGGAATTTAGAAAGATGGTAACAATAACCCTGTGTATGAGACAGCAAAAGAGACACTGATGTATAGAACAGTCTTATGGACTCTGTTGGAGAGGAGAGTGTGGGGAAGATTTGGGAGAATGGCATTGAAACATGTATAATATCATGTATGAAACGAGTCACCAGTCCAGGTTCGATGCACGATACTGGATGCTTGGGGCTGGTGCACTGGGACGACCCAGAGGGATGGTATGGGGAGGGAGGAGGGAGGAGGGTTCAGGATGGGGAACACATGTATACCTGTGGCGGATTCATTTTGATATTTGGCAAAACTAATACAATATTGTAAAGTTTAAAAATAAAATTAAAAAATTAAAAAAAAAAAAAAGAAAGAAAGAGACCCGTGTATCCCAATGTTCATTGCAGCACTGTTTATAATAGCCAGGACATGGAAGCAACCTAGATGTCCATCAGCAGACGAATGGATAAGAAAGCTGTGGTACATATACACAATGGAGTATTACTCAGCCATTAAAAAGAATACATTTGAATCAGTTCTAATTTATTTATTTTAATTGGAGGCTAATTACTTTACAATATTGTAGTGGTTTTTGCCATACATTTACATGAATCAGCCATGGGTGTACATGTGTCCCCCATCCTGAACCCCACCTCCCACATCACTCCTCATCCCATCCTTCAGGGTTGTCCCAGTGCACCAGCTCTGAGTGCCCTGTCTTATGCATCGAACCTGGACTGATGATCTATTTCACATATGGCAATATACATGTTTCAATGCTATTCTCTCACATCATCCCACCCTCGCCTTCTCCCACAGAGTCCAAATGTCTGTTCTTTACATCTGTGTCTCTTTTGCTGTCTCACATATAAGGTCATCACTCTTTTAATCACATTTTTAACACTAAATCTCACTACATTTTCCCAAGGATTCTATCTAATTACACTACATTGGCAAGCCCTAATTTTTTCTGCTTTTTTCCCCTTCTTTGTGAAGTTCCTTTCGTTGATCTTCCTCTACACTGAGCTCTTCCTATGAAAATTCTTTTCATGCATTTATAACATGCATTTGTATTCAGCATAATTCAAAAATTTTGTTTTATTCTCATTTGTATTCTTATTAACATATAGCATGGTGCCTTACACACTTATTAGCCACATAGTAAATATCTATTAATTTAATCAACATGAATTTCAAAGACCTCACTAGAAATCTTTGCACACACACAGGACAAAATCAAGACATATTTTGAGTGATTTACAAGGGTTGACAGAAAGGAGCAACATCAATATGGACCAATGTCACAAAACAAGTTTCCTGGAAGAGGTGGTTCTTGATGCAATCCTTGAAGGTAGCACTCTCTTCTTACTAAGTAATAAGCCAATTAATATGGTAATACCACAGTTCTACTCCATCAGTGAATATGTTTGTATACCATACGAAGATTCAGAACAGAGCATATTCATAAGTATTTTGGGAAACATAGGAAGAAAATGGAGAAGGAGAGAAGTCAGTACTATAGAAAGTTGCAGGTAGGAAGAAGTATTCCAAGTATCCACAGCAAGGGAGTCCTGGACATTAATTTGAGGCTGTGCCTCCTCCATCAAATCACACTTTCATCTGAGCTTTGCTAGTCACCCCTGCACAACAACTCCATTTAACTTTCTGTCTCCAGGTCTTTCAGCTGTAAGATTTGGGGATTTGCTGATGCCAACACTGGTTAATAGCTTAAGAGAAAATTATCCCAGGTTTTTTTCTAAAGGGCTAATTAAAGGCAAAACATTAGAGTCATGGAAAGGCATTCACCCCTCTTGAAGTACTCTGAATATTTCCACACGCTTGAGACTTCTGATTTATACAGTATGGGAGTGGAGGTTTAAACCATTATTTGCAGTTAACACATACTGCCTAAGAAATAAAATGATCCCTAACTATGATTTCTGTGTATAAACTCCCTGTAGCTATTATTGGACTCACAATAGGTTCCCCGAAGTTCTATTAAAATATCAATAGTATTTTTCAGAGCTTAAATTGAGCGGTGATTTTATTTCAGGCTGATCGTATAAACCACTTTTCTTCAAAGATTCTCTTGTTGCTAAAAATGAAAGTCATTCAAACGAGCAGTGATGGAAATAGTGGAAAGAAGGGGGGAGGAAAATCAATATCGCATTTTCCAGGGCACTATCTCTACTTTTGAAAAGACACCATTAATAACGTGCTTACAAGAGAAGCAGCCAGTTGCTCAAAGTGCATTCAGAGGTGAGCTAAATGGATGGATTTCTGAGAAGTCTCTCTCTCTCTCTCTCTCTCTCTCTCTCTCTCTCTCTCTCTTGCTAAGAAATCAAAACTCACTGATAGAATCTGGAACAAGCTGACTCAAGACACTCTTAGATTTTACATTAGGATTCACTTTTTGTATAAACCTAAAACTTCTCTAAAAAATAATAAAGTCTATTAATTAAAAAGGCACTCTCAGAACCTGAAGCTAAACGGACTGCTCTGCAGCCTTGGAAGTACTTCTCTCTCCTATACTTTGTCTGCACTTTAAGACAAGAATGACATGGGGATGAAGAGAGAAGAATAGCCATCAATTCCTAGTGATTCATAGGCTTATTGTGCTTCAAAATCTGGTTCATTAAATCAAGACCAAACTCATCAGCAGAGAATCTAACTCTTTAGTGATGACATGATGACCCTGCCTACACTTAACTTCCATTTCTTGACAATGTTCCATCTCTGCTCCAGGATATTTCCTAGGCACAAGACAGAGAAAGTTTTAGAAAAGAAAAAATTTGTGGTTACACTTGAAAAATTGACAGGTTTAGGATTAAAATGTTTTGTAACTGCCAACTGATATCTCCCTTCTAGGGAAGGAATTTGAGAAAAGCTATTTGGAAAAAAAAAAAGGCTGGCTTATTATCAAGCAAGAAGGATTTAAAAACATGAAAGAAGATGCCAAATAAGAATGCTGAAAAGAGGAAGATTTTGAGGAAGTAGAGGGGGATCAAAGCCAAGATCAAGAAGGATAAAAACTCACCATTGGAAGAATGAGTAGTACAAATTCATAGCAACAGGAACTATAATACAAGTGAAGTGAAAGTGTCAGTCACTCAGTCCTGTCCAATTCTTTGCAGTCCCATGGACTGTAACTCTCTAAGCTCCTCTGTCCATGGAATTCTCCAGACAAGAATACTGGAGTGGGTAGCCATTCCCATCTCCAGGAGATCTTCTCAACCCAGGTAACAAATCTGGGTCTCCCATGTTGTAGGCAAATTCTTTACTGTCTGAGCCACCATGGGACCCAAGAGTGCAATATTCTGGTGGCTCAGACGATAAAGAATCCACCTGCGGTGCAGGAGATTTGGATTTAATCCCTGGGCCAGGAATATCCCCCAGAGAACAGAATGTCTACCCACTCCACTATTCTTGCCTGGGAAATCCCATGAACAGAGATGCCTGGTCCATGGGGTTGCAAAGAGTTGGACACGACTGAGCGACTAACACTTTCATTTTCACTTTCACTTCCATGCTGTAAAGAATGATAGAATTTAAAGATGCCAGAGAATGCCAGAGCCATTGTTACTGACAACAAGGAAGAGATGTGCACTATTCATGGCCTATATATTTAGACTGTTTTGATTGCAAGACACCTGACACAACTTCTAGTTCAGCAGTAATAAATAGTAATTATTACTATGGGAATGTAACTTTGTCAGTTCTTAACCTGGGCCTGAGAGAGAAAGTGTCCCTGAGTTCAAGTCCTCAATCAGCACTTGTTTCATTAATTAGGTGATGTAATATCAATTTCTTGACCTTTTTAGGTCTTTCTTTGTTCAAATTCAAAATGGGCATAGTGTTAGCACCCAGGTTGTTGAATTGTTAATGAAGATAGATGATATAATGTAGGCTAATATGTCCAGCCACCAATTAACATATTTAAAAATGGTGTTCCAGATATTTTCTATTCCTGCCCCAGGGAAACCAGCTTCTCTTGTAGTCTTGTTCATATCAGTTAATGGCCTCCAGTTTTTGAGGGAAGAGCACACAACAGCAACAATGACTCACCATAACAAAACAAAAATAGCATATACGCTCTACCTTTAAAATATTGATATATCTATTAATAGATTACAATCACTGCTATAGTTTGGTCCAAGCCATTATCATTCCTCCCTAGCATTTGTATAAGTCTCCTTATTTCCATGCTTCTGCTCTTGCCTACACATTATCTGACCTCAACACAACAGCCAAAATGATTCTGTTAAAATGTGCAAATCATGTCACACTGTTCAATAACCTTAAGTGGCTTGCCATTTTTAATTCAAGAAGGATGAGGTCCTATTACCTCTCCAACTTTGTTTGCAGGTGTTCTCTCCTCTGTCTTTTATTCTCCAGTCACACTGGCCTTCTTTTCTGTTCATTGACTAAATTGGGCTCATTCTTGCCTCAAGGCCTGTAATAAATAAGTCATCTTGCCAGAATTTTCTTTCCCATAAATCTGCAAGGCTAACTCCACCACTGACTCTAGGTGTTTACTCAGTAGTTCATTACTAGGTGAGTTTTTCTCTGTCTACCTAGCTGCCCAACTAATCATTAAATACTATAAATTCTGCTTTTGCTAAATTTTTCCTCCTTATTATTTATTACTAATTTACTGTATTTTCTAACTTATTGTCTCTTTTCCATACTATAATGATAGAAGAAAATTTAATTTGTTTCCACTATTCTCAGTGACAACAAGAGCGCTGGCAAATATTAAGTGCTGCTGCTGCTAAGTCGCTTCAGTCGTGTCCGACTCTGTGCGACCCCATAAACGGCCTCCTACCAGGCTCCTCTGTCCCTGGGATTCTCCAGGCAAGAACAATGGAGTGGGTTGCCGTTTCCTTCTCCAATGCATGAAACTGAAAAGTGAAAGTGAAGTCGCTCAGTCATGTCTGACTCTTAGCCACCCCACGGACTGCAGCCTACCAGGCTCCTCCGTCCACGGGATTTTCCAGGCAAGAGTACTGGAGTGGGGTGCCATTGCCTTCTCCAAAATATTAAGTACTCAGTACATATTTGTTGACTGTAAGTTCAGTTCAGTGTCTCAGTCATATCCGACTCTTTGCAACCCCCTATCACCAACTATCGGAACTTGCTGAAACTCATGTCTATCGAGTTGGTGATGCCATTCAACCATCTCATCTTCAGTCATCCCCTTCTCCTCCTGCTTTCAATCTTTCCTAGCATCACGGTCTTTTCAAATGAGTCAGTTCTTTGCATCAGGTGTCCAAAGAATTGGAGCTTCAGTTTCAGCATCAGTCCTAATGAATATTCAGGACTATCTTCCCATAGAATTGACTGGTTTGATCTTGCAGTCCAAGTGACTCTCAAGAGTCTTCTCCAACACCACAGTTCAAAAGCATCAATTCTTCGGTTCTCAGCTTTCTTTGTGGTCCAACTGTCACATCCATACATGACTACTGAAAAAACCATTGCTTGACTACACAGACCTTTGTCAGTAAAGTAATGTCTCTGCTTTTTAATAAAAATTTATTTATTTTAATTGGAGGTTAACTACTTTACAATATTGTATTGGTTTTGCCATGTTGATGTATGTCTCTGCTTTTTAATATGCTGTCTAGGTTAGTCATAGTTTTTCTTCCAAGGAGCAAGCATCTTTTAATTTCACGGCTGTAGTCACCATCTGCAGTGATTTTGGAGCCCCCAAAAATAAAGTCTGTCACTATTTCCATTGTTTCCCCCATCTATTTGCCATAAAGTGATGGAAACAGATGCCATGATCTTAGTTTTCTAAATGTTTAGTTTTAAACCAGCTTTTTTGCTCTCCTCTTTCACTTTTATCAAGAGGCTCTTTATTTCCTCTTTGCTTTCTGCTGTAAGGGTGGTGTCAGCTGCATATCTGAGGTTATCGATATTTCTCCTGACAGTCTTGATTCCAGCTCGTGCTTCATTCAACCTGGCATTTTGCAAGATGTACCCTGCACATAAGTTAAATAAGCAGGGTGACAATATACAGCTTTGATGTACTCCTTTACCAATTTGGAACCAGTCTGTTGTTCCATGTCCAGTTCTAACTGTTGCTTCTTGACCTGCATACAGATTTCTCATGAGACAGGTAAGGTGGTCTGGTATTCCCATCTCTTTAAGAATTTTCCACAGTTTTTTGTGATCCACATAGTCAAAGGCTTTGGTGTAGTCAATAAAGGAGAAGTAGATTGCTTTCTGGAATTCTTTGCTTTTTCTATGATCCCGCAGATATTGAAATTTGATCTATCTTTTCTAAATCCAGCTTAAACATCTGGAACGTCTCAGTTCACGTACTGCTGAAGCCTAGTTTGGAGAATTTTGAGCATTACTTTGCTAATGTGTGAGATGAGTGTAATTGTGAGGTAATTTGAGCATTCTTTGGCATTGCCTTTGGGATTGGAATGAAAACTGACCTTTTCCAGTACTGTGGCCACTTCAGAGTTTTCCAAATTTGTTGACTACATATCTTTTCATTAGGATGATTTGCAACATATAGTAAGCAGTCATTAAATTTTATCTATTATTATAACGAATAAAACATTCTCCTTTACATCTTACTAAGTATTCTGTGATGAAGAGATTCCAATTTGGAAATGCTGGGTTAAACAAAAACTTTAAAAAAAATATAACTGACATACAATATTTTGTTAGTCTTGGTGGTTCATTATTTTTGTATTGACTGAAAGATATCTGCATTTTTGTTTTGGGCGTACAAGTCTATTCAGCTTTTCTCAGGTTTCTGTAACCATAGAAAACTTTTTGACTGAAGCTTCTCATGAGATTTGTGATACACTGATTGTACTTTGAAGTGCTGTTCTATAACTTCAGAGTTATACATAAGAAATGAGAGTGTGGGTGAATATTTTGCCTTTCATTTGAAGGCCACTGTTTAAAAAGTGAAGGAACTTGGAGTAAACAAGCAATTGGTACATAGAAGGATTTTTGTAGCATCATTTATGAAATCAGGGGGGGAAAAGACGTGTAGGAAGGGGTAGAGGGCAATTTACAAAGACTAAAAGAATGTTTGGCAGAAAGTCAACTTTAAAAAATCAGCAAGAAGTTAAAACTTGAAAGAAAAACAAACAAAATATTGTTTGAGATTTAACAGTAAAATGGGAATAACATAGGGGAGGAGGAATAATCAAGTAAAAACAAATATTGGCATGACCAGTAGTTCTGAGGAAAAAAAAGAGAGAGATCATTTTGACTCAACTGTGTCCACAGATGTGAGTGTGAGTAATAAAGTAACTGGAAATAAAAATTCATACTTCTAAACTTCTTAGCAAAAGGATGCAAATTCAGCCTCCTGAGTTTATATTAAGTGGTACTTATCAGTAGTCCTAGAATATTGAAAAGAAACAAGTTTAACAGAAATAGAGAGATTAATTAAGAATATAAATGTGTAAATAAAAATTCAAATTCAGCAACATGAGATTTTTCTTAGAGGAGAGGATTTGGATAATATGAAAGAAGAGAACATGAAAAACTACACTGTAGGAAGTATATTCTAGGCCGCTAACACAGTAAGTTATCAGCTATGAAAGAAGTTCTCATGGTAGAGGACAGATATATCTTGTGCTCAGACTATAGTAGAACATGGCAGTAGGAGACTCATCCAGATTACTGTTGGTAGATTCTCTGCTAAAAGAAAAATTTGGTAAATTCTGGACTTTCTTTTTTGGCTCTCAAGAAACTCAAGAGGCAATGGGGAGAAATACTGCAATTAATTCTGACTACTCAAGAAGAACCACCTAGTGAAGCAGAAGTGACAGGCACCCAGGAAGAAAATGACCATGGCATCTCAGAGTTCATAGTAATCTCAGAAGGGAAGGCTGGGGGTAAAGGACTAAATTATGGATATTAGTCAAAGATATTTCAAAGTATTTCAGAATGAATGATCTGTGAAAGAGAAAATGAATGATTACCAATGTAAGAGTTGAAAGGGGAAAAGTAGGTGACAATATTTATACTAAGTTGAGATTAAGTATATTAACAATTCTTATAAATGCATATATTATAAGTTATATTAGCATATATAGTATATAATGGTTTTGGGTACATGTAAATTTGTTAAATTAAATGATCCTGAAGTATGTATTATTTTTTGCCACTTATAAATAATGTGACTGCAGCCATGAAATTAAAAGCTGCTTACTCCTTGGAAGGAAAGTTATGACCAACCTAGACACCATATTAAAAAGCAGAGACATTACTCTGCCAACAAAGGCCCGTCTAGTCAAGGCTATGGTTTTTTCAGTGATCATGTACGGATGTGAGAGTTGGACTGTGAAGAAAGCTGAACACCAAAGAATTGATGCTTTTGAACTGTGGTGTTGGAGAAGACTCTTGAGAGTCCCTTGGACTGCAAGGAGATCCAACCAGTCCATCCTAAAGGAGATCATTCCTGAGTGTTCATTGGAAGGACTGATGTTGAAGCTGAAACTCCAATACTTTGGCCACCTGATGTGAAGAGTTGACTCACTGGAAAAGACTCTGATGCTGGGAGGAATTGGGGCAGGAAGAGAAGGGGGCGACAGAGGATGAGATGGCTGGATGGCATCACTGACTCGATGGACGTGAGTCTGAGTGAACTCCAGGAGTTGGTGATGGACAGGGACACCTAGCGTGCTGCGATTCATGGGGTCGCAAAGAGTCGGACACGACTGAGCGACTGAACTGAACTGAACTGACTGATAAATAATGTAATTGATTCTCACACAAATTAAAGGATCAAATCAAGGTCAGGGAGTGTCAAAGTTGAGTTTCACAACTATCCTTCTTGCTCTTGAAAAAGCTTTTCCCTTTCTATAAGCAATATTACCTCTCACATACAATTTTATGATCAGCTAGAGATATTTTAGAAATAAAAGCAACATTTAAAAAACACAAAAAGATAACACAAAATGGTTAAAATTTGTCATAAAGACAAAACTGGAATAAATTTGAGCTTATAAATATGCCAAAGTTAATTTTCAAATATTTAAATTTCAAATAGAATAAGAGAACATATAAAAGAGAAAAATCTGTGCTTAAGAATATATGGTGCCATGTTAATAAATACCAGAGTAAGCAGTAGTCTTTCAACTTGGCCTGCTTTTGTACTCTCAATCTCTGAAGAGGCTCTTGTAGTTGAATAAGGAAGAATAAATAAATACTAATGGTTTAAAAATCAAGGAAAGAGTAAGAAGTGATTTGGAAGCTTTAGGTGAATTCAAGGTTCCAGAGCAAGTGAGTTAAATCTCAGAGTAATTTTTTATAGTTGTAATTGAATGTGATTGAAGATTCTCGAGTAATAACTCAGGTTAGAGTTGGCATCATAAAACTGGAGTTGGGACCAAAACATCCATATGCCAAAACTGTGGGTGGGGCAAGTTGCTGAATTTTATAAAAACAAACAAACAAAAACCAGGATGAAAAGTTAGGGAAATAAATGAAAATCCTGGCACAACTTTGGACTGAATTTCTAAGCACTTTCAAAGAGTTAGGAAAGGAGTCATGATTATTATCAGTCTTCCTATGTTATCTAAAAACATGATTATCCTAAATTTGTTTCAATTATTAGTTAAAAATAGTTTGATAGAAATTTTAGATTGTGAGATCAGGAAATGCTATTATGGTATTACTCCAAATTTCTGAGTATTTGATATGGTGGGAAAAATTATATTACATATACACAGGTAGAAATAGATATGATAAATAATAAATGGATTAAATGTTAAAAAAATATTTATTTTGAACTCATGAAAATGATGTTCCCAGGCTATCTGATTCAGTGTGTACAATGAATTAACATTCATAGTTAGCACAGATACTTGGACTTTTTCCCAATCATACTCTCAAATTTTATTCAGCAACGTTTGGGAGTACTGAGGGGTATTTCATATAAACATGGTAACAACTTTCTAAAATATATATTTTACATTTACTAACGTATAAAATATTTAGAAGAGAGTTACCAAAGTGTAAAACTCAATGAATTTTCCATAATTAAGCACATTTCTTTAATCAGAGAAGTCAAATAAAAACTACAATACTAGACTCCAGAAGCATTCCTTAGGCACCCTCACAATCCCTGCCCCTCTTTAGAGAGGTAATATTCTGACATTCAACAGGAAAAATCAGGGTTGCTTGTTTTTGAACTTAATATACACACAATAATATAAATATACTCTTCTGTGTCTGTCTTCTTTGTTTAATATTATGTTTGGGACATTCAAACAAGTCACTCCTATGGCAATAGCATACAGTTGTCCCTTAGTATCCATGGGGGAATGGTTCTGGACTCACTCATGGATACCAAAATCTGGGGATGCTCAAGATCTCTTACATAAAATGGCATACAGTTGGCCCTCCATATCTGTGGATGCAGACCCTGAAGATACAGAACCCATGGGTTTGGAGAGTTGACTGAATTTGTTCTTACTATCATGCAGAATTCTCTCTTATGATTAAACCACAACTTACATGTCCATTGTACTATTGATAGATATTTGAGTTGTTTCTACTTTTGGACTATTGTAAACTGTCCTGCTATGAACATATTTCTACAAATAACTAATGCTCCCATGGACGGAGGAGCCTGGCTGGCTATAGTCCATGGGGTCGCGAAGAGTAGGACATGACTGAGCAGCTAAAACACACACACACACACACACACACACACACACACACACACAGGATGAAATATATAACCTCAATAATCTGACACCTAAAGAAATTTAATTCATAATTTGACACTTTCAAAAATCAAATTGAGCACTGATGAACTCAAATAAATATTTAAAGAAGAAATATTGCAGTGGGATTGCTGGGTCGTATGGCAGTTCTATTTCCAGTTTTTTAAGGCATCTCCACACTGTTCTCCATAGTAGCTGTACTAGTTTGCATTCCCACCAACAGTGTAAGAGGGTTCCCTTTTCTCCACACCCTCTCCAGCATTTATTGCTTGTAGACTTTTGGATAGCAGCCATTCTGACTGGTGTGAAATGGTACCTCATTGAGGAAACCAGAATTGAAAGAGACACGTGTACCCCAATGTTCATCACAGCACTGTTTATAATAGCCAGGACATAGAAGCAACCTAGATGTCCATCAGCAGATGAATGGATAAGAAAGCTGTGGTACATATACACAATGGAGTATTACTCAGCCATTAAAAAGAATACATTTGAAGCAGTTCTAATGAGGTGGATGAAACTGGAGCCTATTATACAGAGTGAAGTAAGCCAGAAAGAAAAACACCAGTACAGTATACTAATGCATATATATGGAATTTAGAAAGATGGTAATGATAACCCTGTATGCGAGACAGCAAAAGAGACACAGATGTATAGAACAGTCTTTTGGACTCTGTGGGAGAGGGCGAGGGTGGGATGATTTGGGAGAATGGCATTGAAACATGTATAATATCGTATGTGAAACGAATCGCCAGACCAGGTTCAATGCATGATACAGGATGCTCAGGGCTGGTGCACTGGGATGACCCAGAGGGACAGGATGGGGAGGGAGGTGGGAGGGAGATTCAGGATGGGGAACACGTGTATACCCATGGCAGATTGATGTTGATATATGGCAAAACCAATACAATATTGTAAAGTAATTAGCCTCCAATTAAAATAAATAAATTTATATTAAAAAAAGAAATACTGCAAAAATATTGTAAAAAATACAGCTAATATTGTTTTAAAAAAACTAACATAAATTCAGAGACAGAATCACATAACTCATTTTATAAAGACAATATTACCTTGTTACAAAATCTATAAAAATGTAAGAATTTTAAACTAGAATCCAGTATTTTTTTAATTTATTTTTTATTGAAGGATAATTGCTTTACAGAATTTTGTTGTTTTCTGTCAAACCTCAACATGAATTAACCATAGGTATACGTATATACCCTACCTTTTGAAACTCCCTCCAATCTACCACTACATCCCACCCTTCTAGATTGATACAGAGCCCCTCTTTGAGTTTCCTGAGCCATACAGCAAATTCCCATTGGCTATCTATTTCACATATGGTAATGTAAGCTTCCATGTTACTCTTTCCATACATTTCACCCTCTTCTCCCCTCTCCCCATGTTCGTAAGTCTATTCTCTATGTCTGTTTCTCCACTGCTGCCCTGTAAATAAATTCTTCAGTACCATTTTTCTATATTCTATATATATGCATTAGAATACAATATTTATCTTTCTCTTTGTGATGCACTTCACTCTGTATAATAGGTTCCAGGTTCATCCACCTTATCAAAACTGATTCAAATGTGTTCCTTTTTATGGCTGAGTAATATTCCATTGTGTATATGTACCACAACTTCTTTATCCATACATCTGTCGATGGACATCTAGGTTGCTTCCATGTTCTAGCTATTGTACATAGTGCTGCAATGAACAATGGGATACATATGTCTTTTTCAATTTTGGTTTCCTCAGGGTATATACCTAGGAGTGGGTGGCTGGGTCATATGGTGGTTTTACTTCTAGTCTTTTAAGGAATCTCCATACCTTCTTCCAAAGTGGCTATATCAATTTACATTCCCACCTACAGAGCAAGAGCATTCCCTTTTATCCACACCCTCTCCAATATTTATTGTTTGTAGACTTTCTGATGATGGCCATTCTGACTGGTGTGACATGATACCTGATTGTACTTTTGATTTGCATTTCTCTAATAATGAGTGATACTGAGCATCTTTTCATGTGTCTGTTAGCCATCTGTATGTCTTCTTTGAAGAAATGTGTGTTTAAGTCTCTCCCACTTTTTGATTGGGTGTTTGTTTTTCTGGCATTGAGTTGTAGGAGCTGCTTGTATATTTTGGAAATTAGTCTTTTGTCAGTTGTTTCATTTGCTAATATTTTCTCCCATTCTGAGGGTTGTCTTTTCACCTTGCTTATAGTTTTCTTTGCTGTGCAAAAGTTTTTAAGTTCAATCAGGTCCCACTTGCTTGCTTTTGTTTCTATTTCCATTACTCTAGGAGGTGGGTCATAGAAATCTTGCTTTGATTTATGTCATCGAGTGTTCTGCCTATGTTTTCCTCTAAGAGTTTTATAGTTTCTGGTCTTACATTTAGGTCTTTAATCCATTATGAGTTTATCTTTCTGTATTGTGTCAGGAAGGGTTCTAATTTCATTCTTTTACATGTAGCTTTCCAGCTTTCCCAGCACCATTTATTGATTAGGCTGTCTTTGCCCCATTGTATATTCTTGCCTCCTTTGTCAAAAATAAAGTACCCTTAGGTGCATGGGTTTATTTCTGGGCTTTCTATCTTGTTCCATTGGTCTGTGTTTCTGTTTTTTTGCCAGTACCATACTGTCTTGATGACTGTAGCTTTGTAGTATAATCTGAAGTCAGGAAGGTTGATTCTGCCAGCTCCATTCTTCTTTCTCAAGACTGCATTGGCTATTTGGGGTCTTTTGTGTTTCCATATGAATTGTGAAATCTTTTGTTCTAGTTCTGTGAAAACTGTCATTGGTAATTTTATAGGGGTCACATTGAATCTGTAGGTTGAATTTGGTCATGTAGTCATTTTCACAATATTGATTCTTCCTACCCAGGAACATGGAATATTTCCCCATCTGCTTATGCCATCTTTGATTTTTTTCATTAATGTCTTATAATTTTCTGCATACAGGTCTTTTGCCTCCTTAGGTAAGTTTATTCCTAGATATTGAATTCTTTTTTTAATTTTAATTGGATGCTAATTACTTTACAATATTATGGTGGTTTTTGCCATACATTCACATGAATCAGCCATAGGTGGACATGTATTCCCCATCCTGAACTTTTTTGTTGCATTGGTGAATAGGATTGATACCTTAATTTCTCTAATTTTTCATTGTTAGTATGTAAAACATCAAGTGATTTCTGTGTATTGATTTTGTATCCTGCAACTTTGCTAAATTCACTGATTAGCTCTAGTAATTTTCTGATACTATCTTTAGGTATTTTATGTACAGTATCATGTCATCTGCAAACAGTGAGAGATTTACTTCTTCCTTTCCAATATGGATTCCTTTTATTTCTTTTTCTTCTCTGATGGCTGTAGCTAGGACTTTCAGAACTATGTTGAATAATAGTGGTGAAAGTGGACACTCTTGTTTTGTTCCTGACCTTAAGGGGAATGCTTTCAGGTTTTCACCATTGAGAATAATGTTTGCTGTAGGTTTATCATATATTGCCTTTACTATGTTGAGGTAGGTTCCTTCTATGCCCATTCTTTGAAGAGTTTTAATCATAAATGGATGCAGAATTTTGTCAAAGGCTTTTTCTGCATCAATAGAGATGATCATATGGTTTTTATCTTTCAATTTGTTAATATGGTGTATCACATTGATTTCTTTGAATATATTGAAGAGTCTGCATTCCTGGAATGAAACATCCTTGACCATGGTGTATGAGCTTTCTGCTGCTTTGTTGAATTCTGTTTTCTATAATTTTGTTGAGGATTGTTCATCAGTGACATTGGCCTGTAATTTTCTTTTTTTTGTGTTGTCTTTGTCTGCTTTTAGTATCAGGGTGATGGTGGCCTCGTAGAATGAGCTTGGAAGAGTTCTTTCCTCCGAAATTTTTTGAAAGAGTTTTAGAAGGATAGGCATTAGCTCTTCTCTAAATGTTTGATAGAATTCTCCTGTGAAGCCATCTGGTCTTGGGCTTTTGTTTTTTGGGAGATTTTCATCTCAGCTTCCATCTCAGTGCCTATTATTGGGTTGTTCATAATTTCTATTTCTTTCTGGTTCAGTCTTGGTAGATTGTAGAAACAAAGCTGTCCATTTTTTCCAGGTTATCCATTTTATTGTCATATAGTTGTTCATAACAGCCTCTTATAATCCTTTGTATTTCTGCATTGTCTGTTGTAACCTCTGCTTTTTCATTCCTAATTTTGTTGATTTGATTCTTCTCTCTTTTTTTCTTGATGAGTCTGGCTAAAGGCTTGTCAATTTTATCTTCTCAAAGAACCAGTTTTTAGTTTTATTAATCTTTACTATTGTTTCTGTCATTTCTTTCTCATTTATTTCTGCTCAGATCTTCATGATTTCTTTCCTTCTGCTAGTTTTGGGATTTTTTTTGTTCTTCTTTTTCCAGTCTATTCAATGTTTTTCTAGTTTCTTGAGGTAGGATTGTATTGCTATAAACTTCTCTCTTAGAACTGCTTTTGCTGCATCCCATAGGTTTTGGGTTGTCCTGTTTTCATTGTCATTTGTTTCTAGAAATTTTTTGATTTCCCTTTTGATTTCTTCAGTAATCTGTTGGTTAGTTAGAAAGGTGTTGTTTAATTTCCAAGTATTTGTGATTTTTATATTTTTTTCCTTAAAACTGATATCTAGTCCCATAGTATTGAGGTCAGAGAAGATTCCTGATATGATTTTTATTTTCTTAAATTTACTGAGGTTTGATTTGTGATCCAAGATGTGGTTTATCCTGGAGAATGTTCCATGTGTACTTGAGAAGGTGTATTCTTCTGCACTTGGATGAAATGTCCTAGAGATACCAATGAGATCCATGTCATCTAATGTATCATTTAAGACTTGTGTTTCCTTATTAATTTTCTGTTTTGGTGGTCTGTCCATTGGCATGAGTGGAGTGTTAAAGTCTGCTACTATTATTGTGTTACTGTCAGTTTCTCCTTTTATGTCTGTTAGTGTTTGTCTTATGTATTGAGGAGCTCCTATGTTCGGTGTATAGATATTTACAATTGTTATGTCTTCCTCTTGGATTGATCCCTTAATCATTATGTAGTGTCTCTCCTTATCTCTTGTAATCTTTATTTTAAGGTCTATTTTGTCTGATATGAGTATTGCTACTCCAGCTTTCTTTTGCTGGAATATATGGAATATATTTTTCCATCCTTTCACTTTCAATCTATATGTGTATTTAGGTCTGAAGTGGGTTTCTTTTAGACAGTATATATATGGGTCTTGTGTTTATATCCATTTAGCCCATCTGTGTCTTTTGTTTGGAGCATTTAATCCATTTACATTTAAAGTAATTATTGATATATATGTTCCTATTGCCATTTTCTTAATTGTTTGAGGTTGATTTTGTAGATCTTTTTTCCTCTCCTATATTTCTTGACTATATAAGGCCCTTTAACATTTATTGTAAAGCCAGTTTGGTGATACTGAATTCTTTTAACTTCTGCTTGTCTGAAAAGCTTTTTATTTCTCCATCAATATTGAATGAGATCCTTGCTGAATAATCTTGCTTGTAGATTTTTTCCTTTCAAAACTTTTAATTGTATCTTGCCATTCCCTTCTGGTCTGCAGAGTTTCTGCTGAAAGATCAGCCATTAAACTTATGGGGTTTCCCTTGTATGTTACTTGTTGCTTCTTTAAGAATATTAAAAGCAGCAATGCTTTTAATTTCTAAGTATTTGTGATTTTTATATTTTTTCCTTGAAATTGATATCTAGTCCCATAGCATTGAGGTCAGAGAAGATTCTTGATATGATTTCTATTTTCTTAAATTTACTGAGGTTTGATTTGTGATCCAAGATGTGGTTTATCCTAGAGAATGTTCCATGTGTACTTGAGAAGGTGTATTCTTCTTTGTGTTTAGTCTTTAGTTTGATTAGAATGTGTCTTGGTGTGTTTCTCCTTGGGTTTATCCTGTATGGGACTCTTTGTACCTCTTGGACTTGATTGACTATTTCCTTTTCCACGTTGGGAAAATTTTCAACTATAATCTCTAAAAAAATTTTCTCATACCCTTTGTTTTTCTCTTCTTCCTCTGGGACCTCTACAATTTGAATGTTGGCGTGTTTGATAGTTGTTCCAGAGGTCTCTCAGGCTATCCTCAGCTTTTTTCTTTTCTTTTTTTTTTTTTTTTTATTTATTCTGCTCTTCAGAAGTTATTTCCACCATTTTATCTTCCAGCTCACTGATTTGTTCTTTGCTTCAGAGATTCTGCTATTGATTCTTTCTAGAGTATTTTCAATTTCAGTAATTGTGTTGTTTGTCTCTGTATGTTTATCCTTTAATTCTTCTAGGTCTTTGTTAATTGATTGTTACGTTTCCTCCATTCTGTTTTCAAGATTTTTGGTCATCTTTACTATCATTATTCTGAATTCTTTCTAAGGTAGTTTGCCTATTTCCTCTTCATTTATTTGGACTTCTTCATTTCTAGTTTGTTCCTTCATTTGTGTAGTATTTCTCTGCCTTTTCACTATTTTTTTTTTTTTCACTCTTGTGTTTGAGGTCTCAATTTACTGGGCTTCAAGGTTGAATTCTTTCTTCCTTTTGGTTTTTGCCCTCCTAAGTTTGGTCTAGTGGTTTGTGCAAGTTTAGTATAGGGTGATATCTGTGCTGAGCTTTGTTTGTTTGTTTTTCCTCTGATGGGCAAGGCAGAGTGAGGTGATAATCCTATCTGCTGATGACTGGGTTTGTATTTTTGTTTTGTTTGTTTTTAGATGAGGCATCCTACAGAGGGTACTAATGGTGGTTAAGTGATGCCAGGTCTTGTATTCAGGTGGTTTCCTTTGTGTGAGTTCTCACTATTTGATACTCCTTAGGGTTAGATTTCTGGTAGTCTCGGGTCTTGGAGTCAGTGCTCCCACTCCAAAGGCTCAGGGCTTGGTCTCTGGTCAGGAATGAAGATTCCACAAGTGGTTTGTTATGGCTTTGCTGCTGCTGCTAAGTCACTTCAGTCGTGTCCGACTCTGTGCAACCCCATAGACGGCAGCCCACCAGGCTCCCCCGTCCCTGGGATTCTCCAGGCAAGAACACTGGAGTGGGTTGCCATTTCCTTCTCCAATGCGTGAAAGTGAAAAGTGAAAGGGAAGTTGCTCAGTTGTGTCCGACTTCTAGCGACCCCATGGACTGCAGCCTCCAAGGCTCCTCCGTCCATGGGATTTTCCAGGCAAGAGTACTGGAGTGGGTGGCCATTGCCTTCTCAGTGTTATGGCATTAAGTAAGATTAAAACAAATATCTGAAAATGAGAAACCAAAGATGAACCCCAGACAAATGGCAGTTACAAAATAAGGCAAATAATGGAATATACACATATGCATACACACCCATGAGCAGAGAGGAAACAGTTCAACAAAAAATAAAGTACAATAGATTGACCAGATGAACAAAGTAAATCAAAAGATGCAATTGCCAGTTAAGAACAAAACTAACTAAAGCACAAACTGGAAAACAAAACTAAAGCAAGGTTCCCTGTGGGGAATAAAGCAATGAAAACAAAACTAACAAACATGTTGAGAGGAAAGGAAAGAAAGAAAAGAAAGAGTAGATACACAAAGTTAAATACAGGTAGATGAAGAAGATTTATATACATTAAAGATTAACAGCAAGGGGGAAAGAACAGTAGGAAAGGCAAACATGGGAATAAATGTATAAAAAAAATATGTTTTTAAATTAATATTATAAAAAGAAAAAAAATGGAAGAAAAAGAAAAAAGCGGCGCGGGGGAAAACTCCACAGAACTGCAAAAGTCCAATGTAGAGGCAGAGGTCTTTAGCAACAACAAAAAGTGTGACTGAATATACATATATACCCATAAGCAAAATCAAAAGAGTCCAACAAAAATAAAGTACAATAGATCAACACGGTGAACAAAAGAAACAAAAAATTATATCTATCAGAACAAAACTAACTAAAGCACCAACTGGAAAACAAAACTAAAGCAAGATGCCAATTGGGTAATAAAACAATGAAAACAAAACTAATAAGTATGTTGAGAGGAAAGGAAAGAAAGAAAAGAAAGAAAGAATAGATATGCAAAGTTAAATAGAGGTAGATGAAAAAGATTTATATACATTAAAGATCAACTGCAAGGGAAAAAGAACAGGAAAGGCAAACAAGGAATAAATGTAGAAAAAATAATAATAGGTTTAAAAAATTAAAAATTATAGAAAAAGAAAAAGGGAATAAAATGGAAAATTCCACACAGCTGCAAAAGCCCAGTGCAGAGGCAGAGGTTTATAATAATAAAAAATGTGACTGAGAAAAAAAAAAAAAAAAGGCTCAAAAGCTTAATTAGATTTCATGGTGCCAATAAAATCAACAACTACAGCAGAGGCGGGGAAAAGGGTGGGGGGAGAAAAAGTCCAAAAGAATCTACAGAGCAGGTCAAAACATAAGAATAATAAATGTTTCTCTTGAGTCACTGCTGTCAGAGTCCTTTCCCTCCTTGGGAGACACAGTCCACCTCACCTCCCTAGGATGCCCTCCAACACTGTGCTGATCTTTAGACCTGCTGTGGTGGGCATCTCAGATTCTAATCTGGCCCTACTCCTATGTGTTCTTGCCTCCAATGTCCACAGCTATCAGAACTAGTGCACTGTCTTTTGTGGGAGCTCTCAATGACTTTTTATATATTCTATAGACACAGAGTCTGCCTAGTTGATCGTGTGGATTTAATCTGCAGCTTATACAGCTGGTGGGGAGTTTTGAGTCTTCTTCCTTAGCCACACTGCCCCTGGGTTTCAATTATGGTTTTATTTCCACCTCTGTATGTGGGTCGTCCAATGGGGTTTGCTCTTGAGAATGCCCTAGAGGACTTGGGTTTGCCCAGTGAGGGCCAGATGTGAAGGTGGTGCAGCTGCTTGGGTAGCAGGGGTTCTGGCAGCACCAGGTACTCAGGGGAGTTGGCAGCTAGGGCAGCAGGAAATAATTGCTCTAGAAGGGTATGGCAACCAGTATTGGCCAATACGCTCCAGTATTCTTGCTTGGAGAAACCCCTCCCTGACAGGGAAGCCTGGCCGGCCACAGTCTACAGGGTTGCAAAGAGTCAAACACTACTGAAGCGACCCTGCATACATAGATGCAAGAGTTTTTTGCCTGTGGCAGCTCTGCCCCAGTGAGAGTTGAGCGTGAAGCTGGGACAGCTGCTTGGCTTGCGGGGACCCTGGTGGCAGGAACATGTACTGCCTCTGCCGCAAGAGTTATGGCCCTATTAGAGTCGTTTTTTGAGCCTCTTATAGATGCTGATCAGAAGGCCTCTTTGGCCAGTCTTTCTCTGTAGCTCTGCCCATTCAGGCACTTATAGGACTCCCTTGCCTGGGGTCCTTCTCTGTTGTTTGGTGCATCAGGCTCATAAACGGGCCCCCCAGGCTGGGGTCCTACTCTGTAGATCAGCCCATCAGACACTTAAAGGAGCACTCTGGGTAGGATCCTGCTCTGGTTCAGTGCATCGGGCATTTATGGGCCAGGCTGTCTATTGTTCAACTGCTGATGCCTGCCTGTGGGGAGAGAAAGGCTATTGTGATGGCTCCACCCTCTACATGTGACTCAGAAGTATCACCTTGCTTCCATGGCTGCCTGGCTTTCTCAACAGGCATTTCCCACCGCAATCTGCTCCCTGACATCCCCTCAATTTGTCTCTCCTTAGTCAACAGCAGCCCTCACCCTGGGATTGCGCCACAATCCCTAAACTCCAGCTCCCAGCTGCTGTGCCCTCCAGGGGACCTGCATCCCTGTCCAGAGTATGTATGGCTGTGGCAAGGACTGTCTGATTCTCATTCCGTTTAGGCTGCCACAGATCAGCTGTTTCACTCTCAGCCTTAAATGTTTCTCCTCTGACTCAGACAATTGCTCTCATGTGGGGATTGGAGCCCTGCTTCACTTCCGCCACCCGCCAAAAACAGGTCCAGTCCTGCTAACACTCCTGTTTTCCCCCCTCATTCCTTTATCCTACTGAATTTTGAGCGGTTCTATATATTCTTTTCCTCTCATCAGGTACTCCTGTCTGCTTTAAGCTGGTGTTCTGCATGCACTTCTATGTCTGAAGATGTATTCCTGATGTATACGTGGAGAGAGATGTACTCCACATCCACCTACTCCTCCGCTCTTGTTCTCCTGCCCAGTATTGCTTGATATTTTCAACTCGATGATAGCAATAAAGTGAATCCTCCAATATATATAAGTGAAAACATATCATGACCAGCAAGGATTTTACCTGAGAATGTAAGGTTGTATCAACACTTTAAAACTAGTGTAATTCACCATACCAATAAACTAAAGAGAAAATGATCATCTAAATAAATGCAGAAAATACTTTTGATGAAATTCATCATAAAAATTTTCAGAAAACTAGAAATGGAGGGGAAGTTTCTGAAATGAACAGAGGACATCTGGCAAAAACTTTCAGTCAACATCAAACTTTATGATGGCCTGATTACATCCTTACTAAGACCAAATAAAAGGCATTTTACTCTCACTACTCCTATTCCAGAGTTTCATTAGAAATCTTAGTCAATATAGTAAAACAAAAATAAAAGGCATACAGATTAGAATTAATAAAATTATACTTACAAGTGATATTATTTTCTACGTTGGAATTCTAAATAATCTATTCAAAATCACACTTGAACTATTAATAATAAGAAACACTGAAAGTGGTGATGCAGGGTTAATATGCAAAATGAGTACTGTTTTTAATATATGAATTGAGCTACTGGAAATGTAAATTAAACAGAAACGGAATCACATAGTAACATCACAATACTTCAAATACTTAGGTATGAAATATAACAAAATATTTTCAAGGTCTCTATATTGAAAATTACAAAACACTAATAAAACAAAGAAAGTACAAATAAATGAAAATATATGCCATGTTTATGTGCTGGAAGACTCAGGTTTGTTAAAATGTCAATCCCCCCTCTGGTGTTTCTATAGATTGAATGCAAATCAAAATCTTAGCAAGTTTCTTATGAGTATCAATAAGCTGATTCTAAAATTTATTGGAAAGGTACTAGTATAATACTTAAACAATGAAGAAGCAAATTTTGGAAAACACATGGTGCTAATTTCAAGAGCTACTATTAATATAAATTTCTAATAGTCAGCTGGTACAAAATTGCTGAAAGTTAGGCATATAGATCAATGGAGCACAATATAGTCAGGATATGGACCCACAAAAATGTATTCATATGATTTTTGAAAAATAAGCAAAGGCAATTCAATGTAGAAATAATTTCTTTTCAATAAATGGTGCTGGAAAATACAAATATCTATATGTAAAAAACAAACAAAACAAAAATACTTCATAAAGTACAAAAATATTACCTGAAATTAATAGACCTAAATGTAAAATGTTAAATCATAAGATTTCTAGAAGAAAATTTAGGAAAATCTGTATGACAATGTTTGCCAATGAATTTTACATATGACATCAAATGCATGATACAGGGTGCTCAGGGCTGGTGCATTGGGATGACCCAGAGGGATGGGATGGGGAGGGAGGTGGGAGGAGGGTTCAGGATGGGGAACACATGTACACTCATGGCGGATTCAAGTCAATGTATGGCAAAACCAATACAATATTGTAAAGTAAAATTAATTAATTAATTAAAAATAAAAATAAATATGACATCAAAAACACAATCAATAATATAAAAAATTATAGGTTGAAGCTTTCTTGTATAGTTTCTTACAAAGTTAAACATATATATAAGACAATGCTACTGCTGCTAAGTCGCTTCAGTCGTGTCTGACTCTGTGCAACCCCAGAGACGGCAGCCCACCAGGCTCCCCCGTCCCTGGGATTCTCCAGGCAAGAACACTGGAGTGGGTTGCCATTTCCTTCTCCAATATAAGACAATAGGACCCAGCAATTTCTACTATTTTTTTTACCCAAGCAAATTAAATACTATGTTCACATAAAAACTTGTATGTGAATGTTTAAAGCACTTAACTCATAAACTTCCCAAACTAGAAACTGTAAGATATCTTTCAAAGGTGAATGGATTTAAAAATAAATAAACCTGTGGTACTTCTATAAGTATAGAAAGCTATTTAGCAAAAATATTTAAAGTATAGAATTTAAACACATTTGCTAAGTAATAAAACCTCAAAAGTACACACATTACATGTTGCTATTTATATGATAATTTGAAAAAGTGAAAATTATTGAGATGAAAATTAAATCAGTAGTTGCAAAAGGTTGGGGAGAGTCAAGTACAAAAGGGCCACGTAGGGAATTTTTATAGTGAAAGAAATATTTTTAAAGTTACTATGATTTAAATATGACTATGCATCTATCAAAACCCACTGAACTTCTACACCACACAGAGTGAAACTTATTGCTTAAATCAACAGTCACCAAGATATGAGAGGAATCCCAAGATGGAATGCACACAGTGCCAAATAAAACTGACTGTATTAACAACTGAAGATATAACCTCTCTGAAGGGCAAACAAAAAGGAAACTGATTCTTTGCTGCAAAGACTGGCTAAAGACCAAAACAACTGTACATAGAAAACAGCATACCCTAGTTGGTAAATTTGCTTCTCACTAACATATAATTTAACATTTCTAAAACTGATTTACATATATACTAGGGTTAAAAAATTAAATAAATTGCAGATAATGGAAGCCAGGATTATGTCAGAGGAAAAAGCTACAAATAAGCAGTAAGTAAAGGAAAACAACAGAATGGAAAAGACTAGAGATCTCTTCAAGAAAATTAGAGATACCAAGGGAACATTTCATGCAAAGATGGGCTCGATAAAGGACAGAAATGGTATGGACCTAACAGAAGCAGAAGATACTAAGAAGAGGTGGCAAGAATACACAGAAGAACTATACAAAAAAGATCTTCACAACCCAGATAATCACAATGGTGTGATCACTCACCTAAAGCCAGACATCCTGGAATGTGAAGTCAAGTGGGCCTTAAAAAGCATCACTACGAACAAAGCTAGTGGAGGTGATGAAATTCCAGTTGAGCTATTTCAAACCCTAAAAGATGATGCTGTTAAAGTGCTGCACTCAATATGCCAGCAAATTTGGAAAACTCAGCAGCGGCCACAGGACTGGAAAAGGTCAGTTTTCATTCCAATCCCAAAGAAAGGCAATGCCAAAGAATGCTCAAACTATTTCACAATTGCACTCATCTCACACGCTAGTAAAGTAATGCTCAAAATTCTCCAAGCCAGGCTTCAGCAATACATGAACCGTGAACTTCCAGATATTCAAGCTCGTTTTAGAAAAGGCAGAGGAACCAGAGATCAAATTGCCAACATCCTCTGGATCATGGAAAAAGCAAGAGAGTTCCAGAAAAACATCTATTTCTGCTTTATTGACTATGCCAAAGCCTTTGACTGTGTGAATCACAATAAACTGTGGAAAATTCTGAAAGAGATGGAAATACCAGACCACCTGACTTGCTTCTTGAGAAACCTATATGCAGGTCAGGAAGCAACAGTTAGAATTGGACATGGAACAACAGACTGGTTCCAAATAGGAAAAGGAGTACGTCAAGGCTGTATATTGTCTCCCTGCTTACTTAACTTCTATGCAGAGTACATCATGAGAAATGCTGGGCTGGAAGAAACACAAGCTGGAATCAAGATTGCCGGGAGAAATATCAATAACCTCAGATACACAGATGACACCACCCTTATGGCAGAAAGTGAAGAGGAACTAAAAAGCCTCTTGATGAAAGTGAAACAGGAGAGTGAAAAAGTTGGCTTAAAGCCCAACATTCAGAAAACGAAGATCATGGCATCTGGTCCCATCACTTCATGGGAAATAGATGGGGAAACAGTGGAAATAGTGTCAGACTTTATTTTTTGAGCTCCAAAATCACTGCAGATGGTGACTGCAGCCATAAAATTAAAAGACACTTACTCCTTGGAAGGAAAGTTATGACCAACCTAGATAGCATATTCAAAAGCAGAGACATTACTTTGCCAACAATGGTCCACCTAGTCAAGGCTATGGTTTCTCCAGTGTCATGTATGGATGTGAGAGTTGGACTGTGAAGAAATCTGAGCGCCGAAGAATTGATGCTTTTGAACTGCGGTGCTGGAGAAGACTCTTGAGAGTCCCTTGGACTGCAAGGAGATCCAACCAGTTCATCCTAAAGGAGATCATTCCTGAGTGTTCATTGGAAGGACTGATGTTGAAGCTGAAACTCCAATATTTTGGCCACCTCATGCAAAGAGTTGACTCGTTGGAAAAGACCCTGATACTGGGAGGGGTTGGGGGCAGGAGGAGAAGGGGATGACAGATGATGAGATGGCTGGATGGCATCACTGACTCAATGGACATGAGTTTGGGTGAACTCCAGGAGTTGTTTATGAATAGGAGGGCCTGGTGTGCTGCGATTCATGGGGTTGCAAATGTCAGACACACTGAGCGACTGAATTGAACTGAACTGAAATTTGCTATTATTTTCTCCCATTCTGAAGGCTGTCTTTTCACCTTGCTTAGAGTTTCCTTAGTTGTGCAAAAGCTTTTAAGTTTAATTAGGTCCCATTTGTTTATTTTTGCTTTTATTTCCATTACTCTGGGAGGTGGGTCATAGAGGATTCTGTTGTGATTAATGTCAGAGAGTGTTTTGCCTATGTTTTCCTCTAGGAGTTTTATAGTTTCTGGTCTTACATTTAGATATTTAATCCATTTTGAGTTTATTTTTGTGTATGGTGTTAGAAAGTGTTCTAGTTTCATTCTTTTACAAGTGGTTGACTAGTTTTCCCAGCACCATTTGTTAAAGATATTGTCTTTTTTCCATTGTATATTCTTGCCTCCTTTGTCAAAGATAAGGTGTCCATAGGTGCGTGGATTTACCTCTGGGCTTTCTATTTTGTTCCATTGATCTGTTTCTGTCTTTGTGCCAGTACCATACTGTCTTGAGGACTGTTGCTTTGTAGTATAGCCTGAAGTCTCATTTTTAAAGACCAACATGTCAATAATAAATGCCAGAAAAATAATTTTAATATCATATATGTTACACGTTTTGTAGCTATTTTTAGCAAAAAACTTTTCTGATGTCTTTTATACCCCATGTTTATTCTTTTTAAAAAAACTGGAGGATAATTGCTTTACAATCTTGTGTTGGTTTCTGCTATACAACAACATGGATCAGTCATAATTATATAAGGATCCCGTCCCTTTTAAGCCTCCCTCCCCCTTCCCATCCCAACCCTATAGGTCATCACAGAGCACCAGGCTGGGCTCCCCATGTTATACAGCAACTTCCCACTACCTATCTATTTTATACATGATAGTGTATATATGTTAATGCTACTTTATCAATTCATCCTACCCTCTCCTTCCTCCACTGTGTCCACAATCCATTCTCTACATCTGCACTTCTATTCCTGCCCTGCAATAGGTTCATCAGTATCATTTTTCTAGATTCCATATATATATATATATACACACACACATACACA
This sequence comes from Bos mutus, assembly GCF_027580195.1. Classification (NCBI taxonomy): domain Eukaryota; kingdom Metazoa; phylum Chordata; class Mammalia; order Artiodactyla; family Bovidae; genus Bos; species Bos mutus. The sequence continues at coordinate 43,987,474 of NC_091640.1, read as the reverse complement.
TGATATCTGTTTTTCTCTTTCTGACTTACTTCACTCTGTATAACTTAGGCTTATCCATCTCACTACAACTGACTCAAATTCATTCCTTTACATGGATGAGTAATATTCCATTGTATATATGTACAACATCTTATTTTTCATTTCATTTGTTGAAGGACATCTAGGTTATCCTATCTCCTGACTATTGTAAATAATGTTGCAATGAACATCAAGGTACATGTCTTTTTGAATTGTGGTTTACTCAGGGTATATGCCCAGTAGTGAGAGTGTGGGATCAAAAGGTAGTTTTATTCCTTGTTTGTTAAGGAATCTTGATATTGTTCTCCATAGTGGCTGCATCAATAACGTTCCAACCAAGAGTGCAGCAGCATTCTCTTTTCTCCACATCCTCTCCAGCACTTACTGTTTGCCATTCTGATTGGTTTGAGGTGATAATTCACTGTACTTTTGATTTGCATTCTCTAACAATGAGTAATGTTCATGTATTTGTTGGCAATCTGTATGTCTTCTTTAGAGAAATGTCTGTTTAGGTGTTCTGCATATTATTTTGATAGGGCTGTTTGTTTTTCTGATATTGAGCTGTATGAGATGCTTATGGATATTAATCCTTTGTCAGTTGCTTCATTTGCAATCATTTTCTCCCATTCTGACTGTTAACTTTTCATCTCATTTATTGTTCCCTTTGCTGTGCAAAAGCTTTTAAGTTTAATTAGGTTCCATTTGTTTATTTTTATTTCCATTACTCTAGGAAGTGGTTCAAAGATCATCATGCTATGCTTTATGTCAAAGAGTATACTGCCTGTGTTTTTCTCTAAGAGTTTTATAGTTTCTGGTCTTACATTTAAGCCTGAAATTCATTTCAAGTTTATTTTTACATATGGTGTTAGGAAGTGTTCTAATTTCATTGTTTTGCATTAGCCATCCAGTTTTCCTAGCACCAATTATTGAAGTGAAAGTCGCTCAGTCATGTCCGACTCTTTGCAACCCCATGGACTACACAGTCCACAGAATTCTCCAGGACAGAATACTTAGTGAGCAGCCTTTCCCTTCTCCAGGGGATCTTCACAACCCAGGGATCAAACCCAGGTCTCCTGCATTGCAGGCATTCTTTACCAGCTGAGCCACAAGGGAAGCCCACCAATTATTGAAGAGGCTGTCTTTTCTCTGTTGTATGATCTTGCCTTCTATGTCAAGATAAGGTACCCATAGCTTCATGGGTTTATCTCTGAGCTTTCTACATTGTTCCATTGGTCTATATTTCTGTCCTATGCCAGGGCCATACTGTCTTGATGACTGTAGCATTGTAGTATAGTCTGAAGTCAGGGAGCCTGATTCCTCCAACTCTCTTTTTCTTTCTCAAGATTGCTTTGGCTGTCAGGGATCTTTTGTGTTTTCATACAAATCATAGGTTTTTGTTGTTGTTGTTGTTCTGTGAAAAATGCCATTGGTAGTTTGATAGGGATTGCATTGAATCTGTAGACTGCTTTGGGTAGTAGTCATTTTCACAATGTTGATTCTTCCAGTCCAAGAACATGGTATATCTCTCCATCTGTTTGTGTCGACATTGATTTCTTTCATTAGTGTCTTACAGTTTTCTGCAAATAAGACTTTTGTCTCTTTAGGTAGGTTTATTACTAGGCATTTTATTCTTTTTGTTGCAATGGTGAATGAGATCATCTTCTTAATTTCTCTTTCTAATTTTACATTATTAGTGTATAGGAATGCAAGAAATTTCTGTGTATTCATTTTATCTTGTGATATTCCTAAATTCATTGATTAGTTCTAGTAACTTTTTGGTGGCATGTTTCTGGTGGCGTTACTATCATGTAATCTGCAAACAATGGGAATTTTACTTCTTCTTTACCAATCTGGGTTCTTTTATTTCTTTTTCTACTCTGATAGCTATGGCCATGGCTAGGACTTCCAAAACCATATTGAATAATGGTGCTTAGAGTGGGCACTCTTGTCTTGTTCCTAATCTTGGAGGAAACGCTTTCAGTGTTTCACCATTGAGAATAATGTTTGCTGTGAGTTTGTCTTTTGTGACCTTTATTATGTTGAAGTAGATTCCTTCTATGCCAATTTCTTGGAATGTTTTTATCAAAAATAGGTATTGAATTTTGTCAAAAGATTTCTCTGCTTCTACTGAGATAATCATATGGTTTCTATCATTCAATTTGTTAATGTAGTGTATCACATTGATTGATTTGCATCTATTGAAGAATCCTTGCATACCTGGGATAAACCTCACTTGATCATTGTGTATGATCCTTTTAATGTGTTGTTGTATTCTATTTGTTAGAATTTTGTTGTGGATTTTTGCTTCTATGTTCATTAGTGATACATGCCTGTAATTTTTTCTTTCTTTTTTTTTTTTTTGGTGTGGGGTATCTTTGTTTTTGGTATCAGAGTGATAGTGGCCTTGTAGAATAAGTTTGGGAGCTTTCTTTGCTCTGCAATTTTCTGAAAGAGTTTTGAGCATTGTAGATGTTACCTTGTCTCTAAATGTTAGGTAGAATTTGCTTGTGAAGTCATTTGGTCCTAGGCTTTTGTTTGTTGGAAGATTTTTGATTACAGTTTTAATTTCTGTGCTTGTATTTTCTATTTCCTCCTCGTTCAGATTTGGAAGATTATACTAATCCAAGGATTTGGCCATTTCTTTGAGGTTGTCGATTTTATTGGCATATAGTTGCTCATAGCAGTCTCTTAGGATCTTTGTATTTCTGTGTTGCTTGTTATAAATTCTTTTTCATTCCCAATTTTTTTGATTTGAGACTTCTTTTTCTCTTAATGAGTCTGGCTAATGGTTTCTCTCTTTTTTTTTTACCTTCTCAAAGAACCAACTTTTAATTTTATTGATATTTGCTATTGCTCCTTTATTTCTTTTTCATTTCTGCTCTGATCTTTATGATTTCTTTCCTGCTACTAACTTTGGGGATTTATTGTTCTTTTTCTACTTGCTTTATTTGTAAGGTTAGGTTGTTTATTTGATATTTTCTGGTTTCTTGAAGTAGGTTTGTATTGCTATAAACTTCTCTTTTAGTACTGCTTTTACTGCATCCCATAGATTTTTTTTTCATAGATTTTAAATTGTTATATTTTCATTGCCATTTATTTATATATTTTTTTATTTCCTTTTTTATTTCTTCACTGACCTCTTATTTATTCAGAAATATATTGTTTAGCCTTTATGTGTTTTGTTTTTCACCATTTTTGCCTGTAATTTATATCTAATCTTACAGAGTTATGGTCAGAAAAAAATGTTTGATATTTTCTTAAATTTACCAAGGCTTGATTTGTGACCCAAGAAATGATCTATCCTGTAGAATATTTTCTGTGCACATGAGAAAAATTGAATTCTACTGCACTTGACCTGAATGTCCTGTTTAGGTCCATCCAACCCAATGTGTCATTTAAGGCTTGTGTTTCCTTATTAATTTTCTGTATGGATGATCTGTCCACTGGTGTGAGAGGGATATTAAAGTCTCCCACTATTATCATGCTACTGCTGATTTCCCATTTTATATTTGTTAATGTTTGCCTTATGTATTAAAGTGCTCATATGTTGCTTGCATATATATTTGTAATTGTTATATCATTCTCTTGAATTGATCCCTTGGTTATTATATAGTGTCCTCCTTGTCCCTTGTAATATTCTTTTTTTTTTTCCTTGTAATATTCTTTAAAGTCTATTTTATCTGGTATGAGTATTGTAACTCCTGCCTCCTTTTGATTTCCATTTGCATGTAGTATCTTTTTCTAGCCCCTCACTTTCAGTCTGTATGTGTCCCTAGGCCTAAAGTTGATCTCTTGTAGACAGCAAGGGGTCTTTTTGTATGCATTCAGCCAATCTGTGCATTTAGTTGGAGTATTTAATTCATTTATTGATACTTGTGATCCTATTACCATGTACTTTATTGTTTAGGGTTTCTTTTGTAGGTGTTTTATTTTTCTTGTGTTTTGTGTCTAGAGAAGTTCTTTTAGTGTTTGTTGTAAAGCTGACTTGGTGGTGCTGAATTCCCTTAACTTTTGCTTATCTATAAAGCTTTTAATTTCTTCATCAAATCTGAATGAGATCCTTTCTGGGTAGAGTAGTCTTGGTTGTACTTTTTTTCCTTTCATCATTTTAAGTGTACCCTGCCACTCCCTTCTGGTCTGCAGAAATTCTGCTGAAATTTCAGCTTTTAGCCTTAAGAGAATCCTCTTGTATGTTATTTGTTGCTTTTCCCTTGCTTCTTTCAATATTTTTCTTTGTGTTTAATTTTTGTTAGTTTTATTAATATGTGTCTTACCATAGTTCTCTTTGGGTTTATACTGTATCAGACTCTCTGGGCTTCCTGGACTTGGGTGGCTATTTTGTTTCCCATGTTAGAGAAGTTTTCAGCTATAACCCCTCAAATATTTTCTCACACCCCTTCTTTTTCTTTTCCTCTTGCACTTACGCTGTCCCAGAGATGTCCTGATGTCTGCAAGTGCGTGATGTTAGAGAGTCCCCAACATAATAACCTCTTGCCCCTCTGGCTGGCCTACTCTTTTTCCTGGACTCCCTCAGCTGTGCTGTATTAGCCCCCTCAGAGTATCTTCACCCCAGTCTTCTCTCTGGGGTCCAACTTCTGAAGCCTGAGCCTCAGCACCCAGACTCCATTTGCTGAAGTGTGTGTACTAATAAGTGTCTCAGGCTGGGAAGTGCTGGTCAGCACTGATCTCTGTGGTAAATTTTCTCCTCTTTGCCTTTCATGCACCTGTTGCTGTACTCCCTTCTGAGGGACATACCTTAAACTTTAAACAAAATTAAGGATAATAGGATAAAATATAAAATAAAAACATCATGAGATCCTTCCCAGGAAACAATATTCTTGACACCAAATCATAACATTATGGACTTCAGTTGTTTATTTCTTTCCAGGGCAGCCCCTTGTTTTATATCCCAAATAGCATTTCCCTAAATGCATGAAACAAAATGCCATTATGATTTCTAACATTCATTTCCAGTGAAGTTTCTGTTAGGTTCAACTATAACTATGATGGAAGGGGTGGGTGTACAGCACTGTGTCTTCATACATCAAACAAAGGATTATAGGAGTAATATCTACATAGAACAGGAAACTAACTGGAGGGGTAATGTCAGGTTGACTTTAAAATGTCACAGAAAATGATCCGAATTTTCACCTTTTTTTTCACAACTCATTTTATCACAAATCTGCAGAGTTAGGAAGTTTCTACCTTTGACCAACTTTATTTTTCTTACTGTCTTTTGGTCAGAACTAAAGAGACAAGACACAAACAAAACCTGAACATTGCAAAGTAATCTATCCTCATTTTTATGCCTTATTCACATGAGATAGTATCATGTTTTACATTGTTTAAAAAAAAAGGTCAAGGATAGCAATGAACAGTTAACCTATTCACATACTAAAATCACACACCAAATTATGAATTCAGTACCTGGGAACAAGTTCAATCCCTCATGTTATAGGCTTTTCGTATTTTTTAATTTCAGTATTATGTCACCAACTTGAGTGACTATGTTAGGATTGGTGACCCACTAGAAGCAAATGGAAGGTGGCTATGAACTTTGGACTTGAAGTAACTATAATCTTAAAAATACATGTATGCAATTAAGTGGTTACTTTTTCAGCCTGTATAGAAGACTTCCAAAAGTTTTTTTAAAAGATCAATTAAAAAAAAAGAATTAGCAAGCAGGTTTACCTTATAAAAGAAAGAATTGTTTGTCTATCTAAGAGTATACCCTTGCATATTATATATGCATACCCTGCATATTGCAGAGACAGAATACAGAAAAGTAACATCTTTCAAAATATCTGGGTTTTGGTTGGGTAGAGGAGGACTTAAGGGGGAGAAGCTCCCTAAACAAGAAAAAAAAAAAAGTTGCTTTTAGAGTAATACCCTGTTCTGTTTCATCCTTGATAAAACAAATGCTAATTTTGTTTTTAAACTGCCAGCACACAGGGAAGTGATCCAAATCCTCTATACCTTTGAGAGATTTTCATTGTTTACATATTCCAGTTCAACTTAAAATATTGTGCAATTGCCAAACCTCATATTTAAAATATATGCTTATCATCCAACTCAGGGTAACATTAGCATGCTGAAAACTGCATTCTAATTAATAAATCAGAGACTTAACCACTGAAACATCATTCACACATATGAGATGGCAATAGTGAGAGCTATTAAATATAGTAGCATGCTGTCACCCTTACAGGGAATATGGAAATATGCCTTTTGGGGAAATACTGGTCTACATTATTTATCAATGTTTGGCTTTAATATATGGATTTACTCAACAATGAATGAATATCATATTTCTCCTAGAAGACACAGTATTAATTTGTGATCTTGCCAAACTGTCACTCTGATAACAAGCCTACTAAGGCGGGGAGGAGGGATGGAGGGACATGCAATCAATAATTTGTATCCAGTGATTTCTTCCCTTAGGTTGTTTTAGGGAAATACTGCTTTCCCACTTTTACTCATGTTCATAAGCACAAAACAAGGGGATACAAAAATTACACACAAAAAAAACAAGAACTTTTGATCTGGCTCTATGAGAGTTCAAAAAGCAAATTACTTTTATCAATATATTAGAACTCTGCAGTCAACTCTTATTCTATCTTAAAAACCACCACCACATAAAATGAAATACAAAGAGAACAAATAAAGACTGATGCTTAGGAAGAGAAATCATTGAAAATGTGAAACCAAATTCAAGCCTCAAGATTACACTATGAACCCAGTGTGAAAAAATGCTCAAATTGTAATTCCCTCTTTCCCCCCTCCCTACTTTTCTCAACACCTCTAGGCTGTGACAGTATTTTTACTGTCTAAGCTTTAGCCTTAACCATAATTATTTCATCTTCATTTACATTCATGTAACTCAGACAGTTCCCAACACCTGGATATCCAGACTCAATTTTTAATCTCCAGTGTCACTTTGCCCAAGTTGTAACCAAGCAGAACTCTGTGGGGTCTTAGTAGAACAGACTCCCACCCCCATGTCCTCTGCCTTCCTATTGTCCATAGAAAAACTAGCCTCCTAGGCTTCCCTGAGTTCCAAAGAATAAATTTAATCAATGAAGTGAGAAAATGCAGAAAGAAAGGAAACAATAAAGCAAGACAAAAGATAGTTTAGTCATTAACCAGACTCAAAGACCTTTAGTTCCTCATCAATGGCTATAGGTAATTTTCTAAGCCATGCTGTTTGAGCTGTTTTGCAAATACTGAAACTCCCAGCATGTAGAAGAAGTTACTATATGCTGCCCTTGTGCATGTAGAGCCCACTCTGGTTGGACTCAGAAGGCTGATGATATTGACTGCCAGTTACCTCACCATCAATCATTCAGAAGGGCTGCCCAGGTGGTGCAGTGGTAAATCGCCCGCCAGTTTAGGAGATGCAAGAGACATGAGTTTGATCCCTGGGTAGGGACAATCCCCTGGAGTAGGAAATACCTACTCCAGTATTCTCGCCTGAAAAATTCCATGGACAGAGAAGCCTGGTGGGCTACAGTCTATGGGGGTCACAAAGTCAGACACAACTGAGCTACTGCACCATATGCACATGCAACCAACCAGAAGAATGTCCATGAGCTGACCATACACCTCACAACCCCCTTCCCCTAACCCTGTCTTTTAGCACTAGCTGTTGAGACCTCTGGCTTGATGCCCTGAAGTAAACTGCATTTCTCTTCACTTCAACCTAGGGTCAGTAAATTGGCTTTATTGTGCACAGGGAAGTGGACTCAGGTTTGATTCAGTAACAATAACATCTTATACTTTTCCATTTTTCCTTATCCATGTGCTTGAATTCACGCTACCTTTCAGCATGCCTTAGCTTTAATCTCAGTATTTGCCAGAACTAATTCTACTAGTCCAATGCCTGTCCACATATCTGATGGAGTTTTTAGTAAGATTACTCTTTTCATATGCAACTAGAAGAAATCCAAACATCTGCACAAGGGGAAAAAGTAACAACTGTTATAGAGTTTTTGCTTATAAACCCAGACTGAGGAGCATGGTTTGAACCTTAGTCTACAATGTGTGGGTGTCTGAATTTCTTTCACCCCGCACACATAATCTAGGCACTTAGAATCACAGAAGGGAGAGTCGACTTAGCAGGGTAAGTAGCTTCATGATCCTCCCCCAACCCTCACCCAAACACATAAAACAAACGAGCAGAAAACACAAATCAGGCAGGGAGACAACATGAAATCCATGACCTTTGACATTTGTTGTTGTTCAGTCACTGTCATGTCCAACTTTTTTCGATCCCATGAGCTGCGGTATACCAGGCTTCCCTGTCCTTCATCATTTCCAAGAGTTTGTGCAAACTCATGTCCATTGAGTGGGTGATGCCATCCAACCATCTCATCCTCTGTCATCCCTTTCTTCTCCTGCCTTCAGTCTTTCCCAGAATCAGGATCTTTTCCAATGAGCCGGCCCTTCATATCAGGTGGCCAAAGTATTGAAGTTTCAGCTTCATCATCAGTCCTTTCAATGAATATTCAGGGTTGATTTCCTTTAGGATTGACTGATTTGATCTCCTTGCTGTCCAAGGGATTCTCAAGAGTCTTCTTCAGCACCACAGTTCAAAACCATCAGTTCTTCAGTACTCATCCATCTTTGCTCAGTCAATAAATCATCTGCCTGCAATGCAGAAGACCCAGATTCGATTCCTGGGTCAGGAAGATCCCCTAGAGAAGGAAATGGCAATCCACTCCAGTATTCTTGCCTGGAGAATCCCATAGACAGAGGAGCCTGGTGGGCTACAGTTCATGCGGTCACAAGACTCAGACACAACTTAGCAACTAAACCACCATCACAGCCATCTTTATGGCTCAATTGCCACATCTGTACATGACTACTGGAAAAACGATAGCTTTGAATATACAGATCTTTATCAGCAAACTGATGTCTCTGCGTTTTAATATGCATCTAGGTTTGTAATAGCTTCTTTTTCCCAAGGAGCAAATCTCTTTTAATTTCATGGCTGCATTCATAGTTGGCAGTGACTTTGGAGCCCAAGAAAATGAAATTTGTCACTACCTCCACATTTTCCCCATTTATTTGCCATGAAGTGATGGGATTGGATGCCATGATTTTAGGGTCTTTTTAACGCTGAATTTTAAGCAAGATTTTTCACTCTCCTCTTTCACCCTCATCAAGAGGTTCTATAGTTCCTCTTCACTTCCTGCCATTAGAATAATATTATCTGCATATCTGAGGATGTTGATATTTATCCCTGCAATCTTGATTCCAGCTTGTGATTCATCCAACCCAACATTTCACGTGATGCACTCTGCATATAAGTTAAACAGGGTGACAACATACAGCCTTGATGTATTCCTTTCCCAGTTTTGAACTAGTCCCTTATTCCATGTCTGGTTCTAACTGTTGCTTTTTGATCTACGAACAAGTTTCTCTGCATACAAAGAGACAGGTAAGGTGGTCTGATATTCCTACCTCTTGAAGAATTTTCCACAGTTTGTTATGATCCACACAGTCAAAGGCTTTAGCAGAGTCAATGAAGCAAAAGTCAATTTTTTTTGGAATTCCTTTGCTTTTTCTACAATCCAATGGATGTTGGCAATTTGATCTATGGTTCCTCGGGTTTTTCTAAATCCAGCTTGTACATCTGGAAGTTCTCAGTTCACATACTGTTGAAGCCTAGCTTGAAGGATTTTGAGCATTACCTTGCTAGCACTTGACGTTTGATACAGCCCAATAGAGAAGCACAGAGTGTTGAACATCAGTCTCAGGCTCCCTACATTTCACCAGATCAAAATTTGATTCTTCTCGTGGAAAGGAAGGAGTAACAGCAGTATTTTCCTCTAGTAAGTACCTTTAAAAGTAGGAAGTATTGATAAATTTTCCTATTTTATTGTCTTAGGACTGAATGAAGACAGAGATTAAGAGCAATTTTCTCAAGCCCCCCAGGCAAGTTTCTTTGACCCTTCTGCTTTCTTATTGTCTTGATATTCATGGGTTTGTTACTACTGGATTACTTCCAACTTGAATTTGACCCCATAGAGATTGGAGAAAGGGATACTCTAAGAGCCAGCAAGATTTCCTCCAAGAAGATTTTTATACCTTAGCAAGGTGGAGACAATCTTCAAATATTTCATAACCTCCGTCATTCACACACACACAGAGTAGATATTTCACCAGTGATGAAAAAAGTAAAATATATTTTGATTTTTAGTCAGTTTTGGTGGCAAGTAAAAGAGACTGTAAAGTTTAGTGCCATGAGACACATGTGAAAGTATCACAGGAAAAGCTGAACATCTATACCTATTAAATACTAAAGAACAAGAATCCAGCAAAGTGGAGTTACAGAAAGAGTAATGCAAATAACAGAAACAGTTGTGGTCTTCACTCTGGCGCAATGGATTTAGTGTGTGGTGCCTGATTAGCAGCATTAGTATCACCTGGAAACATGCCTCCAGCACATACTAATGCCCTGACAGCGAAGGTTTAAAAATCACTGCTCTAGTTTACCATCATATTTAGGATGACTTAGCTATTTTCTTTAGATGTGTTTCTCTTTGTTTTGATAAAGGTTGCATTTTTATGATGACTGGGGCTATATAACCCACATAGGGAAAAAGGAATATATTTTGGTTTATCTGAATCAGAGAGACTGACATTCTTAAAGATCCTAAATGTATAGTATAAATATTTTATGAACATTCTTTCTAGAAAGTGTTGCTTTTGGGGTTGATCTCTCTTTGTCCTCTCTTTCCAAATAGTGTGGATAATGACAGTCTCCAATAATTGAATACTGTGGGCCTTGCCTCCATGTAACAGAAGGTCCCAATTCTCCCACTGCAGAGGGCTGTCTCTGGAAGAGGAGCTGCCTTTGATGTGTAGGAAAGAACTGTCCCTGGGGGGAAGGATATTTGACAGGCATATATTTTAGAAATGTTTTTCAGGTAAAATTTTCATCCATAAAATTGTATTAACATTTCAAACATGCAACCCTCCAGAATTCAAAAGTGTAGTCTCTAGAGAGATTCTCCATCTTTGTAGAGAGTTATATTTTTGTAGGGCAAAGAAAACTGATTTTCTCCAAATGCTTTAACCATGCCCCTGACCTCCATTTCAAAAGCAAACCTTTAACAAGCTAAGGGGGTCAGATATAGGGTAACAATGAAGGGAGGGCAAAGGCCAAAAAATATACCCTCAGAAATACAACTTCTGTCTGGATGATAAAATATGAAGTGCCTGCCCCCACATTCTGCATGGAATCATTCAGAACACTTGGAAATAAATCATAATTATTATGAAGCAGAAGACCAAAGACCTAGCAAACCTTCAGCCTCACCAGTCCCCTCTTTGATGCTCTTCAACACTCAAAATTGCCCATCTCATTTCTTTTGAGCATCCTATAAATAACAAATCCATTCAGCATAGGGATGCTTTGTAATAGATGTGAAGCAACTGAAAAGAATGGATAATACCCAGAAAGTCAATGGATTAGAAAGGAATATGGCCAAGTATGGAGCTCCAGGGCCTAATGGCTGGGGCTCTGAGCACCCTATGTGAAAGAGGCTGCTTTGCTGTTATATATGTGCCTTTGTTTTATATCTCAATGCCAGTTTATTACTCTTAATATGAATTCTGTTGTTTACCTAATATTTTGTATGTACATTATGATAAGCCCATGTTTGACAAGCCCATGTTTTGATATACAGTATGATGAGCCCATGAATTCAGGAGAGAAAAGAGTATAGTTGAATTTAGTTAAATAAAGGTAAAATTATAATTTCATTATTACTAAATGACAACACTCTCCTCCTAACCAAATATTCCCTTGCTTTAAGTGCCTGATGTGATGCTGTGTGATCCCAATTAAACATGCTGCTGAGAACGCAAAACTGTTTAGGTAGCACATGTTAGTGGAAATAACCATTTTGGCCATCATTCACAGAGTGTCTACCATGTGCTAAGCACTGCCAAGAAATTTACATGTGTTACCGCTAATCCTCATAAATGTGTGATATTATTTATCCCTATTAATCTACTGGTCTAAACGTCCCCTGATATTTGTTTCCAGTGGCACTCATTCACTGTGTAAATACGTACATTGAGCCTCTGCTAGTTGCCAAACACTGAGGTCCTGCTCTTGCTCAGTTTATGTCATCACAAATAATAAACAAGATAATATCCATTACCAATAATGCTGTCTAGAAAGATTGAGTATATAATTTACAATTGACACAACATACAACGGAAAATAAATGAGTAGCTATGTCAGAGTAGTAAGTTAGGGAAAAACTCTAGGAATGCAATATCCAAGCCAAGGACTAAATAACTAGGGGGAAAAAAAAAAAAACATGCAAAGTACAGAGTGTCTTCTAAGCAAGGGGAACAATGAGATTAATTATTCTAAAGTGGAAATCTCCTTTTGGATATATAATGGACACCTAAGTCTTAACATACTCAATATAAAATTTAAAAAAATTTTTCACCATTACTTCCCATCAAACTGACTTTCTCTCAGTCTTTACTACTTAGTAAGAGTAGTACCAACTCTACACACCAAAGGCAGCACCTCTCCCAGGTGTCCAAGGGACTAACAAATACTGATCCTTCCCTCAGCTCCCACAGCTGCTGCTGCTGCTAAGTCGCTTCAGTCATGTCCGACTCTGTGCGACCCCATAGAAGGCAGCCCACCAGGCTCCCCCATCCCTGCGATTCTCCAGGCAAGAACACTGGAGTGGGTTGCCATTTCCTTCTCCAATGCATGAAAGTGAAAAGTGAAAGTGAAGTCGCTCAGTCGTGTCCGACCCTCAGCGACCCCATGGACTGCAGCCTACCAGGCTCCTCCATCCATGGGATTTTCCAGGAAAGAGTACTGGAGTGGGGTGCCATTGCCTTCTCCAGCTCCCACAGCTAGTGTGTTTGCAAATCCTACTGGCCAGAATTCTAAAGCATATCTGAAGTCCACATTTATCCATCACTACTAAAGTACTTTGAGGAGATACCACACATCCAAGGGCAAAGGAGAACCCCCAGAAGGACAGTAGGAGGGGCAAAATCGAGTTTAGACTCAAACCCCATACCCAACAGAGATGCTCAGAGGGCTCAAACAAACTTTGTGCACACCAGGACCAGAGGCCCCAGAGAATGAGACAGAACTGTGTTTGAGTATCTCCTGTGGAGGTACAGGTCAGCAGTGGACTGCTGCAGGGGCAGGGGCTCTGGGTGCAGAGGACTTGGGTATGGCATAAACCGTCTTGGAGGAAGTCACCATTAACCTCACCATAGAGCTGCCAGAACTTACACAGGACTGGAAATAGACTCTAGGAGGGCTCAAATAGAACCTTGTGCTCACCAGGACCCAAGAGAAAGGAGCAGTGACCCTACAAGAGACTGACCCAGACTTGCCCGTGAGTGTCCAGGAGTCTCCGGCGGAGGCATGGGTTGGCAGTGGCCTGCTGCACAGCTGGGGGCACTGAGAGTAGCAGTGTGTGCATGGGACCCTTTGAAGGAGGTCGCCATTATCTTCATTACCTCCACCATAGTTTCAGTTCAGTCAGTTCAGTTCAGTCACTCAGTAATGTCCGACTCTTTGAGACCCCACGAATCGCAGCACGCCAGGCCTCCCTATCCATCACCAACTCCCGGAGTTCACTCGAACTCATGTCCATCGAGTCGGTGATGCCATCCAGCCATCTCATCCTCTGTCGTCCCCTTCTCCTCCTGCCTCCAACCCCTCCCAGCATCAGGGTCTTTTCCAATGAGTCAACTCCTCGCATGAGGTGGCCAAAGTACTGGAGTTTCAGTTTCAACATCAGTCCTTCCAATGAACACCCAGGACTGATCTCCTTAAGAATGGACTGGCTGGATCTCCTTGCAGTCCAAAGGACTCTCAAGAGTCTTCTCCAACACCACAGTTCAAAAGCATCAATTCTTCCACATTCAGCTTTCTTCACAGTCCAACTCTCACATCCATACATGACCACTGGAAAAACCATAGCCATGACTAGATGGACCTTTGTTGGCAAAGTAATGTCTCTGCTTTTGAATATGCTATCTAGGTTGGTCATAACTTTCCTTCCAAGGAGTAAGTGTCTTTTAATTTCATGGCTGCAGTCACCATCTGCAGTGATTTTGGAGCCCAAAAAAATAAAGTCTGACACTGTTTCCACTGTCTCCCTATCTATTTCCCATGAAGTGATGGGACCAGATGTCATGATCTTCGTTTTCTGAATGTTGAGCTTTAAGCCAACTTTTTCACTCTCCTCTTTCACTTTCATCAAGAGGCCTTTTAGTTCCTCTTCACTTTCTGCCATAAGAGTGGTGTCATCTGCATATCTGAGGTTATTGATATTTCTCCTGGCAATCTTGATTCCAGCTTGTGCTTCTTCCAGCCCAGTTTGAAAAGTGAAATTGCTCAGTCGTGTCCGACTCTTTGTGACCCCATAGACTGTAGCGTACCAGGCTCCTCTGTCCATGGGATTTTCCAGGCAATAGTACTGGAGTGGATTGCCATTTCCTTCTCCAGGGGATCTTCCCAACCCAGGGCTCCAATATGGGTCTCCCGCATTGTAGACAGCTTTACCATCTGAGCCACCAGGGAAGTCCAGCCCAGTTTAGCCCCAGGTAAATAACAGGGAGGGAACACAGCCCCACCCATCAACAGAAAATTGGATTAAAGATTTACTGAGAATTTCCAAATATTCAAGCTGGTTTTAGAAAAGGCAGAGGAACCAGATATCAAATTGCCAACATCTGTTGAATCACCAAAAAAGTGAGAGAGTTCCAGAAAAACATCAACTTCTGCTTTATTGACTATGCCAAACCTTTGACTGTGTGGATCACAATAAACTGTGGAAAATTCTGAAAGAGATGGGAATACCAGACCACCTGACCTGCCTCTTGAGAATCTGTACACAGGTGAGAAAGCAACAGTTAAAACTGGACATGGAACAATGGACCGGTTCCAAATTGGGACAGGAGTACATCAAGGCTGTATACAGTCACCTTGCTTATTTAACATATATGCAGAGTACATCATGAGAAACGCTGGGCTGGATGAATCACAAACTGAAATCAAGAAATATCAATGGCCTCAGATATGCAGATGACACCACCTTTATGGCAGAAAGTGAAGAAGAACTAAAGAGCCTCATGAAAGTGAAAGAGGAGAATGAAAAAGTTGGCTTAAAGCCAACATTCAGAAAACTAAGATCATGGCATCTGGTCCCATCACTTCATGGCAAATAGATGGGGACACAGTGACAGACTTTATTATCTGGGCTCCAAAATCACTGCAGATGGTGACTGCAGCCATGAAATTAAAAGACGCTTACTCCTTGGGAGAAAAGTTATGACCAACCTAGACAGCATATTAAAAAGCAGAGACATTACTTTGCCAACAAATGTCTGTCTAAGTCAAAGCTATGGTTTTTCCAGTAGTCATGTATGGATGTGAGAGCTGGACCATAAAGAAAGCTGAGCACCGAAGAATTGATGCTTTTGAACTGTGGTATTGGAGAAGGCTCTTGAGAGTCCCTTGGACTGCAAGGAGATCCAACCAGGCCATCCTAAAGGAAATAAATCCTGAATATTCATTAGAAGGACTGATGGTGAAGCTGAAACTCCAATACTTTGGCCACCTTATGTGAAGAACTTCCTCATCTGAAAAGAAGACTCTGATGTTGGGAAAGATTGAAGGCGGGAGGAGAAAGGGACAACAGAGGATGAGATGATTGGATGGTATCCCAACTCAACGGTCGTGAGTTTGAGTAAACTCCGGCAGTTGGTGATGGACAGGGAGGCCTGGCATGCTGCAGTCCATGGGGTCAAAAAGAGACAGACACGACTGAGCGACTGAACTGAAGTGAACTGTATTTTGTCTGAAGAGACCATGAGCATCTTTTATTAAATTCAGTTCTTCTATTCAGTTTTTACAGTAATTATAAACTGTATTCATTTTATCATAATTTGTGAACGGTATTAAGGATGAGTGATTTTGATACATTAACTTTGTATTTTAATGGTCTTGCCTAATTTGCATCTATAAACCAATAATTACCTGTAGAATATTTAATATTATCTACATATCAATGTTACTTTAATAGAGCTGGTTTTATTTATTTTCCAAATGTTTTATGTTTCTTTTTCTTGCCCTATCGCACTGTCTAGCAATTTTCACTGTTGCTACACTAACAATGAATAAGCGCTGGGTAAACTACAAACACATTTTTTCCCTCAAAATTGTCAGACATCTGAAGTTGTAAGACAGTCTGAAAATGAAGGATAGAGCCTTCACCTCTCTCCATAGAGAAAGAGAGGATGTCCATCTCTGTTACTTATGCTAGAGTACAGGTAGTCAAAATAAATGCCATACAAGTAAGTAAGACTAAATCAGTTAAAATATTAATGAACTGCTAAAGACTAAGTGTGAGCTGTTGTGGTAAGAGATTTATATCCACTTGCAGGCTCTTTCCAAAGTAACTCATGAGAAAAGGCAAAAGGCTGGAAAGAGATTCAATGAATGTGAGGGAGGAGTGAATGAACAAATCGGTTACCACTGTGGGAAATAGATGAACTCCCACCACCTGCTGCTTCCATCAAAAACTTAAGCTATTGGTCCTAGGCACAGATAAAATCCCATTGTTGCTGAGGAAAAGACAGGAGTGAGAAAAACAGTCATTTAATCCAGCCAATAATCTCCAGTCCAAAAGACCTTTGGAGAAATTTGAATCATATAAAAGTATGGGTATAAATTAGGAGTACGTCAAGGCTGTATATTGTCACCCTGTTTATTTAACTTATATGCAGAGTACATCATGAGAAATGCTGGACTGGAAGAAACACAAGCTGGAATCAAGATTGCTGGAAGAAATATCAATAACCTCAAATATACAGATGACACCACTCTTATGGCAGAAAGTGAAGAGGAACTAAAAAGCCTCTTGATGAAAGTGAAAGAGGAGAATGAAAAAGTTGGCTTAAAGCTCGACATTCAGAAAATGAAGATCATGGCATCTTGTCCCATCACTTCATGGGAAATAGATGGGGAAACAGTGGAAACAGTGTCAGACTTTATTTTTCTGGGCTCCAAAATCACTGCAGATGGTGATTGCAGCCATGAAATTAAAAGATGCTTACTCCTTGGAAGGAAAGTTATGACCAACCTAGATAGCATATTCAAAAGCAGAGACATTACTTTGCCAACAAAGGTTCGTCTAGTCAAGGCTATGGTTTTTCCAGTGGTCATGTATGGATGTGAGAGTTGGACTGTGAAGAAGGCTGAGCGCCAAAGAATTGATGCTTTTGAACTGTGGTGTTGGAGAAGACTCTTGAGGGTCCCTTGGACTGCAAGGAGACCCAACCAGTCCATTCTAAAGGAGATCAGCCCTGGGATTTCTTTGGAAGGAATGATTCTAAAGCTGAAACTCCAGTACTTTGGCCACCTCATGCGAAAAGTTGACTCATTGGAAAAGACTCTGATGCTGGGAGGGATTGGGGGCAGGAGGAGAAGGGGACGACAGAGGATGATATGGCTGGATGGCATCACTGACTCGATGGATGTGAGTCTGGGTGAACTCCGGGAGTTGGTGATAGACAGGGAGGCCTGGCGTGCTGCTATTCATGGGGTCGCAAAGAGTCGGACATGACTGAGCGACTGAACTGAACCAACTGACCTCAGTTTCTCTCATTCCAATCTATCAAGACAGTTGTTTTAAATATTTTGTCTAGTTTTTAATTTGTTTTTGATGGGAGGTCAAGTCCAATCCTTGTTACTTCAACATTTCTAGAAGTAGGAGACCTATATTGTACCTTTTTCTTTGAAGTTATATGATTAGATTCTTAAATTTCTAGTAGGGTCAAATATTATACTGAAGGTACAAAAGACTGGAGGAGAAGTGAGGAGTCCTTGAATTTAAAGCACAACTTCCAATATATATACTTAATTCCATGGCTTTGAGAAAATGTAATACTCTCTCTACAACTCTGTCTTCTCATCTGTAAATTAAGACAGTTATCCTTAATTTCTTCCGATTATCTTCCTAGTGTGACTATTCCAAATCTATTGTGAAAACCACTTACCAATTATTTGTGGATAGGTTGATCTTCCTACTGTTTACCTGAAAGCCGATTTTCAACATCACTCTAGAGCAAAACAAAAGACTATAATCTCAAACTGCTGTGCTGCTGCAAGTCCTGCTCACACTAAGAAGGATTACAGACAAGCATCTCAGAGATAATCGAGCTGTCAATCTCTTTTATGAACCATGACAAGTATCCAAAGAATTGTGGATTTCAAAGTAAACATCCAGCATTTTAGGACAGGGTAAGCAAGGCTCAGTTCCAAATTTTTTTCATTATTTTCTCCATCCCTCTTAGACTTAAAACACCCATGAAATGTATCCACATCTTAGGCACCTGTTGATTGACTTTGTTGTGATGGAACTAACAACTGAATAACAGGGTAGTTAGGCTGGAAATAAAATCTAAGTGATTGATAATCTTTTTTGGTTTCAGAATCCTGCTAATCAGATAATTGCTGATTAAAGGACTCATTCTATCCTTTTGAAGTCGAAGCAAAGTTATTAAAGTTTCTATTGATCCTCAGTATGAAATGGAATGTCTCCTGCCATATCAATAAACCAGGATATAACAGCCATCAGTGATTTTGGGCCTCTAAATGAGATTTTCTGAGCCTGGAGAGCTCCCAAGAGAGAGAACAATACCTGTGATCCCGCAGCTATCAGCTGCCACCACTCTCAATGATAAAGGAGGAATTAAGGATGTGAATAATCAAGAAGCAGGATGCTGGCCCCAGATATGAGATACATATGAAAGAAATTATTTCAGTGAGTCCAGAAGCTTGCATCTTCCCATGCATGGAAGAGTGCTAAATTCCTTAATTTGAGATATCTGGTTTTCCTTAATTAACAGCAACCTTTTAATATTCAGATTACCTGTCCTTTCCTGCAAACATCTATATCCTGACTCCTTCCTCAGCCTCCTTGGAGCAGTTTCTCAGGGCTACTTGAGATGCGGCCTCCTGGGCTTGAAGTCCTAAGAATTCTCACTGAATAAATATATCTCTCAACTTTCAGGTTGTGACTATTTTTTCAGTCGACACCAGAGAAGGGCCTGAGAGGAAATCTCTGATGTAGATGGTTCTCCTGAGGTGGAATTTTCTGGGCAAACTAAGAATTCTTAGAGTCTTCTGACCTTCTGTGTGCCTCAGGTGATCCATGTCTGAACATTTGTCAGCTGTTATTCTATTACCCTAACTGAGGAAATTTGTCAAGGTAATATTTTAAATAAACTATTAGTGGAAGCATTGTTTCTAGTAAACACAGTAGAGCACATAATGGAATTCTTCTCACCTCTGTTAGTTTATGATGTTAGATTAACGGACATAAAAATGGAAGGGAATTTAGAGCTAACTTGTCCTATTCTATCACTTTACCAAAAAAAGTGAGTTGTTGGGTAGTATTATAATTCCTAAGGGAGGAAATCATGTTCATACATTTAAATAAAAGATTAAAAACAAAAATGTTTTCTCAGCTAAAGGAGAAATTGAATTAATCAGCCTCCTTTTTCTTTCCAGGTTACTCCAGCTATATATACTCTAACTGAATGTAGAATTACTAAACAAATCTCAGGAGTTTTGTGGGGTTTTTTGCTTATTTTTTGTTTGTTTGTTTTGCTTGCAAATGTATTGTAGGTTGAGATGAAAGAATGGTAGCTCACTGATGGACATATGGATGGTGATGAGAACTTCCTGAACTTGGATGTAGAGTGCGTCATTAGGGAATTATATGCCTCATCTTCAACCCCTTTTCCTATGGCACCAGAGGTCAGGCATGATGTGTTTTACATATTTTGTAATCTTGCCCTGCTCTGGAAAACTAAAGATTACATTTGTTTCAGTTCTAAGGAAGTTGGGTTAGTCTGGCCACTTTTACATATATTGAATTCCAGAGAAAAATCTTTCAGCAGAAATGCTTTTAGGAGAGAAGGCATTACCTCTTCTATATAAGTAAAATTACAGTTTTAGAGTGATTTGAGATATAAAAACTAAGGTCAAGGGGCATTCTCTATATGCATCATAAGCATTAGAATTAGTTTGCATATTTGTTGTTGTTCAGTCACTCAGTCATGTCCAACTCTTTGCAACCCCATGGACTGTATGTAGCATGCCAGGCTTCCCTGTCCTTCACCATCTCCCAAAACTATATGTAGCATGCCAGGCTTCCCTGTCCTTCACCATCTCCCAAAACTATATGTAGCATGCCAGGCTTCCCTGTCCTTCACTATCTCCCAGAGTTTGTGCAAACTCATGCCCATTGAGTCAGTGATGCCATCCAACCATCTCATCCTCTCTCATCCCTTTCTCCTCCTGCCTTCAATCTTTCCCAGCATCAGGGTCTTTTCCAATGAGTCAGCTCTTCACATCAGGTGGTCAAAGTGTTGGAGTTCAACTTCAGCATCAGTTCTTCCAATGAATATTCAGGGTTTATTTTCTTAAGGATTGACTGGTTTGATATCCTTGCTGTCCAAGGGAATCTCAAGAGTCTTCTCCAGCACCATAATTTGAAGGCATCAATTCTTCAGCGCTCATCCTTTTTTATTGTCCAGTTCTCACATCCATACATGACTACTGGAAAAACCATAGCCTTGACCATACGGACCTTTGAAAGCAAAGTGATGTCTCTGCTTTTTAATACTCTGTCTAGATTTGTCATTGCTTTTGTTCCAAGTAGCAAGCATCTTTTAATTTCATGGCTGTAGTCATCATCCACAGTGACATATAGTTCGCATTTACCTGTTTGGACATATTAATACATCTGTTCTTCTTGCTCTAGAAAACTTTTTATATTTTTATTATCTAATTTGGCCAAGAAATTTGGTGATGTGTCTTGGATCAGAAACTCTTAAATGAATGAATGGGAATTTAAATGCAAGTCTGACAGATCACCAAACCACAATGAGAGGCTGATACTCTAATAATCTAAGATGGGAAAAGAAGTAAACATAGTTTTGTTGAAAAGTCTCAGTGAAGCAACACTGTCAGCACCTTAATTTCAAATATACTCCAAGGTTTTACTCTCATATTTGTATATACACTTCATAATTCATAAGTTGTGAAATTCAGAAAATGAGAGCATCCCAGGAAGCATATCTCCAGAGTCAAGATTTGGCATTTGGAATTTCTGACTGAACTACAGGATGTTTCAAATGTCCCTGCCAGATCCCTTTTGAAAATACAGGCTTTAGAGCATAAATTATTTCAGCAAGTATCTGTATTAAGTTACCCTGTACACTTTGTCACTCCCAATTGCCTTGATTTTAATGAATGCAAGGAAGATATTCTATGCATTTGGTGGCATATACTTAATTCAGTTCTAACGAAGCCTTTACTTGGCACCTTTTTGAGAGTAAATAATTCAAATCCAGTATTCGGCTTTAGTGTCTCTCAGACAACACTGTGGTGGTTCCTTGCTCTCTGTGAAAAGTTTGTTAAAATGTTTATCTGTGAAGAATTTCTGTTGCTATCTTGGAACCACTGGCATCCTTAATTACTGCTTTGCTTACTCATTTCCTCTGCTTAAATATTTGTGTTCCTCTTACCCATTGATTTTGAAAGAGGGTTATGGCAATTGATTGACAGCACCAGCACATAGCTTATGGGAGAATTTGGCCTCTCTACGATACTTACTAATGACAGAACTGTACTAGTGTGACTAATGCATATAGAGTAGGAGAGCGCTGGGATTCCCTTTTTGCATGCAACCTTATGCAGTATTGATGTAAGAGGCAGGGAGAAGTATCTTCTTCACCACAAGGACTTGAGGATATTCATCATTCTTAGTATTCAGTTGAACATACTATAACAAACCGTTAATTTCAAGATAGGATATCTGTATGGAACTCACAGAAGCATTAATTTATTGGAGTCATGTCCAGCACTGGAATTGTTAACAGTCTGGGTTGATAGACTTTGGCTGGTAGTAGTATGGAATTCTTGATTACAGGGCTTTATTTTCCATGTGGAGCCAAGTGATCATTTCCTCCATTGAAAACCAAATTGCTTTGCACCTATTTCCCATTCATTTCCTATCCTTTTCCATAGGTTTGGGAAATATAAAGAACAATTATTCTTGCTCATTCACATATGAATGTGGTATCTGTAATATGTGAAAAGTAAAATTTTCTATTTTCATTTCAAGAGTTCATTTCATATTGGGACAAGAACAACTTTTAAAAAACTGATGTGAGACACCACGGCCCTACACTAAATTGAAGAATCAATATTCATAGAGTATTTTTTCTACCTTTCAATCACATTCATGTGGTAAGCACTTCACAAATATTTGTTGAATAGGTGAATTAAAGAACACATAAATTTATATATAAATTTGAATTCTCTAAGATAACTAGGAGATAAATTTATGTAGGCAAAGTAAGTGTTGCTTTCTTTACATATGGGTGAAGTAAAAAGCACAGGTGAGAATGTTCACATGAGGCCACAGAGGACGATGATAACAGAGCTGGTGTCAGCTCCATAATAGCACAATAGCACATTGTGAGCATGGAAGTGACTAATCTGTTCAGTTGAAAAGCCATTTTTCAGTAAGCATAGGGGTACAGCCTATGTGTTCTTAGGGAAACTTTCTACCTTTATTTTTTTATTTTTATTTTTTTTGGTAAGGACAAAGGTAGGGTTTGTTTTTATTATAAAAGAAAAAAAAATAGTAACTCCTCAGGAATCTTAACAAAGGAAGGGAATATTTCACACTCAGAGAACAGACACCAAGATACAAAAATTACAACTGTTTGGACTCCAGACTTGTCCCATTTCCTCCAGAGCAGAGATGGGGAGGAGACAGCTGAAGCAAACAAGCAATTCTGTAAAACAAAGACATAGAAACCCTAACAAATATGATTAAAATCTAAAATTCTGTTTTGCTTTAAAAAAAATCTTTTTTTTTTAATATTATCAAAAGGCCTGCTTTAGTGACATGCTAGTCCCACCGGAAAATAACCCCAATACCCCCTTGTCAGTAACATGCTCAAGTTGACCAGCCAGCTCATATTTCCAAACCCCTGTGTACAAGTACACACACTTGTACACACACGTGTACAAGTACATGTGTGTCTTTTATTTTTTTTTTTTTTCACGTGTGTCTTTTAAACCTGGGGCTCAGGTGATGGCTATTGCTATCATGGGCTTCCACCTGTTAACCAACCAACGTCAGCCTCCCAGAAGGGCAAGCAGGGCGGAGAGAAGCCCTGAAATGGTTGTGAGGGAATATCAGCCCGAAACAACCAACTCTTCCAGCACAGCCTCTCCCATTCCCACGCCCACTCAAAAGGAGATCCTTATTTCTAACCAGACTTAGTCTCAAATTTGGGTTCCCCGTAACCAGAATGGCTTTTTCTCCCTAAAGAGAAAACACACATTTATCTGCACACTCATATATATAATTTTTTTGTTTTTACATTTAAATATAAAAATACTACTCTGCTTTGTGTTATAATGGAGGACCACACAATGAGAACTTTTTCTTTTAAGGTAGGGCCATCCATCCATTTATGCGGAGCCTGTTAGGGCATTGAGCCCCAGGCAAGGGAAGCACCACACCAGGAGATCTAGGGCGTTTTCCTACCTGACTTCCCACCCTTCCTTCCCCCTTAATTTTCACTTTTGATAGAAAGTTGGTTACAACCTTGTAAGTAATGGAACTTCCCACCAAGAAGGGAAATCCTAACCTAACCATAGAATCCAGCACCCCTGTCCCCGACTCAGTAACCACTCAGAGTCCTCCCCATCCCTTCACAATGACTGGGCTCTCTGTCCGGAGAGCTATGCCTATTGGACAAACACACCTGATTAAATGGGAGCAGTGGTTATGTTCCCCCGCCCCCCTCCCAACTAATGCACTAGAAAGCTTCAGTGATAGGAAAAAGAAAAGGACAGGAGTAGGTAGGTGGTTGTGAAGTGATTAAGAACTTGACCCCTTTAGTCCTGACCAAAGAAAGCAAGAGATATTAACTGGGTGTGAGGAATTAAAAAAAAAAAAAAAAAAGACCTTGATATTCCACCCTTTGAGTTATAGCTATTATAACATTGAGAGGGGTGAGAGTGGGAGTAAGATGTAGAATTAAGAGGGGCTTCGAGGGCTGCAAGGCTAGTCCACTTAGTTCTTGTACTGGAAGGGCTCGTCGCCCATTTCGTTCAGAAGACACGTGTGGATGAGGGCTTCGGTCACGGCGAAGGGGTCACAGTTGGCAGATGGGCGAAGGTCTTCGAAGTAGCCCTTCTTCTCCTGGCCAACAGTCCGGGGGATGCGGATGCTAGCACCACGGTTGGCCACACCGGCAGAGAAGTCGTTGATGTTGGAGGTTTCGTGGAATCCAGTTAGGCACCGGGCGTTGTCCAGGCCCCCCTTGGGATTGTAGGCTCGGATGTGGTACTGGTGCCGCTTGTTTAGCTTCTCAATGGCCTCCTCAATGTACTTCAGACCATTCTCTCACATGGCCTTGGTGCTAAAGTTGGTGTGGCAGCCAGCACCATTCCAGTTTCCAGGATTGGGCTTAGGATCAAAGGTGGCGATCACTCCGAAGTCTTCACACACACGATGCAAGATGAAACGGGCCACCCAGAGATGATTGCCCATGTCGATTCCTTCACAGGGTCCTATCTGGAATTCCCACTGTGCAGGCATGACCTCGGCGTTCGTGCCCCCAATCTTGATGCCGGCGTACAAGCAGGCCCGGTAGTGAGCCTCCACAATATCCCTGCCATAGACCTTGTCCACTCCCACACCACAGTAGTAGGGACCCTGGGGCCCAGGAAAGCCATTGGAAGGCCAACCAAAGGGGTGCCCATCAGTGCCCATGAAGGTATATTCCTGCTCCATTCCAAACCAGGGGCGCTGGTTGCTCATCATGTCCATTATCCGTTTACAGGTGTGCCTTAAATTGGTCTCTGCAGGCTTTCGGTTGTACTTGAAGACTTCACAGAACACCAGCTTGTTGGGGTCCTTGTGGAAAGGGTCCCGAAACATGGCAGTGGGGACAAGATACATGTCACTGTTGGAGCCTTCAGACTGAAAAGTACTAGAGCCATCAAAATTCCACTCGGGCAACTCTTCTATACACTTGGGTTCAGAACCAAGGTTCGGGTCTTGCAGCGCAGTCCTTCTCCAGTACTGTCGATCCAGATGTACATAGCTTGGACTTTATCGCCCTAAGGTAGGGCCATGTACACCTGCTTGATGCCTTTGTTCAAGTGGGAGCTCACCGAGGTGGCCATGGTGGAAGGTGTTCTGGGCACCGAGCAAAGCGGCAGGGGCGAGCAGGCAGCGAGAGCGAGGTGAGGAGAAGAGAGGCGAGGAGGATGGAGAGGTGCTGCTTAGACAGCCTGCTCTTCTCCCATTCTCGGCTCTGCCACTAAAAACAGTATTGAAAAGGACAGAAAGCCGGCAGGAGGGAGATAAACCCCAGATGAGCAGGAAGAGTAAGGTACAAGAACAAGTGGAAGAACAGGTCCCAGAGAAGAAAGTTAGTATGAGACTGGAGAGTGGCCAAAAGGTAGATAGTGACCACATAGGACTGGAAAAGGAAGAGCTCTTGATCTGCTCCCATCCCAACCCAGCAGTTGGGAATTCTCTCCTAGAGTTCCTCTCTAGTTCCCAAACTCTCGAGTTCCTCTGGAGAAGCTCTACCAACAGCCTCTATTCCATTGATCACTGGTCTTTAGATAGAGCCACCTCTGGTTTCTTTTCTTCATTATGCCAAAGGATAGAGATTCCAGTATGCTCTGTAAAGCAAAAAGTGAAAATGCCACTATTTGTACTTTAATTTTTTTCCCCTTGGGTAACTAAAAAATTATTTTAGCTTGGAATTTGGGTAGATTTATTCTGTACTATAGACAATTGACTGAATCTTTCTACTTATCTCATGACTACCTGGTATCATTTTCATTCCTTTCAGATTACTGTTATTTTCCAGATAAACAAAGATTTTGAGAATAGGACTACTTATTTTCCAAGACACCCACCATCTCTACTCTGTACCTTCAAATCTAAACCACCAATATATACACACTTTTAAATTCTTTCTGCCTTCCTGCCTGCAACTAAATATACCCACATGAGAGCTCATGTATCTGGTCTATAACAGGAATAGATTTATGAAACATAGTTTCTGATCATCAGCCTCCTTGTATCATAATCTCAGTCCCCATTTCCATGACATCCATGTTAGAGATATGTAAATCCTTCTACTATTTCCTGGGACATCTCTCTCTTAGTGTGTTTTGTGGTTATGGTCATACTGGAATAAAAAAGTATCTTCAAAATCCCTTATATAACTAAGACTGACAATTTGAAAACACAGTGTCAAGTGTCCAAAGTATTACCTGGAAATAGAATGCAGGTTCTATTTCCAAGTTCATAGAGCAAGATTCTAAAACAAAACAAAATAAAATCCTGTCTGCCAATGACTGAGCTTTATCCATAAGTAGAATTAATGCATAAGGTCAAGTTCCGAGCATAATTTTAAAGTAGATAAAATTTGGTCCTTCCAACTTAATCTAGCAAAGTGGGAAAGGGCATTTGCCTTTACGTTCATATCATAGACTGCTAATTTCAGAGGCTGTGCCAAATACTGGTTGCTGTTGTGCTGTGCCTAGTTGATCAGTTGTACCCGACTCTTTGGGAGCCCGTGGACTGTAGCCCACCAGGCTCCTCTGTCCATGGGAATTCTCCAAGCAAAAATATTGGAGTGGGCTGCCATGCCCTCCTCCAGGGGATCTTCTCAACCCAGGGACTGAACCCAGTCTCCTGCACTGCAGGCAGATTTTTATCATCTCAGCAGAACATAGTCAAACATGACTGGGAAGGCAGACCCAGGTCTCTAAGGTAAGAAGAATGTCCACTTGTAGAAGAGTTGACTGAAGAGTAATGTTGGAGTCAAATTTTAATGGTATTGTGGCTAACTTGGTCTGTGGATGATAACTTGCTTTTCTCTGCTGCTGGTGTTCTAGGAAGGCCAGCTTAATATTTTCTGAACAACTTTTTGCAGATTTCTGTCATGTGGTTTTCACAAGCATGATACAATTTCAAGAGGTGTTCCCTTAAAGTTTGATCTCCCAGATTTGAATTCGGTTTTGACACATTCTACCTGTGTCACATTGGGAAAAATGCTTCACTTCAAGTCTCATTTTTTAACCTGAGGACAATAATAGTTTCCGTGATAGATGGTAGTGCATGTTAACAATACATCAAAATTTTAAAGGATAGTAGTTGTTGTTGTTCAGCCGCTCAGTCATGTCCAACTCTTTTTGACCCTATGGACTGCAGCACACCAGGCTTCCCTGTCCTTCACAATCTCCTGGAACCTGCTCAAACTCATGTCCATTGAGTCACTGATGCCATCCAACCATCTCGTCCTCTGTTGTCCCTTTCTCCTCCTGCCTTCAGTCTTTCCCAGATCAGGATCTTTTCTAATAAGTTGCCTCTTTGCATCAGGTAGCCAAAATAGTGAAGTTTCAATTTAAGCATCAGTCCTTTCAATGGATATTCAGGGTTGATTTCCTTTAGGATTGACTGGTTTGATCTCCTTGCAGTCCAAGGGGCACAGTTGAAAAGCATCAATTCTTTGACTCAGCCTTCTTTATGGTCCAACTCTCACATCCATACATGATTACTGGAAAACCATAGCTTTGACTAGATGGACTTTTCTTGGCAAAGTAATGTCTCTGCTTTTTAATATGCTGTCTAGTTTGGTCATAGCTTTTCTTTCAAGAAGCAAGCATCTTTTAATTTCATGGCTGCAGTCACCATCTGCAGTGATTTTAGAGCCCAAGAAAATAAAGTCTGTCATTGTTTCCCCATCTATTTGCCATGAAGTGATGGGACCAAATGTCATTATCTTGGTTTTTTGAATGTTGTTTTAACCCAGATTTTTCACTCTCCTCTTTGACCTTCATCAAGACGTTCTTTAGTTCCTCTTCACTTTCTGCCATAAGTATGGTGTTATCTGCATATCTATTCAGTTCAGTTGCTCAGTCATGTACAACTCTTTGCGACCCCATGGACTGCACCATGCCAGGCCTCCCTGTCCATCAACCAACTCTCGGAGCTCACTCAAACTCATGTCCATCGAGTTGGTGATGCCATCCAACCATCTCATCCTCTGTCATACCCTTCTCCTCCTGCCTTCAATCTTTCCCAGCATCAGAGTCTTTTCAAATGAGTCAGCTCTTCACATCAGGTGGCCAAAGTATTGGAGTTTCAGCTTCAACATCAGTCCTTCCAATTAACACTCAGGACTGATTTCCTTTAGGATGGACTGGTTGGATCTCCTTGCAGTCCAAGGGGCTCTCCAGAGTCTTCTCCAACACCACAGTTCAAAAGCATCAATTCTTTGGTGCTCAGCTTTCTTTATAGTCCAACTCTCACATCCATACATGACTACTAGAAAAGCCATAGCTTTTACTAGACAGAATAGACAGATAACTCTTGGATATCTCTTCCTAAAGAACTAGTCTCTGATTCCCATAGCATGTTTTGCAGTTTTTAAGTTCTCCTTTCTCCTTCCCCTAGTTGGATGCTTAGAGTCCAGTCTTTACTGCTAAAAATTATTTGCCTTTAGCAGACACAGAACATAGACCAATTCTTTTTAATTTATTATAGCAAGATAATTTAAGTTATTTAATAGCCTTGTGAGTTGAGGACATGGGTTTCACTGCATGGGATCCAAACATTTATTGACCTGCTTATATCTGCTTTTAAATTTTATTTTTAAAATTACTTCTTAGTGTTTAGGCATGATCACAATAGTTTAAAATGAGCTTTCCAATTAACAAAGGTTATAACACCACTAATATATTAATTTATTATTAATAAACTAATATTATTTATTAGTTTATAAATATGTTATTTATAAACTATAAATGAAATCTGGTTATATGTACCTTAGTTTTTGTTGTTATACTAACACTTTTTATTACTATCAGCTTCCATATATTGAACACTTACTATGCACTAGTCACTGTGCTACTTAATTCAATAATCCTCACAACTACCTTAAGTTAGATTTTGTTCTAAGAAATTTGGGAGTGGAAGAAGATGGCAGAGAATTAAGATGGGGGGATCACCAGCCTCTCCACAAATACATAAAAAAACTCATCAAGATATGGAACAACTCTTACAAAGCAACCTCCAGATCACAGCAGAATACCCCAGGCCTCCAGAAGGCAGGCTAAGCTCCCTGGAATGAGGTAAGAGAGAGGATGAAGACAGAAAAAGGGAAAAGATAGGGAATTTCTGGATGGGAGCTTGTGCCCCAAGGGAGGTAGGGAGTCCTGAAGCAGGAAGAGTTCCATGCACGGGGAAGCTCCCTCACAGGCAGACCCAAGGGAGAGCTGAGGAATCCTGGAAAACTGGGCAAAGCCAGGACTTAGAGGACAGAAAACAGAGAAATCTGCACTTCTCAGCCCATAAGCAGCTCATAACTGTGGCCCCAACCAGAGGGCAGGCTCGGGGAACTGAGAGAAGCCCACAGAAGCCTTGCAGTGCAAAGGGCAGGCCAGGGGTGCTGTGATAGACAGAGAGAGGGGCAGCATAGAGACCTCTCCAGCACACACAACCCTCAGAGGAATAGTGGGCAGGCCAAGGGAGCAGAAAGAAGAACACACAAGCCCCACAATATAGAGGGTGGGCTGGTGAGCTGAAACAAGTGCACACAAGCCCCATGATTCAGAGGACAGGTCCAGGGAGCCAAGGCAAGTGAACATAAGCCCTGAGAAGCAGAGGGTGAGCTCAGGGGGGCTGAGGAAAGCCCACACAAGTCTTTGTGACACTTTTCTCGATCAGGGAGCTGAGAAAAGACCCATAAAACCCCTACCTGGAAAGCTTCAGCCTGCAGTGCAGGGCGAGGCTGGGGAACAAAAACACTAGCAAAGATACCAGGGACAAGTAGGGAGGGGGCTGGTGCCAGTGAAGATATGCTGAGACAGCCACTTCGACGCAGCTGTGGAAGTAGATGTGTCTAACACTGCCAAAGTCAGAAGGACTGCCCAAAGACATACTGAACCATAGACACCCCAAAACATACTATTGGACACTGCACTACCCTTCAGAGAGAAGAGATCCAGCTCCAACAATCAGAACACAGGCACATACCCTCCAACCAGAAAAACATCACAAGACACTAACCCAACCCCATGCATGGGGACAGACTCCACAACCAAGAATAAGTATGACCTTGAGACCTTTTTTCTTTCTTATAAATCTGTTTATTCCCCCTACATATTTCTACCTTCACATTAACATTTGCAGTGCTGTGGAGTTTTCTTCTTTGCTTCTTTTTTTTTTTTTTAATTCTTCCAATTTTATTTTATTTTTAAACTTTACATAATTGTATTAGTTTTGCCAAATATCAAAATGAATCCGCCACAGGTATACATGTGTTCCCCATCCCGAACCCTCTTCTTTGCTTCTTTAGTTTAAAAAAAAAAAATTCATTTTAAGATTTTCATTTTCTTTTTCACCCCCTTTTTTTGGTGATTTTTCTGATTTTGTTTTTGTATATTTGACTGCTTTTCTTAGAGTAGCTATTCCTGAGTATATATAAATTGTTTTCACATATTTCTATTTATCTTTGCTTTTCTATTTTTTATTTTCTCTCTCATTTTTACCCTTTTTTCCACCCCTTCCTTTTCTCTCCCCTCTCCTCTTTTTTTTCTGTGTTTTCTTCTACCTTTTTTCCTTCACTCTTTTTTTCACCAACTTATTTGCTATATTCCCCAGTTAGCACTCTGCTTAGGCTCAGTTTTCTGCACTGAGCATTACCTAGCTCTGCTTTTAAGTGGTTGATATCAATCTTGGTTTCCCTTGTTCACCAAGTCAATCTCCTGGAGTCTTTAGAATACTTTGGTTATAACTGTGTGTGTGGAAGTGTGTGTATATGTACCATTATTTCTGTAATTACCTGTGTGATCTCCTCTCACTAGAACACTAGCACAAGTCATCCCTAACAAGAAGTCAACACAAACCCATCAACCAACCTTTACCCCAAGGGTAAAAACTAAAAGGAAGAAGGAATACAACCCTAAATCATGAGAAAAGGAGACCTCAAGTGGAGCAAGTTAGGGGGAGAAAAATGAGAAAGCAGAGAAATACAGCACAAATTAAAGAAAAAGGTAGAAACTCAGACCAAACAAACAAAGAGGAAATAAGCAATCTACCTGAAAGAGAATTCAGAATAATGACAGTAAAGATACTCTGAAGACTTGAAAATAGAATGGAGAAAATGCAAGAAACAATTAAGACAGTTAATACAATCACCAAGGACATAGAAGAAATAAAGAATACGCAAACAGAGATGAATAACACAAGTACTGAAATTAAAAATACTCTAGAAGGAACCAAAAGCAGAATAACTGAGGCAGAAGAACAGAGAAGTGAGCTGTAAGATAGAATGGTGCAAATAACTGCTGAAGAGCCAAATAAAGGAAAAAGAATGAAAAGAATGAGGATAGCATCAGATACCTTTGAGACAATACTAAAAGCACCAACTTTCAAGTTATAGGAATCCCAGAGGAAGAAGAAAAAAAGAAGGCACTGAGAAAATTTTTGAATAAATTATAGTTGAAAACTTCCCCAACATGGGAAAGAAAATAGTCAATCAAGTCTAAGAAGGATAAACCCAAGGAGAAACACATCAACACATATTAATCAAGCCAACAGAGATTAACCACAAAGAAATATTAAAAGCAGCGAGGCAAAACAATAAGTAACATACAAGGGGAAACCCATACAATTAACAGTGGGTCTTTCAGCAGAAAGTCTGCAGGCCAGAAGGGAATGGCAAGATATATTTAAAGTACTGAAATAAAAAAATCTACAACCAAGATTACTATACCTGGCAAAGATTTCCTTCAAAATTAATGGAGTAATCAAAAGCTTTATAGACAAGCAAAACTTAACAGAATTTAGCACCACCAGACCAGCCTTACACCAAATGCTAAAGGGATTTACATAGCCAGTGAACACGAGAGAAAGGAAAGACCTACAAAAACA
The DNA here is from genome assembly GCF_027580195.1 of Bos mutus. Lineage (NCBI taxonomy): Eukaryota > Metazoa > Chordata > Mammalia > Artiodactyla > Bovidae > Bos > Bos mutus. Next base: position 43,955,390 of record NC_091640.1, on the reverse strand, counting down.
AACCCAAAAGAATTAAGAAAATGCCAAAAGTAACATATATATCAATAATTACCTTAAATGTAAACATTAAATGCACCAACGAAAAGATACAGACTAACTAAATGGATACAAAAGCAAGACATATATATATCCTGCCCACAAGAGACCCATTTCACATCTAGAGACACATACAGAAAGTAAAAGGAGGGAAAAACATATTCCACGTGAACGGAAAACAAAAGAAAGCAGAATTGCAATTCTTATATTCAGACAAAATAGACTTTAAAATAAAGAATATTATAAGAGACAAAGAAGGACACTACAAAATGATCAAGGGATCAATGCAAGAAGACATAACAATTGTAAATATGTATGCACCCAACATTAAAAGCAACTCAATACATGAGGCAATCACTAACAGGCATAAGAGGGGAAATCGACAGTAACACAATAATAGTAGGGAACTTTAACACCCCCACTTACTATGCCAATGGACAGGTCATCAAAACAGAGAATCAATAAGGAAACACAAACCTTAAATGAAACATGAGACCAAATGGACCGACTTGACATCTTCAGGACTTTCCAGCAGAAGAATACAGTTTCTTCTCAAATGCACATGGAACATTCTCCAGGATAGGCCACATCTTGAGCCACAAATCATGCCTCAGTAAATTAAGAAAACTGAAATCATATCAAGTATCTTCTCTGACCATAAGACTATGAGACTCGATATCAACTACTGGAAAATAAAAACTTCAATAAACACAAACTCATTGAGATTAAATAATACATTACTAAATAATGAAGAGGTTACTAGAGAAATAAGAAAGGAAATCAAAAGATTCCTAGAAACAAATGACAATGAAAACATGACAACTCAAAACCTATAGGATTCAGCAAAAGCAGTTCTAAGAGGGAAGTTTATAGCAATACAATCCTACCTCAAGGAACAAGAAAAGCATCAAATAGACAACCTAACTCTACATCTAAAGCAGCTGCAAAAAGAAGAAGAAGAACAACAACAAAAAAAAAACCCAAAGTTAGCAGAAGGAAAGAAATTATAAAGATCATAGCAGAAATAAATGAAAAAGAAATGAAGGAAACAATACCAAAGATTAATAAAACTAAAAGCTGATTCTTTGAGAAGACAAACAAAATTTGCAAACCACTAGCCAAACTCATCCAGAGAAGGAAATGGCAACCCACTCCAGTACTCTTGCCTGGAAACTCCCATGGACAGAGGAGCCTGGTAGGCTGCAGTCCATAGGGTAGCTAAGGGTCAGACATGACTGAGCGACTTCATTTTCACTTTTCACTTTCATGCACTGGAGAAGGAAATGGAAACCCACTCCAGTGTTCTTGCCTGGAGAATCCCAGGGACAGGGGAGCCTGGTGGGCTGCCATCTATGGGGTCGCACAGAGTCGGACACAACTGAAGCGACTTAGCAGCAGCCAAACTCATCAAGAAAAAAAGGGAGAAAAATCAAGTCAACAAAATTAGAGATGAAAAAGGAAAGGTTACAACAGATAACACAGAAACACAAAGGATCATAAGAGAATATTATGAGAAACTACATGCCAATAAAATGGAAAAGCTAGAGGAGATGGGCAGATTCTTAGAAAAGTTCAACCTCCCAAGGCTGAACCAAGAAGCAATAGAAATTATGAACAAGCTAATTACAAACACTGAAATCTAAACTGTGATCAAAAATCTCCCCAAAAACAAAAACCCAGGGCCAGAAGGCTTCACAGGGGAATACTATCATACATTTCAGTTCAGTTCAGTCACTCAGTCCATTTAGAGAAGAGCTAATGACTATTTTTCTGAAATTCTTCCAAAACATTGCAGAGGAAGGAACACTCCCAAAGTCATCCTACAAAGCCAAATCACCCTGATACCAAAATCAGGCAAAGACAACACACTCAAAAAAGAAACTTACAGGCCAATATCATTGATGAAAATAGATGCAAAAATCCTCAACCAAATTCTAACAAACAGTATTCAACAACACCTTAAAAAGTTCATACACCATGATCAAGTCAGGTTTATACCAAGGATGCAAGGATCCGTTAATATACATAAATCAATCAATGTGATATGCCATATTAACAAATTTAAATATTAAAAACCATACAATCATCTCAATAGATGCAGAAAAAGCCTTTAACAAAATTCAGCACCATTTATGATAAAAACGCTTAAAAAAATGAGCATAGAAGGAACCTACCTCAACATAGTAAAGGCCGTATATGATTAGCCTACAACAAACATTATTCTCAATGGTGACAAACTAAAAACATTCCCTCTAAGATCAGGAAGAAGAAAAGGGTGGCCACTCTCACCACTATTATTCAACATAGTTTTGGAAGTCCTAGCTATGGCTATTAGAGAACAAAAAGAAACAAAATGAATCTAGATCAGAAAAGAAGAAGTAAAACTCTCACTGTTTGCAGACAACATGATACTATACATAGAAAACCCAAAAGAAACTATCAGAACATTACTAGAGCTAATCAGTGAGTTCAGCAAAGTCGTGAGAGTCAAGGTCAATACACAGAAATCACCTCCATTCCCATATACTAACAATAAAAAATCAGACAGAGAAATTAAGGAATCAATCCCATTCACCATTGCAACAAAAAGAATTAAACATCTAGGAATAAACTTACCTAAGGAGACAAAAAAACTGTATATAGAAAATTATAAGACACTGATGAAAGAAATCAAAGATGACATAACAGATGGAGAGATATTCCCCGTTCCTGGGTAAGCAGAATCAATATTTGAAAATGACTATACTACCAAATGCAATCCACAAATTCAACGTGATCCCTGTCAAATTATCAATGGTATTTTTCACAGAACTAGAACAGAAGTTTCACAATTCATACGGAAACACAAAAGACCCCAAGTAGCCAATGCAGGCTTGAGAAAGAAGAATGGAGCTGGAGGAAGCAATCTTCCTGACTTCAAAATATACTATAGAGCTATAATCATCAAGACAGTATGGTACTGGCACAAAAACAGAACCATAGACCAATGGAACAAAATAGAGAGCCTGGAGATAAACTCATGCACCTATGGGTAACTTATTTTTGACAAAGGAGGCAAGAATATACAATGGGGCAAAGATAGCCTCTTTGATAAGTGGTGCTGGGATAATTGGACAGTTACATGCAAAACAATGAAATTAGAATATTTCCTAATAACATACACAAAGATAAATTCAAAATGGACTAAAGACCTAAATGTATGACCAGAGTTATAAAACTCTTACAGGAAAACATAGGCAGAACACACAATGACATAAACCAAAGCAAGATCTTCTATGACCCACCTCTTAGATTAATGGAAATAAAAACAAAAATAAACAAGCAAGACCTAATTAAACTTAAAAGCTTTGCACAGCAAAGGAAACTATAAGCAAGGTGAAGAGACAACCCTCAGAATGGAAGAAAATAATACCAAAGGAAACAACTGACAAAGGATTAATTTCCAAAAGATACAAGCAGCTCACACAACTTAATATCAGAAAAACAAACAATCCAGTCAAAAACTGGGAGTAAGACCTAAACAGACATTTCTCCGAACAAGACATACAGATGGCTAACAAACACATGAAAAGATGCTCAACATCACTCACTATTAGAGAAAAGCAAATCAAAACTACAATGAAATACCGTCTGACACCAATCAGAATGGCCATCATCAAAAAGTCTACAAACAAAAAAAATAAATGCTGGAGAGGGTGTGGAGAAAAGGGAACCCTCTTGCATTACTGGTGGGAAAGCAAATTGATCCAGCCACTTTGGAAGACAGTATGGAGATTTCTTTAAAAACTAGGAATAAAACCACCATATGACCCAGCAATTCCACTCCTAGGCACATACCCTGAGGAAATCAAAATTGAAAAAGACACAAGTACCCCCAGTGTTCATTGCAGCACTATTTACAATAGCTAGAACGTGTGAGCAACCTAGATATCCATCGACAGATGAATGGATAAAGAAGTTGTGGTACATATATACAATGGAATATTACTCAGCCATAAAAAGGAACACATTTTAGTCAGTTCTAATCAGGTGGATGAACCTAGAGCCTATTATACAGAGTGAAGTCAGAAAGAGAAATATAAATATCATATACTGATGCATATATATTGAATCTAGAAAGATGGTACTGATGAATTTATTTGCAGGGCAGCAATGGAGAAACAGACATAGAGAACAGACCTATGGGCCTGGGTGAGGGGAGAAGGGAGAGGGTGAGATGTAAGAGAGAGTAACATGGAAACTTTTACAATACCATATGTAAAATAGATAGCCAATGGGAATCTGCAGTATGACTCAGGGAACACAAACAGGGGCTTTGTGACAATCTGGAAGGTTGGGATGGGTAGGGAGATGGGAGAGAGGTTCAGGAGGGAGGGGCCATGGGTGTACCCATGGCTGATTCTTGTTGCTCTTTGACAGAAAATAATAAAATTCTGTAAAGCAATTATTCTTCAATTAAAAAATAAAGTGGCAAGAAGTGGGAAGAAAAAAAAAGAAATTGGAAGTTCAGAGAAGATATGAGGGAAATACGCCCAAGGTCACACAGATAATAAGTGACAACTCTTGGATTTGAACCATGGCCTCAATAACCATGCTCTTAACCAACATAACTATAAGATCAGAAATTGAGAATTTTTAAACCCAAAAAGAGTACTGTTTTTCACATCTCCAATTCTTAACTTCTCCTGCATTGTACATTCAATCTTGTCCAATAATTACATGTTCTGTTTGAGTTCTAGAGAGAGGATGAGTCGCATGAAGGAGAGTAGTGGAAGTAGAAGAGAGAGGAAGAGAAACAGGACGTGTGACTCAAGCACAGAACAAAACTTCAGGGAAAAAAGAGACTGAAGGATAAGATATCCTCCAATTATCTTTTCTATACCACTCTCTCCTTTTTGCCTGAAACATATTCTGTGTCCTTAAGTTCTTGAAGATATTTAACCTCAGTTTTCATAAACCAACTACCCACTATGAGCTGTGAGTTTAAAAGTTTCTCTGTCCCCCAGGAGACATTTTCATTTAAGTAGAAGACATTTTGCAGACTAAAAATACATCAGGATCAAAACCAATAAATATTTTATGGTAAGTTTCTGGCACCAAGATAATTTGTGAGGAGCATATTTCTGAACTAATGGCCAGGAAACACAACTCTCTTTCTTATTATGCTCTTGGCCATAAGATTTGGAGCCAAGACCATAAGCAAAGGAAGAGATTTGAAGACAGAGGAAGAAGAAGAAGAATGAATGAATGGAAAGGAAAACTGAGGTCTGAAGAAATTTAGATTGAATGGTCTGACTTTCTTTCTTGGAACTCTAAATACCCACAGCTAAGCAAGCTGGCAAGTGTAGAAGAAACCATTGACTATAAAACTCATTTAGCTCCCTGATTTTTGTAGGAAGGTCCAGAAACCACATGAGAAGAATATTATTGTCCATCAAGGAATTGTTTTCTCCTAAAAAGTTCTTTCCTTGGGAGAAAATGAGATGGTCAGATTCCCAAAGCCAAATTTGGAGACAAGTACATATATTGGAAATAGGACAGTTTTCAAAATTCCAGCAAGGCTACACAAAAGTGAATTTATTTTCCTTGAAACATAACACAATCAACTATTTTTTTTCAATGTATACAATTATATTCCTGGCCTGGTAAATACTGTTGGATAATTAAATAAAGTGAACTAAACTGGTATTTAGACAAACAATATATTTTAATGAAAGCCTTCAAAGTGTAATTAAGCCATTGCTCAGCTTCTTTGAACAAACATGTATTAAATGAAGCCAACACGTGCTTGCCTTTGCAGAAATTGATACTAGAGCAGATACAATTATAATCAAAGGCAGAGCTCTCACTTGATTTTTTTTCATCTCAATCCCTGCATCCTAATTAAAGCCATATGAATGGACTTAAGCTATTAATTTTATATAATCTGATATATTTATACTGCTGAATAAATCTAGAGTCCTTTCACCAAATTAGAGAAATTAACTATAATGGATATATTTGTTGGCTGGGCCCTAACATATAATTTACTTAAACTAATATTAGAATGAAAATCAATGTATCTGTATCAACCACATACATTTTCCCAACATACTTGATTGTAACATAAATACATATTCCTCTAGATCATTTCATATTCATGAAACCAGTGAATTAAGTTCATTGAGCATATGTGACAGAATAATCACCCCACTTTCCATTTACTTTTTTTATTTTTTAAACATAAACTATAAAACATACTTTTGTAAAAGAGGTCATCTAGGGAAACAGAAGAGAGTATATTACAAGGCAAAATTAACGAGGGCATGGCTATCTGTTGGGAGGAACGCTAGACTAGGGGTTAGCAGTTGTTCAGTCACCCAGTCATGTCTAACTCTTTGCGACCCCAGGGACTGTAGCAAGTCAGGCTCCCCTGTCCCTCACCATCTCCTGAAGTTTGCCCAAGTTCATGTTCATTGCATTGGTGATGCCATCCAGCCATCTCATCCTCTGACATCCTCTTCTCCTTCTGCCCTCAATCTTTCCAACATCAGGGACTTTCCAATGAGTTGTCTGTTCACACCAGATGACCAAAATACTGGAGCTCCAGCTTCAGCATCAGTCCTTCCAGTGAATATTCAGGGTTAATCTCCCTGAAGATTGACTAGTTTGATCTCCTTGCTGTCCAAGGGACTTTCAGGAGTCTTCTCCAGCGCCACAGTTCGAAGGCATGAATTCTTTGGCCTTCTGCCTTCTTTACCATCCAGCTCTTACAACGGTACGTGACCACTGGGAAGACCATAGTCATGACTATATGGTCTGTTGGCAGAGTAATGTCTCTGCTTTTCAACACACTGTCTAGGTTTGTCATCGTTTTCCTGCCAAAAAGCAATCATCTTCTGATTTCATGGCTACAGTCACCATTCACAGTGATTTTAGAGCCCAAGAAGAAGAAATCTGTCACTACTTTCACCTTTTCCCCTTCTATTTGCCATGAAGTAACAGGGCTGGATGCCATGATCTTAGTTTTGTTAACATTTAGTTTTAAGCTAGCTCTTTCACTCTCCTCCTTCACCCTCATAAAGAGGCTCTTTAGTTCCTCTTTGCTTTCTGACATTAGGGTGGTATCATCCAGATATCTGAGATTGTTGATGTTTCTCCTGCTTATTTTGATTCCAGCTTGTAACTCATCCATCCCAGCATTTCTCATGATGTGCTCAGTGTATAGATTAAACAAACAGGGTGACAGCAGAGAGCCCTGTTGTACTCCTTTCTGAATCTTGAACCAGTCAGTTGATCCATACAGGATTCTAACTATTGCTTCTTGACCTGCATACAGGTTTCTCAGGAGACAGGTAAAATGGTCTGGTATTCCCATCTCCAATTTTGCAACTAACTTCTATGTTCTAGGACAAATCATTTAACTCATCCTGGCCTCATTTTTCTCATCTGTAAAAATGAAGATAATACTTCCCTAATCATACAGAGCCGTTATAAGAATTAAAAGGAGATAAATATGTAAATGTACTTTGAAGTAGTCTTTTAATCATGGCACAAACAATAGGCAATACTGTTGTTGGTAATTACCATGTCCTCAGTTTCAACAAATGGTTGTCAGTGGCCAGATAGAAGCAGTCATACCAATTCCATTGAATGTTTCTCCGTTTTCTATGACAATCTCAGGTTAGAATGATATTCTGAATGGTCAGACAAGTGCACTGGTTCTATTCCATATATTAAGCCACATTACACTTCTCCTTGACCTCTTTGACTGGCAAGAGTAACAGCCAAGAAAGAGGTATAACTGCTACTTCCTATCCATTGGGTTGGCCAAAAAGTTCATTGGGGTTTTTCATAACATCTTACAAAAAAATGCAAATGAACTTTTTTTTTTTTTGGCCAACCCAACATTATCTTTTTGTGATCCAAAAATGGGGAAGACAATGTAGCAGGATTTTTTTTTCCTAAACAAGTAAGAAAATAAAAAGCATACAGCATCTCAGCAAGTTCTGAGATAAATGTAAAAATCAAGTATAAACCAATCAGAATTAGAGTCCAGACTTTCTGATGCTCTACTCAAGTAAGTTTTCTACTGATGCTCTACTCAAGTAAGTTTTCTGCTGTATTATACTGCTCACTTCAGTTGCTCAGTCAGGTCTGACTCTGTGAGACCCCATGGACTGCAGCACACCAAGCTTCCCTGTCCATCACCAACTCCCAGAGCTTGCTCAAACTCATGTCCACTGAGTCAGTGATGCCGTCCAACCACCTCATCCTCAGTTGTCCCCTTCTCCTGCCTTCAATCTTTCCCAGCATCAGGGTTTTCTCCAGTGAGTCAATTCTTCGCATCAGGTGGCCAAAGTTTTGTAACTTCAGCTTCAGTATCAGTCCTTCCAATGCATATTCAGAACTGATTTCCTTTAGGATTGACTGTTTTGATCTCCTTGTAGGCCAAGGGACTCTCGAGTCTTCTTCAACACCACAGTTCAAAAGCATCAGTTCTTCAGTGTTCAGCTTTCTTTGTGGCCAACTCTCACATCCATACATGACTACTGGAAAAACCATAATTTGACTAGATGGACCTTTGTGGGTAATGTCCCTGCTTTTTAATATGCTGTCTAGGTTGGTCATAGCTTTTCTTCCAATGAGCAAGCATCTTTTAATTTCATGGCTGCAGTCATCATCTGCAGTGATTTTGGAGCCCAAGGAAATAAAGTCTGTCACTGTTTCCATTGTTTCCCCATCTATTTGCCATGAAGTGATGGGACTGGATGCCATGATCTTAGTTTTTTGAATGCTGAGTTTTAAGCCAGCTTTTTCACTCTCTTCTGTCACTTTCATCAAGAGGCTCTCTAGTTCCTCTTTGCTTTCTGCCATAAGAGTGCTGTCATCTGCATATCTGAGGTTATTGATATTTATCCCAGCAATCTTGATTCCAGCTTGTGTTTCATTCAGTTTGGCATTTCACATGATGTATTCTGCATATAAGTTACATAAGCAAGGTGACAATATACAGCCTTGATGTACTCCTTTCATAATCTGGAACTAGTCCATTGTTCCATGTCTGGTTCTAACTGTTGCATCTTGACCTACATATAGATTTCTCAGGAGGCAGGTAAGGTGGTCTGGTACTCCCATCTCTTGAAGAATTTTTCACAGTTTTTTCTGATCCACACAGTCAAAGACTTTCTTGTAGTCAATGAAGCAGAAGTAGATGCTTTTCTGGAATTCCCTTGCTTTCCCTAAGATCAAACGAATGTTGACAATTTGATCTTTGGTTCCTCTGCCTTTTCTAAATCCAGCTTGTACATCTGGAAGTTCTCAGTTCACATACTGTTGAACGAAGCCTAGCTTCAAGGATTTTGAGCATTACTTCACTAACATATGAAATGAGCGCAATTGTGCTGTAGTTTGAACATTCTTTGGCACTGCCCTTCTTGGGACTGGAATGAAAACTAACCTTTTCCAGTCCTGTGGCCACTGCTGAGTTTTCCAAATTTATTGACATATGTAGGGGTCTTGTTTTTGTATCCATATTTTGTTGACATATTTTATGCCAAATAAAGCTGTCATAAGACCCCTGAGCTCTCAGCTGCCCTGGGACCTTGCCCCATCTACCAGAGAATCCAGAAACTAGCTCCAGAACACCCAGAGGCCTGCATTCAGCCCTATCAGAACTTGACCCCACCAATAAGAGAGCTAGCGTCACCCCAGGGTCCCTTGAGCTCACCAATGGGCTAACATCAACTCCATGACACCTTGAGTCCTTCAACAAGCCACATTTAGGTCTAGCTCCACACATGTGTGGTGACACCAGTCCTGAGACACCCTGAAACTCACAGCCAGCCATATAATAAACCAGCTCTACCCACCAGCAGGCCACCAGCATCCCAAGAACATTGCCACATCTATCAGCAGGCCAACTCTAATGTTGGGACTTCTGATCCCACAACCAAACACCTTGGGGCCTGGACCCATCCACCAGCCAGCCAGGACTAGGACTCCATAGGTTGTGTAGCCAGCTGTGCTAACACATTCCCCTGCCCAACAGTGGCTGGTAGCCTCCACACTATGCAAAGACAGACAGACACCAAGACTGGGGACAAGGCATGCCTACCAGTGTATCCACATTAGTCAGCCAACCACAAAAGAAGGCCCTACACAGCTTATATAAAGGGTATGCTTACAGTATATAACTCTGATGACCAGTGGGGAATGTGCTGTTGAGCCCCAAATGATGTATCCTACCTAAGGTCACTTCTTCAAGGTCAAGAAACATAATCAACCTACCAAATACACAGAAATAAAAACAGAGATGTGACATGAAAGAAGAGAGGAATACGTTCCAAATGAAGGGAGAAGATAAAATATAAGCAGAAGAACTAAATGCTGTGGAGATAAGTAATCTCATGTGCTAAGTCACTTCATTCGTGTCTGACTCTGTGAGACACTATGGACTATAGCCTACTGGGCTCCTCTGTCCATGGGATTCTCCAGGCAAGAATACTGGAGTGGGTTGCCATGCCTTCCTCCATAGGATCTTCTCATCCAAGGCATCAAACTCACGTCTTTTATGTCTACTTGCTTAGGCAGGTGGGTTCTTTATCACTAGGGCCACCTGGAAAGCCCAGAGGCAATCTAGCCATAAAGGATTCAAGATAATGATCATAAATATGGTCAGAGAACTTGGGAGAAGAATGGGTAAACACAGTGAGAAGGCAGAATTTTCTAACAAAGTGTAAGAAAATATAAACAACCAAACAGAGCTGAAAAATGCAGTAACATTTTTTAAAATAGAGGAGAAGTAATCAAGCTGAAGTTGAACGGTTTTATGATGACCTACAAGACCTTTTAGAACTAACACCCAAAATAGATGTCCTTTTCATTATAGGGGACTGGAATGCAAAAGTAGGAAGTCAAGAAACACCTGGAGTAACAGGCAAATTTGGCCTTGGAATACGGAATGAAGCAGGGCAAAGACTAATAAGAGTTTTGCCAAGAATATGCACTGGTCATAGCAAACACCCTCTTCCAACAACACAAGAGAAGACTCTATACATGGACATCACCAGATGGTCAACACTGAAATCAGATTGATTATATTCTTTGCAGCCAAAGATGGAGAAGCTCTATACAGTCAACAAAAACAAGACCAGGAACTGACTGTGGCTCAGACCATGAACTCCTTATTGCCAAATTCAGACTTAAATTGAAGAAAGTAGGGAAAACCACTTGGCCATTCAGGTATGACCTAAATAAAATCCCTTATGATTATACAGTGGAAGTGAGAAATAGATTTAAGGGCCTAGATCTGATAGATAGAGTGCCTGATGAACTATGGAATGAGGTTCATGACATTGTACAGAAGACAGGGACCAAGACCATCCCCATGGAAAAGAAATGCAAAAAAGCAAAATGGCTGTCTGGGGAGCCTTACAAATAGCTGTGAAAAGAAGAGAAGCGAAAAGCAAAGGAGAAAAGGAAAGATATAAGCATCTGAATGCAGAGTTCCAAAGAATAGCAAGAAGAGATAAGAAAGCCTTCTTCAGCAATCAATGCAAAGAAATAGAGGAAAACAACAGAATGGGAAAGACTAGAGATCTCTTCAAGAAAATCAGAGATACCAAAGGAACATTTCATGCAAAGATGGGCTCGATAAAGGACAGAAATGGTATGGACCTAACAGAAGCAAAAGAATATTAAGAAGAGATGGCAAGAATACACAGAAGAACTATACAAAAAGATCTTCACGACCCAGATAATCACAATGGTGTGATCACTGACCTAGAGCCAGACATCCTGGAATGTGAAGTCAAGTGGGCCTTAGAAAGCATCACTACGAACAAAGCTGGTGGAGGTGATAGAATTCCAGTTGAGCTATTCCAAATCCTGAAAGATGATGCTGTGAAAGTGCTATACACTCGATATGCCAGCAAATTTGGAAAACTCAGCAGTGGCCACAAGACTGGAAAAGGTCAGTTTTCATTCCAATCCCAAAGAAAGGCAATGCCAAAGAATGCTCAAACTACTGCACAATTGCACTCATCTCACAAGCTAGTAAACTAATGCTTAAAATTCTCCAAGCCAGGCTTCAGCAATACGTGAACTGTGAACTTCCTGATGTTCAACCTGGTTTTAGAAAAGGCAGAGGAACCAGAGATCAAATTGCCACATCCACTGGATCATGAAAAAGCAAGAGAGTTTCAGAAAAACATCTATTTCTGCTTTATTGACTATGCCAAAGCCTACTGACTATGCCATGTCCTTTCCTGGACATGGAACAACAGACTGGTTCCAAATAGGAAAAAGAGTACGTCGAGACTGTATATTGTCACCCTGTTTATTTAACTTATGTGCAGAGTACATCATGAGAAACGCTGGGCTGGAAGAAACACAAGCTGGAATCAAGATTGCTGGGAGAAATATCAATAACCTCAGATATGCAGATGACACCACCCTTATGGCAGAAAGTGAAGATGAACTAAAAATCCTCTTGATGAAAGTGAAAGAGGAGAGTGAAAAAGTTGGCTTAAAGCTCAACATTCAGAAAATTAAGATCATGGCATCCGGTCCCATCACTTCATGGGAAATAGATGGGGAAACAGTGGAAACAGTATCAGACTTTATTTTTCTGGGCTCCAAAATCACTGCAGATGGTGATTGCAGCCATGAAATTAAAAGATGCTTACTCCTTGGAAGGAAAGTTCTGACCAACCTAGATAGCATCTTCAAAAGCAGAGACATTACTTTGCCAACAAAGGTCCGTCTAGTCAAGGCTATGGTTTCTCCAGTGGTCATGTATGGATGTGAGAGTTGGACTGTGAAGAAGGCTGAGCACTGAAGAATTGATGCTTTTGAACTGTGGTGTTGGAGAAGACTCTTGAGAGTCCCTTGGACTGCAAGGAGATCCAACCAGTCCATTCTGAAGGAGATCAGCCCTGGGATTTCTTTGGAAGGAATGATGCTAAAGCTGAAACTCCAGTACTTTGGCTACCTCATGCAAAGAGTTGACTCATTGGAAAAGACTCTGATGCTGGGAGGGATTGGGGGCAGGAGGAGAAGGGGACGACAGAGGATGAGATGGCTGGATGGCATCACTGACTCGATGGCCGTGAGTCTGAGTGAATTCCAGGAGTTGGTGATGGACAGGGAGGCCTGGCGTGCTGCGATTCATGGGGTCTCAAAGAGTCAGACACGACTGAGTGACTGATCTAATCTGATCTGATTTAATCAATAGTAGATTAGATTATACTGAGGAATACAGAGAACTGGAATACACAGTGGTACAAATAACTCAAATTGAACAGGAAAAAAAAGAATTTTAAAAAATGAGGACTGTTTATAGACCTGTGAGACAACATTAAGCATATGAACATTTGCATTATAGGAGTCCCAGTAGAAGAGGGAGAGAAAGGGGCAGAGAACGTATTTGAAGACATGGCAGCTAAAAACTTTCCTAACATGGGAAAGGAAAGACATCTAGGACCAGGAAGCACAGAAATTCCCAAAAATCAGGACAAAAAAAGAACAAAGATACATTATAATTAAAATGGCAATAATTAAAGAGATAATGTCATAAACAGAAGGGAAAAGGAACTATCTTCACACAATGGAATTCCCATAAGACAATGTGCTAACTTTTCATTAGAAACTCTGCAGGCCAGAAAGGAGTGACATGGGAGATTTAAAGTAATGAAAGGAAAAATTCACATCCAAGAATACTGTACCTGCCAAGCATATTATCTAGATTTGATGGCCAGATGAGTAGTTTTACAGACAAGCAAAAGCTAAAAGAGTTCATCAGCATGAAATCAGCTTTACAAGGAGTGTTAAAAGAGATTTTCTAAGCAAAAGAGACTACAACTAGAAATGAGAACATTACAAAATGAAAAATCTCATTGGTAAAGGCAAATATACAATAAATGTAACATATACACCACTTATAAAGCTCAGTTGTGCCTTACTCAGAGTAGCTCTCCAGGCTGCTCTGTTATAGGATCCTCCAGGCAAGAATACTGGAGTGGGTTGCCATTTCCTACTCCACGGGATATTCCCCTCCCAGGGATCGAACCCATGTCTTTTATGTCTCCTGTGTTGGCAGGCAGGTTCTTTACCACTAGTGCCACCTGGGAACCCCACTCATAAAGCTAGTAAATTTAAAATACAAAAGTAGTAAAATAATTTATTAATGTATCTACAATAAGGAGTTCAGGGATACACAAAATGTTAAAACTGTAAAATATAATGCCAAAAACAGTTAACGTGAGACGAGTGGGAAGTCAAAATGAAGGGTTAAAATAAATTCAAAGTTAAGAAATAGGCAGCTTAAAATAATCATGCACATATACATATATAGATTGATATCTATAATTGATATATAAAACTCATGGTAACCACAAATTAAAAATCTATAATAGACACACACAGAAAGTAAGTAAGAAATCCAAAAATAGCACTAAAATAACCATCATATCACAAAAGAAAATGGTAAAAGAAGACAGGATGAAAAATACTCTATAAAAGGGTGAACAAAATGGCAATAAATGCATACCTATCATAATTACTTTAAATGCAAATAGATTAAATACACAAATCAAAAACATGGAATGGCTGAATGGATACAAAGATCAATATTTATGCTCTCTACCAAACTCAATTCAGATCTAAAGACACACAGAGACCAAAAGCAAGGGGCTGGAAAAAGGTAGTCCTTGCAAATGTAACCAAAAGATAAAAGGGGTAACAATACTTCTGTCAGACAAATAGACTTTAAAACAAAGACTGTAACAAGAGACCATGAAAGAATTAAATTAACATCAAGGGGTCAATATATGAAGAAGATATAATAATTGCAAATACATACAAAACCCAAATTTAGAGTACCTAAATACATTAAGCCGGAGAAGGCAATGGCACCCCACTCCAGCACTCTTGCCTGGAAAATCCCATGGACGGAGGAGCCTTGTGGGCGGCAGTCCATGGGGTCGCTAAGAGTCGGACAGGACTGAGCGACTTCACTTTCACTTTTCATTTTCACTTTCCTGCATTGGAGAAGGAAATGGCAACCCACTCCAGTGTTCTCGCCTGGAGAATCCCAGGGACAGGGGAGCCTCGTGGGCTGCCGTCTCTGGGGTTGCACAGAGTCCGACACGACTGAAGTGACTTAGCAGCAGCAAATACATTAAGCAAATATTAACAGACATAAAGGGGGTAATTGCTAGTAACACAACAATAGTAGGGAACTTTAAGATCCCACCTGCATCAATGAATGGATCATCCAGACAGGAAATCAATAAGGAATCACTGGCCTTAAATAACACATTGGAACATATTGATTTAGTAGATATACTATAGAACATTCCATCTAAAAGCAGTAGAATATACATTCTTTTTGAATGCACATGAAACATTCTCTAGGACAGATGACATTCTAGGCAATACATTTCAGCAAATTTAATAAGATTGAAATAATATCAAGCATCTTTTCTGGTCACAATACTATGATACTGGAAATCAACAGTAAGAAAAAAAACTGGAAAAAAAAACACAAATGCATAGAGGCTATATAACATGTTACTAAACAACTAATGGGTCAAGAAGAAATCAAAGAAAAAAACTTTTTAAATAACATGAAAACAAAGGAAAATATAAACACAATGACCTAGAATCTATGGGATAGAGCAAAAGAGGTTCTAAGAGGGAAGTTTCCAGTGATATGTCTGCCTCAGGAAACAAAAAAATTCTCAAACAGCCTAACATTATACCTAGCAAAATTAGAAACTGTAAAGCAAAATTCTAAGTTAGAAAAAGAAAAGAAATGATAAAAAATCAGAGGTAAATGAAATAGGGGTTGAAAAACAATAGAAAATATCAGTAAAACTAAGAACTGGCTCTTTGAAAGGATAATAAAATTGATTAACATTTAGTCAGACTCATCAAAAAAAAAAAAAAAAAGAGCCCAAATAAGTAAAATCAGAAATGAAAAAGGAGACATTACAACCAACACCACAGGAATACACTGGATTTTAAGAGACTACTGTTAGCCATTATGCACCTGTAAAATGGACAATCTAGGAGAAAAGAGAAAATCCCTAGAATGTACAATCTCCAAGAATGAACCATGAAAAATAGAAAATATGGACAGTATGAGTAATGAGTAATAAGTAATTATGAGTAATGAAATTGAATAAGTAATTTTAAAACTCTATAAACAAATGTACATCCAGGAGCAATGGTTTCACAGGTGAATTCCACCAAACACTTAAAAAGAGTTAACAACTATCCTTCTCAAACTACTGGAAAAGTTTGCAGAGGGAAGTAATGTTCCTGAACTCATTCTGTGATGCCATCATCACCCTGATACCAAAACCAAACAAACATATCACAAAAAGATAACTACAGTCAAATACCACTTAACAAAATAGACACAAAAATCCTCAATGAACTATTAACAAGCCCAAGTTAACAATACCTTAAAAGGATCATGAACCATGAATTAAGTGGGGTTTATTCCACGGATGCAAGGATGGTTAAAAATCTACAAATCAATCAATGTTGATGCACCATACATGGCATTCAGTCCCATCACTTCATGGCAAATTGATGGGGAAACAGTGGCTGACTTTATTTTTTGGGCTCCAGAATCACTGTAGATGGTGACTACAGCCATGAAATTAAAAGACACTTACTCCTTAGAAGGAAAGCTATGACCAACCTAGATAGCATATTCAAAAGTAGAGACATTATTTTGCCAACAAAGGTCCACCTAGTCAAGGCTATGGTTTTTCCAGTGGACATGTATGGATGTAAGAGTTGGATTTTAAAGAAAGCTGAGCCCCAAAGAATTGATGCTTTTGAACTGTGGTGTTGGAGAAGACTCTTGAGAGTCCCTTGGACTGCAAGGAGATCCAACCAGTCCATCCTAAAGGAGATCATTCCTGAATGTTCATTGGAAGAACTGATATTGAAGCTGAAACTCCAATACTCTAGCCACCTGATGCGAAGAGCTGACTCATTTGAAAAGACCCTGATGATGGTTGGATGCCATCACCGCCTCAATGGACATGAGTTTGGGTGAACTCCAGTAGGTGGTGATGGACAGGGAGGCCTGGCATTCTGCAGTCCATGGGGTCACAAAGAGTCGGACATGACCAAGCAACTGAACTGAACTGAATTGATGACAAAAAGGAAAGAATATACAATGGAAACAGCCTCTTCAAAAGATAATATTGGAAAAACTGATTTGTTGCTGCATTATCATGAATCGTGCCTGACTCTTTTGTGGCCCCATGGACTGTAGCCCACCAGATTCCTCTATCCATGAGATTTCCAAGGCAAGAATACTGGAGCAGTTTGCCATTTCTTTCTCCAGGGGATCTTCCCAACCCAGGGATCGAACCCACATCTTTTACACCGACAGACAGATTCCTGAGCCACCAGGGAAGCCCAGGAAAACTGAGTAGTCATATCAAAAGGGATCAAGCTGGAGTACTCTCTTCCACCATGTACAAAAGTAAATTTTAAAAAAGGATTTAAAACTTTAGTAATCTATTTTTAAGCTATCTATCCTTAGTCAAAGGAAAGAAAGGTAAACAATAAGAAAATGGGAGCAAATCAAACTAAAGAGCTCTTTCCCAGCATTGAAAACTATCAACAAAACAAAAACGCATCCTACTAAATGGGGGAATATCTTTGTAAACAATATATCTGATAAGAGGTTAATATTCCAGATATACAATGAACTCATACTACTTAACAGCAATAAAAAAGCAACCTAATTTTAAAAATTGGCAAAGGACCTGAAAAGGCTTTTTTTTTTTCAAAAAGACGTACAGATTGTCAACTAGCACATAAAAAGAAGCTCAACCTCACTATTCATCAGAGAAATGCAAACCTAAACCACGACGAGATATCACTTCATACCTGTCAGAATGGCTATCATCAAAAAGACAAGAAATATCAACTGGTGAGGATGTGGACAAAAGAGAACTTTCATGCACTGTTGGTGGGAATGTAAATTGGTGCAGCCACTATGGAAAATACTGCGAAGTTTCCTCAACAAAATGAAAATAGAATTACCATATGATCCAACAATTCCATTCCTTGTATTTATTCAAGGAAAAGGAAAACACTAATTTGAAAAAAAAAAATATGCATCCCAATGTTCATTGCAGCATTATGTATAATAGCCAAGATATGGAAGCAAAGTAAGTGCCCATCAATTACATAAATGGGTTAAGAAGATTTGGCATATAAACTATATACTATGGAATATTACTCAACCATAAAAAGAGTGAAATCTTGCCATTTGCAACATGAAGACCTAGAGGGTAAAATGAAATAATTCAAACAGAGAATGATAAATATTGCAGGATTGCACTCATTAGTAGAATCTAAAAAGCAAAATAAATGAACAAACACAAAACGGAATCATGGATATAGAGAAAAAACAGGTGCTTGCCACAAGTGAGGTGGTGAGAATGGGAGAAATAGGTGACAGAGATTATGAAGAACGAACTTTCAGTTTCGAAATAAACGTATTAGTGGTACAAAATATAGAATGCAGGGAAAATAGTCAATAACCATGTAATAATCTTTGTATGGTGCAGATGATAACAAGTTATCATGGGTGATTATTTTGAAATACATAAAACATTGAACCACTGTGTTGTGTAAAAGAAGCAAACATAGTGTTGTAGGTCAATTATGCTAAAAACAAACCAACAAATTTATAGGAAAAAAGATTAGCATTGTGGTTACCAGAGTTGGGTGTTGAGGAGTAGAATTTGGATGAAGATAGTCAAAAGATACAAACTTCTAGTTATAAAATAATTACTAGAATTTAATGTGCATGTGTGCATGCTCAGTCGCTTCAGTCATGTCCAACTCTTTGCGACCCTGTGGACTGTAATCTGCCAGGCTCTTCTGTCCATGGGATTCTCCAGGAAAGAATAATGGAGTAAGTTGCCATGCACTCCTCCAGGGGATCTTCTCAACCCAGGGATTGAACTCAGGTCTCCTGCATTGCAGGAGGATTCTTTACCTCTGAGCCACCAGGAAAGTCCCAGGAATTTAATGTACACATGAAAAATATAATTAAAAAAAAAGAAAAGAAAAATATAATTAAAATTCCTGTATGCTATATTTGAAAGTTATTAACAGATTAAATCCTGAGTTATCATCACAAGGATATTTTCTTCTATTTCTTTAACTTTGTATCTATATCAGATGACGGATGTTCACTAAACTTACTGTGGTAATCATTTAATGATGTATATAAAGTCAGATAATTATTCTGTACACCTTAAACATATGCAGTGTTATGTCAATTATATCTCCATAAAACTGGAAGAAAAAATTAAAATAAATGAAAGCAATCTCTTACTGTATCAGGTTGTTGGAGGATTGAGATTATGTGTAAAAAGTGATTATGTAACCTATAAAGAGTTATAAAATGTAAGGTGTCAACTTTACCTAAAGTTATTCCAAGGGTACTGAAGAGCAGCAATGTTTTTCTATTTTGAGATCATGATAGATTTATGGGTATAGAGTGGCAGCTCTTAAAATTGTTATTTTGGCACATTTCACTTAATAACTATATCAGTTTCTCTACTTCCTAAATGTAGATGCTTCATTATTTTCAAACTTATTTTTTAACATAATGTCCCAACCTGAAGTTTTTTACTTAGAACTTGTTAATGAAGATTTATCCATGTAAATTAAATCATACTCTCCAAACCAGAGCTCTAGGATACTTCCCCTGGTGGAGAGTTTTGTTTAATTTCAGTCCCATGAAAGGAAGCTTGAAAATAATTGATTGGGCTGGAAATGGGTCCCATCTGTGTCTTTGAATCAGAATTGCTCTTAGGTTTCTCCTCTTTACAAAAGTCAAAGCTCACAATCACACTTTACAACCACTGTTAGGTAGACAAGACACCTATGTTCCCTCTAGATTAGAGATTAGAGGACAGAAATTTATTATGCCTGCTTTTGCCCCATATAGAATGTTTTTTTGAAAAATAGGAATACAGTTAAATTGTATTTCTTGCATTGGCTTACATACTTCTCCAAAAGTGAATTTGATGATTGGCAGATAAGAGGCAAGCTTGAGAGTGAACTGATCAACAATAACACCCTAGTTTTGCTTTAAGTTTCTCATCTGATATTTTACCATCCAAATTTTCTAATAATTTTTCTTCATTCTTAATTCTCATTAGAACCCTATAATGGGGCAATGTCCACTCCAATAGCATTGGATTTGATTATGCTTTCATTAATTGAAATGGAAATGAAAGTAAGGAAATTACTTTCTTTCCAAACTCTTTTCCTTTCTTTGTTCCAAGAGTCAGACATGACTGAGCAACTAAGAACAGCCCAGCACATATTAAATGCCGGGCTTCCCAGTTGGTGCTAGTGGTAAAAAAAAATAAAAACAAAAACAAAAAAAATAACCTGCCTGCCAATGCAGGAGACATAAGAGACACAGGTTCAATCTCTAGGTTGGAAAGATCCCCTGGAGGAGGGTATGGGAACCCACTCCAGTATTCTTGCCTAGAGAATCCCATGGACAGAAGAGCCTAGCAGGGTACAGTCCATAGGGTCGCAAAGACTCAGATGAGACTGAAGCAACTTAGCACATGCATATTAAATCCCTTTAATATGTCAGATATTGGAGTTGGTAAAGGAAGTTAGTGGCTGACAGACACAGTAACTGCATTACAGGGTGTAGCATATGGGAATTTTTGATAAATGTTAAATATCCAAATAAATATTAATATAGGAATAAAACCTTTGATAAGACTGAGGAAGGAGAGGCACAAGGGACTATGAAAGAATACACTGAGGGGAAAAATATAGCTGAGAAGTGAAGTCAAGGAAGACTTCTCTGAGAAATGAATCTGAGAACATAATCTAGAGAATGAGAAAGAGTATGATAAACAGGCAGTGGTGAGAGAGAGAGGGCATACGCAAAGAACAGTTGTAGTGCAACCGAGATAAGAAGGCTAGGCCAGTAGGAAAGTCGAAAGTGAGGAGAAAATGTTAGCACAGGACTCCAATTTTACCCTAAGAACAAAATGAAGCAATAGACAGACTTTTAAGAGCGGTGGGAATAGGTTTTTAAAATATCATTCCTGGCTTATATTAAGAAAATGGTTTAGAGGAGGACAAGAGTGGATTCAGGGAGCAATATTGTGTCAGACTGAGCAAATAATGAAGTGATGATAGTGGCTTAGATTTGAGTGGTGACCCTAAAGTTAGAGGGAACTGGATGAACTAAAAATGTACTTTATATATGAAACTGAAATAACATTTTGAAGTATTAGAGTCCTAAGGAAATTTTCAAGTCCTTTCTCTACCCATCTACAGTTTTAAATATTTCTCTATCATCTTTCTAACCACATTCTGTTGTATAAGATCATGATCATCTGTATTGGTTTGTCTCCTTTCTCGTTCCCATGTGTCTAAAAACAAGATCTAATAATCTCCATTGACATGATTAATCTCTCAGTGTTATATGACCCACATGAGATTCTTAAAAGAGCAAAGATGGCACAAAACAATTCAATATTCAAAAGGATAAATGTCTTTTCAAAATGATATATTCTGTCCATGAGAGCCTTAAAAACACAACTCTTAAGCTTTAAAACAACTCCTGTTCATAGTAGAATGAGATTAGATGAAAAATGTTTAACATTCCTACCATCATTCTAGGATTTAAAATCGTATGTTTATATAAGACTTAGCTTTAAAAAATTCATTCCTCTTTGTGTGCCAATTTAGTTTCTTTTTGATCTAGTTTAAAGAACAAGAAAAGGCTTTCCACACCAGGTTTCATTATCAATAATGGTCAGTTTGAAGCAAAATGTCCATTACCATAGGGTTTCTGTCTTACCATTTCAATCGACTTCCCCAATTAGTAAAACAGCCTAATTTTTTTTAACATATAATCTTATATGAACACACACCCACACACACACACACACACATACACAGACTTTCCTGAACAGCCACAGGTTGAAATGACTAGAAATAATACTTTTCCAGTTTAGACCTCAGACCTCAGTGTGCCAAAGATTTTTTTGGAGAAAATAACCATGGAGAAATTTCTTCAAGGATATAAATCAAAAGAGACTTTTACTTTCATTGAAGATGGGATAGTGCCCTGAAAGCTGCCTTTGGCTCTGTTTTATAGCATGCATGTTTTTCCCCCTAAAACAAGATGTCCTCCATTTTCCTTTCCATTATCTGTGTGAATCCCACCTTTCCTTTAGGAGTTAACCTAGCTTAAGTTTCTCATTTCAAGATGACAGAAGAGTAGGAGGATATAGAGTTTGTCTCTCTTCACAAACGCATCAATAATGCATATAGAGATGAAATAATTCTCTCAGAGTACCAGCTGAACACAATCAGAAGGGCTTGGACACCAGAAAGGATAGGAAAGATTCCTGCATAACCAGGTAGATGAAACAAAGAAGATGGGGGAAAAGAAAAGGAAAGAAAGAGTAATGAGTTGAGCCCCTGGGGGTGATGAGGAAAAGGAGAGTTTCCCACATTTGGGAAACCTACTCACCAATGGGGAAATCATTTAGGACAGAAGGGCAGCATCTGAGGCTGTTAGAAGAGGATGAAACAGCTAGTCTGTGGCAGACAGGACAGAGTAAACCTAAACATATAGCCCATGCCACAGCCCTGCATGCCCCAGACCAGGACATGTGTCCACTGGTGTGCATGAGGGCTTGGAGCTGGAGTATGGAAACTGGTGAGCAAAGCCAGGAAGAAGACTGCCATTGACTATGAGAAGACAGCCTGAGGGGATAGGAAGGAGGTAAACTGCAACTGGGAAAGCTTCTAGAGAAAACCCAGACTGCCACAGAAGCAAGGTGCTGTTTTTGAGTGACACACACAGGGTGGGGCTGCCCTTGCAGACGCTTTACCCCATGTGTCAGTTCCTTTCCCCCAGGCAATAGGAGGGCTCCATACCAGGGCTGATCTTCTCATGCCTGCCACTGGACACTAGGAAAGACCTCTACCAGGGCTGGCCCTCACCCACCTGCAGCTGGGCCCTGGGAAAGTTCCCTGACAAGGCTCACCCTTGCCTACTGGCCACCATGTAGGAAAGGCCGCTGCTAGTGCTGATCCTTTCACAATGGCCACTGAGCATTAGGAAAGGCTACTGCTAGGGCAAGATCTCTCATGTCCATGGCTGCCAGCATCCCCATGGACCTATTCACTGGCAGGACCAGATCATCCAAGACTACTGACCATTCAATGCACCTATCACCAACAAGGCTCCCATGAGGCTCTCAGCAGCCATGCCACCTCCACCCTGTCCTCACTAGGCCAGACTCAAGTGCTCCAGGGCAGTCTCAGTAGCACACCCTTATAGGTGGTCCACATGCAGAAGTGGGGCTAAAACCACAGCTAAGCCCCATGGGTGGAATGACTAAGAAAGAAGAATGAAAATCATTTCTTGTAGCTGCACAAGCCACAGATTAAATCCCCACACTTGACTTGGTAAACACTATGTCTATAGAATATCTGAATAGACGAGTGTTCCCAAAAATGAGACCAGTCTTTGGGGGCAAGTACACATGAATATAGGGCCAGATTAGAGTCTGAACTATCCCCACAGTGCCCACAGAGGGCTTGCATAAAACTCAATATTAAAAAACTAAGGTCATAGCATCTGGTCCCATCACTTCATGGCAAATAGATGCGGCAACAATGGAAATAGTGACAGACTTCATTTTCTTGGGCTCCAAAATCACTGTGAATGGTGACTGCAGCCATGAAATTAAAAGACACTTCCTCCTTGGAAGAAAAGCTATGAGAAACCTAGACAACATATTAAAAAGCAGAGACATTTCTTTGCAACAAAGGTCCTTATTGTCAAACCTATGGTTTTTCCAGTAGTCATGTATGGATGTGACAGTTGGACCATAAAAAAAGCTAAATGCCAAAGAGTTGATGCTTTTGAACTGTGGTGTTGGAGAAGACTCTTGAGAGTCCCTTGGACTGCAAGGAGATCCAACCAGTCCCTCCTAAAGGAGATCAGTCCTGGGTGTTCATTTGAAGGACTGATGTTGAAGCTGAAACTCCAATACTTTGGCCACCTGATGCAAAGAGCTGACTCATTAGAAAAGACCCTGATGCTGGGAAAGGTTGAAGGCAGGAGGAGAAGAGGATAACAGAGGATGAGATGGTTGGATGGCATCACCAACTCGATGGACATGAGTTTGAGCAAGTTCTAGGAAGTGGTGAAGGAAGCCAATCCATGGGTTCACACAGTTGGACACCATTGAGCAACTGAACAATAACACATTTGTGTGTGTGTGTGTGTGTGTGTGTGTGTGTGTGTGTGTGTGTGTGTATGAAGGGGATCACTTCACAGATCACTGTCTTGTTGTGCAAATGGGGTTGCATAACTCAATGAAGCTATGAGCCATGCTGTGTAGGGCTACCCAAGATGGACAGGTCATAGCAGAGAGTTCTGATAAAATGTGATCAACTGAAGGAGGGAATGCCAAACTACCCCAGTATACTTGCCCTAAGAACCTCATGAATTGTATAAAAGGACAAAAAGATATGACACCAAAAGAGAGTTCCCCAGGTTGGAAGCCATCTAATATGCTACTGGAAAAGAGCAAAGAACTACTAATAGCCTCAGAAAGAATGAAGCAGCTGGGCCAAAGTGGAAACAGCTCTGTGGGTGTTTCTAGTGATGAAAGTAAAATCTGATGTTGCAAATAACAGTATTCTGTAGGTACCTGGAATGTTAGGTCCGTGCGTTTGTGTAAATTGGACATGGTCAAGCAGGAGATGGTAAGAATACACATCGACATCTTAAGGATCAGTGAACTAAAATGGACGGAAATTGGTGAATTTAATTCAGATGACCATTATATCTACTACTGTGGGCAAGAATCCCATACAAGAAATGGAGTAGCCCTCATAATCTGCAGAAGAGTCTGAAAATTGGGTGCAGCCTCAAATATGATAAAATGATCTCATCTTGTTTCCAAGGCAAAACATTCAACATCACAGTAATTCAAGTCTATGCCCCTACCACTGATGCCAAAGAAGCTGAAATTGATCAGTTCTGTGAAGACCTAGAAGACCTCCTAGAATTCACACCAAAAAAAAATATATATATATATATTCTATTTATCACTGGGGATTGGAATGCAAAAGTAGGAAGTCAAAAGGTACCTGGAGTAACAGGCAAGTTTGGCCTTGGAGAACAGAATGAAACAGGGCAAAGGCTAACTGAATTCTGCCAAGAGAATACACTGGTCATAGCAAACATCCTTTTTCAACAACACAAGAGATGACTTTGCACATGGACATCTCCAAATGGTCAATACTGAAATCAAATTGATACATTCTTTGTAACCGAGGATGGAGAAGCTATATACAGTCAGCAAAAAACAAGAATTGGAGCTGACTGTAGCTCAGATCATCAGCTTCTCATACAAAATTCAGGCTTAAATTAAGAAAGCAGGGGAAACCACTAGGCCAGCCAGGTACAACTTAAATCAAATCCCCTATGAATATGCAGTGGAGGTGATGAATAGATTACAGGGGTTAGATCTAGTAAACAGGGTGTCTTGAGAACTATAGATGGAGATCCATAATATCATACAGGAGGCAGTGAACAAAGCCATCCCAAAGAAAAAGAAAAGCAAGAAGGCAAAGTGGTTATCAGAGGAGGCTTTACAAATAGCTAAAGAAAGAAGAAAAGTGAAAAGGAAGGAAGGAAGGGAAACGTACACCCAACCAATGTGGAGTTTCAAAGGATAGCAAGGAGAGACAAGAAGGCCTTCTTCAATGAATAGTGCATAAAACTAGAAGAAAACAACAGAAGGGGAAAGGCTAGAGATCTCTTCAGGAAAATTGGAAATATCAAGGGGTGGAACATCACATTTCACCCAAAGATGAGCATGATAAAGGATAGAAATTGTAGAGACCTAGTAGATGCTGAAGAGATCAAGAAGAGATGGAAGAACTGCACAAAAAAGATCTCAATGAACTGAATTATTATCATGGTGTGGTCAGCCACCCAGAGCCAGACATTCTGGAGAATGAAGTCAAGTGGGTCTTAGGAAGCACTACTGTTAATAAAGCTAGTGGATGCAATGAAATTCCAGTAAAGCTATTCAAAACCCTAAAGGATGATGCCAACAAGGTGTTCCACTCAATGTCAGCAAATTTGGAAGACCCAGCAGTGGCCACAGGACTGGAAAAGGTCAATCCTCGTCCCAATTCCCAAGAAGGGTAGTACTAAAGAATGTTCTGACCATTGTACAATTGCACTCATCTTCTATGCTAGTAAGGTAAGACTTAAAATCTTGCATGTTAGGCTTTAGCATTATGCAAACCAGGAACTTCTAGATGTCCAAGCTGGGGTTAGAAAAGGCAGAGGAACCAGAGATCAAATTGCCAACATTTGCTGGATTATAGAGAAAGCAAGGGAATTTCAGAAAAATGTCTACCTCTATTTCATTGACTACACTAAAGCCTTTGACTGTGTGGATCATAACAAACTGTGGAAAGCTGTTAAAGATATGGGAATACCAGACCATCTACCTGTCTCCTGAGAAGCCTGTATGTGGATCAAGAAGCAACAGTTAGAACACTGTATGGAACAATTGGCTGATTCAAGATTGAGAAAGGAGTACAACAGTGCTCTCTGCTGTCACCCTGTTTGTTTAATGTATATGCTGAGCACATCATGAGAAATGCTGGGCTGGATGGGTTACAAGCTGGAATCAAGATAAGCAGAAGAAATAGCAACAAACTCAGGATGACAACAACTGGATGATACCACTCTAATGGAAGAAAGCAAAGAGGAACTAAAGAGCCTCTTGATGAAGGTGAAGGAGGAGAATGAAAGACCTAGCTTAAAACTAAATGTTAAAAAAACTAAGATCATGGCATCATGGCAAATAGAAGGGGGAAAAGTGGAAGTAGTAAGATATTTCCTCTTCTTGGGCTCTAAAATCACTGCAGATGGTGACTGCAGCCATGAAATCAGAAGACGATTGCTTCTTGGCAGGAAAGCAAATGACAAACTTAGACAGTGCGTTGAAAAGCAGAGACTACTCTGCTGACAAAGGTCCATATAGTCAAAGATATGGTCTTCCCAATGGTCACACATGATTGTGAGATCTGGACCATAAAGAAGGCAGAGCACGAAAGAATTGATGCCTTCAAACTGTGGTGCTGGAGAAGACTCCTGAAAATCCCTTGGACAGCAAGGAGATCAAACAGTTAATCTTCAGGGAAATCAACCTTGAATATTCACTGGAAGGACTGATGCTGAAGCTCCAGTATTTTGGTCATCTGATGAGAACAGCCGACTCAATGGAAAAGTCCCTGATACTGGAAAAGATTGAGGGCAGAAGGAGAAGAGGGTGTCAGAGGATGAGATGGCTAGAAGGTATCACTGATGCAATGGACATGAACTTGGGCAAACTTCAGGAGACAGGGAGGGACAGAGAGGCCTGGCATGCTACAGTCATGTGGTTGCAAAGAGTCAGACACTACTAGGTGACTAAACCACAAGAGCAATATATATACATTCTTAATTCCTTTGTTATGGATTAATTGACCATTAAATACATGGATTTATTTCAAGACTTTTTTATCCTGCTTCAGTTCAGTTCAGTCGCTCAGTCGTATCCGACTCTTTGCGACCCCATGAATCGCAGCACGCCAGGCCTCGCTGTCCATCACCAACTCCCAGAGTCTATCCAAACCCATGTCCATCGAGTTGGTGATGCCATCCAACCATCTCATCCTCTATTTTCCCCTTCTCCTCCTGCCCTCAATCTTTCCCAGCATCAGGGTCTTTTCAAATGAGTCAGCTCTTCGCATCAGGTGGCCAAAGTATTGGAGATTCAGCTTCAACATTAGTCCTTCCAATGAACACCCAGGACTGCTCTCCTTTAGGATGGACTGGTTGGATCTCCTTGCAGTCCAAGGGACTCTCAAGAGTCTTCTCCAAACCACAGTTCAAAGGCATCAATTCTTCAGTGCTCAGCTTTCTTTATAGTCCAACTCTCACATCCATACATGACCACTGGAAAAACCATAGCCTTAACTAGACAGACCTTTGTTGGCAAAGTAATGTCTCTGCTTTTTAATATGCTGTCTAGGTTGGTCATAACTTTCTTTTCAAGGAGTAAGCGTCTTTTAATTTCATGGCTGCAGTCACCATCTGCAGTGATTTTGGAGCCCAAAAAAATAGTCAGCCATTATTTCCACTGTTTCCCCATCTATTTGCCGTGAAGTGATAGGACCAGATGCCATGATCTTAGTTTTCTGAATGTTGAGCTTTAAGCCAACTTTTTCACTCTCCACTTTCACTTTCATCAAGAGGCTCTTTAGTTCTTCACTTGCTGCTGTAAGGGTAGTGTCATCTGCATGTCCGAGGTTACTGATATTTCTCCCAGCAATCTTGATTCCAGCTTGTGCTTTCTCCAGCCCAGCATTTCTCATGATGTACTCTGCATATAAGTTAAATAAGCAGGATGACAATATACAGCCTTGATGTACTCCTTTTCCTATTTGGAACCAGTCTGTTGTTCCATGTCCAGTTCTAACTGTTGTTTCCTAACCTGCATACAGGTTTCTCAAGAGGCAGGTCAGGTGGTCTGGTATTCCCATCTCTTTGAGAATTTTCCACAGTTTATTGTGATCCACACAAAGTCTTTGGCATAGTCAATAAAGCAGAAATAGATGTTTTTCTGGAACTCTCTTGCTTTTTTGATGATCCAGCGGATGTTGGCAATTTGATCTCTGGTTCCTCTGCCTTTTCTAAAACCAGCTTTAACATCTGGAAGTTCACAGTTCATATATTGCTGAAGCCTGGCTTGGAGAATATTTACTAGAGTGTGAGATGAGTGCAATTGTGCAGTAGTTTATCCTGCTTCTTGATCTATAAACATATTTTTGTGCCAGTACCACACTGATTGATTACTGTAGCTTCATATTAAAGTCTGAAGTCAGGGAGTGGAATTCCTCTAACTCCTTTCTCCTTTCTCAAGATTGTTTTGGCTATTTTGTGCCTTTTGTGAAGAAATGTTTTTCTTGTGTTGTGTAAAAAATCCATTGATAATTTCATAGGGATTGCACTGAAGCTGTCGATTGCCTTGGGTTGTCTGGTCATTTTAACAATATTGATTCTTCTGATCCATGAACATGATATATCATTAGTTTGTGTCATCTAATTTATTTCATCAGTGTCTTATGATTTTTAGAGTACAGGTATTTTACCATCTTAGATAGGTTTACAGCTAGATATTTCATTCTTTTGATGCAATGGGAGAATATCCTGTCTATCTGGTTATTAACTTTATTCAGTTGATCACAGCACTATAATTCTAGTGTTTATATTTGCTGCAAAATCACTAGACACAATACTTATCCTGAAGTTTTACAGCAGCTTATCCTGTTTTCTTTGAAGTTTATATTTCTGCTGTTTACATATACTTTCTCATACTGTTGTTCCACTTATTTTTATATCTCTAAGATTTTCTCAAACTTCAATCCTTTTTTTTTTTTAGATCTTTGAACCAATTCCACACTAATCAAGAGATGAAGAAAACTTAGCTAAAAGGCCATCTGTGTATATTGATTAAGTTTCTCCAGAGAAACAAATAGGAGATGAATATTGAAGGAGAGAAACAAAGAAAGAAAGAAGAAAGATAGGGATAAAGATTTATGATAAGGAATGCATGAAAGTGTGATTATGGAAACTGACAAGTTCCAAGATTTGTGGTCAGGAAACTGGGTACAGCTAATGGTGTAAATTCCCATCTAAGTTCACGTCTGGGACTCAAGAGAGATGATGGTGTAATTCCAGTCCAGCTGGAAGGCTGGAGACAAGAAAAGCTGATGTTTCAACTTGCGTCCAAAACTCAGGAAAGTTCCCACTCAACATGTTTGGACAGAAAATTCCCCCTTACTCATGAAAAAGTCAATCTTTGTTCTTTTCAGGCCTTAAGTTGACTGGATGGGGCCACTTACATTAACAGGTGTTCTTATAAAATGGGTCTCAGTAGAGTACCAGAGTAGAAGCCCATATGAACACTGAAGCAAGATTCTATGCTGTTAGTTTTTCAGATAGAGGAAGAGGTGTGTGCCAAGAAATACAAGGAATGCAACTCTAGAAGCTGGAAAAGCATGGAAATGGGATTTTTCCTTTTGAAGCCACTGGACAGACTACAGGCTGGCCAATACATTGATTTCAGCCCAGTGAAGCTTATTTGGATTTTTTGATTCCAGAACTACAAGAGAATAAATGAATGTTGCTTTAAGCTGCCAAATTTGTTATGATTTGTTATAGTAACAATAGAAAATTACTGTACCACATTATATAGAAGTACCAGCAAATGATATTCTGTATGTCATTTATTTTATGTAAATATATTGCTTTGTATTTACTACTCCATCCCTGTCTCTTGCCTACCAATTCCTTTCTATCACAGATCAATCTGGGTGCCAGGAAAAGGAAAAAAGTGATTCTTTCTACTGATTTGTACACAGTTCAGTGATTTTGTCTCTATTATGAAAGAATGTAAAACTTTCTATTATCCACTCCATTCAAATAATTTATGTCATAGTATTTTCTTTGTTTTACCTTTTAAAAATATCATCAATATTATCTAATTATACGTATCAGTAAAGGTCCTGGCAGGAAACACAGTTTCAACTCTGGTGACTTAGGTGAGTATAACACAGAATTAAGTACCAAAAGGTGAATAGTTAAGAGAATTGACAAGAAATATAGTGGCATCTCAGAGAAGGCAATGGCACCCCACTCCAGTACTCTTGCCCAGAAAATCCCATGGATGGAGGAGCCTGGTAGGCTGCAGTCCATGGGGTCGCTAAGAGTCGGACAAGACTGAGCGACTTCTTTCACTTTTCACTTTCATGCATTGGAGAAGGAAATGGCAACCCACTCCAGTGTTCTTGCCTGGAGAATCCAGGGACGGAGGAGCCTGGTGGGCTGCCGTCTGTGGAGTCACACAGAGTCAGACATGACTGAAGCGACTTAGCAGCAGCATAGTGGCATCTAGAGATGCAGCAGCAGAGATTAGGAAAAAATTGAAGCTACTGTCAAGCTTGGGCCTGAAGAAACAAGGGGGAAGCTAATGATACCCAGCCCATTATGAGAGGTACAGTTGGGGAATATCTGCTGACTGACATGCACTGTAATTGCCCAGAAACATGACTACTACTAGAAAACATGGCTCTGAAGAGGCAGAGTTTAGGGAAAACATGTAACAACATAGCTCTCTCCCCTCCCTTTGAGTTCCTGCTAAGGCCTTCTATCAGTCAAAACCAACTAAAAATTGATGGCTCAGAAGGTAAAGAATTTGCCCACAGTGTGGGAGACTAAGGTTTGATCCCTGAGTTAGGAAAATCCCCTGGAGAAAAGAATGGCCACCCATGCCAGTATTCTTGCCTAGAGAATTCCACAGACAGAGGAGCCTGGTGGGACACAGTCCCTGGTGTCTCAAAGAGTCGGACATGACAGAGCGACTAACAATTTCACTTTTTCAGCTAAAAGCTGAAGGGTAAGGCATGGTGATGGAGTTTGTAAAGTTTTTCTTTTTGTGTCTCAAAGAGCGAAGAATGTTCTAAAAATGCATCTGGTGTAGGGAGCAGAAGAAAACAGCATAACCGACATACTACAGAAATAGAGACTGGTAGAATTCAAAGAAAAACAAGTAAAATTGGGTCCAATTTCTTTGTTTTATAAATTAACAGCCAGAGGTCAGAGAGGTCTTGCCTAAGGTCCTGTGCAGAGGCAATGTAGATATTGGACATGCTGAATTATGTCTATATGTAGATTGTCTTATGAGTGAAAGGCACTCAATCATGTCCAAGTCTTTGCAACCCCATGGACTATACAGTCTGTGGAATTCTCCAGGCCAGAATACTGGAGTGGGTAGCCTTTCCCTTCTCCAGGGGATCTTCTCAACCCAGGGATTGAACCCAAGTCTCCCACATTACAAGCAGATTCTTTCTAGCTGAGCCGCAAGGGAAATCAAAGAATACTGGAGTGGGTTGCCTATCCCTTCTCCAGCAGATCTTCCTGACCCAGGAGTTGAACCGGGGTCTCCTGCACTGCAGGCAGATTCTTTACCAACTAAGTTAAGCCCTTTTTAGGCTTGATCTGATTTCCTTCCTCAAGAAATTAAAACCTACCTTCGTTTGTCTCTTGGTCAGCTCTTCTTCTGAGACTATCAGAGATGCTGAGGTTTCTGAGGTATTTGGAAGCAATGAAATGGTGTCTTATTGAATTATGTGAGGAGATCTCAAGCTCTGGGGCATAATGTCTTCATTAAGAGTGTGAAAAGTAAAGAGCAATCTATGCAGGCTTTTGTAGATATGTTCATTGGAGACAAAACAACTTTGCCCACAGAGAATTACATAAAGACACAGGGTTACAAAGTGTAAAATGCCATAAACTCTGATTAACCTAACCTTCAATGATTTGAAAGATCTGAAAAGTTTTTAATTTGTTTTTAATTGAAGGATAATTGCTTTACAATATTGTGTTCATTTCTGCCATACATCAATATGAATCAGCATGGAAAGTTTTGTTTTACACAAATGCACAAAGCATTAAGATTTCTGAAACCTGAGAATATCGTTGGCTTCACTAGTCTGGAATATATTTCAGATGTCTCATCAGGAAAAAAAAATTGCATCCAGTGGATGTGAACATTCAAGCTAACTGATCCCTTCCTATCAAATACAAATGCTTTTTGATCCATGCCAGATTTTAGTCTGATCACTTTTATAACCCATTGCCTTACCCTTCTTTAGATGGAAGAAACCAGGTATTTCAGAAGATATTGAAAGGCCCTGTGCCATCTATCATTGTTGGTATGATCCAAATAAGGTACATAAATCAAGGATACTCTTTGTGGCAGTCATCAACTTTCTTGTAGTTAAAGAAGTCAATAGGACATAATGACCCGATAACTGTTTTAGCATCTGTGCTTGTAGGGATGGTCCCAAGAATGGAAGGCTGAAGATGCTTAGAGCTTAAGAAGCAAGAATGGAGCCAATAAAACATTGAGAGAGAACAGAAAGATGTGAGAGTGAAGAGGTAGGTCTGTGAATTCAGAGATGAAAAGTGATGGTTAGATGAGAAGGATGAAAAGACTCAATGAGTCTAGTAGGAGATTTTGAAAGTGAAGTGATAGGAAATAAGGCCAGATGGAAGTTTATGGTTTTGGCAGTAGTGTGATAAAGGCTCTATTAAAGGAGTTGAGTCCACCAACTCTTTACTGAAAAGACTAGAGAAGAGAGTGCCAGAATGGAGGGAGGCCAACTGAGAGCCTGTTACAATAAACCACTGTTTGTGGCTTAAATACACATAAAAATGAATCATAAATCCTTAAAAGCATGTATGCTTCTATCATCTTTATAGCATAATAATCTCATTTTGTTTAAAAGGCAACGGAAGATTTCATAATGAAAGTCCCTCTTATTAAACTTATACACTCACTTTTTTCTCCAATACTTAATCAAGGAACAATCCATGTAGGCAAGAGGGTCTTAATAAATAGTTCCCAGTCTCCTCTTTGGGTTCCATCTTTTCCTTGTGGTTCTCTTATTGTAATTTCTGCTGCTACTTTCTAGAACATTTTTACAGGAAGGCACTGTTTCTACTCCTGATTTAAAACTAGGCCAAGCAGAAACATACACCATTCCCTGTCTTCCTATATTTACAGTTAAGATGAGCTCCAAAATTAGAAACAAGAAGAAAACATAAATATAAACTTGACTCAATACCAAAGGCTGAAAGAATAGAGACAATTACCCAAATGCAGTAAAGCTTGCAAAGTTCAAGTTTCTAATCCTGAGGTAACTGAACACTTGGCCTAGAGAATTGAACACTTTTGCATCTCTGGTTAGTTTCCTCTGATATCTGGCTTCATATTGTGGGTGCCATCTTATACTTTTCTAACAAACCAAAGACATCTCTAGGTTCAAAACTTACAGGCTCCTGATATACTTCAGTTAGTTTTGATATGTTATCTGAAGGTCAATATTATACTCTTTCATCATCATTTGCCAGAACTGTGTTTATTTGACATAAGAAATGTTCTCATATTTTTTGACTCTGACAATTCATGGGAGTCTCCCCTCACTCCATACAAAGCAGAAACTATGACCATGGCAGACCAAATTAATCTAAACTTAGACTCAAATGAATGAAAAAACTAACAAACAGATAGCATCATAGAAATACAATGAATATTTAGGAAGTAACATAAAGCTTTTTATACTATAGCCTCTATTATATTGAGAAACCCAGAGCATAACAGAACTGAGGACTCTGCTGATCAGAGTCCTAGATGCATAATATTGTGAGCTTCCTTTTTTTAATTAATTTTTATTGGAATATAGTTGCTTTACATGAGTTTCTTAATATGGTTATAGATGTGGGCAATTTAAATTAAGCATGTCAAATTAAGCATTGTGGTTACAGTTTGAATGTCCCCTCTAGAAGTGTGTCATGATAAATAAATTAGCATGTCTTAGGCCCAGTATCATGATAGGTGGGAAATGTGGGTTAATCGCCCAGTCATGTCCGACTCTTTGCAATGCTATGGACTGTAGCCTGCCAGGCTCCTCTCTCCAGGGAATATCCAGGCTAGAATACTGGAGTGGGTTGTTAGTCCCTTCTCCAGGGGATCTTCCTGACCCAGGGATTGAACCCAGGTCTCCTGCATTGCAGGCAGATTCTTTACTGTCTGAGCCACCAGGGAAGCCTGATAGGTGGGAAGGGGAAGATGCAAAGCATAGAAAATCTTGTCTTCAAACAAATACAGAACAGAATATGGCTTAATGGATGAACTTGTAGGAGTCTGAGGAAAGAGTAATTGCAGAGAGACAGAGACAGAGAGGGACAGAAAACATTCTTGAAGACACTTGATGGAAGAAGGATCTATCCCTGGAGTTATGTCATATCAGTTTAAGAGCCCTGAGATTTTTCTCATGATTGAACCACTTAGCACAGTGCTTTTTACATTATAGACACTTAATGTTTAACACTAAGTAAACTGGAAAAATATTTGTGATCCATTCTTCCATATCACCCCACTCAACATGTAGTTGATATAGACAGTAAATTCATATCAAGCATATTCTAGGTGCTGAGCACGCTGAAGAAGAAAAATAAAGGAGGGCTATAGCTTCTATTATCAATATCTAGAGAGTCTATTCACAGGATATATTCAGAAAAGCACACAAGTTATTATATAATTAAGTAGCACATGGCATATGAAAGCACTTTATAAATGTAAAATATTGTACAAATGTTAGAATTATAAATGTCAAATAGAGTGGTGGAAACTATGAGAAACTCATTATTTTAGGCTCAGTGGGTGAGAAGATTCCCTGAGATCCCACCATTCCATTATCAGTAGAAAAGAAACAGTTTAATTCTCATTTGCCTGGCGTATACTCAGAGCTCAATATATGCAGACAAATTTAGATGCATTGAAATTCACTGATATCAGTGAACAAGACTTCTTGAAAGACAACATTGGATACCTGCTGGCCTTGGAGAATGAGTAGCATTCAGACAGGTGAAGAGTTGAGGGGGAAGCAATCTGGGAAATAACAAATCATGGTGTTTGAATTACATGGAACAGTTACATCGGAGGAGAATATGTCTTAGGAGCCATAGGGACACTAATTAAACATCTATTGAAATATTTATTATGCTAATTTAGGATCAGTCTAGAAAAATAGAATATCAAATGGAAAAGTGATTACAAGACTCGTCGTCTACAGTTTCTGACTCAATTTGTTAAATGTTTGGCTTTTTGATGGACTACACCTTCTCTTGTCTCCATTTTTGCTTTCAGCAAGCACTGTGGGAAGGGAAGCAAGCACTGTGGCACCCTGGCCAATGGGAATCTCCCAAGATGAGATTCCTTCAGGCTCATTTCAAATGCTTCTGTCATTCCCTCTAGTCAATTTTCCTTTTGACCTTAGTAGTCCTCAGTTTCCTT
Organism: Bos mutus; assembly: GCF_027580195.1. Classification (NCBI taxonomy): domain Eukaryota; kingdom Metazoa; phylum Chordata; class Mammalia; order Artiodactyla; family Bovidae; genus Bos; species Bos mutus. Next base: position 43,919,328 of record NC_091640.1, on the reverse strand, counting down.
CTCTGGACCTCCCACATCTTAGCTGAAGGGCTGTGGCAGGTTGATTTGGATTCAGCCTCCTCTCTATTCTCACAGAAAGTTTTCCGCCAGAGATGTGTTGGAAATCCGCCAAGTCCTTTTGTACTTGAGCATTGCCCTGCTGCCAAAGAATTCTGCTCAAAGTCATCTCTTCTTGCAGTCAACTGGCCCTTCTTTGGAAGGGTGTTATGCTCCATTCATGCAATCTGCTGTATCTAGCTGTCACACAACAAATCACTTTCATTTGGACAGGTACATTTTTCAAAGGAAGCCTCGAGTAGAGGAAAATAGGAGGCCTGATAAGTGAGTCATTTGTCCTACATGTCTCTCTAAAGCACATAAGCTTGCCTGCTTTTGCATAGCTTGGACCACAGAACTTATTTATCATCTTAGGGAGAGTAGGCAGGATTTTGTGTTACCTACAGATATGAAATGCTTCTGTTTCTAAATAGCAGCACTTGAAGCTGCCTTGAAAAGTGAAAGCATTAGTCGCTCAGTCATGTCTGACTCTCTACAACCCCACAGACTGTAGCCTGCCAGGCTTCTTTGTCGTGGAATTCTCCAGGCATTCCCTCCTTCAGGAGATCTTCCTGACCCAGGGATGGAACCCAGGTCTCCTGTATTGCATGCAGATTCTTTACCCTCTGAGCCACCAGTGAAGCCCTTGAAGCTGCCTTAGGTCTGGATTTTTCTGACATTATGACTATTTTTCCCTAAACACTACCATTGCCTACATTATCCATTATTGAATGAACCACTTCACCACAATAGAATTTAATTTCTCAATTCTGATAGCAAAATTTGCACTGTCTCCTTCATAAGGTTCTCAGAAGCATGAAATATATTAATAGAGGCTAAAGTGCTCTGCAAGCTATGTGTTAATAGTTTTTAATGCAGATGCTCCCTAGGTTGAACAGGTAAGGTTGTTACCTGTAGAATTAGTAATGTTATATACACATTAGTTACATCATTTATTTGACCTCAAAAACTTTAATGGCAGAATACTAGATCACAAAATGTCTGAGTTTTTCCTCTAACACTAATTGAAAATTTTATGAGTTTTTCCTTCCATAGAGAAAACATGTCCATAACTAACATAGCATAACTCACTAACTGTGAGACTAAGAATTTGTCCAGATTACAAATTCTCCACCTAAACACTGATTTTACTAACAGCTTCAGAAAAGATTCATAAGATTTTTTGAACACTTAATCTGTGAAGTATTGTGTTCATTCTGTGAGTACCATAGTAATTAAGACATATTCAGATCACACCATCAAACATCAGTGAGACTGGGGGAAATTCCGTTGTAATTTCCTAAATGTACACTCTATTACCTGCAGCACCTCACAAATTCTAGATACAAAACAGATACAATTGATCAATGAATCAAGCAGTTGAAAGTTCTGACATCTCTGTAAATGCCAGACTCTCCAAAGCAGGCTAGGCTTCTCAAACATATCAGCCTATGAAAAAGATAAGAAGTGAATACTGATTGTATGTAGATTGAATTGGTCTAATTGGGCTATGGTAAGTTTGAATGCAGAACTAATTAGTTTGTATGACTGTGTAATATAGAAACTATATCATACCTGCACATTTATTTTTATGACATCAGTTAGCAGCAAATGAAGCCCATTGAAATGAATGGAAACTAATTGAAAGTAATAGGGAATTACCTGAACATATATTGCCAGTAAATTAAATTAATTGTAGGTAATTGATAGTGATGGGAATTAATACAATAATGGAAACACATTGTACTTAATTGAAATTTATTGAAATTGGATTAAACTCAATAATTCAAAGTCTATTAAATTTAATAGATTCTAAGTGATATTAATTAGAGACAATGCTGAATAATAGCAGACCATTCTTCAAGGCCTCCCACTGCATTTGCACCATAATATTGTCTTTAATATGTAAAAATAAATTCTAAGGAAAAATGCATTCATAAGAATAAAATCCTGCTTTAGAATTTTAGATTTCTCTGGAGTAGCTGAATTAGAAGGATTTGATTCTGATAACAGAGCTTTCTCTGAAGACATAGAAAGATAAAAATGGCTTTACTTCTTCTAAGAAGGAAAATTTTATTAGAGTTTAATGAGAACATTTTACCTGTTAAAGCATTAGCTTTGCTGTGATAAATACTCTTGCAGTGCATGTTATATTCATCTTTATAGCTGTGTTGTCAGATTTCTTTATTTGTTTTTCTCCCTTTTCCCCTCCATTACAAAAGATCCAAAAACTCCAAGAGTTTTCATAACTTGTATTGGAAGATACAAAGACCTGCATTTTCAGCTTCTTCTTCCTCAACTTTGGGCATTTGGGGGTGGGGGGTGGAGGGTGGAAATCCCATGCTGGATTTTCTATTGTGGAATTGTATCAGCTGGATCCCTCCATTTTAGTAACAGTGACAGTTCATGCATACATTTGGTGATGTTTACATCCTTCATGTTTTCACTAACATTGATGTTTACTGAATGGCATTGTTTGGCCAAATAGTAATTTTCTCTCAAAAGAACTGCATCAAGTTTATTTTACATGAAATATTTACTAAATGGCTAGAGGATTGTAAATTAAGCTCATCATGTGGAGTAGAACAAATGCCAAATCTTTCAGCTTACCTCAGGAGAAGCCCAGGATTCAATATATAAATCAGTGATTCTTATACTGATGTGTCAGAAGCATCTATGTGACATATTGAAAATGCTCTGGTCAGAGGAAGGGTTTAAGCATCAGTTTTCAAATCGCCAGGTGATTATGAGGCAAAACCAGGGAGAATCACAAGGCTAAATGCAGGTTTGTTTTAGCCTTCTGCCTCTTTTTCCATCTGCACATGTTTACTTTTCCTCAATCCTAGAGACCATGGGCCAAATCTTTATCCTTCTTTATTTTAAAAACTACTTTTAGAGATTTGATTAATTTCAAAGTATACTAAACTCATAAAATTCTAGACTACATTTACTCTCAAAGAAAACTCAATACAGATCAAAATTTGATGAGAATTTTAGGCATGAAAAAGTAGGATAAGATAAAAGTTCAGGGCCCTGAAAAATTTTGACAAATCCTTCATCAGACACACTATGAATGATGGACACACACTGACTATAGGATTCCTTCTTGTCCACACTTTGTTACAACCCATGCTGAGGAAATAATACTGGCCCCTCACTAAAGCATTTGTAATTTCATAGGCTTTCTCTTAGGGTAGAGGAACACATAGTTTAACAACATATGTGCTTGATTTATCTCTCTTTTCTCAAAATTATAAATATTCAAAATCTTTAAATTTCTAGTACAAATGTACACAATTTCAGTTCAGTTCAGTTCAGTCGCTGAGTTGTGTCCGACTCTTTGCGACCCCATGAATCACAGCACGCCAGGCCTCCCTGTCCATCACCAACTCCCGGAGTTCACTCAAACTCACATCCATAGAGTCGGTGATGCCATCCAGCCATCTCATCCTCTGTCGTCCCCTTTTCTTCCTGCACCCAATCCTCTCAGCATCAGAGTTTTTTCCAGTGAGTCAACTCTTCGCATGAGGTGGCCAAAGTACTGGAGTTTCAGCTTTAGCATCATTCCTTCCAAAGAACACCCAGGGCCAATCTCCTTTAGAATGGACTGGTTGGATCTCCTTGCAGTCCAAGGGACTCTCAAGAGTCTTCTCCAACACCACAGTTCAAAAGCATCAATTCTTCAGTGCTCAGCCTTCTTCACAGTCCAACTCTCACATCCATACATGACCATGGGAAAAACCATAGCCTTGACTAGATGGACCTTTGTTGGCAAAGTAATGTCTCTGCTTTTGAATATGCTATCTAGGTTGGTCATAAGTTTCCTTCCAAGGAGTAAGCGTCTTTTAATTTCATGGCTGCAGTCACCATCTGCAGTGATTTTGGAGCCCCCAGAAATAAAGTCTGACACTGTTTTCACTGTTTCCCTATCTATTTCCCATGAAGTGATGGGACCAGATGCCATGATCTTGGTTTTTCTGAATGTTGAGCTTTAAGCCAACTTTTTCAATCTCCTCTTTCACTTTCATCAAGAGGCTTTTTAGTTCCTCTTCACCTTCTGCCATAAGGGTGGTGTCACCTGCATATCTGAGGTTAGTGATATTTCTCCTGGCAATCTTGATTCCAGCTTATGCTTCTTCCAGCCCAGCATTTCTCATGGTGTACTCTGCATATAAGTTAAATAAGCAGGGTGACAGTATACAGCCTTGATGTACTCCTTTTCCTATTTGGAACCAGGCTGTTTTTCCATGTCCAGTTCTAACTGTTGCTTTCTGACCTGCATATAGGTTTAAAATAAATAATTCATTGGATTATAAACATCACAACAGGATTTTTATCTAGGTGCGTGTTTAAACTTGAAACATAGAGCTTACAAGATATTGTCTAATTGTTGGTTGTACAATTACAATGAAAATTTTAACATTTCATTGCCAACATCCAAATTTGCATATATATTTAACAAAGCAAAAGAATAGAACCTCAGACTAAAAGTAAATTCATCAATAAACTAGGCCAGATGCTAACAAATATGATAAAATATTCAAATATTTAGAAATCTTTTGGGTGGCCACTGGAGAAGGAAATGGCAACCCACTCCAGTATTCTTGCCTGGGGAATCCCATGGAAAGAGGAGCCTGGCAGGTTACAGTTCACAGGATTACACGAATCGGACATGACTTAGCGACTAAAACACCACCACCATGGGTGGGCACAATTGATCATCCTTGCTTTTTAATGTCACAGTGAGATCCTCCTCTCTGTTACCATTTCTCAGGGAGTAGTGAAGAATGGTTTATTCTTCCCAGAAATGCTGAAAATTATTTCCTAGTTCTTAATTCTTAAGAAGCAGTATCACAGGGGCAACAAGTTTTTGGTTTGTATTTTCAGAGGACAATGGATTCTATAAGTGTGGAATTTCCTGCCTTCTAGTGCTCTTTCCTGTGGGGAAGAAGCTGAAGATAGGATCAGGGGAAAAATACCTGATATAGACATATCTGGTTTACTTCTGTGTTAACTTTCATTATCGATCAGGTTAAAAGGGGTGAATTTTAGCTTATTTTAATGTATATGTTAAGCTTTGGGCTATTTTTTTAATCAAGCAATTTATATGATATTTGTTTTCTGTGCTTATTACCCTCATACTACTTGTATACTTATATAATTAATTTATATTATGTGTTTAGAGACTTTATTTTTTACCTAGAGGATAATTGCTTTACAATTGTGCTGGTTTCTGCCATACAACAATATGGATTAGTCATAAATATATGAGGCCTGGCGTGCTGTGATTCACGGGGTGGCAAAGAGTCAGACACAACTGAGCGACTGAACTGAACTGAACTGATATATACATACATACACACACACATACACCAAGTCCTAACCACTGGCTTGGCAGGGAATTCCCCAGACTTTTTTAACTTAGATGGTAAAGAATTTGCCAGCAATGTAGGAGACCTGGGTTCAATCCCTGGGTTGGGAAGATGCCCTGGAGAAGGAAATAGCAGTCCACTCCAGTATTTTTGCATGCAGAATTCCATGGACAGAGGAGCCTGTTTGGACAGAGGAGCCTGGTGGGGTATCCCTTCCCTAAGCCTCCCTCCTCTCTCCCCTCCATTCCTCTAGGTCATCACAGAGCATCAGACTGGGCTGCCTGTGTTATATAGCAGCTTCCCACTAGCTAGCTATTTTATATATGATAGTGTATATATGGAGAAGGCAATGGCACCCCACTCCAGTACTCTTGCCTGAAAAATCCCATGGACGGAGGAGCCTGGTAGGCTGCCATCCATGGGGTCTCAAAGAGTTGGACACGACTGAGCGACTTCACTTTCACTTTTCACTTTCATGCATTGGAGAAGGAAATGGCAACCCACTCCAGTGTTCTTGCCTGGAGAATCCCAGGGACGGGGGAGCCTGCTGGGCTGCCGTCTATGGGGTCGCACAGAGTCGGACATGACTGAAGTGACTTAGAGCAGCAGCAGTGTATATATGTCAATACTATTTTCTCAATTAGTCTTTCTCTCTCCTTCCCTCACTAGAGACTTTGCTGCTGCTAAGTCACTTAAGTCGTGTCCGACTCTATGCAACCCCACAGGCGGCAGCCCACCAGGCTCCCCCGTCCCTGGGATTCTCCAGGCAAGAACACTGGAGTGGTTTGCCATTTCCTTCTCCAATGCATGAAAGTGAAAAGTGAAAGTGAAGTTGCTCGGTCCTGTCCGACCTACAGCAACCCCATGGACTGCAGCCTACCAGGCTTCTCCACCCATGGGATTTTCCAGGCAAGAATACTGGATCGGGGTGCCATTTCCTTCTCCACACTAGAGACTTTATTATATACCAAAGTGTTGCATGCTCTTTTAATCAATTTCATTTACAAAAGTAAGATTTATCCTAAAATTTAGTTTTGCTTTAATATTATCTTGAGACAATCTAGGCCTACCTTCTGCCTTTCTTTCTCATTATCCTTGTTAACAAAAGTTGGATGGCTGGATAAATACGTTCATTCAGGTTCTTCATAAGACAGTACCAAAAACCAGAACAGGCTTTTTGGCCAACCCAATAGATAGATGAGATGGATAAATAGTTAGAGAGATTGATGTTTTCAAAGAAATAAGAATATGCATTTATCCCTGAGAACTCCAAATAACCAACATTTCAATGAAATTTAAGAATATTAGCATATGGTTTTATTTAACATATTACTAACTAGTTAATTGGGGTCATCTTCACTCTCACAACAATTAAATACTTTGGATAAAGTTTTATCAATAAGCTAGCTAGAAAGTAAGAAAAATTTTAAGAACCCACAAAAAAATGAGGATTACAAATCTAAAACAGTGAGACACTTGCCTAACCTGAACCCTAGTGAAACTGAGCTTTGGTCTTTGCTCCATGGAGCACTGCAGGGACTAAGCAACAAACCAAGGTAGGGATGTAATAGAAGGTCCCTTTTATTAAGCTGAGACTACCAATGGCCACACCCTCCTTGTAAGAGTGACTAGGAAGTAAATCTTAGAGATAAGCATCTTCATATTTCTCATAAAACTTAGCACTTTGTCATACCCATTATGAATGTTTAGCATTTTTTTCAAATAATCATTTTTATTAGATTTTTACAGAAGGAATTTTTCTATTTTGAATATAGCCATTGAGTATCCTACTGTGCCTGAAAATATGTTCAAGCATATAATTATGATAAAAGATTTCTTATTGGAATCTGAAGGTAAAGAAAAACCAATTTGTCCCTCAGAATTTTGTTTTTAGAAATCAATCTTACAAAAAATTATGAAAGAGATTTATGGCACTCATTTATTCATTCAACAATCCAAGAAAGCCAAAGCCAAGAGAATTTTATTTCTCAACATTTTTCATAGAACCATTGTCCTAGGGCAGCCAAATGTTTTCTGAGAATCAGTCCCACTGAATCTATTAAGTATTTTGACCTGGGTTTTGTGCTAAAAATTTTGGAAGTTTTGGTCTTCTTTGTCAGTTCCTTCAGTCACCTCAGCATATTTGGGGGTTTCATTTTTCTTTCTTCAGCAAGTGATAATGTTGATATTCCATTATTTTTTGAAATCTTCATATTGCAGCAGAGCAATCCTGATTCTAATACCTCTTTCAAAATATCCTCCACCTCACTCTTTCCTCATTTCTTCTTTTGCCTCTAAAATACAGGGACTGAAATTTTACAGCCCTTGTAGATCTTAATCCCAGTTTTATTTATTTATTTAGCATGATATCATTGTAGCCTATATTTTTCATTCAATGCATAAATGAAAAGTACCTTCTATTACCTGTAATGGGACTTCCCTGGTAGCTCAGTGGTAAAAAATCTACCTGCCAATACAGGAAATGGAAGTTTGATCCCTAGGTTGGGAAGATCTCTTGGAGAAGGAAATGGCAACTCACTTCAGTATTCTTGCCTGGGAAATCCCGTGGACCGAGGAGCCTGGTGGGTTATAGTCCATGGGTCTCAAAAGTTGGACACAACTTTTCAACTAAACAACATTATCCCTAATATGAGGGTCTACTGTTAGTTTTGCATCTTTTCACTGACCTTTCCATCTGACTCCATTATGTAGAAATCCTTTAGCTACAAAACACAGTGCAAGTAATGCAACCTATAACACATTCATCAGAGTTATCATTGTAAATTCTCAAAATTTTTAGCTAGTTTGTGATTCCCTTTCCACATGCTTCAGATTCTGGTAATGCACAGTGAACTTTCTACCTTTAAATCACCCACTCATCAGGAAATAGACTTAGGGCTATGAAATACAAACTTATTTACCTGTGTGATGATACTACCAAATTTTATTAAGTAACATATGCTGGTGTCAAACCATATATTTTCCTCTTATTTATCAATTTTGTAAGTTGTCCTAGAAGGAAATTATCACTTTTATAAAATCTGATTCTCTATTCTCTTCCTCTAAAATTGAGTTATGTGTCCCCACTGCATCTTTTACATATGTTTATCACACACCTAAAACAATTTACTTTCTTAATTTTCACATATCTCTTTAGCTATAAGCAGTGTAGGGATATGTGATTAAAATATGAATTCCAGATTATAAAGGCTAGTTCAAAGTCCTATTCCTAAATTATGAGCTGTGCAATGTTGGGCACTTTACTTCAACATTCTCTACCTCAATTTCTTTATCTTTGAAATGAAAGTAATGATACCTATGACATAGAGTTGTTGTGAAAAATTAAATAAATTTATTCATGTAAAGAACTTAGCATGGAGTAAGAACTCAAAAATATAAGAGAAATAAAAAGGATGTTGATCCTCTTGAAGTCAAGGGCAGTATCTGATTTCCTACTGTATTCTAAGCATCCATCTAATCTAAGACCATAATACCCCAGAAACGAGAACTCATCATACCTGAAACTCCTCAGTGGTAGAGGTTTAATGACACTTTCTTGTTCATGACTCCCCGAACTCTGCTGCTGCTGCTGCTGCTAAGTCACTTCAGTCGTGTCCAACTCTGTGCAACCCCATAGATGGCAGCCCAGCAGGCTCCCCCGTCCCTGGGATTCTCCAGGCAAGAACACTGGAGTAGGTTGGCATTTCCTTCTCCAATGCATGAAAGTGAAAAGTGAAAGTGAAGTCGCTCAGTCATGTCCGACTCTTAGCGACCCCGTGGACTATAGCCTACCAGGCTCCTCCGTCCATGGGATTTTCCAGGCAAGAGTACTGGAGTGGGGTACCATTGCCTTCTCCGCCTTGAACTCTAGTTTCTTTCTTTTCTCACTGCTCACCAAGCCAGTACTTTATATATAATAGATAAACATGATGCAGAGTGATACTACATAGGCCAAATCTGCACCATATCTGAATCTGGATGACACTAAAATAATTTGATTTAGTAAAGTTAGCTTTATGTGATTTTAGACATAAACATTTTGTAAATTAGCCCAAACAAAAATAATTTTTTAAAGTATTTACTTTCTTATTAGATGTTTTGGTATCACAAAACATGTCTCTGGAACAGATGTTTTTAATTCCTTGATGGAATTCCTTGATGGAACACTTACTTTGTTAATAGAAATCTCCATTTTTAATCCAAATATTTTTGTTACAAAAGGTTCTGTCTTTTGCTGACTGAAATAATTTTATAATAAGACTTAAAACTTTATTCCAATTATTATTCTTAGGACTTGTTACTCTGTTTTGAATCTCTGAAGAGTATTCATCTTAATGTGAGTTTGTAAAAATTTTTATCTGTATTTCTCCACAGATCAGGAATCTTTAATTACTTTAGCTATAAAAGATTCATCTGAGTTCTACTGGAACATTCAAAATTATAACTACAACCCCAGGCTGGTTGACATTTGATTTACTAATTTATTTTTATTTCAGCCTGGAAATTTAACCACAACTAAACATATTTTCCTCAGATTTGGGTGGATAATTTAAAATCATTTTTTGTTTTCCATTCTTGGTGCCACCAGGCAAAATGTCAATAGCAATCTGATTGATGACTCTCGCTTACCAGCTAGCCAGAGAATGGAAAGCTTGATGCACTGAGTCAGCTAGAAATGAGTAGTTCTATCAGATCCCTTTTTCAATACTTAAACCATTCTAAAATCCTAATGCATTTCTGAGCCCATTGGTTTTACAAACTTACTTAGAGTGGCTTACGTACTTTCTGAATATACTAGTTAATTGCCATGGATAGCTCAGCTCATTTGAAATGGCAGTTCAAATTTTCTAAACCGCCATATAACATCCTCATCTGAAATACACTTTTGCCCTTTCCTATAAATTTTGTGCAGCAGAATACAGCATTATTCATTGAGTTTCTTTCTCTCTCTTTCTCTTCTTGAGATAATCACATCCTTGGGGGCACTATAAGGGAAGAGATGTATCCAAGTTCCTAAAATCCCCAGGAGTGTGATCTCCTTGTGGTAATTATACCCTCCTTCCAAGATGTCTTATACTATTATTATGGTACTTTATTGATCACGTGTGGTAGAAATATCTGATAATGTAATTACTTCACTTTATCATCCTTGAAGAAATAATGTAGGAAGAATGACTTTTGCAGTGAGCTTGTCTAATGAGGCCAAGCATCCAAAGGAAAAGGATCTGTAATACAGCTAATGTTAACCTGAAGAGCTTAAGGTAAGCAACAGAAACATTAAAATCTTATTTTGCAATGAACAATTAAACAAGACAGGGTATATCAAACAAGGCAGGGTATATTAGAGTATAGCTCCCTCTTCAGACACTTGAAGAACAGTTTGCCCATTCAGATGTGAACATTTGGCAAGTAAGTGTCTTTTGAGGCATGAACATATACCTGAGATTTGTTCTTTCTCTGTTTCTGGACTTGTCCCTACCCTTGTATCTAATGTAGTTAATATAAAGGTGAATCAGTATGTGTTTGAAATATTGCCTTTTATAAAAAGTGAGCTTCCTACGGTCATTTATTTAGTAACATCTAATGATTACTTTTCTCATTCAATTTCTTAAAGAGTCCCTGCTTATCCCTTTAGCTTTTTATATTTCTAAGGACTGTATTCATTAGTGATTAACAGACTATTCTGATTATAATTAAAAATCATCATTGTATACATGTACAGTTCCTTCTTTTCATGGTAGAGTAACATGCTTATTACCTAATTAAGGAATATTCTTCAGAATATAGCCATTATTGTTATTCCTACTGAGCAAAGAATAATCTAATCAGCCTTGAACTGTGTTCAAAAAAACAAAATGAGTACCTGGACAAGAAGTTTCATGGAACATAGTATAAGAAATGAGTTTAGCAATATAGGATGGGGCAGGGACTGGGTACTAAACACTATGTTAGGTATTGTGCTCTCCAAATTAGGGACATTGCCACAAAATCTGTATTTAAGGTATATGAAACAAATGGATGAATTAATGGACGAGCCAAGCGAGTTAGAAAATCTGAGGAAACTAAACACTAAACCATTTGGAGTAAGGCTACATGAATTAATTCACTAAAAAAAAATACAGACATACCAAATGTTTAAAAATGTTAGATGGTATTATTAGTTGGTTATTATTTCCTTAATTTCATTATATTGTAACTGACTAAGCAATTTCCCAATAGAAAAGGCAGAGGAAATCCAAACATATTCCAAAACAGAGTTACAAGGAGAAGAGAATAGAAAGAAAAGAAAGTAGAGAGTTGGATACAATTTAATAAAGAATATCCATAAGTAATGCTGGCAGTCTAGATTTTAAAGATGAAAATATTGATCTCTCTCTTCTTCTATGTAGCTCAAGACAGAATATAGTCATTGATTATCTACAATGAACAGGAATAGTGCTAGACCTTGATTTACATAGAAAATAAAGTTGGATGATAACTTCTAAATGAGCAGTGCATTAAATTTCTGCTACTGCTATAACAAATACTTGAAACCACAGTTTCAATTAAACAGCATAAATTTATTATCTTACATTTCTAGAAGTCAGATATACAACATAGATCTCATTAGGCTCAAATCAAGATATAAGCAGGGCTGAGGAGAATATATTTCTTTGCCTTTTCCAGCTTCTAGAGAATCTTTGCTCCTTTTCTCCATCTTCAAAATCAACATGGTGGGATTTTCTCATACAACATCACCCTGGCTTTCTCTTCTACTTCACTGTTCTGCTCTTCAAGATTCTTGTGATGACATTTTGTGAATACTGATAATCCAAAATAATCTCCCAAGTTTAAAGTCAGCTGATTAGTAAACAATTTCATCTACAAGTTCAATTTCCCTCTGTTAAATATCATGGTAACAGGTTCTGGCAAATAGGATGTGGATATTGGGAGAAGAGAGATTATTATGACTACCACAAGCAGAATCTCAGTATTTATTTTAAATTAGATAATGAATTTAGGACTTTGTTTTCACACCAGTTAATCTCAAACAAAATAAGACGTTAACATTCGAAGTCTTATCCTGTCTAGTCATTCTTATGGGGTATTTTTCAAGATACCGATACCTACAGAACAAGTACAGTAGGTGGATTATACTGGTTGTGAGATATTAACTACATATAATTAGTAAATATGGACTTGTGAAATCAAAATGACATGCTTCAAAGAGAAAAGTAATAATAAAATAACTACAAAAATATACTGAAATATTTCAACAAAACCCAGGAGTTGTAAAATACCAAGAAAAGGGTGGAGGATAAGAGAATTCTAAACTTATGTGCTTTGAGCAATGCCAAAGAATGCTCAAACTACCTCACAATTGCACTCATCTCACACACTAGTAAAGTAATGCTCAAAATTCTCCAAGCCAGGCTTCAGCAATACATGAACTGTGAACTTCCAGATGTTCAAGCTGGTTTTATTATTTTTTTTTTTAGTTCAGCAAATTAAGCATTTTATTTTTTACTAATATGAGTACAAATCAAAGTGTGATGAAACAGGCACTCTAAATCATTGCAGGGTCAAGATCAGTGCATAGCATCACTCGAGCAGGAATTTGTTGCTAATACGTGTATTTCTATGTGGTATCAAAAACTTTAATGCAATCTATCCTGAAGAGAAAATAACTATGAATATGGAAACTCTCTATGTATAGAAACATCCAGTCAACCGTATTTAAAATTATAAAATTCAGGAAACATCATATTAAAATTAATAAAACATCATAAAATCATCAACTTAGTTTTACACGGACTCAAAGAAATTTGTTCTGCTAAGATTAAAAAAATAGAATACAGAAATTTATATATAATGTATGTAATACATCAAATAAATGTTATATATAATATATAGTATATTATTAAATTATTTTTTAAATTTATAGTTAGAGAAAAGGAGATTCAAAGGACATACTTCAACATGTTAATTGTTACATATGAGTTTTTTTTTTTTTGATATACTTTTCTATTTCAAAGTAAGAAAATACAATTGGGGAAAACATTTTATATAACATATATTATTAATAATATATTAATAATAAAATCATTATTTTGTGTGATATTAAATATAGTCTCCATTCCATCCCTACATAAATAAGCTTTATTTTCATTCAGAGGTTTAAAATTCAAGAGGATATGGAACTTTAGAAGGACTGAGCATTTGTTAAATCATGACTTACTAAATGAGACCTAGAGAGGAAGGGTCAGAAAATGTGTGGGAAATTTTATTTTAGGAGGAAAGAAAACCATGCAGCCATGTGACAATGTGTCTGTCAAAAGAGATAATTAAGTTAATGTAAAAGGAATCCAAAAGGATCCTTATAAAAACTTGGAGATATTCTTATAATTAATATACAAATATTTTTTGCTGCTGTTGAAATAATGATCAACTCCTATCTTACTTTGATTACTATTCTGCTTTTCCTATAGTAATAGCACACTGATAAATTATATTTTCAGGGTAATTAAAGAGATAGTGGTTTAATTTCAGAATGAACTGATAACATTTTAAAAACAATGATATCAAATCTTTGCAAAGATAATACATACCCACAGTACTTGTCTATCTATCTAATAATATTCCAGAAGATGATATAGTACATAGATCCTCAGATATCCAAATACAATATTTTAAAAAGAAGTTTATTTACAGTATTTTCAGTTTAAAGTATTGACTTTTCTAACCATTTGGCAGCTGTTTAAAAAATATGCATACAGTTGGCAAAATATTTCTGCTTGTGACAAAATAGGCTTTTAAATATATGGTAAGTACTCTGACTTTTACTTAACTAAATAGAATTTGTATTTCAAATAATGAGAAGTAGTTTTGAAAAACCATTAAAGTGATGGTATTGCCATGTGGACTTTTTGCGGTAGACATAATGAAGAGCATTCTCAAAACACTAATAGCGAAAAAAGTGCAGCTTGCATTTTGTAATGATTCTTTTCCTCTATATGATACTGTTTGCATTGAACTTATAATTAAAGTACATTAGACACCAATTCTATTTGAAGGTAACTCAAATTTCTCAAATTCATTTGAGGAAATGCAAATGAATATGCATTTGGCTGTCATCTAATTAAATGAAAGACAAAGCACGACAGAGGGCAGAAGCCCTCTCTTTGAAAGAGATTTTCTTTTCCTCAGGAACAGACTGCTGTCTACATTTCATGGGCAAAGATGGGTATGGGAGAGATAGTAAGGCCAGAGATGGTCCATCATTCAATTACTTTGTGCAGAAAAGAAGAGAGCTTTGAGAAGAGAAGGACAAAATCCTTTGCCACTGAATTTTTACTAAAACTCTTTGAAAAAAAAAATTTTCACGGCAATTGGGTCCTTGCTATTAATAAATTAAAGGCAGTTTAACTTCCAGAAGCATTTAAAACATGCTGTGAAAAACTGTTAGCCTCTCAGTTATGTCCAACTCTTTGCAACCCCATGGACTGTAGACCACCAGACTCCTCTGTCCATTGGATTTCCCAGACAAGAATACTGGAATGGGTTGCTGTTTCCTTCTCCAGGGGATCTTCCTCACCCAGGGATCAAACCCTAGTCTCCCACATTGCAGCCACCAGGGAAGATGCTAAAACATGCTGGGGTGAGTGGGATTCAAATAATTTGCAAATGCAAGCAACTGCAGAACTAGTTGTTGAGCACTCAATCATGTCTGACTCTTTTGAGATTCCATGGACTGTACCCTGCCAGACTCCTCTGTCCATGGTATTTCCCAGGCAAGAATACTGGAGTGGGTTGCCATTTCCTTCTCCAGGTGTTACCAAGTCCAAGCTTGCTCTCCTGCCGTACAATAGGCCAATGAATCCAAGAGACAGGTGTTGAGGCAAGGAAGAGACTTTAATCGGGGAGCTGGCAGACCGAGAACATGGAAGGCTCTGCCTCAAAATAACCATCTTCTTGGGGTCTGGATGCCTGGTTCTTTTATAGATCAGAGAAAAAGAATCAATGAGGAAGCCTGGCTTGCTGCAGTCCATGGGGTCACAAAGAGTCTGACACGACTGAGCAACTGAACTGAACTGAGCATCCATAAGAGGCAGAAGAAAACAGAACTAATGGAATTAATTTTAAGACTTAAATGTTTCTTTTCAGTAAAGTCTACTTTATGTCATTCTACTATAGTTTAAAAAGATTCCTTGACTTTAAAGGTCAGTGTTCATTTAAGTATAAGCACAATAGCTAGATCTCAAGTTGATGACAGTTTAATAGTTTTCATCTTTCTTTCTTTCTTTAATAGTTTTCACCTTTCTTTAAGTGAAAGGTGTTCACCTTTCACTGCCCAGAGCCTGGTAAAATAAACTGCATTGCATTTAGGAATTGCAATGCTGTGTCCTATGTAGGGGATCCTATAGTGGCAATGGATTGCAGACCACTTTGCCATGGAAAGAGCTTCCTCTGCAGCTTCCCTGGTGACTCAGTGGTAGAGAATCTACCTGCCAATGCAGGAGATGCTGCTTCAATCTCTGCATTGGGAATATTTCCTGTGTTTCAGGGAAGAAGCCAGTTCTGACACCATGTTGGAAACTGTTTCTTTGACTTGCTTTCATTATTATAATTATACTAAATGGCTTGCCTGGCGGACCCTGCCCCTCTGCTTGATGGTAAACTAAAGTGCCCTTGTTTAGCTCATGGAGAGACACTTGTCCTGCCCACCTGTGAATAGAAGAGATTAACATACCCCTTCTGAAGGCTGGGCATTCCCCTGGAGATGCTTTGCAAGACTGAAGACCCTTTCACTTTACTTCCCACTGCATCTCTCTCTCTATTCTGCCTTTTGATTTTAATTCCTCAAGCTGGTTTTAGAAAAGGCAGAGGAACCAGAGATCAAATTGCCAACATCTGCTGGATCATTGAAAAAGCAAGAGAATTCCAGAAAAACAGCTATTTCTGTTTTATTGACTATGCCAAAGCCTTTGACTATGTAGATCATAATAAACTGTGGAAAAATCTGAAAGAGATGGGAATATCAGACCACCTGACCTGTCTCTTGAGAAATCTGTATGCAGGTCAGGAAGCAACATGGACAACAGACTGGTTCCAAATAGGAAAAGGAGTACATCAAGGCTGTATATTGTAACTGTGCTTATTTAACTTACATGCAGAGTACATCATGAGAAACGCTAGGCTGGATGAAGCACAAGCTGGAATCAAGGTTGTCAGGAGAAATATCAATAACCTCAGATATGCAGATGACACCACCCTTACGGCAGAAAGTGAAGAAGAACTGAAGAGCCTCTTGATGAAAGTGAAAGAGGAGAGTGAAAAAGCTGGCTTAAAGCTCAACATTCAGAAAACTAAGATCATGGCATCTGGTCCCATCACTTCATGGCACATAGATGAGGAAATGATGGAAACAGTGGCAGACTTTATTTTGGGGCAGCTCCAAAATCACTGCAGATGGTGAGTGCAGCCATGAAATTAAAAGACTTTACTCCTTGGAAGGAAAGTAATGGCCAACTTAGTGAAAGTAAAAGTGAAGTCACTCAGTCGTGTCCAACTCTTGTGACCCCATGGACTGTAGCCTACCAAGCTCCTCCATCCATGGGATTTTCCAGGCAAAAATACTGGAGTGTGTTGCCATTTCCTTCTGCAGGAGATCTTCCTGACCCAGTGATTGAACCTAGGTCTCCCACATTGTAGGCAGACACTTTCCCATCTGAGCCACCAGGGAAGTCCTTGACCAACCTAGACAACATCTTAAAAAAGCAGAGGCATTACTTTGCCAATGAAGGTCTGTCTCGTCAAGGCTATGGTTTTTTCAGTAGTCATGTATGGATGTGACAGTTGGACTATAAAGAGCTGAGTGTAGAAGAATTGATGCTTCTGAACTGTGGTGTTAAAGAAGACTCATAAGAGTCCCTTGGACTGCAAGGAGATCCAACCAGTCCATCCTAAAGGAGATCAGTCCTAAGTGTTCATTGGAGGACTGATGTTGAAGCTGAAACTCCAATACTTTGGCCACCTGATGTGAAAAGCTGACTCATTTGAAAAGACCCTGATACTGGGAAAGATTGAAGGCAGGAGGAGAAGGGGATGACAGAGGATGAGACGGTTGGATGGCATCACCCACTCAATGGAGATGAGTTTGAATAAACTCCAGGAGTTGGTGATGGAAAGAGAGGCCTGGTGTGCTGTGGTCCACGGGGTCACAAAGAGTCAGACAACTGACTGACTCACTGAACTGAACTGAAACTTCTGTGTAGGGGACGAGAGTTATGATAGATAAAGTCTTTTGTTGTACATAATAGATAAATATAAATGATTAGTAGTGCAAGGAAAGCAACCACAGGAAAGGAGTGTCAAAAAAATTAGTCAATTTCTGACTTAACAAGGAAGAGTAGGCTGAATAGTAAATAAATAAGCTAAAATGAGGAAAAATAAATGAGGGCATAGCAAAATAAATTAAATGATAGACATTAAATAGTGTGGTATCAGTTTTAATATTACCTGCAAGTAGACAGAACTCTTAGATTGAATAGAATGTAAACATTTAATTATATATTGCTTGCAATGATGCCTTAAGTGGATCAATAAAAAAGTCTAAAACAAAGGATGGGAAAAAAGATATTAGACAACTCCAAACAAAACAAAGCAGGAGTATTTGACTTAATACCAGAGAAACTGAGATTTAAGGTTAAAAGCACTGAAGAAGATACTGAAGGACATTACAGAAATATAAAAGGAACAATTTATGAAGAAGATATAAAAGACATAAAGTTGCACACACCAGGAAGTTCAGTTCAGTTCAGTTCAGTCACTCAGTCGTGTCCTACTCTTTGCAAACCCATGAATCTCAGCATGCCAGGCCTCCCTGTCCATCACCAACTCCCAGAGTTCACTCAAACTCATGTCCATTGAGTCAGTGATGCCATCCAGCCATCTCATCCTCTGTCGTCCCCTTCTCCTCCTGCCCCCAATCCCTCCCAGCATCAGAGTCTTTTCCATGAGTCAACTCTTTGCATGAGGTGGCCAAAGTACTGGAGTTTCAGCCTCAACATCAGTCCTTCCAATGAACACCCAGGACTGATCTCCTTTAGAATGGACTGGTTGGATTTTCCTTGCAGTCTCAAGAGTCTTCTCCAACACCACAGTTTAAAAGCATCAATTCTTCAGTGCTCGCTTTCTTTATAGTCCAACTCTCAAATCCATACATGACCATGGGAAAAACCATAGCCTTGACTAGATGGACCTTTGTTGGCAAAGTAATGTCTCTGCTTTTTAATATGCTGTCTAGGTTGGTCACAACTTTTCTTCCAAGGAGTAAACGTCTTTTAATTTCATTGCTGCCTTCACCATCTGTAGTGATTCTGGAGCCCAGAAAAATTAGGTCAGCCACTGTTTCCACTGTTTCCCCATCTATTTGCCATGAAGTGATGGAATCGGATGCCATGATCTTAGTTTTCTGAATGTTGAGCTTTAAGCCAACTTTTTCACTCTCCTCTTTCACTTTCATCAAGACACTCTTTAGTTCTTCTTCACTTTCTGCCATAAGGGTGGTGTGTAGGTATACAGATATATAATATGTACATCATGGCATCCTTTAAGAAGAGAAAAGATACTTTTCAGGGCACATTTACAGTAATCATTCATCTCCTTGCATAATCTTAAAATATTTCAAAAAAATACAGCCTAAAATATCTAATCATAATCTAATGTAATTTTAATATAAAAATCTTTCATATATTAATTTCTTAACTAAGCTTTGTCTGCCTGCATAATTCTTAGGACTAAAGAAAAGTCAAAAGTAAAATTACAGTCTAAGAAATGGAGAAAAGGCAAATATGCACTTCTACAGTGGTTAGGATTATTTTGATAAAAGTACCAGAGAGAACAGAGTCAAATTGCTTTTATAATAATCTCCTATGACAAGGAATGAGTTGGGAACTGCAACAGTTTAACAAGGAATCCTCAAGTGGGATGTTTCAAGGGATCCTTCAACTGCTCAAGTACATCTCCAGGACACTGTATTTCTTCCAATTGATCTGCCATGCCATTCTTGTTAGCTGGATTTATTCTCACTCCTCTCTCCTCACATTTGCAAAAGGGCTGCTTCATTTCCAGGTATAATATTAAAATGTGTTAATATCCATTTGAGTGAAGAGACTATTTCTTGTAGAATGTCTCTTTATAAGAACAAATAAACCTTGCCCAAAATCCCCTCAGTTCAGCTCAGTTCAGTTCAGTCACTGAGTCGTGCCCGACTCTTTGCGATCCCATGAATCACAGCATGCCAGGCCTCCCTGTCCATCACCCTGTCCAACTCCCGGAGTTCACTCAAACTCATGTCCATTGAGTCAGTGATGCCATCCAGCCATCTCATCCTCTGTCATCCTCTTTTCATCCTGCCCCCAATCCCTCCCAGCATCAGAGTCTTTTCCAATAAGTCAACTCTTCGCATGAGGTGGCCAAAGTACTGGAGTTTCAGCTTCAGCATCATTCCTTCCAAAGAACACCCAGGGCCAATCTCCTTTAGAATGGACTGGTTGGATCTCCTTGCAGTCCAAGGGACTCTCAAGAGTCTTCTCCAACACCGTGGTTCAAAAGCATCGATTCTTCAGCGCTCAGCTTTCTTCACAATCCAACTCTCACATTCATACATGACCACTGGAAAAACCATGGCCTTGACTAGACGGACCTTTGTTGGCAAAGTAATGTCTCTGCTTTTCAATATGCTATCTAGGTTGGTCATAACTTTTCTTCCAAGGAGTAAGCGTCTTTTAATTTCATGGTTGCAGTCACCATCTGCAGTGATTTTGGAGCCCAAAAAAATAAAGTCTGACACTGTTTCCACTGTTTCCCCACCTATTTCCCATGAAGTTGTGGGACCAGATGCCATGATCAAAATCCCCTAGTGGATATCTATTCACATATCATTACCAAGAATTTGATCATGTGCCCAAGTATAAACTAATCACAGGTAAAAGTGAATTTGATTCACAATTAACTGACATTAATTAGGATGACTTGACTGGGTTAAGCGAGCCTAATGGGAGAATGTGTGTTTTAGACACCTCAAAAATATCTGTAAAACTTATCATAACTGGTAGAAAACATGCAAAAATTTATAGTTTAAAGTTCAATAAATTCATGCTAAAATTTTTGAAAGAGTACAATATATAAATCAAAAACAGCATAAAGATAAAAATGAAAAGATGAAACCTAGTGAGACATAAACTCAAAAAAAAAAAAAAAAAAAAAACAAGAAAAAGAAAGGTTAAAACTACCTAAAAGTTATTATAGAACCAGAGTTTCACAGCTGAATTCTACCTAACAATTGAATTGCAGGAAATTCTAATGCTCTATAAATTATCCCACGCTATGAGTGGGATCCTGAACCTTAATAAACATGATATATAAAAAAGAATTGTATAGATCAATCTTATTTAGGGATATATGTAAAATTCCAACTAAAAATGAACAAATAGAATCCAGACTGATATCCCAGAATAATACATTTCACAAAAAGGATGTATTCCAGGATTATAGCAGTCAGCTTGTGTCCAGAAGGCTACCAATATAATTAATGAATAAAAAATAAAAGGTATGATTATACTAATAGTTGCTAACAAAATTTATCCAATAATTATAAAACAAAACAATTCTCTGATATATCAAAAGACCTATTAAAATAGAGTATGGAAATATAAAAATAAAAATGATGGGAAAATGCATAATATCACAAATAGGATTTTTTTTTAATAGAGCTAACAATTAGAATTCACATGCAATAGTGTGTGCTAAGTTGCTTCAGTTTTGTCTGACTGTTTGTGACCCTGCAGACTGTAGCCCGCCAGGCTCCTCTGTCCATGGGGGTTCTCCAGGCAAGAATATTGGAGTGAGTTGCCATGCCCTCCTCCAGGGGATTTTCCTGATTCAGTGATTGAATCCACACCTCTTAAGTCTCCTGCATCGGCAGGCAGATTCTTTACCACTAGCTCCACCTGGGAAGCCCCAGAATTCAAATACAAAAGGACTAACCAAGGAAAAAACAGATACCTTATAAAAACTAAAATTATGACTACCACTGCATCAAATAACAACAGTGACACACACAGATTTAAACTACATGAAATATAGGGAGAAATAAAAGTAAAGGGAGAATTGCACTACTGGTCCTAAACATTATTTCACATTTTTCGCTCCATGACAGAGCATATACTGTAAAAAGAAAAGAAAGGTAAGTACTAATAATGTAATTAATAAGCTTCTGCTGCTGCTGCTGCTGCTACTGCTAAGTCACTTCAGTCGTGTCCGACTCTGTGCGACCCCATAGACGGCAGCCCACCAGGCTCCCCTGCCCCTGGGATTCTCCAGGCAAAAACACTGGAGTGGGTTGCCATTTCCTTCTCCAATGCATGAAAGTGAAAAGTGAAAGTGAAATCGCTCAGTCCTGTCCGACCCTCAGCGACCCCTTGGACTGCAGCCTTCCAGGCTCCGCCATCCATGGGATTCTCCAGGCAAGAGTACTGGAGTGGGGTGCCATTGCCTTCTCCATTAACAAGCTAGATTTATATAATATAATAGCACATATTATGAGTTTTAAATTATATTTAGTACAATAAATCATATATATGATATATATATTTATATTATATAAATAAAATTAAATGTATAAATATACATTTATATTATTATATATAACAAATTCTGTACCATCAAAGTAGAGACTATGGCTTTGTTCTTTCAAATTCATGAACATCGTAATAATTGAATATAAATATATATTATTCTACAAAGAAAATTATTGTAAATTTTAAAAGTTAGAAATATTAAATAGCATCTTTTGTATTCAAAAGAAAATAAAAATTGAAATTAACAGAATCAAAAAGCCAATAAGACCCTCAAATAGAAATCAATAAATTATATATAAAAAATAGCTATTCAAATCTTGGGTTAAAGTGGAAAAAGAAATTAACTTTGTGAAATTTCTAAAAAATTGTTATATGTATTAAATATTAATGTCTTCATTAATGCTTTAAGATGGGTCTATCAAGGTAGGTAGATACCTTTTCTGGAAAAGACGAGTTTTCATTCCAATCCCAAAGTAGGGCAATGCCAAAGAATGTTCAAACTACTTACAATTGCACTCATTTCAGATGCTAGCAAGGTAATGCTCAAAATATTTCAAGCTAAGTTTTAATTAACAGCATGTGAACCAAGAACTTCCTGATGTACATGTTGGATTTCGAAAAGGCAGAGGAACCAGAGATCAAACTGCCAACAGCCAGTGGATCATAGGAAAAGCAAGAGAATTCCAGAAAAACATCTACTTCTGCTTCATCGACTATGCTAAAGCCTTTGACTGTATGGATCACAACAAACTGTGGAAAATTCTTAAAGAGATAGGAATGCCAGACCACTTTACTTGCCTCCTGAGAAATCTGCATGCATGTCAAGAAGCAACAGTTAGAACAAGATATGAAACAACGGACTGGTTCAAAATCAGGAAAGGAGTACATCAAGACTGTATATTGTCACCCTGCTTATTTAACTTCTCTGCAGAGTACATCAGGTGAAATGCTGGGGTGGATGAATCACAACCTGGAATCATGATTGCAGGGAGAAATATCAATAAGCTCAGATATGCAGTTGACACTAGCCTAATGGCAGATAGTAAAGAGGAACTAAAAAGCCTCTTGAAGACAGTGAGAGTGAAAAAACTGGTTTAAAACTCAACATTCAAAAAACTAAGATTAGGGCATCTGGCCCTATCACATCATGGGAAACACATGGGGAAACAATTAAAACAGTGACAGATTTTATTTTCTTGGGCTCCAGAATGACTGCAAAAGGTGACTGCAGCCATGAAATTAAGACACTTGCTCCTTGGAAGGAAAGCTATGACCAACCTAGACAGCATATTACAAAGCAGAGACATTACTTTGCCAACAAAGGCCCATCTAGTCAAAGCTATGGTTTTTCCAGTAGTCATGTTTGGATGTGAGAGTTGGACCATACAGAAGGCTGAGTGTCAAAGAATTGATTCTTTTGAACTGCAATGTTGAAGAAGACTCTTGACAGTCCCTTGGACAGCAAGGAAATCAAACCAGTCAGTCCTAAAGGAAATCAGTCCTGAATATTCATTGGAAAGACTGATGCTGAAGCTGAAGTTCCAATACTTTGGCTACCTCATGCAAAGAGCCGATTCATTAGAAAAGACCCTGATGCTGGGAAAGATTGAAGACTAGAGGAGAAGGGGACGACAGAGGATGAGATGGTTGGATGACCTCACTGACTCAATGGACATGAGTCTGAGCAAACTTCAGGAGTAGGTGAAAGACAGGGAAGCCTGGTGTGCTGCAGTCTATGGGGTCACAAAGAGTCAGACATGACTGAGCAATAGAACAACAACAATCAAGGTAGGTGACTGGTTGAGATAAGGAAAATTGATGATAATATATTAGGATTGTTTAGAATAATACAATGAGACTATAGAAATGTTTTGATCAGTAAAGTCAAGATCTTGTTTATTAAGCAAAAAGTTCACCTAGAGAAACAATTTATTGTTTATCAAAATAGCTATTTTACAAAGTGAGTAAATTGGATAAAATCATTTCCAGGCATTTCTGTAAGCTGATAGTCAAGTTTTCTATTGACTTCTCTTTATATTCCTGGAAAAAGAAACTTTTTATATCTACAGTAAAGTCAGACCGACATAGGTAGTCTTGGTTCTCAGTGATGGAAATTAACTGTATGGAAACAAGTGGATTCAATTCTTAACCAAAACTATTCCAGAAGAGAAAGAATTTTTACTAGACTCCCTTCCAATTCTGAACGAGAACCCATGAGAAAAAAGCAATATCTTTTATTGGTTTCACATTTAAGGAATAGGTAAACTAATGTTATGTAAAATGCTCCAGAAAATAGAGGAAAAAGCACTCAATTTCTTTTAGTGAGAAAAGCATAGTATTAGTATTAGAACCCTAAAATCATAACGGAGAAGGCAATGGCAACCCACTCCAGTACTCTTGCCTGGAAAATCCCATGGATGGAGGAGCCTGGTTGGCTGTAGTCCATGGGGTCACTAAGAGTCAGACACGACTGAGTGACTTCACTTTCTCTTTTCACTTTCATGCGTTGGAGAAGGAAATGGCAACCCATTCCAGTATTCTTGCCTGGAGAATCCCAGGGACAGGGGAGCCTAGTGGGCTGCCGTCTATGGGGTCACACAGAGTCAGACACGACTGAAGCAACTTAGCAGCAGCAGCAAAATCATAAAAGTTCCACACACCAACCTTACTCATGTATTTGTGTAAAAATATTAAGTACAATATAGAAAAACAGAATCCAGCAAAATATTAAAAATGATGATGGAGTATTTATTCTAAGACTATAATAACGATTCAATATCAATATGCCAATTAATATATCTTACCAATAGTCTAAGGAGAAAAGTTATGTGAGCATATGCACAGATGCTGAAAAGCATTTGACAGCAAAAATTATTCTAAAAAATTTTAATAACATAGCAAAAGATGAATACTATCTTAATACATCTATCTCATCCTCAAAGTCAACATCATGCTAATGAGAAAATATTGGAGTTTATTAAAATCTGAAACATATAACTGCCATATAAGCCAGCCATTATACTTTTTATATTCTCCCAAGAGAAATGAAAGCAAATGGCCAAAGCGTGGCACCCACTGTCCTGGGAATGTGGAAGGACCACTACAAATACACACCCCATACCAAGGGGATAACAGCCAGCACACACTGAAGAAATAGGCAATAGGTATCCATATTTATAAAAAGCCCTCAATTCTGGACAAGACACTGGAGTAGAAGGATTTGAACTCACCTTCTCACACAAAAACAACAAAATCACTACTAACTGCTGAACAACCATTGACACAAAAGATTAGGACCTACCAAAAAATATATATTTTACATTTAAAGACAAGGTGAAATCACAATAAAATGGTAGGAGGGGCACTTTTATGATATAATGAAACCCCATATCCAGTGGGTGTGTAATCCACAAACTGGAAAATAATCATATTGCCGAAGTTCTCCCTCAAGAGTGACAGTTCTGAGCCCCAGCCTGAGGGTGTAGCATTGGAAGGAGGAACCACCACCCTCCAAAAGCGGTTGGCTTTGAAAACCAGCAGGACTTGAGTGTAGGAACTCCACAGGACTGGAGGAAAAAGAGACTCGACTCTTGAAGGGCACACACAAAGTTTCACATACACTGGGACCCAACACAAAGCAGAAACTCCATAGGATCCTGGACAGGACTCACCTACACATATTGGAAGGTCTCCTGAGGAGTCAGGGGTAGGCAATGGCTCACTGCGGGGCAGAGTCAAAGAAGCTGGAGGTAGAGGCCTCAAGGAATAAAGTCATCAGTTGATCTTTCAGCAGAAAGTCTGCAAGCCAGAAAGAGGTAGCACATTATATTTAAAGTGATGAAAGAGAAAAATTTATAATCAAGTACATTCTACCCAATAAGGCTCTTATTCAGATTTGAAAGAGAAGTCAAAAGCTTTACAGACAAGCAAAAACTAAGAGAAATCAATACCACAAACCAACTTTACAAAAAATACTAATGGAAATTTTCTAGGTGGAAAAAAAAAAAGGCCACAATTAGAAGGAAGAAAATTATGAATGGAAAACTCACTGGTAAAGATAAACATAAAATAAAAGTTGGAAATCATCCAAACACAAATATATCAAAATCAGCAATCATGTAAAGAGGAGAATACAAATGCAAGTATTGGAAATGCATTGGAAATTAAGTAATTAGCAACTTAAAATAATCTTGTGTATGTATACAGTCTGTTACATCAAAACCTCCATGCGAACCACAAAATAAAGAGCTACAATAGATACAACATGCACACAGACACTAAAAGCATCAAACACAACATTAAGTGAACTAAATAGGATGGGACTACCAAAACAAATCAGAAAAAGTTAATAAGATGGCAATAGGAACAAACATATCAAAAAAATTTTAATTTGAACTTAAGCAACATGTTTCTAAACAATCAATAGATCACTGAAGAAATTTTTAAAAAATACTTAGAGACAAATGATCATGAAAACATTAAAATTCAAAACCTATGGAACACAGGTACAAACAATTTTAAAAGAGAAGCTTGGAGCAATACAATCTTACCTCAGGAAACAAGAAAAATCTCAAGTAAACAATCTACCCTCACACCTAAAGCAACTAGAGAAAGAAAAAACAAAAGCAGAAGTTAGTAGAACAAACAAAACCATAAAGATCAGAGCAGAAATAAATGAAATAGAGACAAAACAGCTACAAAGATCAATGAAACTGAAACATGGTTCTTTGAAAAGATAAACAAAATTGATAAGCTTTTAGACTCGCCAAAAAAGGGGGAGGCTCAAATCAAGAAAATTAGAAATTAAAAAATGGAGAATTTACAATGGACACCAAAGAAAGACAAAAGATCATAAGAAAGCGCTACAAAAAAACTATATGAAAATAAAATTAAATAAAATTTAATATGAAATATAAGAGAAAATAAAACTTGGAAGAACTAGACAAATTCCTAGAAAGTTTCAAAGACAGAACCAGAAGAAATAGAAAATATGAGTAGACCAATCGCAAGTACTAAAACTGAAACAGAGATTGAAAAAATTCCAACAAAAGTCCAGGACCAGATGACTTCACAAGTGAATTCTATCAAATATTTAGAGAAGAGTTAACACCAATCCTTCTAAAACTCTGCCAAAAAGTTACAGAGGAAGGAATACTTCCAAGCTCATTCTATAAGACTATCTTCATCCTGGTACCAAAACCAGGAAAAGATACCACAAAAAAGTAAATTACACGCCAATACCACTGATGAACACAGATGCAACAACACACAACAGAATACTAGCAAACCAAATGCAATGATTCATGAAAAAGCTCATAGGAGGAGCTAAGATGGCGGAGGAGGATGGGGAGAACACTTTCTCCCCCACAAATTAATCAAAAGAACATTTAAATGCCGAGTAAATTCCACAAAACAACTTCTGAATGCCGGCAGAGGACATCAGGCACCCAGAAAAGCAACCCAAGTCTTCGAAAGGAGGTAGGAAAAAATATAAAAGACAAAAAAAGAGACAAAAGAGGGAGGGACGGCGTTCCGTCCCCGGAAGGGAGTCTTAAAAAGAGAGAAGTTTCCAAACACCAGGAAACCTTCTCACTGCCGAATCTGTGCCAAGCCTTGAAAGCACAGAGGGCAACATAACAGGGAGGAAAAATAAATAAACAATTAAAACCCGCATGTTGCGAGCCCTACGGTAACTCCCCCAGCGGAGAAGCAGCGCAGACGCCTGCACACGCCACTAGCAAGCGGGGGCTGGGCAGGGAGGCGCGGCTCGGGCTGCATCGCTTAGAGTAAAGATCTGGCCTGAATACCCTGAGCGCTATCTGAGCGAAATAATTTGGGCTAGCAAACCAGACTATGGGATATCTACCACGCGAAAAGCCAGCCCTAACCTAAGACACCGCCAGGCCCACGCACGGAACAAAGGACTGAACAGAGATAGCCGGCAGCAGACCATCCCCCTCCGGTGATAGGCAGCCAGAGCCGGAAGGGGACAATTACAGCCCCAGAGAGACATTATCTATAAAAATGTAGGCAGGCTTCTTTGCTAACTAAAACTTCTTGGGGGTCTGGACGGTCAACATCTGCCTGAGAAGGTGCGCCGGTTGCACACCTAGATAACCAAGGGGCGGGGAGGCGATAAGTCGCAGCAATCGTGCGCACCAAACACCTCATCACCTGAGCTGTTCGGATCTGGGAAGGGCACAAAATGCAGGCCCAACCGAGAGTCTGCGCCTCTGAGGACTACCCGAGTGCCTGAACCTGAGCACCTTGGACCTGGGAAGTGCAGGCAGCCCAGGGCTAGCCACGGATGGTTCCCGGCGGAGCAACCTAGAGCCTGAGCAGCGTGGGCAGGGAGGCTACACGCGCCGTCAACGGGGGCAGACCCAGTATGGCTGAGGCACTCCGAGCACACGCCAGTGTTATTTGTTTGCAGCATCCCTCCCTACCTCCCCACAGCGCGACTGAACAAGTGAGCCTAAAAAAAAAAAAAAAAAAGTGTCCTCCACCGTCCCCTTTCTGTCAGGGCGGAAACCAGACACTGTAGAGACCAGCAAACAGAAGAAGCTATAACAGAGGGAACTGCCTTGGAAGCTACAGGCAATAGATTAAAACCCTGTGGTTACTACCAACTACATAGGAAGGGGCCTATAGATCTTGAGAAATATAAGTTGGACCAAGGAACTAGCCAAAAGTGAACTGAACCCACAATACTCACAATAAAACCAGAGAAAGTCCTAGATATATTTTTACTATTTTTACGATCATTCTTTCTTTTTTTTTATTTTCAATTTTTAAAAAAAAAATTTAAGTCCTCTATTATTCCTCTAATTTTCACTTTTATAACCGATTATTTTTAAAAAAAAAAAAAAAAAAAAAGAAGACCCTACATATATTTTTTTATAATTTTTTGACCTTTTTTTTTCCTTTTCTTTAACATTGTATTTTTGAAATTCCAAACTCTACTCTATATGTTTAATTTTAGCTTTTTGGTATTTGTTATCAATTTTGTACCTATAGTTTTTTTTTTTTTATAATTTCTGTGACCCTTTTTATTTTTCTCTTTCTTTTTCTCTGTTTCTCTACTCTAGATTTTTTATTTATGCTTTTTTGGTATTTGTTATCAATTTTGTACCTGTATTTTGTTTATAATTTATGTGACTTTGTTCTTGTTTGTTTTTTTTTCTCTCTTTCTTCTTCTTTTTTTAATATTGTATTTTTGAAATTCCAAACTCTACTCTAGATTTTTAACTTTTGCTTTTTGCTATTAGTTATCAATTTTGTACCTATATTTTCTTTATAATTTTTGCACCCTTGTTTGTTTTTGTTTGTTTGTTTTTTCTCTCTTTCTTTTCCTTCTTCTTTTCTTTAACATCGTATTTTTGAAATTCCAAACTCTACTCTAGATTTTTAATTTTTGCTTTTATGTATTTGTTACCAATTTTGTACCTTTAAGAACCCAATCGTCAGTACCCATTTTTCACTAGGGAGCGAGATTACTGGCTTGACTGCTCTCTCCCCCTTTGGACTCTCCTTTTTCTCCACCAGGTCGCCTGTGTCTCCTCCCTAACCCCTCTCTACTCTACCCAACTCTGTGAATTTCTGTGTGTTCCAGACGGTGGAGAACACTTAGGGAACTGATTACGGGCTGGATCTGTCTCCCTCCGTTTCATTCCCCCCTTTTATCCTCCTGGCCACCTCTGTCACCTTCCTCCTTCTTCTCTTCTCCGTATAACTCCGTGAACAACTCTGAGTGGTCCAGTTGTGGAGTGCACATAAGGAAGAGATTA
Organism: Bos mutus; assembly: GCF_027580195.1. NCBI lineage: Eukaryota > Metazoa > Chordata > Mammalia > Artiodactyla > Bovidae > Bos > Bos mutus. The sequence goes on along the minus strand of NC_091640.1, from coordinate 43,889,511 downwards.
CTGGCTAGCCCACTCTCTCCTCTATTGATTCCACCTCATCTCATTCGGGTCACCTCTAACTCCCTCCTCCCTCTTCTCTTCTCCGAGTAACGCTGTGAACCTCTCTGGGTGACCCTCACAGTAGGGAAACTTTTCATCTTTAATTTAGATGTTCTATCAATGGTCCTGTATAGAAGGAGAAGCTTTGAAACTACTGTAAAAATAAGACCAATAACTGGAAGCAGGAGGCTTAAGTCCAAACGCTGACTCCAGGGAACTCCTGACTCCAAGGAACATTAATTGACAGGAGCTCATCAAATGCCTCCATACCTGCACTGAAACCAAGCACCGCGCAAGGGCCAACAAGTTTCAGGGCAAGACATACCAAGCAAATTCTCCAGCAACACAGGAACACAGCCCTGAGCTCCAAGATACAGGCAGCTCAAAGTCACCCCAAAACCTAGACATCCCATAACTCATTACTGGACATTTCGTTGCACTCCAGGGAGAAGAAATACAGCTCCACCACCAGAACACCGACACAAGCTTCCCTAACCAGGAAACCTTGACAAGCCACCTGTACAAACCCACACACAGCGAGGAAACGCCACAATAAAGAGAACTCCACAAACTGCCAGAATACAGAAAGGACACCCCAAACTCAGCAATTCAAACAAGATGAAGAGACAGAGGAATACCCAGTAGATAAAGGAACAGGATAAATGCCCACCAAACCAAACAAAAGAGGAAGAGATAGGGAATCTACCTGATAAAGAATTCCAAATAATGATAGTGAAATTGATCCAAAATCTTGAAATCAAAATGGAATCACAGATAAATAGCCTGGAGACAAGGATTGAGAAGATGCAAGAAAGGTTTAAAAAGGACCTAGAAGAAATAAAAGAGAATCAATATATAATGAATAATGCAATAAATGAAATTAAAAACACTCTGGAGGCAATAAATAGTAGAATAACAGAGGCAGAAGATAGGATTAGTGGATTAGAAGATAGAATGGTAGAAATAAATGAATCAGAGAGGATAAAAGAAAAACTAATTAAAAGAAATGAGGACAATCTCAGAGACCTCCAGGACAATATTAAACACTACAACATTCGAATCATAGGGGTCCCAGAAGAAGAAGACAAAAAGAAAGACCATGAGAAAATACTTGAGATAATAGTTGAAAACTTGCCTAAAATGGGGAAGGAAATAATCACCCAAGTCCAAGAAACCCAGAGAGTCCCAAACAGGATAAACCCAAGGCAAAACACCCCAAGACACATATTAATCAAATTAACAAAGATCAAACACAAAGAACAAATATTAAAAGCAGCAAGGGAAAAACAAATAACACACAAGGGAATTCCCATAAGTATAACAGCTGATCTTTCAATAGAAACTCTTCAAGCCAGGAGGGAATGGCAAGACATACTTAAAGTGATGAAAGAAAATAACCTACAGCCCAGATTCTTGTACCCAGCAAGGATCTCATTCAAATATGAAGGAGAAATCAAAAGCTTTTCAGACAAGCAAAAGCTGAGAGAATTCTGCACCACCAAACCAGCTCTCCAACAAATACTAAAGGATATTCTCTAGACAGGAAACACAAAAACGGTGTATAAACTCGAACCCAAAACAATAAAGTAAATGGCAATGGGATCATACTTATCAGTAATTACCTTAAATGTAAATGGGTTGAATGCCCCAACCAAAAGACAAAGACTGGCTGAATGGATACAAAAACAAGACCCCTGCATATGTTGTCTACAAGAGACCCACCTCAAAACAGGGGACACATACAGACTGAAAGTGAAGGGCTGGAAAAAGATTTTCCATGCAAATAGGGACCAAAAGAAAGCAGGAGTAGCAATACTTATATCAGATAAAATAGACTTTAAAACAAAGGCTCTGAAAAGAGACAAAGATGGTCACTACATAATGATCAAAGGATCAATCCAAGAAGAAGATATAACAATTATAAATATATATGCACCCAACACGGGAGCGCCGCAATATGTAAGACAAATGCTAACAAGCATGAAAGAAGAAATTAACAATAACACAATAAGAGTGGGAGACTTTAATACCCAACTCACACCTATGGATAGATCAACTAAACAGAAAATTAACAAGGAAACACAAACTTTAAATGATACAATAGACCAGTTAGACCTAATTGATATCTATAGGACATTTCATCCCAAAACAATGAATTTCACCTTTTTCTCAAGCACACATGGAACCTTCTCCAGGATAGATCACATCCTGGGCCATAAATCTAGCCTTGCTAAAGTCAAAAAAATTGAAATCATTCCAAGCATCTTTTCTGACCACAATGCAGTAAGATTAGATCTCAACTACAGGAGAAAAGCTATTAAAAATTCCAACATATGGAGGATGAACCACACCCTGCTGAATAACCAACAAATCACAGAAGAAATCAAAATTTGCGTAGAAACTAATGAAAATGAAAACACAACAACCCAAAACCTGTGGGACACTTTAAAAGCAGTCCTAAGGGGAAAGTTCATAGCAATATAGGCATACCTCAAGAAACAAGAAAAAAGTCAAATAAATAACCTAACCCTACACCTAAAGCAACTAGAAAAGGAAGAAATGAAGAACCCTAGGGTTAGTAGAAGGAAAGAAATCTTAAAAATTAGGGCAGAAATAAATGCAAAAGAAACAAAAGAGACCATAGCAAAAATCAACAAAGCCAAAAGCTGGTTTTTTGAAAGGATAAACAAAATTAACAAACCATTAGCCAGACTCACCAAGAAACAAAGGGAGAAAAATCAAATCAATAAAATTAGAAATGAAAATGGAGAGATCACAACAGACAACACAGAAATACAAAGGATCATAAGAGACTACTATCAACAATTAGATGCCAATAAAATGGACAACGTGGAAGAAATGGACAAATTCTTAGAAAAGTACGACTTTCCAAAACTCGACCAGGAAGAAATAGAAAATCTTAACAGACCCATCACAAGCACGGAAATTGAAACTGTAATCAAAAATCTTCCAGCAAACAAAAGCCCAGGTCCAGACGGCTTCACAGCTGAATTCTACCAAAAATTTAGAGAAGAGCTAACACCTATCCTGCTCAAACTCTTCCAAAAAATTGCAGAGGAAGGTACACTTCCAAACTCATTCTATGAGGCCACCATCACCCTAATACCAAAACCTGACAAAGATCCCACAAAAAAAGAAAACTACAGGCCAATATCACTGATGAACATAGATGCAAAAATCCTTAACAAAATTCTAGCAATCAGAATCCAACAACACATTGAAAAGATCATACACCATGACCAAGTGGGCTTTATCCCAGGGATGCAAGGATTCTTCAATATCCACAAAACAATCAATGTAATACACCACATTAACAAATTGAAAAATAAAAACCATATGATTATCTCAATAGATGCAGAGAAAGCCTTTGACAAAATTCAACATCCACTTATGATAAGAACTCTCCAGAAAGCAGGAATAGAAGGAACATACCTCAACATAACAAAAGCTATATATGACAAACCCACAGCAAACATTATCCTCAATGGTGAAAAATTGAAAGCATTTCCTCTAAAGTCAGGAACAAGACAAGGGTGCCCACTTTCACCATTACTATTCAACATAGTTTTGGAAGTTTTGGCCACAGCAATCAGAGCAGAAAAAGAAATAAAACGAATCCAAATTGGAAAAGAAGAAGTAAAACTCACTATTTGCAGATGACATGATCCTCTACACAGAAAACCCTAAGGACTCCACCAGAAAGTTACTAGAACTAATCAATGATTATAGTAAAGTTGCAGGATATAAAATCAACACACAGAAATCCCTTGCATTCCTATACACTAATAATGAGAAAACAGAAAGAGAAATTAAGGAAACAATTCCATTCACCATTGCAATGGAAAGAATAAAATACTTAGGAATATATCTACCTAAAGAAACTAAAGACCTATATATAGAACTATAAAACACTGGTGAAAGAAATCAAAGAGGACACTAATAGATGGAGAAATATACCATGTTCATGGATTGGAAGAATCAATATAGTGAAAATGAGTATACTACCCAAAGCAATTTATAGATTCAATGCAATCCCTATCAAGCTACCAATGGTATTCTTCACAGAGCTAGAACAAATAATTTCACAATTTGTATGGAAATACAAAAAACCTCGAATAGCCAAAGCGATCTTGAGAAAGAAGAATGGAACTGGAGGAATCAACCTACCTGACTTCAGGCTCTACTACAAAGCCACAGTTATCAAGACAGTATGGTACTGGCACAAAGACAGAAATATTGATCAATGGAACAAAATAGAAAGCCCAGAAATAAATCCACGCACCTCTGGACACCTTATCTTTGACAAAGGAGGCAAGAATATACAATGGATTAAAGACAATCTCTTTAACAAGTGGTGCTGGGAAATCTGGTCAACCACTTGTAAAAGAATGAAACTAGAACACTTTCTAACACCATACACAAAAATAAACTCAAAATGGATTAAAGATCTAAATGTAAGACCAGAAACTATAAAACTCCTAGAGGAAAACATAGGCAAAACACTCTCTGACATACATCACAGCAGGATCCTCTATGACCCACCTCCCAGAATATTGGAAATAAAAGCAAAAATAAACAAATGGGACCTAATTAAACTTAAAAGCTTCTGCACAACAAAGGAAACTATTAGCAAGGTGAAAAGATAGCCTTCAGAATGGGAGAAAATAATAGCAAGTGAAGCAACTGACAAACAACTAATCTCAAAAATATACAAGCAACTCCTACAGCTCAACTCCAGAAAAATGAATGACCCAATCAAAAAATGGGCCAAAGAACTAAACAGACATTTCTCCAAAGAAGACATACAGATGGCTAACAAACACATGAAAAGATGCTCAACATCACTCATTATCAGAGAAATTCAAATCAAAACCACTATGAGGTACCATTTCACGCCAGTCAGAACGGCTGCGATCCAAAAGTCTACAAGCAATAAATGCTGGAGAGGGTGTGGTGAAAAGGGAACCCTCTTACACTGTTGATGGGAATGCAAACTAGTACAGCCACTATGGATAGAACAGTGTGGAGATTCCTTAAAAAACTGGAAATAGAACTGCCTTATGATCCAGCAATCCCACTGCTGGGCATACACACTTAGGAAACCAGAAGGGAAAGAGACACGTGTACCCCAATGTTCATCACAGCACTGTTTATAATAGCCAGGACATGGAAGCAACCTAGATGTCCATCAGCAGATGAGTGGATAAGAAAGCTGTGGTACATATACACAATGGAGTATTATTCAGCCATTAAAAAGAAAACATTTGAATCAGTTCTAATGAGGTGGATGAAACTGGAGCCTATTATACAGAGTGAAGTAAGCCAGAAAGAAAAACACCAATAGAGTATACTGACGCATATATATGGAATTTAGAAAGATGGTAACAATAACCCTGTGTATGAGACAGCAAAAGAGACACTGATGTATAGATCAGTCTTATGGACTCTGTGGGAGAGGGAGAGGGTGGGGAGATTTGGGAGAATGGCATTGAAACATGTATAATATCATGTATGAAACGAGTCGCCAGTCCAGGTTCGATGCACGATACTGGATGCTTGGGGCTGGTGCACTGGGACGACCCAGAGGGAGGGTATGGGGAGGGAGGAGGGAGGAGGGTTCAGGATGGGGAACACAGGTATATCTGTGGCAGATTCATTTCGATATTTGGCAAAACTAATACAATGTTGTAAAGTTTAAAAATAAAATTTTAAAAATAAATAAATAAAAAGAAAAAGCTCATAGACCATGATCAAGTGGTATTTATCTAGGAATGCAAGGATTCTTCAGTATCTGCAAATCAATCAGTATAATACACCCCACTGAAAAACTGAAGAGTAAAAGCCATATGATCATCTCCATACATGCAGAAATTCAACAAATTCAACACCATTTATGATAAAAAAAAAAATATTCTCCAGAGAGTGGGCATAGAGGGAACTTGCCTCAACATAATAAAGGCCATATGATTCCTAAATGTGCAAAACTGAAAGTATTTCCTCTAAGGTCAGGAATAGAACAAAGATGTCTACTCTGGTCACTTTTATTCAACATAGTTTTGGAAGTCCTTGTTTGTTGTTTAGTCACTAAGTCATGCCTGACTTTTCCAACCCCATGGGCTGTCCATGGGATTTTCCAGGCAAGAATACTGGAGTGGGTTGCCATTTCTTTCTCCAGGATAGTTTCCTGACCCAGGAATCAAACCCACATTCTTGCCAAGTTTCCTGCATTGCAGGTGGGTTCTTTACTGCCCTTTGTGTTTAAAAAATAACATGTTGCTTTTAAAGAGGGCTTTTCCCCTCTCATTTCAAAAGAATGGACAGAAATCTAGGGCTCTGGTTTTTGCCCTGTAATGTAGTCAGGGACAACTGTAAAGAGTTGACAGTTGACAGCTACTTCCCTTGGCCCTGAATGCCATTCCAAAGGGTCCACAGTGGAACCCGGGCTGGGGTGGGCCAGAGGGAACTTGCCTGTTGCCCTTCATCCCACAGGGCTGGGGTCAGACCCCCTGCCAGAACACCCACCTGGTCTGCTGCAAATCCAGGGCCAGGCTGGCAGTCTACTGGAAGGGCTGGCAGAGTCACACTGCCTCCCAAGTCTCAGGCCTATTCTAGCCCCATTTTACAGAGAAAACAGAGGCTCCAAGAGGCAAGAAGCCTGTGCCAGCTCCAGAGGAAGCTCTGGAGACCCTTGGGCTCTCCAGCAGGTGCTTGGGGCCACAGCTACAGGGGTCTGGGCCCACAGGCTGGTGGATGTTGCTCCCCAAGGTTCCTCTGCAAGGATACAGGCCCACCCCAGGAGTGGTGCCAGCTGCTATAGCAATCAGAGAAGAAAAAGAAGGGGAATCCAAATTGGAAAATAAGAAGTAAAATTGTCACATGCAGACAACATGATAATACATATAGAAAATACTAAAGATGTACCAGAAAACTACTAGAGCTCATCAGTGAATTTTGTAAATTTGCATGATTAAAAATTAATACACAAAAATCATCTGCATTTCTTACATTAACAATAAAATATCAAAAAGAGAAATTAAGGAAATAATCATGTTTTGATTGCATCAAAAATAATTTTTAAAAACCTAGAAATAAACCTACCTAAGGTGGCAAAAGACCTATACTCTGAAAACTAAGATATTTGTGAAAGAAATCAAAGATGATACAAACAGAATGAAAGATATACCATGTTCCTTGATTGGAAGAATCATAGCTGAATATGGGATTTCCCAGGCAAGAATACTGGAGTGGGCTGCTATTTCTTTCTTCAGGGGATCTTCCTGACCCAGGGATTGAACCTGGGTCTCTTTCACTGCAGGAGGATTCTTTATCACCTGAGCCAGCAAGGAAGCCCTTGTCCAAATGACTATCACTACGCAAGGAATCTATGGATTCAGTGCAACTGTTATCAAATTACCAGTAGCATTTTTCGCAGAGCTAGAACAAAAAATAATATAAAATTTGTATGACAATACAAAGGACCCTAAATAGCCAAAACAATTCTTAGAAAGAAAAATGACTGAATAAATCCAGTTCCCTGGCTTCCAACTATATTGCAAAGCTACAGTAATCAAAACAGTATGGTACCGGCACAAAAACAGAAATGTGGATCAATGGAATGGGATAGAAAGCCCAGAAATAAATCCACATAAGCAGTGTTAAGAAACCTAGATAACTACGTATAAAAAATGAAAGACCTAAGAAAAACATAGAACTCTTTGACATAAATCACAGCAAGATCTTATTGGCTCCACCTCCTACAGTAATGAAAACAAAACCAAAAATAAACAAATGTGATATAATTAAACTTAAAAGCTTTTGCATGGCACTGGAAGCCATCAACAAAATAAAAAGACTACCCACAGAATGGGATAAAATAATTGCCAATGAAGCAGTCAACAAGGAAATAATCTTTCAAATGTTCAAACAGCTAATGCAGCTCTATGTCAAGATCAAAACACACAAGCTAATCAAAAAAAGGAAAGATGACCCAAATCTACATTTTTCCAAAGGAAGCATATAGATGACTGATAGACACATGAAAAGTTGCTTAACATAACTAATGATCAGAGAAATGCAAATGAAATCTACAATGAAGTGTCACCTTACACTGGTCAGAAGAGGCATCATCAAAATGTCTACAAACAATAAATGCTGGAGAGATGGTAGATAAAAGGGAACCCTCCTACACTGTTGGTGAGATTATAAATTGGTACAACCATTATGAAGAATAGTATGAAGGTTTCTTAAAATACTAAAAATAGAACTACCGTATGACCTTGCAATCCCACTCCTGGATGTGTATGTGGAGCAAGCATAATTCAAAAAGATACATACACCTCAATTTTCACTGCAGTATTATTTGAAATAGACAAGACACAGAAGTGACCTAAAAATCCATCAAGAGAAAGATGTATAAAGAAAATGTGATTCATACATATAATAGAATATTACTCAGTCTTAAAAAAGAATGAAATAATGCCATTTTCAGCAACATAGATGGGTCTAGACAGTATGAAGTCTGAAAGAGAATTAGAAAGACCATGTAACATCATTCATATGTGGAATCTAATTTTTAAAAATTATATGAAGGGTCGTATTTACAAAATAGAGATGGAATCACAGATTTCCAAAACAAACTTAAGACAATCAATGGGGAAATGTGGAGGGAAGCAGTAAATTAGGAACATGGGATTAACATACATACACTACTGTATATAAAATAGTTAGCCAACATATGCCTACTATATAGTACAGGGAACTCGACTCAATATTCTGCAATAACCATATGGGAAATAATCAAAAAAGAATGAATATATGTATATGTATAACTGAATCACTATACTTGTACACTTGAAACCACCACATTATCAATTATCAGTTCAGCTCAGTTGCTCAGTCGTGTCCGACTCTTTGCGACCCCATGGACTACAGCACTCCAGCCCTCCCTGTCCATCACCAACTCCCAGAGTTTACTCAAACCCATGTCCATTGTGTCAGTGATGCCATCCAACCATCTTATCCCCTGTCATCCCCTTCTCCTCAGGCTTTCAATCTTTCCCAGCATCAGGGTTTTTTCAAAAGAGTGAGTTCTTCAATCAGGTGGCCAAACTATTGGAGTTTCAGCTTCAGCATCAGTCCTTCCAATGAATATTCAGGACTGATTTCCTTTAGGATGGACTGGTTGAATCTCCTTGCTATCCAAGGCAATCTCAAGAGTCTTCCTCAACACCACAGTTCAGAAGCATCAATTCTTTGGTGCTCAGCTTTCTTTATATCCAACTCTCACATCCATATGTGACTACTGGAAAAACCATAGCTTTGACTAGATGGACCATTGTTGGCAAAGTAATGTCTCTGCTTTTTAATATGCTATCTAGGCTGTCACAGCTTTTCTTCCAAGGAGTAAGCATCTTTTAATTTCACGTGCAATCAATATCTGCAGTGATTTGGGAGCCCAAAAAAATAAAGTCTGTCACTGATTCCATTGTTTCCCCATCTATTTGCTATGAAGTGATGGAACCAGATGCTATGATCTTAGTTTTCTGATTGTTGGGTTTTAAGCCAGCTTTTTCATTCTCTTTCACTTTCATCAAGGGGTTCTTTAGTTCTTCTTCGCCCTCTGTCATAAGGGTGGTGTCATCTGCATATCTGAGGTTACTGATATTTCTCCCGGCAATCTTGATTCCAGCTAGTGCTTCATCCAGCCCACCATTTCTCATGATGTACTCTGCATGTAAGTTAAGTAAGCAGGATGACAATATACAGCCTTGACATACTCCTTTCCCGATTTAGAACCAGTCTGTAGTTCATGTCCAGTTCTAACTGTTGCTTCTTGATCTGCATACAGATTTCTCAGGAGGCAAGTAAGGTGGCCTGGTATTCCCATCTCTTGAAGAATTTTCCAGTTTATTCTGATCCACACAGTCAAAGGCTTTGGCATAGTCAATAAAGCAGAAGTAGATGTTTTTCTGGAACTCTCTTGCTTTTTCGATGATCCAGCGGATGTGGGCAATTTGCTCTCTGGTTACTCTGCCTTTTTGAAATCCAGCTTGAACATCTGGAAGTTCATGGTTCTTATACTGTTGAAGCCTGGCTTGGAGAATTTGGGGCACTACTTTTCTCGCGTGTGCTGCTGCTGCTGCTAAGTCGCTTCAATCATGTCCGACTCTGTGAGACCCCTTAGATGGCAGCCTACCAGACTCCTCTGTCCTTGGGATTCTCCAGGCAAGAACACTGGAGTGAGTTGCCATTTCCTTCTCCAATGAGTGAAAGTGAAAAGTGAAAGTGAAGTCGCTCAGTCGTGTCTGACTCTTCACGACCCCATGGACTGCAGCCTACCAGGTTCCTCTGTCCATGGGAGTTTCCAAGCAAGAGTACTGGAGTGGGTTGCCATTACCTTCTGCATGCTAGCATGTGAGATGAGTGCAGTTGTGAGGCAGTTTGAGCATTCTTTGGCATTGCCTTTCTTTGGGATTGGAATGAAAATTGACCTGACCTTTTCCAGTCCTGTGGCCACTGCTGAGTTTTCCAAATTTGCTGACATATTGAGTGCAGCACTTTCACAGCATCAGCTTTTAGGATTTGAAACAGCTCAACTGGAATTCCATCACCTCCACTAGCTTTGTTTGTAGTGATGCTTCCTAAAGCCCACTTGACTTGGCATTCCAGGATGTCTGGCTCTAGGTGAGTGATCACACCATCATGGTTATCTGGGTCTTGAAGATCTTTTTTGGATAGTTCTTCTGTGTATTCTTGCCACCTCTTCTTAATATCTTCTGCTTCTGTTAGGTCCATACCATTTCTGTCCTTTATTGTGCCCATCTTTGCATGAAATGTTCCCTTGGTATATCTAATTTTCTTGAAGAGATCTCTAGTCTTTCCCATTCTGTTGTTTTCCTCTATTCCTTTGCATTGATCACCAAGGAAGGCTTTCTTATCTCTCCTTGCTATTCTTTGGAACTCTGCATTCATATGTGTATATCTTTCCTTTTCTCCTTTGCCTTTCGCTTCTCTTCTTTTCACAGCTATTGTAAGGCCTCCTCAGACAACCATTTTGCCCTTTTGCATTTCTTTTCTTGAGGATAGTCTTGATCCCCATCTCCTACATGTACAATGTCATGACCTCCATCCATAGTTCTTCGGGCACTCTATCAGATCTAATCCCTTGAATCAATTTCTCACTTCCACTGTATAATCATAAGGGGTTTGATTCAGGTCATACCTGAATGGTCAAGTGGTTTTCCCCACTTTCTTCAATTTAAGTCTGAACTTGGCAATAAGGAGTTCATGATCTGAGCTACAGTCAGCTCCCAGTCTTGTTTTTGCTGACTGTATAGTTTCTCCATCTTTGGCTGCAAAGAATAGTCCAATAAAAGTATATCAATTATACTCCAATAAAATTTTTAAAAAGGAAAGAAAAAAGCAAAGAGCCATACAAAGACTTGTGCAAGAATGTTCACAGCAGCTTCATTTGTAATGAACTCAAAAACAGTACACAACCCAATAATCCACCTAGAGGTGATTAGATAAAGAGATTATTCTTTCTTTTATTCTTTACCATTAACACTATTAAGTTTATTCTAGGGCCCACTCCATGGGCAATGAAGATGTTAGAGGTTACCGGTGATAGCATGCCTAGGGATGGCCATAAGTTCAGGCACAGCAGGGCCTGATTCTCTGGCAAGTTGAAAAGGTCCATCTTCTGACCCAGCCCAGAGGCAATGAGGAAGTCACTGGTGTAGCAAATTTTCTTTGTTTTTAAGTTACAAGGCTCACTGATAGCCATTTGCGCAAACTTGATTCTCACACACATAGGCCGTATGCTGGTCTTAGAACTGTCAGGGTACTCCTGAAGAGCAGCTGGCAGAATGGAAGTCTGAGGGCCCCATAGGCCAGAATCAGCCACCTTCCTGTTTAGGGATGTTGACAGAGAGGACACACTGCACCAGATACTTGAAAGGTTGAAGGGGAGGGAGATGGGTTACATAGGGCATAAGGGTGAAGATTTTACAGGTGTACACATATGGTGTGCATGTGTGTGCTAAGTTACTTCAATCATGTTTGACTCTCTGCAACCCTTTGTACTGTAGCCCTCCAGGCTCCTTTGTCCATGGGGGTCTCCAGGCAAGAATACTGGAGCAGGTTGCCATTCCCTCCTCCAGGGGATCTTCCCAACCCAGAGATCAAACCTGTGCCTCTTATGTCTCCTGCATTAGCAGACATTTTCTCTACCACTAGCAACACCTAGGAAGCCTGTACACATATGGCAAAAGTTATTAAACTGTACATCTTAATTATGCACAAGCTGTATCAATTATGCCTCAAGAAATGTTTTAAATTTTTGTTTAAATATCCACAAACTGTTACTGGCTAATATATTTGACAGTGTAGCTCAGCGTTTCCAATTCTGCAACCCCATGGACTGCAACATGCCAGGCTTCCCTGTCCTTCACCATCTCCCAGAGTTTGCTCAAACTTATGCCCACTGAGTCAGTGATTCCATCCAACCATCTCATCCTCTGTTATCCCCTTCTCTTCTGGCCTTCAATATTTCCCATCATCAGGGTTTTTTCCAGTGAGTCAGCTCTTCATATCAGGTAGCCAAAGTATTGGAGCTTCACCTTCATCATCAGCCCTTCCAATGAATATTCAGGACTTATTTCCTTTAGGATTGATTGGTTTGATCTCTGTACAGTCCAAAGGACTTTCTAGAGTCTTCTCCAACACCAAAGTTCAAAAGCATCAATTCTTCATCTCTCAGTCTTCTTTATGATCCAACTCTCCCATCTGTACATGACTACAGGAAAAACCATAGCTTTGACTAGACAGATCTTGCTCAGCAAAGTGATGTCTCTGTTTTTAATATGCTTCTAGGTTTGTCATGGCTTTTCTTCAAGGAGCAAGCATCTTTTAATTGCATGGCTACAGACACCACCCACAGTGATACTGGAACCCAAAAAACTAGTCTGTCATTGTTTCCCCATCTATTTGCCATGAAGTGATGGGACCAGATGCCATCATGTTAGCTTTTGAATGTTGAGTTTTAAACCAGCTTTTTCACTCTCCTCTTTCACCTTCATCAAGAGCCTCTTTAGTTCCTCTTTGCTTTCTGCCATAAGGATGGTGTCATCTGCATATCTGAGGTTACTGATATTTCTCCCAGCAAACTTGATTCCAGCTTGTGCTTCATCCAGCCTGGCATTTCACATAATGTACTCTGCATATAAGTTAAATAAGCAGGGTGACAATATACAGCCTTGACCAATTTTGAACCAGTCTGTTGTTCCGTGTGTGTGTGTGTGTGTTTGTGTGTATGTGTGTGTGTATGTGTGTGTGTGTGTGTGTGTGTTGGTTGCTCAGTCATGTCGGCAATACGTGTTGGAACACCATGGACTGTGGCCCACCAGGTTTCTCTGTCCATGGAAGTCTCCAGGCAAGAATACTGAAGTGGATTCCCTTCTCCAGGGGCTCTTCCCAACCCAGGGTTCAAACCTGGGTCTCCCGTATCACAGACAGATTTTTTACTGACTGAGCCACCAGGGAAGCCCTCTGTTGTTCCATATCCAGTTCTAACTGTTGCTTCATGACCTGCATACAGGTTTCTCAGGTGGCAGGTAAGGTGATCTGGTATTCCCAACTCTTTAAGAATTTTCCAAGGTTGTTGTGATCCATAGAGCCAAATGCTTTTGCATAGTCAATGAAGCAGAAGTAGATATATTTCTGGACTTCTTTTGCTTTTTCTATGATCCAGTGGATGTTGGCAATTTGATCTCCAGTTCATCTGCCTTTTCTAAATACAGCTTGTACATGTGGAACTTCTCAGTTCATATACTGTTGAAGTCTAGCTGAACCCTGTCTTGTCTGATAAGTGCCTCCAAACCTTCTCTTCTCTTTTCTTCTCTCATAGTTTTTCTCCACTTCTTGTCAAATAACATTGCCTCTTTTATATATTGTTATAAAAAGAACACCATGTTAGAATTTTGAATATTTTTGTTTTAATCTCCTTTCCATTACTTATTAACTGTGTCTATGGGAAAGCAGCAACCTCAGCTTCTAAGGTGTAAAATTTATGATGTATATGTATACAGCCCTGCCCCACTTATTTTGTAGGTCTATTGTGAATATGAAGTGAGATCATAAATATAAAAGTGCTTTGAAAATTGCCAAGTGTTTTACAAGAGGAAGGGTTTGTTCTTTGCCTTTATAGAAACAAATGTTTCATTTTTAATAGCACTTAGAACAACTTGAATGCTTACATAATAGCTAAGACAGTACACTTATGTCAGTGAAAAACAAGGAAAACCTAGACTTGCACTTCCAAGTTCATTTACATCATCCACAGCTCCTTCACTGTCCTGCCTGAAGTGAGTACTGAGTAATTTTTCATTACATAGTTTTGATTCCATGTTTGACTACTGAATGCCTTACTTATGAGATACTTTTTTCCTAGATTCTTATAGTTTTAAGAATCTCTTTATGTGAATATGTTAACTTCTAAACTTTGTGGAACTGATCTCCAGTGGCCTCGACCTTCAGTGGCTTGGAGTGGGGCTTGGGTTCCCAGCTGGAGATTGAGGCTAGGCATGGCAATGAAAGCACCAGATCCTAGCCGCTAGACCCAGTGGTCAGTGACAAGGGCCCTGGCCTTCAGCTTTGCAGAAAAGAATTTCTACAAAGAGGGAAAGTAGTGAAGCGAGTAAAGTGTTTATTAGGAAGAAAAGGAGTACAGTACATGTGGACAGACACATGGGCAGACTCAGAGAAAATCCCTGAGTTGTGCCCATGTGGCAGTTTAAACCACTTACATGGGGCATTTCTTCTAGTTTTCCTTTGCCCAATCATTATGATTCAGTTCAGTTCAGTTCAATTCAGTCGCTCAGTTGTGTCCGACTCTTCTCGACCCCATGAATTGCAGCACACCAGGCCTCCCTGTCCATCACCAACTCCCGGAGTTCACTCAGATTCACGTCCATCGCATCAGTGATGCCATCCAGCCATCTCATCCTCTGTTGTCCCCTTCTCCTCCTGCCCCCAATCCCTCCCAGCATCAGAGTCTTTTCCAATGAGTCAACTCTTCGCATGAGGTGGCCAAAGTACTGGAGTTTCAGCTTCAGAATCATTCTCTCCAAAGAAATCCCAGGGCTGACGTCCTTCAGAATGGACTGGTTGGATCTCCTTGCAGTCCAAGGGACTCTTGCTGCTGCTGCTGCTGCTGCTGCTATGTCGCTTCAGTCGTGTCCAACTCTGTGCGACCCCATAGATGGCAGCCCACCAGGCTCTGCCATCCCTGGGATTCTCCAGGCAAGAACACTGGAGTGGGTTTCCATTTTCTTCTCCGATACATGAAAGTGAAAAGTGAAAGTTGGCTGGGTTCAATTCCATATTTGGTTTTCTCAGGATCCTTCCATGTGTGCAGATGCATCCCTTAGCCAAGATGGATCCTACCAAAAGACATCTGGGTAGAATATCCCTTGACATGATTCCTCTTTGGACTCTAAGGATCCTTTTCTGTGCATGTTTGAGGAAGGTAACTTGACTTCCAGAATGAGAAATATGTGGTCTGTGCAGAGTCCAGCCTCCTGCCTTAGTAGCTCTTCTTATCTTGGAATTGTGGTCAATAGAGAATGACCAAATCTGCCTCCTGCATCAGGAACTCTTGAAGAATGTAGGAATCCAGTTATATATAAAGCAAAAATACTGAGTAAGTGTGTGTGTGTATCTCTAGTTGTGTCTATTTGCAACCCCATGGACTATATAGTCCATCAGGTTCCTCTGTCCATGGAATTTCCCTGGCAAGAATACTGGAGTGGGTTGCCATTTCCTTCTCCAGGGGATCTTCCTGACCCAGACTCCAGCACAAATTTTATTAAATAGCAGACTTAAAATTGCAGGTTTAATAAATGAGTTTTCTAACACCTAGATGAGACTAAAGGAGGACTGTGTGTTTGCTTAACTTTCTGAAAAACCTTACAAATGAATTAAAATAAATACTCAAAACACACTAGCTGCATTTGCAGAATCCTTAAAAAGAACCTTATTGATGACCCTCTAAAAGGTGAATTCCTACATTCCCCATAATTCTTTAGAGACAAAACTAAAGTTATCAAGAGTGATTTTGTATTCCCATAACAAACAATCTCTCAAAATATCTCAAAATTTGCCTCTTGAGGGTGGCATATATTTATAACAAACCTCAAAAAAAAAAAAAGTCCTTTTCATCCTAGAGGACTAGAATCCAAAAGTAGGAAGTTAGGAGATACCTGGAGTAACAGGTAAGTTTGGCCTTGGGGTAAAAAGTGAAGCAGGGAAAAGGCTAACAGAGTTTTCTCAAGAGAACACATTGGTCATAGCAAACACCCTCTTCCAACAACCCAAGAGACTACTCTACACATGAACATCACTAGATGGTTAATATTGAAATCAGATTGAATATATTCTTGGCAGCCAAAGACAGAGAAGCTCTATACATCCAGCAAAAACAAGACCTGGAGCTGACTGTGGCTCAGATCACCTTATTGCAAAATTCAGGTTTAAGTTGAAGAAAATAGGGAAAACCACTTGGCCATTCAGGTCTGACCTAAATGAAATTCCTTATGATTATACAGTGGAGCTGGTGAACAGATTCAAGGGATTAGATCTAGTAGACAGAATGCCTGAAGAACTATGGACGGTGGTTCATAACACTGTACAAGAAGCAGTGACCAAAACCATCCCCAAGAAAAAGAAATGCAAGAAAGAAAAGTGTTTGTTTGAGGAACTGTTATATATAGCTGTGGAAAGAAGAGAAGCAAAAACAAGGGAGAAAGGGAAGGATATATCCAAGTGAATGCAGAGTTCCATAGAATAGCAAGGAGAGATAAGAAGGCCTTCTTAAATGAACAGTGAAAAGAAACACAGGAAAACAATAGACTGGAAAAGACTAGAGCTCTCTTCAAGAAAATTAGAGATACCAAGGGAACATTTCATGCAAGGACGGACATGATAAAGGACACCAATGTTAAGGTCTAAAAGAAGTAGAAGAGATTAAAGATACGTGGCAAGAATACAGAAAAGAACTATAGAAAAAAGCTCTTAACGACCCAGATGACCACGATGGTATTGTCACTCACCTCAAACCAGACATCCTGGAGTATGAAGTCATGTGGACCTTAGGAAGAATTACTACAAACAAAACTCAGGATGTGATGGAATCCCAGCTGAGTTATTTCAAATCCTAAAAGATGATGTTGTTACAGTGCTGTACTCAATATGTCAGCACATGTAGAAAACTAGGCAATGGCCACAGGACTGTAAAAGGTCAGTTTTCATTCCAATCCCAAAGAAGGGCAATGCCAAACAATGTACAAACTACCATACAATTGTGCTCATTTTTCATGCTAGTAGGCTATGCTCAAAATCCTTCAAGCTAGGCTTCAACAGTACATGATCTGAAAACTTCCAGATGTACAAGGAGGATTTCAAAAAGTCAGAGAAACCAAAGATCAAATTGTCAACATCTCTTAGATCATAGAGAAAGCAAGGGATTTCCAGAAAAACATCTCTTCTGCTTCACTTACTACACTAAAGACTTTGACTGTGTGGATCACAAAAAAAAAATATGAAAATTCTTAAAGAGATGGGAATAACAGATCACCTTACCTGTCTCCTGAGAAACCAGCATGTAGGTCAAGAAGCAACACTTAGAACCTTACATGGAACAACTGACTGGTTCAAAATTAGGAAAGGAGTATGACAAGGTTGTATATTGTCACCCTGTTTAACTTACGTGCAGAATACATCAGGTGAAATGCTGGGTTGATTGAATCACAAGCTGGAATCATGACTGCCAGGAAAAATGTCAACAATCTCAGAAGTGAAGATGATACCACTCTAATGGCAGAAACTGAAGGTGAACTAAAAAGCCTCTTGATGAAAAAGGAAAGTGAAAAAGCTGACTTAAAACTCAACATTCAAAAACTAAGATCATGGCATCCAATCCCATCACCTCACAGCAAATAGAAGGGAAAAAAATAAAACAGTGACAGATTTTATTTTCTTGGGCTCCAAAATCACTGTCAATGGTGACTGTAGCCATGAAATTAAAAGATGCTTACTCCTTGGAAGGAAAGCTATGACAAACCTAGACCGTGTATTAAAAAGCAGAGACATCACTTTGCTGACAAAGGTCCATATAGGTAAAGCTATGGTTTTTCCAATAGTTATGTATGATTGTAAGAGTTGAACCTGAACCAAAAAGAAGGCTGTGCACCAAAGAACTGGTACTTTTGAACTGTGGTGCTGGAGGAGACTCTTGAGAATCCATTGGACTACAAGGAGATCAAACCAGTCAATCCTAAAGAAAAGCAACCCTGAATATTCTTTGGAAGAACTGATGCTGACGCTGAACCTCCAATACTTTGGCCACTTGATGGAAAGAGCCAACTCTTTGGGAAAGACCCTGATGCTGAGAAAGACTGAAGCAAAAGGAGAAGAGGGAGGCAGAGGATGAGATGGTTAGATGGCATCATTGACTCAATGGACATGAATTTGAGCAAACTCCTAGAGAAAGTGAAGGACAGAGAAGCCTGGCGTGCTGCAGTCTATGGGGTCGTAAATAGTTGGACATGACTTAGTGACTGAACAATAACATATATATTTAGAAACTCCTATTAAAAGTAGATAAAATTTTAAAAACAGGGCATTCTACATTTCTTGATGAATTGAGTGATTTGGTTTCTCTTCATAATTGAATAGCAGTTCCCAGTTGCCTGTAGAGTTTAACAAGATACAGTAGTAACCCAGAGTTTATGTTGCAGAACACAAGGCAAGATTCTAAGTCAAAGCTTGAATTCCTGCTTTTTCAATACCAACTGTTAATTAAAGATGGTGTTTGAAATAGAATTGAGGGCATTTGACTTTCAGTTCTCAGCACCAACAGTTTCATGACCCTTATTCATCACACTACTCAAAATGAGACATTTAATTAAGTGTGCTCAGATTTTAATACTCCACTTGATTGGCTATAAACCCTGGAATGAGAGCAGATTGTATTGTTCTCTTCTTTGTTATGTTTTGCACCATATATTACTTTCCATGTGAAGCCTTAACTGTATGCATCATTATGAGCTCCTCTGCTAGAGATTCAGGCTTCCTCATTCCGCATCCACAGCAGGGTGCTTGCTACAATCAGACAAGCAGACAAGACTTCCTACATTCCTGTTAACATTGCTCATGAAATTTGTAATACTGGAATTCCCTGATAGTACTGAAAATAAAACTCAGAGCTACATTTCTCTTCCTGAGTCTATTATTTTATCTAAAACTCTTTGATCTTTGTAAACTAAGTTCTGAAATGTTCTATGTATTTGCAATTAAAGTAACGTTAGTTCTTTGGAAGGACCACTACTGCATTGTTCTATTGTTAATATTGCTACATGGGATAGTCTATAATGTGGAGGAACGATCAACCAGCACATGAAACAGTTAGTGGTTATCACTGTGGTAGTAGGGCTCCTCTCCTTTCAATATACGTGTCTATTTGACTTGACGTAACACAAAGTGACTGTGTGTATGTTTGCAGGTGTTAGTTTTACTGATCTGTATACAACTTAGTGACTGAGCATAGGCAGACACACAGAAAGTTGTCTGAACCCCATCTCTGGCACTTGCTACCTATGCGATCTCAACAAATTGTCATGTTTTCTAGAACTCAGTTTATCATCTATAACTAAGGAATATTAGTACCCATGTCAATGGACTCTCATAAAGATTATAATATCTTGCTATGTTTATTTGTTGTAAATATTATTCTTAAATTATTTTGCTTTTCTTTATTATCCAGTTTACAGAAACTACCACTCTCTCTCTCTGTAAGATTCCACTGAGCTCAGTCTTGTGCTTATTTATATGCCATCTAACCATTAGCAATGTGTTTCTTGGATACCCAAGTACATTGAAAGTCATTAATATTAGACAAAGACAACATATGGCTCTAACCTGATAAGCACTCATTGATCTGTGGTTTGTCAGAAAGGTCAGTGTAAGCTGGAATGATATCAAAAGACTCGAAAAACAAGACTTCCCTGGGGATAAGTGGTAAAGAATCTGCCTGCCAATGCAGATCTTCCTGATCCAGGAAGATCCCACATGCCGCAGAGCAACTAAGCTCATGTCCACAACTACTAAGCCTGTGCTCTAGAGCCCGGGAACCGCAACTACTGGGTCCACGTGCTGCAACTACTGAAGCCCGTACGTCTAGAGCCCTTGCTCTGCAACAAGAGAAGCCACCACAATAAGAATGAGAAACTCATAGACTGCAATGAAAAGTAGCCCTCACTTACCACAACTAGAGAAAAGCCCATGCAGCAACAAAGCCAACACAGCCAAAAATAAATAAATAATTTTTTTAAAAATAATAGAAAATAATACTGGAATATACACCATATTTTCCCTTTCCCCACCAGCTTACCAAGTTATTGGGTCAATAGTCTACCTTGTTGTTGTAGTCAGAGCTTATTTTATGAAAATAAAATCATAGAATCCCCTGAAAAATGAAGATTGCTGCATTCTGGTTTCAGGGGCACAGTAGCTTCAAATGAATGAAGACATGTTACAGTGGGGGCTTGCTCGAGGAAAACTTAATCTTGTGTTTTTCTTTCTTCTACATTGCCTGGGAGTTCCAATACCTGCTCTTGAGTCACTCTGAAGCAGAGACAGCACTTCTCAGTGCCAGAGAGGGATGATGGGTGTGATGTTGGTAGACAAGTAGCCTCCATCTGGGACTACAAACATACAATATGTACAAGAAAATCCACAAATCTCTGTATATATCTACCACTACCCACTTACTCCTAAGCAATGGATAACTATAAAGAAGTCACATGTGAAAAATCTTAGCTCCTGCAGCAGAAGGTAACAAGTTCTCTGAAAGGCAATCACCTGTGGGAAAACATATATAAATGAGATTTAGTTGAGCTCTGACACCCAGTCTTCACTGTGAGGCACAATATGCTTCATTCTCATCTTCCCTGGGCCAACTAAAGGGCTTTCCAGATGGTACAGTGGTAAAGAATCTGCCCACCAATGCAGGAGATACAGGAGATATGGGTTTGATCACTGGGTCAGGAAGATTCCCTGGAAGAGGAAATGGCAACCCTCTCCAGTATTCTTGCCTGAAAAATTCCATGGATAGAGGAGCATGGAAGGCTATAGTCCATGGGGTTGCAAAGAGTCAGACACAACCAAGCATGTATACATACATCCATAGAAGCCAACTAAGGAATTCCAAGATGTACCCTGGATGTATCTTTCCTCATGCATATTAGCAAAGCCCCAGATATTGCAGAGGAATATAAGTTAACGGAAAAGCAAACAACAAACCAAAGAGATACATAAGTAGCACCACTGTTACAAAATGTAAAATGTCATGAAGTGAAACAACTTATACCAAACGAAGAATCAGTTCAGTTCAGTCGCTCAGTCGTGCCCGACTCTTTGCGACCCCACTCTGCAACCCCATGGACTACAGCACACCAGGCTTCCCTGTCCATCACCAACTCCTGGAGCTTGCTCAAACTCATGTCCATAGAGTCAGTGACGCCATCCAACCATCTCATCCTCTATCATCCACTTCTCCTCCCACCTGCAATCTTTCCCAGCATCAGGGTCTTTTCCAGTGAGTCAGTTCTTCACATCAGGTGCCCAAAGTATTGGAGCTTCAGCTTCAGCATCAGTCCTTCCAATGAATATTCAGGACTGATTTCCTTTAGGATTGACTGGTTTGATCTCCTTGCAGTCCAAGGATTCTCAAGAGTCTTCTCCAACACCACAGTTCAAAAGTATCAATTCTTCGGCATTCAGCTTTCAATTAAAAAGTATCAATTCTTCAGCACTCAGCTTTCTTTATGGTCTAATTCTCACATCCATACATGAAACACCATAGCATTGACTAGATGGACCTTTGTTGGCAAAGTAATGTCTCTGCTTTTAAATATGCTATCTAGGTTGGTCATAGCTTTTCTTCAAGAAGCAAGTGTCTTGTAATTTCATGACTGCAGTCACTATCTGACATGATTTTGGAGCCCAAAAAGATAAAGTCTGTCACTGTTTCCATTGTTTCTCCATCTATTTCCCATGAAGTGATGGGTCCAGATGCCATGATCTTAGTTTTCTGAATGTTGAGCTTTAAGCCAACTTTTTCATTCTCCTCTTTCACTTTCATCAAGAGGTTCTTTAGTTCTTCTTCGCCCTCTGCCATAAGGGTGGTGTCATCTGCATATCTGAGGTTACTGATATTTCTCCCGGCAATCTTGATTCCAGCTTGTGCTTCATCCAGCCCGGCATTTCACATGATGTACTCTGCATAGAAGTTAAATAAACAGGGTGACAATATACAGCCTTGACATACTCCTTTCCCGATTTGGAACCAGTCTGTTGTTCCATGTCCAGTTCTAACTGTTGCTTCTTGACCTGCAAACAGATTTCTCAGGAGGCAGGTAAGGTGGTCTGGTATTCCCATCTCTTTCAGAATTTTCCACAGTTTGTTGTGATCCACACAGTCAAAGGCTTTGGCATAGTCAATAAAGCAGAAGTAGATGTTTTTCTGGAACTCTCTCATTTTTCAATGATCCAACGGATGTTGGCAATTTGATCTCTGGTTCCTCTGCCCTTTCTAAATCAAGCTTGTACATCTAGAAGTTCATGGTTCTTGTACTGTTGAAGCCTGGCTTGGAGAATGTTGGCCATTACTTTGCTAGCATGTGAAATTGTGTGATAGTTTGAGCATTCTTTGGCATTGCCTTTCTTTGGGATTGGAATGAAAACTGACCATTCTTCCAAATGAAGAATAAGTAACCATTTTGAACTAGCATGACAAATGTTCTTAATGAATTCAAGGCACCATTTGGCATAAAAAATGTGTATGAAAATAATTCAGTTTGAGTAGAAGAATGTATAAAGCTAGAGAATAAAATAATAAACTTAAACATCAGATCAAAACAAACTTTAAGATATAAAGAAGGCATAAAAATTTAAAATAAAGAAAAAAAGAATATAGGTGACAGAAATGGGAATATCAGTGATTGCAAAATATATTTCACACAAAGATAAAAATTCATTTGATGCAGGGAAAGTTATTTGAGAAAATATTACCAATAATTTTTAAGAATTAAAGATTAAGTCTAGACTAAAAGTGTTCAACATTATCAAACAGGAGCTATAAGAAAAAACATTAACTTAGAAATATTTGACTGAAATTTAATAGTATCAAATATAAACAGAATTTTAAGTTTCTGGAATAAATGAGTAAATAGTCTATAAGAAACAAGTGTCATTTTGATGATAATCTTTTAACAACACAAAAAATAAAAATAAGATAAAGTAACATATTCAAAATGTTAAGAGAAAAACAATAACTTATATGCAGAAGATTATATCTATCCAGCTAAACTTTTATTTAAATTTGAAGGTTTAATAAAAGTATTTTAAGTTCTTCAAAGCCTTATACAAGACCTCATTTGTGAAAAATCTCAGGCTTTATAGGCTTCAAATAAATTGACTTTTCTGTGAAAACTCTTGTGGAGAAGTATTGGTGGCACTAGTGGTAAAGAACCTGCTTGCCAATGCAGGAGACATAAGAGACACGGGTTCAAACTCTGGGTCAGGAAGATCCCCTGGAGATGGGCATGGCAACCCACTCCAGTATTCTTGCCTGGAGAATTCCATCAACAGAGAAGTCTTGTGGGCTACAATCCATAGGGTAGCAAAGAGTCGAACACAACTGAAGCAACTCAGCACACACATAGTCTAACAAGAAGACAACTAAATCCCAGATAATGTCCCCAAACCATATATAAAGATAAGTAAACAACTAGAAATTTGTTTTTTTCGAGATTTTTTTTTATATAGACTGTTTTGAAAGTCTTCATTGAATTAGTTAAAATACTACTTCTGTTTACATTTTTTGGCCTTGAGCTACATGGTGTCTTATACCCCTGATGAGGGATCAAACCCACATGCCCTTCATTGGAAGCCAAAGTCTTAACCACTGGACCACAAGGGAAATCCCTAGAAATCTTATATAAGCATTAATAACAATATCATTGAGAGAATATGATTTCCTAAATAAAAATATGAATCCATCTATCATGAGATCCTTCTATTAGATGAGAATAAACATGTATAATATCATATATGAAATGAATCGCCAGTCCAGGTTTGAGGCATGATACTGGTTGCTTGGGGTTGGTGCACTGGGACGACCCAGAGGGATGGTACGGGGAGGGGGGTTCAAGATGGGGAACACATGTTTACCTGTGGCAGATTCATGTTGATGTATGGCAAAGCCAATACAATATTGTAAAGTAATTAACCTCCAATTAAAATAAATAAATTTATATTTAAAAATAAATAAATAAAAAAAAAAAAAAAAGAAAAGCTCCACCTGAATAAATTTCCTATTTGTATGGAACTGAATTGCAGAATTCAAACTAATTTGAAACAAGTGAAAAGAAATTTATATCCTACAGTGTATCTTTAATACTAGTCATCTTTGGAGGCTCACACTTATGACTGTGGCAATTTCCTTCAAAGCAGTTAACAGGCAATAAATAGTAAGAACAACAACATTAAAAATAATGTGATTAATACTCTCCATCCTCACTTGTGGATGCAAAATTACATCACCTATTGGAGTCCTTCATTTAACTCTGACATAGAAATGTTTTATTATTTCCCAAAATCAAATTTACCATAAATGGACAAAACACGGAGGATGTCAAAAAGTTTACACAGTAATCTTGACAAAATTGTGATGGTGCTAGTATACACAAAACTACATCAGTCTTTCCCATCTCCGATAGTGAGGATACTCTCACTATCCTCAGCTCTGAAGCTTCAGATTCTTCTTCCTCCTATTTATTCTAGCTCTCTTTTTCCATGTCTAGTCTACTGTTCCGGTCACATGGCAAATCACTAACAAACTGACTCACATCAATTTGTATATGACAGAAGTTGATATTGCTGTGTGCCTTTTATAGGAAAACAATCCTTAATATTAGGGAATTAAAATTTATTTGTGACAGGCATAGTTTACTCCTACGGCCAAGGGGAGGGGTGGATGATGTTTAAACATTTAAAACAGGAAAGACAGAGCTTCTTGTAGTCTATGATCTCTTTACACACACTTGACTAGAAAGCTGGCTCAGGATTCATTTGTTTCTATTTTCACAAACAAAACCATTATGACATGTGAGAAGCTGGTATTTGTGTCCATCTGTAATCAATCTCAATAGCTTGAGGGGATAAAAATCTAACACATGGTTATATAATTATTAGACTTGAAACATAAGCAAGAGAGTCAGACACTCATTTACCAAAATGGATTGAGCAGAAAATCCCAGACTATTTAATGCAAATGAAAGGGTAAGTTTCCAAGAATCTAGGTCACTCTAAGAAAGACAAAGTAATAGGTTCCTGAATTCTTTAATAATATAGTTATCCAGAATAGGATCTGATGTAATCATCAAGCACTCACTTTTTTAAAATCACCAAAGCAATTCATTGTTAAGAGAAAGCTGAGTTTATTGCTTACCAAGGTAAGGATGACCTTGACCTCAAAAAGGAAAAAATGCAAAGTTACTATATTTATTGACACTAAGCAGTCTGTTTTAAGTGCAGAAAATTTAGGATTGAGTAGGGATCACAATTGATGCTTTCGAATTGTCGTGCTGGAGAAGACTCTTGACAGTTTCTTGGACTGCAAGGAGATCAAACCAGTCAATCCTAAAGGAAATCAACCCCTGAATATTCATTGGAAGTACTGATGCTGAGGCGGAAGCTCCAATACTTTGGCCATCTGATATGAAGAGCCAACTCAGTGGAAAAGCCCCTGATGCTGGGAATGATTGAAGGCAAAAGGAGGAACGGATGGCAGAGAATGAGATAGTTAAGATAGCATCACTGACTCAATGGACATGAATTTGAGCAAACTCCCGGAGACAGTGGAGGACAGAGGAGCCTGGCATGCTACAGTCCTTAGCAACTGAACAACAACAAGGATCATGATATAATTGATTAAGACTGGAGGAAATTTGCAACAAAGTGTTAAAGGTGTATAAATTATCAGTTCATGTTTCCTATTGAACAGTTGATGAATCTTTCCAGAGACTGGGGATAAACAAGTTATTTGATATTTTTATCTTTCTGGAAAGGGTCTTCTGGATTAATAAAGTTATCCTAATGCAAACAAAGTGATATCTATTTATGCAGATAGCAAACTGTGTAGGGAATTCAAACATTCAGGAATCTTCCAAATTTTTAGTAACCCACCAATGTCTAATGTATTAGTTTTCCATATTTTTTGACTCTTTTAAAGTTTTTAGCATACAAAACATTTCAAACATTCAGGAATCTTCCAAATTTTTAGTAACCCACCAATGTCTAATGTATTAGTTTTCATTTTCATATTTTTTGACTCTTTTAAAGTTTTTAGCATACAAAACATTAAATAACTGATAAATAAATACAACAAATCAATCAAACTAATACTAGTGTGTACATGACCAATACATAAACGGACTATTTTGAAAATAGGTTTTGTCACAAAAACTAGAAGATTTATGGATCATGAAGAATCAGGGAGGAAATCTCACAGAATAAGAGGAATAATGGTGAAATGAGGCCAAAAGGTTATACAATATTTACATTTCTTCATCAGTTTTCTAAGAAGTCTGTCCAAAACCACCATTGTACTCTAGACACCATTAGAAATCAAAAAAATATTACAAATCTTTGGATACATCTTAAGGAAATAGTGCTTCTGTTTCCCTGAGTCAGAGAAAGACCTGGACTCATTGTACAAACAGGCAATCACTACTTGGCTTCCCTGCATGGGAATGCAGGCAGATGGTGGTGGAGTTTAAGAGGTACCAGGTGTGGACATGTAAATAGATCCCCCCATTCTCAATTCAATTTAGTAATCCTTTTATGCAAACTAAACTTGCCATCCAAATTAAAAATTTAAAGCAAACCTATTTAAATTAATTTGATATAGATGATACAAGGTTTAATTCTACTCTACCTACTAAGGGATCCCAGACTTTCCTTCAAATGTAAATTGAAAACATTTACCCTATTATCATTGTTTTGATATCCACAGGATTTTCTACAATAAGAGTTCATGGTTATAAGGATCAATGGTACACTCCTGGCAAGGAAGCATTTAATTGATTTATTCGAGACCTCTTTTTTTTTTTCCTTCAGCAAAATGTGAAAATGTTGATTTTTCACAAAAAATTCCTGTTTATATCCAAGTTCAATACTAAGCACTTAAAGATTCATTTATATTCTTTAAACTTATTTTTTAATCAGGTAAGAAAGATGTGAAATTCAAGTTCTTAAAGGAGAAAATTGCTTCTAATATCCTACTATGCTACATAAGTGTACACTGTTTCTGCCTGTTTAAGTGGTTTGACAGAATATATATAATTGCTATTCTTAGAAATTTTCAACCCTTGGAATTTTCTAAATTTCTTAGGAATCCATTTATTTGTATTCCAAGAAGGCAGAGTAGGAAATTCTTGAGCTCAATTCTTAACATGGACACACTAAAATTACATCTATTTATAAGGCAACTGTCAATGAGAATGACCTAAAGCCTAGCAGAAAAGATTTTCCAAAACTATACATAAACAGGAAACCACAGTGAGATGGCAGAAGGGACAGAGACATGGTAGAGTCAAGACACCCCGACCAGTAACCTGGACAAGTTGAACAGTTCTATGAAGACCTACAAGACCTTCTAGAACTAACATCCAAAAAAGACATCCTTTTCATTAGAGGGGACTGGAATGCAAAAGTAGGAAGTCAAGAAACACCTGGAGTAACAGGCAAATTTGGCCTTGGAGTACAGAATGAAGCAGGGCAAAGGCTAACAGAGTTCTGCCAAGAGAACGCATTGGTCATAGCAAACACCCTCTTCCAACAACACAAGAGAAGACTCTACACATGGACATCACCAGATGGCCAACACCAAAATCAGATTGATTATATCCTTTGCAGCCAAAGATGGAGAAGCTCTATACAGTCAGCAAAAACAAGACCAGGAGCTGACTGTGGCTCAGATCATGAACTCCTTATTGCCAAATTCAGACTTAAATTGAAGAAAGTGGGGAAAACCACTAGACCATTCAGGTATGACCTAAATCAAATCCTTATGACTATACAGTGGAAGTGAGAAATAGATTTAAGAGACTAGATCTGATAGACAGAGTGCCTGATGAACTGTGGACGGAGGTTCGTGACATTGTACAGAAGACAGGGATCAAGATATCCCCAAGAAAAAGAAATGCAAAAAGCAAAATGGCTGTCTGAGGAGGCCTTACAAATAGCTGTGAAAAGAAGAGAAGTGAAAAGCAAAGGAGAAAAGGAAAGATATAAGCATCTGAATGCAGAGTTCCAAAGAATAGCAAGGAGAGATAAGAAAGCCTTCCTCAGCGACAATGCAAAGAAATAGAGGAAAACAGCAGAATGGGAAAGACTAGAGATCTCTTCAAGAAAATTAGAGATACCAAGGAATATTTCATGCAAAGATGAGCTTAAAGGACAGAAATGGTATGGACCTAACAGAAGCAGAAGATATTAAGAAGAGGTAGCAAGAATACACAAGAGAACTATAGAAAAAAGATCTTCAAGACCCAGATAATCATGATGGTGTGATCACTCACCTAGAGCCAGACATCCTGGAATGTGAAGTCAGGTGGGCCTTATGAAGCATCACTATGAACAAAGCTAGTGGAGGTGATGGAATTCCAGTTGAGCTATTTCAAACCCTAAAAGATGATGCTGTGAAAGTGCTGCACTCAATTGCCAGCAAATTTGGAAAACTCAGCAGTGGCCACAGGACTGGAAAAGGACAGTTTTCATTCCAATCCCAAAGAAAGGCAATGCCAAAGAATGCTCAAACTACCGCACAATTGCACTCATCTCACACGCTAGTAAAGTAATGCTCACAATTCTCCAAGCCAGGCTTCAGCAATATGTGAACCGTGAACTTCCATATGTTCAAGCTGGTTTTAGAAAAGGCAGAAGAACCAGAGATCAAATTGCCAACATCCGCTGGATCATGGAAAATGCAAGAGAGTTCCAGAAAAACATCTATTTCTGCTTAATGACTATGCCAAAGCCTTTGACTGTGTGGATCACAATAAACTGTGGAAAATTCTGAAAGAGATGGGAATACCAGACCACCTGACCTGCCTCTTGAGAAACCTGTATGCAGGTCAGGAAGCAACAGTTAGAACTGGACATGGAACAACAGACTGGTTCCAAATAGGAAAGGAGTTCATATTGTCACCCTGCTTATTTAACTTCTATGCAGAGTACATCATGAGAAACGCTGGGCTGGAAGAAGCACAAGCTGGAATCAAGATTGCCAGGAGAAATATCAATAACCTCACATATGCAAATGACATCACCCTTATGGCAGAAAGTGAAGAAGAACTAAATAGCCTCTTGATGAAAGTGAAAGAGGAGAGTGAAAAAGCTGGCTTAAAGCTCAACATTCAGAAAACTAAGATCATGGCATCCGGTCCCATCACTTCATGGCAAATAGATGGGGAAACAGTGGAAACAGTGGCCGACTTTACTTTTCTGGGCTCCAAAATCACTGCAGATGGTGATTGCAGCCATGAAATTAAAAGACGCTTGATGCTTGGAAGGAAAGTTCTGACCAACCTAGACAGCATATGAAAAAGCAGAGATGTTACTTTGCCAACAAAGGTCTTTCTAGTCAAGGCTATGGTTTCTCCAGTAGCCATATATGGATGTGAGAGTTGGACTATAAAGAAAGCTGAGCACTGAAGAATTGATGCTTTTGAACTGTGGTGTTGGAGAAGACTCTTGAGAGTCCCTTGGACTGCAAGGAGATCCAACCAGTCCATCCTAAAGGAGATCAGTCCTGGGTGTTCTTTGGAAGGACTGATGTTGAAGCTGAAACCCAATACTTTGGCCACTTGATGCAGAGAGCTGACTCATTGGAAAAGACCCTGATGCTGGGAAAGATTGAGGGCCGGAGGAGAAGGGGTGACAGAGGATGAGATGGTTGGATGGCATCACTGACACAATGGACATGAGTTTGGGTGGACTCCGGGAGTTGGTGATGGACAGGGAGTCCCGGCATGCTGCAGTTCATGGGGTCACAAAAAGTTGGACACGACTGAGACTGAACTGATATATATGTGAAATCTAGAAAAGTGGTATAGATGGTTTTATTTGCAAAACAGAAATAGAGACACAGATGTAGAGAACAAATGTATGGACAGCAAGAGGGTAAGGGAAGCTGGGATAAATTGGGGATTGAGGATTGGCATATATACACTATTGATAGTATGTATAAAATAGATAACTAATGAAAACTTACTGTATAGCTCAGGGAACTTAGTTTTCTGTGGTGACATAAATGTGAAGGAAATCTAAAAAAGATGGGATACAAACATACATATAGTTGATTCAGTTTGCTCTACAGTAGAAACAAAATGTAAGGTAACTACACTCTAATAAAAATTATTAAAATTAAAAAAATTTTTTAATGAAAAAACCACTGAAAACAAAAAAATATACTTGTCTTCTTATGGAAGTATTTGATTTCATTTTGTTTGAGATATCTCTGTGCTTCTTGAACTTGACTGTTTCCTTACCCTGATTAGGGAAGTTTTCAGCTATTATTGCATCAAATATGTTCTCTGCTTCTTTCTTTACAATTGTCATCATCCTGTGACTTGTGGATTACCTAAACAGGGTGTCACTTCAGTTCAGTCACTCAGTTGTGTCCGACTCTTTGCGACCCCATGAACTGCAGCATGCCGGGACTCCCTGTCCATCACCAACTCCCGGAGTCCACCCAAACTCATGTCCATTGTGTCAGTGATGCCATCCAACCATCTCATCCTCTGTCATCCCCTTCTTCGGCCCTCAATCTTTCCCAGCATCAGGGTCTTTTCCAATGAGTCAGCTCTCTGCATCAGGTGGCCAAAGTATTGGGTTTCAGCTTCAACATGAATCCCTCCAATGAACACCCAGGACTGATCTCCTTTAGGATGGACTGGTTGGATCTCCTTGCAGTCCAAGGGACTCTCAAGAGTCTTCTCCAACACCACAGTTCAAAAGCATCAATTCTTCAGTGCTCAGCTTTCTTTATAGTCCAACTCTCACATCCATATATGGCTACTGGAGAAACCATAGCCTTGACTAGAAAGACCTTTGTTGGCAAAGTAACATCTCTGCTTTTTCATATGCTGTCTAGGTTGGTCAGAACTTTCCTTCCAAGCATCAAGCGTCTTTTA
This sequence comes from Bos mutus, assembly GCF_027580195.1. Classification (NCBI taxonomy): domain Eukaryota; kingdom Metazoa; phylum Chordata; class Mammalia; order Artiodactyla; family Bovidae; genus Bos; species Bos mutus. The sequence goes on along the minus strand of NC_091640.1, from coordinate 43,858,135 downwards.
ATTTCATGGCTGCAATCACCATCTGCAGTGATTTTGGAGCCCAGAAAAGTAAAGTTGGCCACTGTTTCCACTGTTTCCCCATCTATTTGCCATGAAGTGATGGGACCGGATGCCATGATCTTAGTTTTCTGAATGTTGAGCTTTAAGCCAGCTTTTTCACTCTCCTCTTTCACTTTCATCAAGAGGCTGTTTAGTTCTTCTTCACTTTCTGCCATAAGGGTGGTGTCATCTGCATATGTGAGGTTATTGATATTTCTCCTGGCAATCTTGATTCCAGCTTGTGCTTCTTCCAGCCCAGCGTTTCTCATGATGTACTCTGCATAGAAGTTAAATAAGCAGGGTGACAATATACGGCCTCGACGTACTCCTTTTCCTATTTGGAACCAGTCTGTTGTTCCATGTCCAGTTCTAACTGTTGCTTCCTGACCTGCATACAGGTTTCTCAAGAGGCAGGTCAGGGTGGTCTGGTATTCCCATCTCTTTCAGAATTTTCCACAGTTTATTGTGATCCACACAGTCAAAGGCTTTGGCATAGTCATTAAGCAGAAATAGATGTTTTTCTGGAACTCTCTTGCATTTTCCATGATCCAGCGGATGTTGGCAATTTGATCTCTGGTTCTTCTGCCTTTTCTAAAACCAGCTTGAACATATGGAAGTTCACGGTTCACATATTGCTGAAGCCTGGCTTGGAGAATTGTGAGCATTACTTTACTAGCGTGTGAGATGAGTGCAATTGTGCGGTAGTTTGAGCATTCTTTGGCATTGCCTTTCTTTGGGATTGGAATGAAAACTGTCCTTTTCCAGTCCTGTGGCCACTGCTGAGTTTTCCAAATTTGCTGACATATTGAGTGCAGCACTTTCACAGCATCATCTTTTAGGGTTTGAAATAGCTCAACTGGAATTCCATCACCTCCACTAGCTTTGTTCATAGTGATGCTTCATAAGGCCCACCTGACTTCACATTCCAGGATGTCTGGCTCTAGGTGAGTGATCACACCATCATGATTATCTGGGTCTTGAAGATCTTTTTTCTATAGTTCTCTTGTGTATTCTTGCTACCTCTTCTTAATATCTTCTGCTTCTGTTAGGTCCATACCATTTCTGTCCTTTATTGAGCTCATCTTTGCATGAAATATTCCCTTGGTATCTCTAATTTTCTTGAAGAGATCTCTAGTCTTTCCCATTCTGCTGTTTTCCTCTATTTCTTTGCATTGGTCGCTGAGGAAGGCTTTCTTATCTCTCCTTGCTATTCTTTGGAACTCTGCATTCAGATGCTTATATCTTTCCTTTTCTCCTTTGCTTTTCACTTCTCTTCTTTTCACAGCTATTTGTAAGGCCTCCTCAGACAGCCATTTTGCTTTTTTGCATTTCTTTTTCTTGGGGATATCTTGATCCCTGTCTTCTGTACAATGTCACGAACCTCCGTCCACAGTTCATCAGGCACTCTGTCTATCAGATCTAGTCTCTTAAATCTATTTCTCACTTCCACTGTATAGTCATAAGGGATTTGATTTAGGTCATACCTGAATGGTCTAGTGGTTTTCCCCACTTTCTTCAATTTAAGTCTGAATTTGGCAATAAGGAGTTCATGATCTGAGCCACAGTCAGCTCCTGGTCTTGTTTTTGCTGACTGTATAGAGCTTCTCCATCTTTGGCTGCAAAGGATATAATCAATCTGATTTTGGTGTTGGCCATCTGGTGATGTCCATGTGTAGAGTCTTCTCTTGTGTTGTTGGAAGAGGGTGTTTGCTATGACCAATGCGTTCTCTTGGCAGAACTCTGTTAGCCTTTGCCCTGCTTCATTCTGTACTCCAAGGCCAAATTTGCCTGTTACTCCAGGTGTTTCTTGACTTCCTACTTTTGCATTCCAGTCCCCTCTAATGAAAAGGATGTCTTTTTTGGATGTTAGTTCTAGAAGGTCTTGTAGGTCTTCATTGAACCGTTCAACTTCAGCTTCTTCAGCATTACTGGTAGGGGCATAGACTTGGATTACCGTAATATTGAATGGTTTGCCTTGGAAACGAACAGAGATCATTCTGTCATTTTTGAGATTGCATCCAAGTACTGCATTTCGGACTCTTTTGTTGACTGTGATGGCTACTCCATTTCTTCTATGTGATTCCTGCCCACAGTAGTAGATATAATGGTCATCTGAGTTAAATTCACCCATTTCAGCCCATATATATGTTTATATACAGCATTTGTTTTCTCTTTCTGATTTGGTTCACTCTGTATGACAGTCTCTAGGCTCATCCACATGTCTACAAATGTCACAGATCTGTTTTTATGGCTGAGTAATATTCCATTGTATTAATATATTTGTACTGTATCTTCTTTATCCATTCCTCCATTGTTGGACATTTAGATTGCTTTCATGTCCTGGCTACTGTAAAGAGTACTGCAATGAATATAGGAGTACATATGTCTTTTCGAGTTATGCTTTTCTCTGGGCATGTGCACAGGAGTGGATTTTTGGGTTATATGGTAGTTCTAATTTTCATTTTTTAAGGAACCTCCATACTGTAATCCATAGTGTCTGTATCAACTTAGATTCACACCAGCAGTACAAGAGAATTCCTTTTTTCTCAACACCGTCCTCAGCATTTATTGTTAATTTTTTTTAATTATGGCCATTCCGATGGGTGTGAGGTGATACCTCAATGTAATTTTGATTTGCATTTCTCTAATAATTGGTGAAGTTGAGCATCTTTTGATGTGTTTGTTGGCCATCTCTATGTCTTCTTTGGAGAAATCAGAAATTCCTCTGTAAGGCTCAGGAAACTCAAACGGGGGCTCTGTATCAACCTACAGGGGTGCGATGGGGAAGGAGATGCGAGGGAGGTTCAAGAGGGAGGGGAAATATGTATATCTATGACTGATTCATGTTGAGGTTTGACAGAAAACAACAAAATTCTGTAAAGCAATTGTCCTTCAATGAAAAAATAAATTAAAAGAAATTCCTCTGATTTCTTTGGAGAAATGCCTATTTAGGTCTTCTTCCCATTTTTGATTGGATTATTTGTATTTTTGACATTGAACTGCATGAGTTGTTTCTATATTTTGGAGATTGATCTCTTGTTGATTGCTTCCTTGGCAAAAATTTTCTCCCATTCTGAGCATAGTCTTTTCATCTTGTTTATGGTTTCGTTTGCTCTACAAAAGCTTTTAATTACGTCCCATTTGTTTATTTTGTTTTTATTTTCATTACTCCAAGAGGTAGGTCAAAAAAAGATCCTGCTGCGATTTATGTCAAATATTTCTCTGCCAACATTTTCCTCTAAGAGTTTTATAGTGTCTGGCCTTACATTTAGATCTTTAATCCATTTTATCTTTGTGTATGGTTTAGGGAGTGTTTTGATTTCATTCTTTTACATGTAGCTATCCGACTTTTCCAGAACCACTTATTGAAGAGGCTGTCTGCCCTCCATTGTATAGTCTTGCTTCCTTTGCCATAGCATAGGTGACCATATGTATGTGGATATATCTCTGGGCATTTCATCCTAGTCTATGGTTTAAATTTCTGTTTTTGTGCCAGTATCATAATGTCTTGATGACTGTAGGTTTGTAGTGTAGTCTGAAGTCAGGGACTCTGATTCCACTAGCTCCATTTTTCTTTCTCAAGATTACTTTGGCCATTCAGGGTCTTTTGTGTTTCCAAACAAATTCTAAAATTTTCTGTTCTAGTTCTGTAAATTAGACAACACAGTATATGACGGACAAAGTTTAATTGTAAAGGCTAAAGATAAAGAGAAATTTTAAAAGAAGCTAGATAAAAACAAGCAATTACATACAAGGGACTCCCATAAAAAAATGAACTAATTTTTCACCAAAAACTCTGCAAACCCAGGATTTCCCTAGTGATCCAGTGGTAAAAAATCTGCCTGCCAATGCAGGGGACACAGGTTCAATCCCTGACCCAGGAAGATTCCAACTTCCACAGGGCAAACACATGCATCACAACTACTGAGCCCATGCTCTAGAGCTCATAAGCCACAACTCCTGAGCCCACATGTTGCAACTACTGAAGTCCATGCTCCCTAGAGCCCATGCTCTGAACTAGAGAAGTCATTGCAATGAGAAGCCTATGCACTGCAACTAGACAAAGTCCATGAGTAGCAACGAAGACCCAGAGCAGTCAATAAATAAATAAATGTTTTAAAATAAGAAACTTTGCAAATCAGAAGGGAGTGCCATGATATATTCCAAGTGATGAAAGGAAAACACCTACAACCAAGAATATTCTACTTATCAATGAAGAATATTCTACTCATCAACCAAGAATAATCTACAAATCAGATTTTAAGTAGAAATAAGCAGTATTATAGATAACAAAAAGCTAAAAGAGTTCAGCACCACTCTACTGGCCTTACAAGAAGTGTTAAAGGTACATCTCTATGCAGAAAAGGCCACAGGTCAGAAATACAAAAACTACAAAAGGGAAAGTACCATTGGTAGGCAAAAAGCTTCTACAAATGCTTAAAGACAAAGAATTAAAATCATCTACACCCATAATAAGTAGTTAAGGGATTCACAAAAAGAAATGATGTAAGATAAAATGTCAAAAACTTTAAAAATGGGTGGTGAGAGTTAAAATTCAGAACTGTTAGAATGATTTTGATCTTAAGAAATTATCAATTAAAAAATAATCACATATACATACTTGTATGTGAACTTCATGGAAACCACAAGTGAAAATAAAACTATAACAGATATACACAAAAAAGGGGGAAAAAAACTATAACACTAGAGATAGTTACCAAAGGGGAAGAGAGCATAATAAGAAAGGACCAAAAGAGAACTGTAAAAGAAACCCCAAAACAATAAACAAAAGGCAATAGTATATACTGAGTGCCGAAGAATTGATGCTTTTGAACTGTGTGCTGGAGAAGACTCTTGAGAGTCCCTTGGACTGCAAGGAGATCCAACCAGTCCATTCTGAAGGAGATCAGCCCTGGGATTTCTTTGAAAAGAATGATGCTAAAGCTGAAACTCCAGTACTTTGGCCACATCATGCAAAGAGTTGACTCATTGGAAAAGACTCTGATGCTGGGAGGGATTAGGGGCAGGAGGAGAAGGGGACAACAGAGGATGAGATGGCTGGATGGCATCGCTGACTCGATGGATGTGAGTCTGAGTGAACTCCGGGAGTTGGTGATGGACAGGAAGGCCTGGCGTGCTGCGATTCATGGGGTCACAAAGAGTCAGACATGACTGAGCGACTGATCTGATCTGATCTGATCTATCAATAATTACTTTAAATGTCATTGAACTAAGTGCTCTAATTATGAAAAATAAAGTGGCTGAAGAATTTTTTAAAAAAGAAACCTATATATTTGCTGCTTACTAGATACTCACTTCAAATCTAAAGACACACAAATACTGGAAGTGAGGGAATAAAGTAAAGTATTCATGCAAATTGAAATGAAAAGAAACCTGGGGTAGCAATACCTACATAAGACAGCATAGACTTTAAAAGAGAACTGTAAGAAGTGACAAAGAAACACATTACATAATAAAAAGGAACCAACCCAAGAAGAAGCTTTAACTATTGCAAATATATTTGGGCCAAACCTATAAACACCTAAATACAGAGAAAGTACTAAAAGACATAAATGGAGAAGTTGACAGTAACACAGTAATAGTAAGGAATTTTAACACACCAATTACATCCATGAGCAAATTATCCAGAAAGAATAGCAACAAGACAACACTGACCTTTAAAGACACATTAAAACATACCGGAATATGTGTCTGTGTGTGTCTATATATATATATAGACACACACACGCATATATATACACATATATAGGGCATATGTGTATGTATTGCATATGTATATATGGCATATATGTGTGTATATAAATAAATATGTCATCCCAAAACAGCAGAATACAAGTTCTATTCAAGAACCCATTGACATTCACCAGTTTATATCAGATGCTATGCCACCAAAAAAGTTTCAATAAATTTAAGAATATTGAAATAATATAAGGCAACTTTTATAATAACAATACTAAGAGATTTGAAAGCTACTTTAGAAAAAAACCTGCAAAAACATGGATGATAAACAATATGGTGTTAGTGCCAATAGGTCACTGAAGAAATCAAACAGAAAACCAAAAAATACCTGAGACAAATGGAAATGTAAGCATATCAATTCAAAATCAATGCGACATAGCAGAAGCAGTTAGAAAAGGGAAATTTATAGTGACAAAACCTATTGTGGGAAAACAGAAAAATCTCAAATAAACAATTTAAACTTACACTTAAACAGGGAAATAACCAAAGCTGCATATCAGTAAAACAAAAAAAAATAATAAAGATCAGAACACAAACAAGTCAAGACAAAAAAAAGTGGAAAAGATCGATTAGAACTAATAGCTTGTACTTTGAAAATATAAATACAACTGATAAAATTTTTGCCAATCTCATCAAGAAAAAAAGAGGACCCAAATAAATAAAATTAGAGAAGTTACAAATGACACTATAGGAATACCATGAATCATAAGAGATTATAAGCAATTATATGCCTCAAATGGGAAGTAAACATAGATGAGACAAATTCCTAGAAACGTACACTCTCAAAGACTGAATAAGGAAGAAATACGAAATATGAATAGATCAATTGCTTGTAATGAAATTCAGTCAGTAATTAAAAAAAAAGCAAAAGCAAAGGTTGAGGACCTGATGATTTCATAGGTTAATTCTACTAAATGTTTAAAGAAGATTAAACAACTATCCTTCACAAATTATTTTAAAAAATAGCAGAGGAAGGAATGCTTCTGTACTTATCAACTCTGGTGCAAAAATCAGAAAAAAATACCACAGTAAAAGAAAATTACAAATAAATATCACTAATGAATATATATGCAAAAATCCTCAAAGAATATTAGCACATTAGGGCTTCTCTGCTGGCCCAGGGGCTAAAAATCAATGGTGCAATGCAAGGGACATAGGGTAGATCCCTGCTCTGGGAAATTTCCCCATGTTGTTATTCAGTTGTTCAGTTATATCCGACACTTTGCAACTCCATGGACTGCAGCACACCAAGCTTCCCTGTCCTTCACATCTCCAAGATTTTGCTCAAACTCATGACCATTTAGCCATTCAACCATCTCATCCTCTGTCCCCTGCTTCTCCTCCTGCCCTCAATCTTCCCAGAATCAGGGTCTTTTCCAGTGAATTGGCTCATCACATTAGGTGGCCAAAGTATTGCAGCTTCAGCTTCAGCATTAGTCTTTCTAAACAATATTCAGGGTTGATTTCTTTAGGTTTGAAGGGCTTGATCTCCTTGCAGTCCAAGGGACTCCCAAGAGTCTTCTCCAGCACCACAGTTCAAATGCATCAATTCTTTGCCGCTCACCCTTCTTTATGGTCCGACTCTCACATTCATACATGACTACTGGAAAAACCATAGCTTTGACTATACAGACTTTAATCAGTGAAGTGATGAATCTATGTTTTAATATGCTGTCTAGGTTTGTGATAACTTTTCTTCCAACGAGCAAATGTCTTTTAATCTCATGGCTGCAGTCACCATCCACAGTGATTTTAGAGCCCAAGAAAATAAAGTCTGTTATCATTTCCATTTTCTCCAATCTATTTGTCATGAAGTGATGGGACCAGATGCCATGATCTTAGTTTTTTGAATGTTGAGTTATAAGCCAGCTTTTCACTCTCCACTTTCACCTTCATCAAGATCTTTAATTCCTTCTCACATTCTGCATTAGGGTGATGTCATCTGCATATCTGAGGTTGTTGATATTTCTCCCAGCAATCATGATTCCAGCTTGTGATTCATCCAGCCCAGCATTTCGCATGATGTACTCTGCACAGAAGTTAAATAAGTAGGGTGACAATATACAGTCTTGACATACTTCTTTCCCAATATAGACCCAGTCTGTTGTTCCATGTCCAGTTCTAACTGTTGCTTCTTGACATGCATACAGGTTTCTCAGGAGGTAGGTAAGGTGGTCTAGTATTCCCGCCTGTTTAAAATTTTCCACACTTCGTTGACATCCACACAGTCAAAGGCTTTAGTGTAGTCAATTAAGCAGAAATAGATGTTTTTCTGGAATTCTCTTTCTCTTTTTAGATCCAACGAATGTTGACAATTTGATTGCTGGTTCCTCTGCCTTTTCTAAATCCAACTTCTACAACTGGAAGTACTGGGTTCACATACTGTTGATGCCTAGCTTGAAGGGTTTTGAGCATTACTTGGCTGGCATGTGCAATGAGCACAGTGGCACAGTAGTTTAAATACTCTTTGGCTTTACTTTCTTTGGGATTGGAAAGAAAACTGAACTTTTCCACTCTTGTGGTCACTGCTGTTTTTTTCAAGTTTGCTAACATATTGAGTGCAGCACTTTAACAGCATCAGCTTTTAGGATTTTAAATAGCTCAGCTGGAATTCCAACACCTCCACTAGCTTTGTTCATAGTACTGCTTCCTAAGGCCCGTTTGACTGCACACTCCCAGAAGTCTGGCTCTAAGTGAGTGAGAACCACACCACTGTGGTTAACCAGGTCAGTTTTTTTGTACAGTTTTTCTTTGTATTCTTGCCATGTCTTCTTAATCTCTTCTGCTTCTCTCATGTCCTTCCCTTTTCTGTCCTTTATTGTGCCCATCTTTGCATGAAATATTCCTTGGTATCTCTAATTTTCTTGAAGAGATCTCTAGCCTTTCCCATTTTATTGTTTCCCTCTATTTCTTTGCATTGTGTACTTTGGAAGGCTTTCTTATCTCTCCTTGCTATTCTTTGGAACTCTGAATTCAGATGGGTATATCTTTTCCTTTCTCCTTTGCCTTTCACGTCTCTTTTCTACAATATTTATATGCCCTCCTCAGACAACCATTTTTCCTTCTTGCATTTCTTTTTCTTGGGGATGGTTTTAGTCACTGCCTCCTGTACAGTTTTACAAACCTCCATCCATAGTTCTTCAAGCACTCTAGCAAATCTAGTCCCTTGAATCTATTTGCCACTTCCACTGTATAATCATAAGGGATTTTATTTAGGTCATACCTGAATGGGTTAGTGGTTTTCCCTACTTTCTTCAATCTAAGTCTGAATTTGGTAATAGGAGTTCATGATCTGAGCTCCAGTCAATTCCAGGTCTTATTTTTGCTGACTGTAAAGAGCATCTCCATCTTCAGCTGCAAAGAATATAATCAATCTGATTTCAGTAATGACCATCTGGTGATGTCCTTGTGTAGAGTTGTCTCTTGTGTTGTTGGAAGAGGGTATTTGCTATGACCAGTGCATTCTCTTGGCAAAACTCTGTTAGCTTTCTCCCTGCTTCATTTTACACTCCAAGGCCAACTTGCGTGTTACACCATGTATCTCTTGACTCCCTATTTTTGCATTCAAGTCCCCTATGATGAAAATGACGGGGGTTTTTTGTTAGTTCTAGAAGATCTTGTAGGTCGTCATAAGGACCATTCTACTTCAGCTTATTCGGCATTAGTGACTGAGGCACAGAACTGAATTACTCTGATTTTGAATTGTTTGCATTGGAAATGAACCGAGATCATTCCTTCATTTTTGAGACTGAACCCTAATATCACATTTCCCACATACTGCTGGGCAACTAAGCCCATACACCAGAACTACTGAACCTGGCTCTGGAGCCTGTGAGCCTCAACTACTGATCCCACATGCAGAAACTACTGAAGCCCACAAGGCCTAGACCTGTGCTCCATAAGAGAAGCCACCGTAATGCAAAGTCCACACACCACAACTAGGAAATAGCCTGTAGTCTCAGCCAGCAGAGAAAGCCTATGCACAGCAATGAAGACCCAGTGGAGCCAAAAATGAATAAATAAAACTAATATGTTTTTAAAATTAGCTAATTGAATTCAACAGTAGTTTAAAAGGGTCATACACCTTGATTAGGTAGGATTTATCCCAGGGATTCAAGTATGCTTGAATCTATAAATCAGTGTGATACACCACATAAACAAATTGGTGCAAAGATTTCAATGATATTCAACATCCCTTTATAAAAAGAAAACCAACACTCTCAATAAAACGTGTATGTATAATAGAAGCCATTATGTGACAAACTTATAGCCAAAATTATACTCAATGGTGAAAAAGTAAAAGCATTTCCTCTGAAATCAACAACAAGACTACAATGCCCACTCTTAAACTTTATTTCAACACAGTACTGGATGTTCTAGCCAAGGTAATCAGAGAAGAAAAGGAAATAAAGGGAATCCTATTGGAAGGGAAATAGTAAAACTGTCATTGTAGATGATATGACATCATATATAGAAAATCTTAATAAATCAAAAAAACTATTAGAACTAATAAATGAATTCAGTAAAGTTGCAGAATTCAAAATTAATATATAGAAATCTGTTGTGTTTCTACATAAAAACAATGAACTATCATAACCAGAAATTAAGAAAATAATCCCATTTACAATTGCATCAAGAAGAATATAATATCTAGAAATAAATCTAAGCTTTGAGGTAAAATTCTTACTCTCAGAAAATGATATAACTGATGAAAGAAATTGAAGATGACACAGGTGAAATGAAAGATATAACATGCTCAATGATTGAAAGATATTAACACTTTTTTTATAATATTAACACTTTTTAAATGATCATACTTCCCAGCATAATCTACAGATTTTAAAATGCAATCTTTATTCAAGCACCAATGACATTTTTTACAGAAACAGAAGAAATTATTCTATAATTTGTGTGGCATGTACACTCATGGCTGATTCATGTCAATGTATGGCAAAAAAAACACTACAATATTGTAATTAGCCTCCAGTTAAAATAAATTAATTAATAAAAAATAAATAAAATTTATGTGGAAACACAAAAGACTCTAATAATCAAAAAAATTTTGATAAAGAAGAAAAAATGTACAGGTATCACACTCCCTTTTTTCAAACTATAATAAATGCTATCATCATCATCAGAGTATGATCCTGGCACAAAGTAGACACATAAATTAATGCATCAGAATAGAGCCCAGAAATGTGTGTGTGCTAAGTTGTTTCAGCTGTGTCTGACTCTTTGCGACCCTATGGACAGTAGCCTACCAGGCTCCTCTGTCTATGGTATTCCCCAAGCAAGAATACTGGAGTGGGTTACCATGTCCTCCTCCAGGGGATATTCCTGACCCAGGGATTAAACCAGCATCGGTTACATCTCCTGCATTGGCAGGCAGATTCTTTTCCACTAGTGCCACCTGGGAAGCAGGAGTCTATCTGCAATGAAAGAGACCTGGGTTCAATCTCTGGGTCAGAAAGATCCATGGAGAAGGGAGTGGCTACCCATTCCAGTATTCTTGCCTGGAGAATTCCGTGGACAGAGGAGCCTGATGGGCCCCAGTCTATGGGGGTTGCAAAGAGTCAGACATGACTGAGTGACCAACACATACATACAGAGCCCAGAAATAAACCCACACTACTGCTAAGTCACTTCAGTCGTGTCCAACTCTGTGCGACCCCATAGACGGCAGCCACTAGGCTCCCCATCCCTGGGATTCTCCAGGCAAGAACACTGGAGTGGGTTGCCATTTCCTTCTCCAATGCATGAAAGTGAAAAGTGAAAGTCAAGTCGCTCAGTCGTGTCCAACTCTCAGCGACCCCATGGACTGCAGCCTACCAGGCTCCTCCATCCATGGGATTTTCCAGGCAAGAGTACTGGAGTGGGGTGCCATCGCCTTCTCCGAAACCCACATATATATGGTCATCTATGACAAAGTTTGCAAAAATACACAATGAGGAAAAGACAGCCTCTTCAATAGATGCTTTTGGAAAAACTGGACAGCTACATGCAAAATAATCAGACTGCACTACTTTTTCAAAATATACACAAAATAATTTAATTAAATAGCATTGCGTAGAACATCTCTGTTCTATGCACAATTGCACTCACTTACACGCCAGTAAAGTAATGCTCAAAATTCTCCAAGCCAGGCTTCAGTAATATATGAACCGTGAACTTCCTGATGTTCAAGCTGGTTTTAGAAAAGGCAGAGGAACCAGAGATCAAATTGCCAGCATCCTCTGGATCATCAAAAAAGCAAGAGAGTTCCAGAAAAACATCTATTTCTGCTTTATTGACTATGCCAAAGCCTTTGACTGTGTGGATCACAATAAACTGTGGAAAATTCTGAAAGAGATGGGAATACCAGACCACCTGACCTGCCTCTTGAGAAACCTATATGCAAGTCAGGAAGTAACAGTTAGAACTGGACATGGAACAACAGACTGGTTCCAAATAGGAAAAGGGGTACCTCAAGGCTGTATATTGTCATCCTGCTTGTTTAACTTATATGCAGAGCATATCATGAGAAATGCTGGGCTGGAGGAAGCACAAGCTGGAATCAAGATTGCCAGGAGAAATATCAATAACCTCATATATGCAGATGACACCACCCTTGTGGCAGAAAGTGAAGAAGAACTAAAGAGCCTCTTGATGAAGGTGAAAGAGGAGAGTGAAAAAGTTGGCTTAAAGTTCAACATTCAGAAAACTAAGATCATGGCATCCGGTCCCATCACTTCATGGCAAATAGATGGGGAAACAGTGGCTGACTTTATTTTTCTGGGCTCCGAAATCACTGCAGATGGTGATTGCAGCCATGAAATTAAAAGACGCTTGCTCCTTGGAAGGAAAGATATGACCAACCTAGACATCATATTAAAAAGCAGAGACATTACTTTGCCAACAAAAGTCTGTCTAGTCAAGGCTATGGTTTTTCCAGTAGTCATGTATGGATGTGACAGTTGGACTATAAAAAAAGCTGAGTGCTGAAGAATGGATGGTTTTGAAACTGTGGTGTTGGAGGAGACTCTTGAGGGTCCCTTGGACTGCACGGAGATCCAACCAGTCCATCCTAAAGGAGATCAGTCCTGGGTGTTCATTGGAGGGCCTGATGTTGAAGCTGAAACTCCAATACTTTGGCCACCTGATGCAAAGAGCTGACTCATTTGAAAAGATGCTGATGCTGGGAAAGATTGAGGGCAGAAGATGAAGGGGACAACAGAGGATGAGATGGTTGGATGGTATCACTGACACAATGGACATGGGTTTAGGTGGACTCCGGGGGCCGGTGATGGACAGGGAGTCCTGATGTGCTGTGGTTCACGGGGTCGCAAAGAGTCGGACATGACTGAGCGACTGAACTGAACTGAATGTGGGTCATTTGAGTTGGTTTCCACTTTTTCTATTTAATTAAATAACATTGCATAGAACATCTCTATGCATACATTTTGATTCCAAAAAAAAAAAAATACACAAAATAAACTCAACATGGATTAAAGTAAAAGTAGGACCTAAAACTTAAAACCGAAAAGTAGGACCTGAAATTATAAAACTCTCCTCAAACAAGGGAAACAGAAGCAGATGTAAACAAATGGGACTGCATCAAACTAAATATCTTTTGCACAACAAAGGAAACTATCAACAAAACAAAAAGGAAGATGATATTTGCAAATGAGCTATCTGATAAGTGGTTAATACTCAAAATATAAAAAGAACTCATACATCACAACATGAAAAAATCAAAAAACCTGATTAAAAAATGAGAATTGAATAGACATTTTTTTTCCAAAGAAGGCACAATTATGGTCCACAAGCACATGGAAATATGTTTAACAGCACTATTCCTTAAGATCATGCAAATCAAAAGCATGAGATACCACCTCATACCTGTCAGAATGGCTATCATCAAAAAGACAAGAGATAACAAGTGTCAGAGAGAATGTGGGGGGAAAAGGCAACCCCTGTACACTGTTAGGATTGTAGATTGGTCAGCCACTATAAAAAACATCAAGAAGTTTCATCAAAAAATTAAAAATCACTCATTATCAGAGAAATGCAAATCAAAACCACTATGAGGTACCATTTCACACCAGTCAGAACAGCTGCGATCCAAAAGTCTACAAATAATAAATGCTGGAGAGGGTGTGGAGAAAAGGGAACCCTCTTACACTGTTGGTGGGAATGCAAACTAGTACAGCCACTATGGAGAACAGTGTGGAGATTCCTTAAAAAACTGGAAATAGAACTGCCTTATGATCCAGCAATCCCACTGCTGGGCATACACACTGAGGAAACCAGAAGGGAAAGAGACACATGTACCCCAATGTTCATCGCAGCACTGTTTGTAATAGCCAGGACATGGAAGCAACCTAGATGTCCATCAGCAGATGAATGGATAAGAAAGCTGTGGTACATATACACAATGGAGTATTACTCAGCCATTAAAAAGAATACATTTGAATCAGTTCTAATGAGGTGGATGAAACTGGAGCCTATTATACAGAGTGAAGTAAGCCAGAAGGAAAAACATAAATACAGTATACTAACGCATATATATGGAATTTAGAAAGAGGGTAACAATAACCCGGTGTACGAGACAGCAAAAGAGACACTGATGTATAGAACAGTCTTATGGACTCTGTGGGAGAGGGAGAGGGTGGGGAAGATTTGGGAGAGTGGCATTGAAAAATGTAAAATATCATGTAGGAAACGAGTTGCCAGTCCAGGTTCGATGCACACGATGCTGGATGCTTGGGGCTGGTGCACTGGGATGGCCCAGAGGGATGGTATGGGGAGGGAGGAGGGAGGAGGGTTCGGGATGGGGAACACATGTATACCTGTGGCGGATTCATTTTGATATTTGGCAAAACTAATACAATTATGTAAAGTTTAAAAATAAAATAAAATTAGAAAAAAAAAATGTTCCCCACGAAAGTTGAAAAGAAAAAAAAAAAATTAAAAATAGAACTGCCGTGTGAACTAATAGGGCTTGCCTAGTGGCTCAGGAAGTAAAGAATCTGCCTGCAGTGTACAAGACCTGGGTTCAATCCCTGGGTCAGGAAGATACCTTGGAGAAGGGAATAGCTACCCACTCCAGTATTCTTGCCTGGAGAATCCCATGGGCAGAGGAGCCTGGAAGGCTACAGTCCATGGAGTCGCAAAGAGTCGGACATGACTGAGCAACTAATAAATGAACTTACAATTTCACTTCTTGTTATTTATCCAAAGAAAACAAAAACACTAATTCAAGAAGATAGATGCACAAAAATATTCATTATTGCATTATTTACAATAGGCCACATATAGAAGCATCTTATGTTTCTTTAATAGATGAGTGGATAAAGAAGATGATATAAATATATATACATATTTTATATATATATATAATGGAATGCTACGTAAGGATATGAAATCTTGCCATTTGATCACATGGGTACATCTAGAGTATATCAGGCCAAGTGAAATAATTCAGTCAGAGAAAGACAAATACCCATGACCTCACTTACATGTAGGATCTAAAAAACAAAGAAATCCCAACAAAGCGAAATACAGACTCATAGATACAGAGAACAAATTGGTGGTTGCCAGAGGGAAGGTCTTGATGGAGATGGTAGGCAACATAGGGGAAGGAGTTAAGAGGTTCAAATCTCTAGTTAAATAAGAAATAATTTTCAGGGATGTAATGTATAGTATAAAGAATATAGTTAATAGTATAATAACTTCATATGGGGTCAGATAGTTACTCGACATGTGGTAGTGGTCATTTCATAAACAAATGTCAAAACACTATGTAGTACATCTGAAACTAACACAATATTGTACATCATCAATATGTCAATGAAAAAGAAAAGGTAGAAATGGATATATGAACTGATTACATATAGAAATATTTGTACATATTATAAAAGAGTAAAATATGTATGTATGAATAAAATATGTATCCCCATAGGCATACACACCCTCATAAAAAAGACACATAAGTAATGGATTTTATACTAGTTAGTTGATATTGAAGGATCTGGTCCTTCAATATCTGGTTTTTTGGAATGACAATAGTTTTTTACATGGCATCTCAATTGCCCTAGTGGCTGCAGTAAGTTCCATGGGCCTGCCTCACTGCCATCTGTATCTCTTGTTCCTGGATGCTTGAGTTTGAGCATTAAAGGTATGTCAAAACACTCATAAGCAATTTAGTGAGTCAATGAAATATATGCTCCAGCAGTTTCTTAGGAAAATAATTTTCTATATATTGCACTTCCAATATTATTAAAGACAAACTACATGATTTCTACATTTACCAGAGAATAGTCTATCATGAAATACAAATAGATACAATAGACACACACACATGCAGATACAGACACACGGCCATGCACACAAACATAAGACAAATGTACACATGTACACACACAGTCTTTCTGTTTCTCAGAATGACATGCTTTGAGTGACGTAAAATCACTGGGGTATGTGAGACACCACAGATGAAAATTCAACTGGTTGTGAGCTTTTACTATATATTCCAATCTATCAGGGGCTAGGGCTATTGAACATTACAATAGAGGCAGACTTAAATAGTTTTCTAGCCAACTGGATTTGAGAGTTTATTGCTGCTTCAGTCCTTGCTCCATTTTCCCACAGGAAAACATACCAACTTACACTATTTCTTACACTATTTCTTACACTATCTCTGATCCCCTGAACCCTGACACAGCCTGTATTCCAGAGCTAGTCATATTTGGATAAATGCTTTGAAAGGCTGACTACATTCATGACTGAAGGGCTGGCTCTTTACACTTGCATGTCCTCATTTGTTTGTGTTGTGGTGTTGGAGAAGACTCTTGAGAGTCCCTTGGACTGCAAGGAGATCCAACCAGTCCATCCTAAAGGAGATCAGTCCTGGGTGTTCATTGGAAGGACTGATGCTGAAGCTGAAACTCCAATACTTTGGCCACCTCGTGTGAAGAGTTGACTCACCGGAAAAGTCCCTGATGCTGGGAGGGATTGGGCACAGGAGGAAAAGGGGATGACAGAGGATGAGATGGCTGGGAGGCATCACTGACTCGATGGACATGAGTTTGGGTAAACTCTGGGAGTTGGTGATGGACAAGGTGGCTGGTATGCTGTGATTCATGGGGTCTCAAAGAATCGGATACAATTGAGTGACTGAACTGAACTGAACTGAAGGACAGTTCTATTACTTTGCAAAAATGAGATCTTAAAACTTTATAAAGGAGAAGGATCTTAGATATCATAGAGATAAGCATTCTTCTTTTAAAAACAATGCAACTAAATCCCTAAGAAGTGAAGTAACTTTTCCAGGGTCACACAGCATCCTGGTAGATGCATGATTTGGTGATTTGATGGACCTCCCACACCTGGACAACTTTGAAACACAATCAAATGTGTTGAGCACCATGCTGGTGAATTTCATAATATATGATATAATTTACTTACTACAATAATTTCCTAGGTAGATATAATCCTATTTTACAGATTGGAAATTGCCTAGCTGGTAAATGGAAGGATATGGACAAGAACCTATGTCTCTACGCTGACCTTCCAGTCATAGATCTGTGCCAAGTCTGCCTCTCTAGAATCCTTGGTGAAAATGAAAATACACTTGAGAACTATGGTCTTAGAAGCTAATATCCAAGTTACTAAACCTGGTTCAGGGGGATTAGTTGATAATTGGACTGTGATTTTGTGCTTAAAGGCAGATTTTGATGGTGAAATTGAAACTGTGCAACTCAGGACTCAAACCTGGCAGGAACCCAGATTGGGGACTTGAACCCATGGTCTTTTAACTGAGATCACACACCTGGTCTCAGGAGCTAATGAAGCTCAAGTTCTTTATGTCTCATTGCAGAAAGAATTTGGTAAGATATGAAGTGATAGGTAAGACGTAGATTTATTTAGAGAGGAACATAATCCACAGACAGATGTGGGCCATTTCAGAAAGTGACAGGCCTCAAAATGGTTAGTTTTTAAGGACTGGATGATTTCAAAGGCCAATTAGTGGAGGATTATTTCAATAATTTCAGGGAAGAGACAGGGATTTCAAGGAATTGGGCCACCGCCCACTATTTGGTCTTTTATGGTTAGCCTCAGAACAGTCACTGTGCTGGTCAGTTCAGTTCAGTTATTCAGTCGTGTCCTACTCTTTGCGACCCCATGGACTGCAGCACACCACGCTTCCCTGTCCATCACCAACTCCTGGAGCTTGCTCAAACTTATGTCCATCGAGTCAGTGATGCCATCTAACACTCCCGTCCTCTGTTGTCCCCTTGTCGTCCTGCCTTCAATCTTTCCCAGCATCAGGGTCAGGTTCTTCGCATCAGGTGGCCAAAGCATTGGAGCTTCAACTTCAGCATCAGCCCTTCCAATGAATATTCAGGACTGATTTCCTTTAGGATTGACTGGTTGGATCTCCTTGCAGTCCAAGGGACTCTTAAGAGTCATCTCCAACACCACAGTTCAAAAGCATCGATTCTTTGGCACTTAGCTTTCTTTGGGCTTCCCTGGTGACTCAGTGGTAAAGAATCAGTCTGCAAAGCGGGAGACCTGGGTTTGATCCCTGGATTGGGAAGATTCCCTGGATTGGGAAGATCCCCTGGAGAAGGGAATAGCTACCCACTCTAATATTCTGGCCTGGAGAATTCCATGGACTACACAGTCCATGAGGTCACAGAGTCAGACATGACTGAGCGACTTTCACTTTCAGCTTTCTTTATGGTCCAACTCTCACATCCATACATGACTACTGGAAGAACCATAGCTTTGACTAGACGGACCTTTGTTGGCAAAGTAATGTCTCTGCTTTTTAATATGCTGTCTAGGTTGGTCACAGCTTTTCCTCCAAGGAACAAGCATCCTTTAATTTCATGGCTGCAGTCAATATCTGTCATGATTTTGGAGCCCAAGAAAATAAAGTCTGTCACTGTTTCCATTGTTTCCCCATCTATTTGCCATGAAGTGTTGGGACCGGATGCCATCATCTTAGTTTTCTGAATGTTGAGTTTTAAGCCAGGTTTTTCACTTTCCTCTTTCACTTTCATCAAGAGGCTCTTTAATTCCTCTTGCTAAATACATGCTAATGTATTACAATAAGCATATAATGAGGTTCAAGGTCCACTGACATCTTGGACCTAGTTGGTTCTAATCAGTTTTTGTTATATCACACTATGCCTATGTTATTTTTTAAAGGTTGCACCCTGCCTCCCTGCCTCCTGTTTCAAAATGGCAGAGTATAAACTACTTATTTCATAACTTTGCCTTGAGCTATTGCTATTCCACAAAACTATGTGGTAGTCTAGTAGAGGAGCCAAAGGAAAACCAATTGCCAGACAACAGATAAGTCTGGAGAAAATGAGTACACCTCCCCTCCATTCCCTTTCAAGAGAGCCCTATTTAGAAATAGCTTTACCCTAAAACCCTCAGAGAAACTCATTTTCTAGTGAACATGACAAGGTTCCTCCAGGCAGGCTTATCGCTTTTTGGCCTCTATAAAGATCATATATTTGTGCTGAATCCATAATTAACTGGGGAGAGTATAATATTCATTATTTTGCTCAGTTGTTAATCAGTAGATTGTTTCACTCATGCATCCTTCTCCTTGCACACCAACCTGTCAGACTCTAGTAATTGTTGCTTGAACAGGTTTGGGTAAATGTCTCCAAGGAGGACCAACTCTCTTGTTCCATTAGTGAGAACACATATAGATCATTTGCAGTGCTAATCCAGGGCTAAAATCAATTATGTCTCTTGTATTTAAAAATTAAATTGACTTGCCATGGGAGTAGAATGAAGGAAAAATACATTCCTTCTATTATGTGTAATTACAATTATAAAACATTTTCCTTTGGAATGTAATTGATGCCTGCAGAGGCTGAAGTGGGAGAGCTTGAAATGTTTAGTGGAAATTTTGAGCTTTCTTTCAGGTTTTTCTTTGGGATTTTATTTCCCACCATTCCCCAGCCTTATTCTTCCTCTTCATGTTAAAGCTAATATAAAATTGTGAGGTTCTCTAAGCCTTCTCAACTTTCAAAGAATCCTAACTGTAATGTAGGGTATAAGGAGCAAAATCCAATGTGGGGAAAAAAAGAGAGAACTAATTATGCCTGTAATCTATATACTGAAAATTTCAATCTCACTAATATTTATTTAGTGTTGATTGTGTGGCAAGGTCTGAGGTGCTGTGGGAAAGTGAAAGAAAGTGTGAGTTGCTTAGTCATGTCCAACTCTTTTGAGACCCCATGGACTGCAGCCCATCAGGCTCCTTTGTCCATAGAGTTCTCCAGGCAATAATACTGGAGTGGATTGCCTTCTCCAGGGGATCTTCCCAACCCAGGGATCGAACCCAGGTCTTCTGCATTGCAGGCAGATTCTTTACTATCTGAGCCTCCAGGGTCATGGGAAATACACACACAAATGACATGGTCTTTGCTATCAAAGTCTTCGGTTTTGATGAATGATGTCAAAATATATAAATTATATGAAAATAAGCAGGTTTTTTTTTTTTAACTGAAGAGGTAATTATTGACCAAGAATAGACATTCTAATACTTTGGGAGGTCAGTAAATTAGATTACAGAATTGATTATGAGTCTCTCCTGAGACTTAATTCTCATACTTGTCTTATTTCCTTCCTCAGAAATGCCATCACTTCTCATAACTGCAATGATTCCATTTTAGGAGTATTTTGATTGCAAAAAAACAGTAACCAACTAACTCTGAATGGCTACATATAAGGTTGCTAGGAGACAGGAAGGAAGGAGGCACAACCATTAAAATAATGAGTAGGGGATACAGCTCTTATAAAATAATCAGGATGTAACAAAAACCAATTGGAATCAGCTAAAATCAAGATGGCATCAAGGATGGCTTGGTCATTAGCTCATTATATCTTCATTTGTTAGGGAAATTAAATAGTCTTATTTAGGCTTCAGAGACAAAGCAGAGCAGGCCTCTGACCTTGCTTCTAACCGGCCTGGACACTGCCCTGGACATCTGCTGTGAGTGCAAGTCTTGCAATACCATAGATAAGATACGGACAAAACTTGAAATTGTTGAGGCCCTGGAGAGGGTCTGGCCAACCAAGCTCCAGGCTTAACAACATTCCAAGCTTTACAAGATAAAATAAACTTCATTAACATGAAACCAGAGCTACAGTTTGCTCATAGATTGACAATGATATCATTTGCATCCTAGGTGGGAACTGCAGTTTCTGAAGTCTTACCCATGAAGCAGATGCACTGCCTGGGACCTTTTCCCAATTGCAGCTCCAGATGTGCTATGTCAAGGGACTTCCCAGTGCTGTTTGAGTCTGGATGTTGCTTAGATACAAGGTGATGTATCTTTTGCTGTTTCTATTTCTCTTTACTTTTAATGTTAGTATATTGAAAGTAAGTTAGATAATTCTCTATTTATTTGTATAGAATGAGTGGCTTATTTTGTTAACAAATCCTTTGAACTTGAGACAAAAGTGAAACTTTGGCAAAACATCACTATAACACTAAAAGTCACCACCACTCACGCTATGACAGTTCCAAAGATTACCATAAAAGACCAAAAAGTGGGCAGGAGCCCAATTCCTAGAAATCCCCACCCCTTCACTGAAATACTCCATTCCTCCCAAATACCCAACCATAAAAACTAACCACTCCCACACCCTGTGGCCACTCTCCCTTTCTGAAACAACCACATTCTGCTTATGGAATGTATATCTCCCTAAATAAATTTGCTTTCACTTTACCTTGGTTGCTCTTGAATTTTTTTCCTGTTTGAAGCCAAGGTCTCTCACTTGACAACTTGTCTTAGGGACTAGAGCATGTCCCGGAATGTGACATTTCTCTCTGCTGCAAGAGTTATATAAAATATGGGCTACCCAGTTAAATATGAAATTCAGACTGTTCATAAACAAGACAGTAGGCCCCAAATGGGGTTGTATATGCTAAGTCTCATCAAAAAATGCAAAATTATTTACCATTTCAGATCTCCCAGAAATGGAATCTTAAACCATCAGAAGAATCACCCGATCAGCACTAGTTATATAATTTGTCTGATAGATTCCTGCCATCCCCTAAAGACAGTAAGCTTACAATAACCAACACGCTTTTTTTTCTTTCCTTTTTTTTTTTTTTTTTTTGGTCTCAATAGCTCTTATTATGGCCTTCACTTGTGGCTCAGATAGTAAAGAATCTACCTGCAATGCAGAAGACCTAGGTTTGATCCCTAGTTTGGGAAGATCCCCTGCAGAAAGGAATGGCTACCCACACCAGTATTCTTGCCTGGAGAATTCCATGAACAGAGGAGCCTGGCCAGGCTACAGTCCACAGTGTTGCAAAGAATCAGACATGACTAAGCAATTTAACACTTTCACTTTCTTCATCAGTTCAGTTCAGTCATTCAATGGAGTCCAACTCTTTGAGACCCCATGGACTGCAGCATGCCAGACCTCCCTGTCCATCACCAACTGCCAGAGCCTGCTTAAACTTATGTCGATTGAGTGAGTGATGCCATCCAACCATCTCATCCTCTGTTGTCCCCTTCTCCTCCTGCCTTCAATCTTTCCCAGCAGCAGGGTCTTTTCCAATGAGTCAGTTCTCCACATCAGGTGGCCAAAGGACTGGAGTTTCAGCTTCAGCATCAGTCCTTCCAGTGAATATTCAGGACTGATTTCCTTTAGGATAGACTGGCTTGATCTCCTTGCAGTCCAAGGGACTCTCAAGAGTCTTCTCCAACACCACAGTTCAAAAGCATCAATTCTTCAGCACTCAGCTTTCTTTATACACCAACTCTCACATTCATACATGACTACTGGAAAAACCATAGCTTTGACAGACAGACCTTTGTCGACAAAGTAATGTCTCTGGTTTTTAATATGCTATCTAGGTTGGTAATAGGTTTTTTCCCAAGGAGCAAGTGTCTTTTAATTTCGTGGCTGCAGTCACCATCTGCAGTGGTTTTGGAGCCCCCAAAAATAAAGTCTGTCACTGTTTCCATTGTTTCCCCATCTATTTGCCATGAAGTGATGGAACCAGATGCCATGATCTTAGTTTTCTGAATGTTGAGCTTTAAGCCAACTTTTTCACTCTCTTCTTTCACTTTCATCAAGAGATTCTTTAGTTCTTCTTCACTTTCTGCCATAAGGGTGGTGTCATCTGCATATCTGAAGTTACTGATATTTCTCCCAGAAATCTTGATTTCAGCTTGTGCTTCCTCCAGTCCAGCGTTTCTCATGATGTACTCTGCATATAAGTTAAATAAGCAGGGTGACAATATACATCCTTGAAGTACTCCTTTCCCAATTTAGAACCAGTCTGTTGTTCCATGTCCAGTTCTAACTGTTGCTTCTTGACCTGCATACAGATTTCTCAGGAGGCAAGTAAGGTGGTCTGGTATTCGCATCTCTTTAAGAATTTTCCACAGTTCGTCATGACCTACACAGTCAAAGGCTTTAGTGTAGTCAATGAAGCAGAGGTAGATGTTTTTCTGGAAATCTCTTGCTTTTTTGATGATCCAACTGATGTTGGCAATTTGATCTCTTGTTCCACTGCCTTTTCTAAATCCAGCTTGAATATCTGGAAGTTCATGGTTCACGTACTGTTGAAGCCTGGCTTGGAGAATTTTGGGAATTACTTTGCTAACGTGTGAGATGAGTGTAACTGTGCAGTAGTTTGAACATTCTTTGGCATTGACCTTTGGGATTGGAATGAAAACTGACCTTTTCCAGTCCTGTGGCCACTGCTGAGTTTTCTAAATTCGCTGGCATATTGAGTGCAGCACTTTCACAGCATCAGCTTTTAGGATTTGAAATAGCTCAACTGGAATTCCATCACTCCACTAGCTTTGTTCGTAGAGACGTTTCCTAAGGCCCACATTCCAGGGTTGACTTCACATTGCAGGATGTCTGGCTCTAGATGAGTGATCACACCATCGTGGTTATCTGGGTCATGAAGGTCTTTTTGTATAGTTCTTCTGTGTATTCTTGCCATCTCTTCTTAATATCTTCTGCTTCTGTTAGATCCGTACCATTTCGGTCTTTTATTGTTCCCATCTTTGCATGAAATGTTCCCTTGGTATCTCTAATTTTCATGAAGAGATCTCTAGTCTTTCCCATTCTATTGTTTTCCTCTATTTCTTTGCATTTATCATTAAAGAAGGCTTTATCTCTCCTTGCTATTTTTTGGAACTCTGCATTCAAATGGGTATATCTTTCCTTTTCTTCTTTGCCTTTAGTTTCTCTTCCTTTCTCAGCTATTTGTAAGGCCTCCTCAGACAATCATTTTGCCTTTTGCATTTGTTTTTTCATAGCCCTTGTTATAACTCTGCTTCCTTCTGCCTATAAAAGTCCTCAGAATGCTAATCTATCTGCTAGATGGTATGCTGCCTGATTAAAAGGAATTTTTGCTCAAATAAACTCCTGAAACTTTTAATGTCTCAGTGTTTCTTTTAATAAGATGTTGACTAAATAATACAGTCAGAACCTGAAAGTAGAGTTATTTTATTTGGTGGGACTATTTAGGACTCTGAGCCCAGGAGACAGCATCTCAGTAACTGAGAAAACTGCTCCAAGGAGACAGGAGGGGAAGTCAGGCTATATACAGGTTTGCAACAAAGGGAGCAAGCAGCCTGAACATCAAAGATCAGGTATTAGGCCAAGGAATTTAGCATTCTTTGTATGGGAATACACAAGCCTTGGGCTCACTGCAATCATTCCTTTCAGATGCATGTTAGCTACCTGGGGCCAATCCCGTTTCCTGGTTCACCTTGCTTCCTACTTTCCCCCAGCTCCTCACCAGTCACCGTGTGGGGTGGCAGCATCCACTAGATCGCAATTTGGGGAACCCTCATTCACATTTGGAGGCCAGAAATCACTGATGCCTGTGACATTTCTTGTTTATTAATATGGCAGGAAATATTTTCATTTCACAAAGATTAACTAGTAGAGATAATTTTCAAGTATAGTATGCCACAAATATTACATGAGACATACGGAAATAAATGTATTTATTGTTTATATGAACTTCACATGTAATTAGGAATTCTACATATTGTCAAATCCAATAAACCTATTTATGTAAAGAAAGCATTTTTAGGATATATGTGTCTCAGTTCAGTTCAGTCGCTCAGTCATGTCCGCCTCTTTGCAACCACATGAACCACAGCACGCCAGGCCTCCCTGTCCATCACCAACTCCCAGAGTCCACCCAAACCCATGTCCATTGAGTCGGTGATGTCATCCAACCATCTCATCCTCTGTCGTCCCCTTCTCCTCCTGCCCTTAATCTTTCCCAGCATCAGGGTCTTTTCCAGTGAGTCAGCTCTTTGCATCAGTTGGCCAAAGTATTGGAGTTTCAGCTTCAACATAGTCCTTCCAATGAATACCCAGGATTGATCTCCTTTAAGATGGACTGGTTGGATCTCCTTGCAGTCCAAAGGACTCTCAAGAGTCTTCTCCAACACCACAGTTCAAAAGCACCAATTCTTCAGCGCTCAGCTTTTTTTTACAGTCCAACTCTCACATCCATACATGACCACTAATAAAACCATAGCCTTGACTAGACGGACCTTTGTTAGCAAAGTAATGTCTCTGCTTTTGAATATGCTATCTAGGTTGGTCAGAACTTTCCTTCCAAGGAGCGAGAGTCTTTTAATTTCGTGGCTGCAATCACCATCCGCAGTGATTTTGGAACCCAGAAAAGTAAAGTAAGCCACTGTTTCCACTGTTTCCCCATCTATTTGCCATGAAGTGGTAGGACCAGATGCCATGATCTTAGTTTTCTGAATGTTGAGCTTTAAGCCAACTTTTTCACTCTCCTCTTTCACTTTCATCAAGAGGTTCTTTAGTTCTTCTTCACTTTCTGCCATAAGGGTGGTGTCTTCTGCATATCTGAGGTTACTGATATTTCTGCAGGCAGTCTTGATTCCAGCTTGTGCTTCTTCCAGCCCAGCGTTTCTCATGATGTACTCTGCATAGAAGTTAAATAAGCAGGATGACAATATACAGCCTCGATGTACTCCTTTTCCTATTTGGAACCAGTCTTTTGTTCCATGTCCAGTTCTAACTGTTGTTTCCTGCACACAGGTTTCTCAAGAGGCAGGTCAGGTGGTCTGGTATTCCCATCTCTTTCAGAATTTTCCACAGTTTATTGTGATCTACACAGTCAAAGGCTTTGGCATAGTCAATAAAGCAGAAATAGATGTTTTTCTGGAACTCTCCAGGAACTCAAAGGGCAGAGTTGCAGCTTGACCTCAGAAATAGACTAAAATAGTGATTGAGGGCACAGAATGCTCTGTCTCCCATCTCTGTTTCTCTTTATCTGTCTGCTTTATTCTTGGCTTTTGCTCCAGGCAAATTGTCTTTACTTACCAATGGTGGTCATGGAAAGTAGACATTACTATTTCAATCTCATTTTTTTGGAGATTTATACTGGAACTGCTAAATGCAATTCCAAATTTCTGGACAAAAATATTGATTGAACAAACTTTTGACAGTCTCCCACTCTTGAAACACTGTGAGGTTAATCTCATATTTTACAAATATGACTACTCCTGTAAAGCCTTCTGTGTTAGTAGGCAGTCCTCATAAAAGCGGTGATTGTAGAAGAAAAAATGGTCACACACAAAAAAATTGGTGTCAGTTACAACTTTTAAAATTAGTGAGTCCCTAAATTTGGGGTTGCAAAGAGTTGGACACGACTGAGCGACTGAACTGAAATTTGGAAAACTCAGCAGTGGCCACAGGACTGGAAAAGGTCAGTTTTCATTCCAATCCCAAAGAAAGGCAATGCCAAACAATGCTCAAACTACTGCACAACTGCACTCATCTCACACGCTAGTAAAATAATGCTCAAAATTCTCCAAGCCAGGCTTCAGCAATACATGAACCGTGAACTTCCAGATGTTCAAGCTGGTTTTAGAAAAGGCAGAGGAACCAGACATCAAATTGCCAACATCAGCTGGATCATTGAAAAAGCAAGAGAGTTCCAGAAAAACATCTATTTCTGCTTTATTGACTAAGCCAAAGCCTTTGACTGTGTAGATCACAATAAACTGTGGAAAATTCTGAAAGAGATGGGAATACCAGACCACCTGACCTTCCTCTTGAGAAAACCTATATGCCGGTTAGGAAGCAACAGTTAGAACTGGACATGGAACAACAGACTGGTTCCAAATAGGAAAAGGAGTACATCGAGGTTGTATATTGTCATCCTGCTTATTTAACTTCTATGCAGAGTACATCATGAGAAACGCTGGGCTGGAAGAAGCACAAGCTGGAATCAAGATTGCCAGGAGAAATATCAATAACCTCAGATATGCAGATGACACCACCCTTATGGCAGAAAGTGAAGAAGAACTAAAGAGCCTCTTGATGAAAGTGAAAGAGGAGAGTGAAAAAGTTGGCTTAAAGCTCAACATTCAGAAAACTAAGATCATGGCATCTGGTCCCATCACTTCATTGGAAATAGATGGGGAAACAGTGGAAACAGTGTCAGACTTTACTTTTTTAGGCTTCAAAATCACTGCAGATGGTGAATGCAGCCATGAAATTAAAAGAGGCTTACTCCTTGAAAGGCAAGTTATGACCAACCTAGATAGCATATTCAAAAGCAGAGATATTACTTTGCCAACAAAGGTCCATCTAGTCAAGGCTATGGTTTTTCCAGCGGTCATGTATGGATGTGAGATTTGGACTATAGGGAAAGCTGAACGCCGAAGAATTGATACTTTTGAACTGTGGTGTTGGAGAAGACTCTTGAGAGTCCCTTGGACTGCAAGGAGATCCAACCAGTCCATCCTAAAGGAGATCAGTCCTGGGTGTTCATTGGAAGGACTATGTTGAAGCTGAAACTCCAATACTTTGGCCACCTCATGCAAAGAGCTGACTCATTGGAAAAAAACCCTGATGCTGGGAGGGATTGGGGGCAGGAGGAGAAAGGGACTACAAAGGATGAGATGGTTGCATGGCATCACCGACTCAATGCACATGTTTTTGGGTGAACTCCTGGAGTTGGTGATGTACAGGGAAGCCTGGCGTGCTGCAATTCATGGGGTCGCAGAGTTGGACACGACTGAGCAACTGAACTGAACTGAATATATATTATTGTAAAATCTCTTTTAGAATTTCTACTTGCTAGAATAATTTAAATTCTTTGAATAACTTGAAATCCTTTGTCATCTTAAAATCACCCTAGTTAAAAACTGTTATCTTAAAAAAAAAACCTATTATCTTCAGTTTTATATTAAAATTAGCATTCTCATTTAATTTCTTTTTGTCTGTACATGACAGTATCACATTCCCATTGCCTTCAAGTCATTATTGACTCTTTTCCTTTACTTCTAGTCTTTCATGTATTTTCAGTCTCCGAACTCTACTAATACTTCCATCATGATACTTTTCAAACTTGATTCTTTTTTCTTCTCCATATTACATAATTCTGTAATTCTACTTGTTCCTTCATCACTTGTTTATAAATTACTTGGGTTGTGTAATGCCTTTCATATTCAGACTCTTTCCAATTCAAAAGAATATACATGTATTAGTTTTAGATTAGTTTTTTGTTTTTTAAGCTGGTGACATATTTCATCTTCTCTAATTCAAGAATAAGTCACTACCATTTGCAGACTCCAGAATGGTAAATGGAATAATTCTTACTTGAAGACTTAGCTCCTTGATTTAGAATAAATTATAAGTTTATTTTCTTTATGTCATAGGGCTGCTATCAAGATTAAATCCTCCAAATTTATTTGCCTATGGTTTTTAGCACCTTATTTGTGTTTTCTGAATGTATATATTAATATCAATATTCAAAGTTTAAACCTAATTCTTCGAACTGCTCACCAGCCTTTTTTTCTGCTATTTATTTATACAAAATTTCTTCTTGATAAAACTAATCTATTCAAAGTCTTCTAAACACAACTTGGACATTGTTAACTCTGTACTTTTGCATATAATACTACGGTACCTAAAATATCCTCTATTCTCTTATTTTCTTATTGTAGTATTTCCTATTTGGTGAGAGTTACCTGAAGCTCTGTGACTTTCACAAAGGCTGTGACAGTTTCAGCCCTCAGTAATATCTCTTATCTTCAAGAAGTTTTGATATCTACAGTCTTTTATAGTTAAATAGGAATCTAATAATTTTACTATATTAATGATTTTAAAGCACATATCCTGTTAATACTAAATATATTTCAGACTCCAGCATAGAAGAGACTACAGTTTCTGTATCTTTGCATGTTTAATAAAAACAAGTATCTATTTAATTGGTATAATTATAGAATTGAATACAGTTGATCAGGTTAAAAGCACAAGACACTAGACAGTGTCAGAATAGTTTAATATGCCCTCTCTAAAAATAAAAAGAAGTAGAAACATTACAGTAATTTGGAATACCTTTCATACAGTTGTCCCATACTTCCTATTTACAAATTTACAGTCAGAAGTCTTTTTGAATCACCCTCCAGAAATTTTACTCTATTGATTTTTTTTATTTTATCAAGAAAAGTGATCAATAAAAACAGATCTATCAATCTCTTTAACAAGTGGTGCTGGGAAAACTGGCCAACCACTTGTAAAAGAATGAAACTAAAACACTTTCTAACACCATACATAAAAATAAACTCAAAATGGATTAAAGATCTAAATGTAAGACCAGAAACTATAAAACTCCTAGAGGAAAACACTCTCAGACATAAATCACAGCAGGATCCTCTATGACCCACCTCCCAGAGTATTGGAAATAAAAGCAAAAATAAACAAATGGGACCTAATTAAACTTAAAAGCTTTTGCACAGCAAAGGAAACTATAAGCAAGGTGAAAAGTCAGGCTTCAGAATGGGAGAAAATAATAGCAAATGAAGCAACTGACAAAGAATTAATCACAAAAATATACAAGCAACTCCTGCAGCTCAATTCCAGAAAAATAAATGACCCAATCAAAAAATGGGCCACAGAATTAAACAGACATTTCTCCAAAGAAGACATACAGAGGGCTAACAAACACATGAAAAGATGCTCAACATCACTCATTATCAGAGAAATGTAAATCAAAACCACAATGAGGTACCATTTCACGTCAGTCAGAATGGCTGCGATCCAAAAGTCCACAAGCAATAAATGCTGGAGAGAGTGTGGATAAAAGGGAACCCTCTTACACTTTTAGTGGGAATGCAAACTAGTACAGCCACTATGGAGAACAGTGTGGAGATTCCTTAAAAAACTGGAAATAGAACTGCCATATGACCCAACAATCCCACTGCTGGACATACACACTAAGGAAACCAGAATTGAAAGAGACACGTGTACCCCAATGTTCATCGCAGCACTGTTTATAATAGCCAGGACATGGAAGCCTAGATGTCCATCAGCAGATGAATGGATAAAAAAGCTGTGGTACATATACACAATGGAATATTACTCAGCCATTAAAAAGAATACATTTGAATCAGTTCTAATGAGGTGGATGAAACTGGAGCCTATTATACAGAGTGAAGTAAGCCAGAAAGAAAAACACCAATACAGTATACTAACGCATATATATGGAATATAGAAAGATGGTAACAATAACCCTATATGAGAGACAGCAAAATGACTGAGCAATTGAACTGAACTGAAAAGAGACACAGATGTATAGAACAGTCTTTTGGACTCTGTGGGAGAGGGCAAGGGTGGGATGATTTGTGAGAATGGCATTGAAACATGTGTATTATCATAAGTGAAATGGATCGCTAGTCCAGGTTCAATGCATGAGAGAGGGTGCTCAGGGCTGGTGCACTGGGATGACCCAGAGGGATGGGATGGGGAGGGAAGTGGGAGGGGGGCTCAGTATGGGGAACACATGTACACCCATGGTGGATTTATGTCAGTGTATGGCAAAACCACTATAATATTGTAAAGTAATTAGCCTCCAATTCAAATAAATAAATTTATATTAAAAAAAAAAAAAAACAGATCTATCATCAAAGGCCAATTGTGGTTGACCTAAACTAGTTTAGACAATCTCATCACTTTATGGTGGTGACAGTGAGGACTATGCTCATCAGTGTATGCGCCTTCTCTGGCCACAGAGATGGGCAGTGAGCTTCAACAGTAGACAATGAGCATGACACCCAGAGACACATTTGATGATCATGAAACTTGACCTACTCTCACCACATATCATGAAATTATTGAGAAGAGAAATGAATCAATTTGCTACTGGTGACTGCTTTGTGACCTGAGGCTACCAAATTGAGGATGAAGCT
The DNA here is from genome assembly GCF_027580195.1 of Bos mutus. Lineage (NCBI taxonomy): Eukaryota > Metazoa > Chordata > Mammalia > Artiodactyla > Bovidae > Bos > Bos mutus. Next base: position 43,827,098 of record NC_091640.1, on the reverse strand, counting down.
GACATTCCAAAGATGCCAGAGGCAGTGAGCAAACAACAGAGAAATGAAGTCAAAACCCTGAGACAATTAACCCTGAACTTAAAAATTCTCAACTTTCTATCAAATATGAGCAAATATCTACCTCTTTTGTTTAAATAAGTTTGATGTGTTTATTATTACCTGCAATGACAAACATTTAATTATCATACATAAGTGTATCATTTTATATTTTATGTTGTATTTATAGGTTTTATTTATCTTGCTCCTATATTGCAATCTGTGAGCTAAATGCACAGATACTATTATCCTTATTTTACAGAAAAGAATTTGGAAGTTCAAGGAGGTTAGATTTTATTAAAATAAGAAGCTTGCTTAAGATTTTAGCTCAGGATTTTGGAAACTCATCACAATGTTCTTTGTATATTGTTGCTGTTCAGTCACTCAGTCATGTCCACTCTTTGCGACCCCATGGACTACAGCACTTCAGGCTTCCCTGTCCTTCACCATCTCCCAGAGTTTGCTCAAACTCATGTCCATTGAGTCGGTAATGCCATCCAACCAGTTCATCCTCTGTTGTCCCCTTCTCCTCCAGCCTTCAATCTTTCCCAGCATCAGGATCTTTTCTAGGTTTGTCATTGCTTTTCTTCCAAGGAGCAAGCATCTTTTAATTTCATGGCTGCAGTCACTGTCCACAGTGATTTTGGAGCCCAAGAAAATAAAGTCTGTCACTGTTTCCATTGTTTCCCCATCTATTTGCCATGAAGCAATGGGACCAGATGCCACAATCTTCGTCTTTTGAATGTTGACTTTTAAAGCCAGCTTTTTCACTCTCCTCTTTCACCTTCAGCAAGAAGCTCTTTAATTCCTCTTTGCTTTCTGCAATAAGGATGGTGTCATCTGCATATCTGAGGTTATTGATATTTCTATAGATATATTGTTCTATAGAAACAATATCATTCTTTCTATAGAAGTTGCTAAATTGAGTAGAGGGGGATTTGTTGTTGTTGCTCAGTTGCTAAGTCATGTCCGACTCTGCAACCCTATGGAAGCAGCATGTCAGGCTTCCCTGTCTTTCACTATCTCCCAGAGTTTGCTCAAATTCATATCCATTCACCCCAGAGTTTGCTCAAATTCTTTGAGTCAGTGATCCTATCCAACCATCTCATCCTCTGCCACCCTCTTCTCCTTTTGCCTTCAGTCTTTCCCAGCATCAGGGTCTTTTCCAGTGAGTCAGTTCTTTGCATCAGGCAGCCAAAAGTTCAGCTTCAGCATCAGTCACTCCAATGAAAATTTAGAGTTGATTTCCTTTAGGATTGATTGGCTACAGTCCAAGGGACTCTCAGAAGTTTTCTCCAGCACCACAATTCAAAAGCATCAATTCTTCAGCTCTCAGTCTTCCTTATGGTCAAACTCTCATATACGTACATGACTACTGGAAAAACCATAGCTTTGACTATAAGGATTTTTGTCAGCCAAGTGATGTCTCTGCTGTTTAATGTGTTGTCTAAGAGGTTCATCATAGTTTTTCTTCCAAGAAACAATTGTCTTTTAATTTCATGGCTACAGTCACCATCCACAGTGATTTTGGAGCCCAAGAAAATAAAGTCTGTCATTGTTTCCACTTTTTCCCCATCTATTTGCAAGGAAGTGATGTGACCAGATGCCATGATCTTAGTTTTTTGAATGTTGAGCTTGAAGCCAGTTTTTTCATTCACCTCTTTCACCTTCATCAAGAGGCTCTTTAGTTCCTCTTCACTTTCTGTCTTTAGAGTGGTATCATCTATATATCTGAGGTTGTTGATATTTCTCCTGGAAATCTTGATTCCAGCTTGTGATTCACCTGGCCTCACATTTTGCATGATATACTCTTCATAGAACTTAAATAAGCATGGTGACAATATACAGCCTTGTCATATTTTCCCATTTTGAACCAGTCCATTGTTCTATGTGAGATTCTAACTTTCGCTTCTTGACCTGCATATAGGTTTCTCAGGAGACAGGTAAAATGGTCTGGAATTCCCATCTCTTTAAGAATTTTTTGCAGTTATTGTGATCCACACAGACAAAACCTTTCACAAAGTCAATGAAGCAGAAGTAGATGTTTTTCTGAAATTCCCTTGCTTTCTCTATGAACCAAGGTATTTGTTGGCAATTTGATCTCTGGTTTCTCTGCCTTTTCTAAATCCAGTTTGTACATCTGGAAATTCTCCATTCACATTCTGTTGAAGCTTTGCTTGAAGTATTTTGAGCATAACCTTACTAGCATGTGAAATGAAGGCAACTGTATGGTCATTTGAACATTCTTTAACATTGCCCTTCTTTGGGATTGGAATGAAAACTGACCTTTTCCAGTCTTGTGGCCACTGCAGAGTTATCCAAATTTGCTGACACACTGAGTGCAGCGCTTTAACAGCATCATCTTATAGGATTTGAAATAGCTCAACTGGAATTCCCTCACCTTCAGTAGTTTTGTTCATAGTAATGCTTCCTAAGGCCCACTTGACTTCACACTCCAGGATGTCTGGCTCTAGGTGAGTGACCACACCTTCATGGTTATTCTAGTCATTAAGGGAATGGAAATGGCAAATCAGTCCAGTATTCTTGCCATGAGAACCTCATGAACAGTATGAAAAGAGAGGCATTATTAAGGTCATAAAAAGCACACGACTATATTTTGTTGGTAAGTTTATTTGGCCAGAAACATATTTAGGTTGTTCTAGGCATGATTGAGAAGAGACTAAAATGCAGGGAAGCAAAAGAAAGCGATGAATCCTTTCAGCATTGTGTGGGATTGTGAAGTCTATGGAGAAAATCTTTTGCATAGCTTTCAGCAGTCCCTAATCTGTGCTTTTTCTCATCTTTTTTAGTAATACATGTATGTTCCACACTTCCCCAAATAATCAAAAGATCTTTTATTTAGCCTTATACCTTTCTGTCAAGAAGAAAGTGTCACATAAACTCATTAACTCGGAAGCACTAAGGACTTAATTGAAATGAAAATTGTACCCCACAAAAATTTGCAATTCAGTGAAGAATAATGAAGAGAATGATATTTACCTTAAAGGAATTGAGTAGTACTTATATTTCAAGCTGAAGAAGAAGATTTTGTGGGGACAAAGAGGCATTATCATCTCTTTACAAACCACAATTTTATATAACTGACTACTTAACTCTTTGTAAAGTCCACTAAAGTAGATGGCATTAATCATCACCCAGAGTTGAAGGCTTTAGAAACTTCAATACACATATTTAGAGATATGGCCCTGCACATATATGTGAATAGAAGCAGTCTTTGAAAGTACCAGCCACACACAAGATTTCAGGCTATCAGATAACTGCAAGAAAGTAAGTGGGTTTAGATTAGAAGTAGTCCATTATGTCAATTATATATTAATAATATCTATGATTTGTGTAGATAGGCAGCATTCATAATACACAGAACACATACAATTTTAATAAAATTGTTTAAAAGGTATAGCAAGTTCACAAATTATTTGTCTCAATTTTTTTCTAAAGAATTCATCCAAATATGCATGTCTTCATGATCTCATTTAATTCCCTTTTCCCAGAGATAACCAGGGCTTGCCAGGTGGTGACGGTAGTAAAGAACCAGCCTGCCAATGCAGGAGACATAAGAGATGTCAGTTCGATTCCTGGGCTGGGAAGATCCCCTGGAGAAAGAAATAGCAACCCACTCCAGTATTCTTGCCTGGAAAATCCCATGGATAGAGTAGCTTGGTGGGCTATCGTCCATGGGGTTGCAAAGAGTCGGACACAACTGAAGCAGCTGAGCATGCATGCATGCAGAGATAACCACTGTAAGTTTTTATTTTTTGCTAGAATATTCTTATATTTATGTACAGTAAGTCCCCTACATATGAACCTTCAAGTGGAAAACTTTCAAAGATGCAAACATGCATTCACATATCAGTTCACATGTCTGGTGTACCTTGTCATGTGTGTGTATCCTCTACAAGTGGCTGTGTTCTTGTGTACTTTACTATACAGTACTGTATGGAGGAGAGTAGTACAGTATCTTTATTTCAAGCCCAGGATGTCTGGAAGTAAGTGGCTATACAGTAGTATATAGTCAACTGTGTTAGTTGGGTACCTAGGCTAACTTTGTTGCACTTACAAATTAACTTATGAACACACTCTCAGAACAGAATTCATGTGTATGTAACAGACTTACTCTATAAATAGAATATTTACTAGATTTTTAAATATTACAGAAATACTATTCTATTTAAACTTATCACTTAGCTACTAGTTGTTTTTGTTTTTTTTTTTAGCTTGACATTTGTTTGTATTCCATCACATGAACATGTTACAATTTATATGCTCATTTGCTTTTAGGAGGACATTTAAACTGTTCTAACATTGTATAATAGTGACAGACGCTGCAGTATATACCCTTATGTTCACTATTTTGTGCCACTGCGCAGGAGTTTCTCAAGGATACACAGGTAGTTGTACCAATTACACTTTTTTGTATGTGTCTATTAGAATTTGTCTTCCCATATTCTTATCAACACTACTTTATCTATTGCATATATGGATATATACTTTACTAATTTAATGGGGATACAATTTTAAATTTACATTCCCTGAATACTAATGAAGTTGAACAAGTAACATATTTACAGATGTTCTTATTTCCTCTTATGAATGATCTGTTCATAAATTAATTTTTATTTTCATTTTTATTTTCTGGGATCTCAATATAGATATAGGCATAGACATAGATATAGATTAGCTATATGGGTAAAAAAGTCTTCTTCAATATCATAGCTTTAATTTTTAAGATGCTTTTTGGCACAAACATCTTAAATTTTAATGTAATGAAATGTATCAATGTTATGATCTCATAGTGTGTGCTTCTTCTATCCTAAATAATTCTTCCCTACCTCAAATCATAAATATATTCTCATACATTCAATAAATATTTGTTAAGCTACTGCTATATAGATACTGATATATGTCTAGCATTGATCTTGGAAATATATAGAGTGAGCAACAAACAAAATATCTATTTTTAAGAATCTTACATTCTAGTGAGAGAGGAGATACAAACAAATAAACTATGATAACTTGAAAACAATTCAGATTATTATAAAAAAAATAAAGCAGAACAGGTTGCGAATAATAATAGAGATACTTACTTTAGGAACAGTAGTCAAGGAAGGAATCTCTGAGGAGGTAATGATGCATAAGAAATCCACCTGAATGGCTGAATTCATTTGAAATGAACCAAGAAAAGTTCAACTGTTAAAGAGTTCCAAACAGAAAGAACAGCAAGAGGAAAGGAGCTTGTGGGCTTGATCAACAGAGGCTTCCCTGGTGGCTCAGATGGTAATGAATCTGCCTGCAAAGCAGGAGACATGGGTTCAATCTCTGGGTCAGAAAGATCCCCTGAAGATGGAAATGGCAACCCACTCCAATATTCTTGCCTGGAGAATTCCATGGGGTCGCAGAGAGTCAAACAAGACTGAGCAACTAACACTTAAACCTATTTTTTCAGTCTTAACCCCAATGGCAACAGTCTAATGTTTCCCCTGTGCCCCCCAACTCACCAAAATTCATATGTTGAAATCCTAATCTTCAAGGCAATGATATTAAGAGGTTGAGCCATTAGGAAATGATTAGGTCATGAGGGTAGGGCCCTCATGAATGGGATTAAGGCTCATAAAATAGACCTCAAGGAATTTGTTTGCCCCTTCCACCATGTGAGACTCTAGCAAAAAGTCTGCAACTTGGAGCAGGCCCTCACTTGACCATGCTGGTGTACTGATCTTGAACTCCTAGTATCCAGAACTGTAAGCAACAAATGTATGTTGTTTCTATTACTTTTTTTATAGCACCCAAAATGAACTAAAATACATAGCATTCCTGTACATACAGAGTTTTAGCCTAATCGGATAAATTAGTTTAACATATATTATGATTTTCTATCTTTGTGACTTAATATATATTCTTTTATATGACATTCTCTCCACTCTCCATTTCACTTACCAAAGTGAATTTACCTTAATTATTCATTCAAATGTGTACTATTTGTTATTTAATTAATCATTGATGAAATTTTAATTTTCTCAGCCTTCTGAACTAATATCATCTCTTCTTCAGATCTTCAAAGATGTTGGCAAATATCTAAGCATATTTATAATACTTTTTGCCATATCTCTTCTCCTTTTTTAAAAAAAAATCTTTCCTTCTATATTATATTGAAACTATAATGAGAACTGGAGAAGGAAATGGCAACCCATTCCAGTGTTCTTGCCTGGAGAATCCCAGGGACGGGGGAGCCTGGTGGGCTGCCGTCTATGGGGTCACACAGAGTCGGACACAACTGAAGCGACTTGGCAGCAGCAGCATAATGAGAACAGGACCAAGATTTACTTGAATTTCTATGGAATATCATCAATGCCTAGTGTACTGCCTTACAAAAGTCGAAGCTTAAAATATAATTAAATTGAATTCATCACCAATGCAGTAGAGACTAGAATCAGTTCTGGGGTAATATTCTGGCCTTCTCTATTTACTGGAAATTGTAGATGACAGTTACTCATTAGTTGTTTTGCACCTCTCTAGCCTCCATTTCCATCCTGTTTTAAGCAGTGTTTCTTAGTGTTAAACATTGTGTGTGTGTGTGTGTGTGTGTGTGTGTGTGTGTGTGTGTGGTGTGTACTTTTCCCTTAGGTTGGATCTTTCTAGCTAAAGTATTTATCTGATCTGTGTTGCTGCTCTTGGGAGAAAGACCTAATTCAAGCATTACAATATCAAATGAATGTTACATGAAAAGCCATTCAGTGACCAATGCCTTTAGATTTTATGTTTTTTACTCACTACAAGAGATTTTCCTATGTCATTTAATTTCTGTAATTAAATGCTGACCCTTGCAGTTAAAACTCATTTGAGTTTGGAAAATTGCTTGATTTCTCTTCCTCAGTATATTCTTGTGTAATATGGAAATAATAACTGCACAGAGGTTCTCTCCTTAAGTGATATATCAGTAAAGTACCTAGAAGTGTCTACCACATTATGTACATAACTAAATATTAGCACTTTCACTTCTATGCCTGTCCAAATAAATCTGCTTATATTTACATAGGGCAGCCAAAATCTTATAAATGTGGCAAGAAAGAGACAAGCCAAAACTTTATGATGAACAACGTGATTTCAATCTCTCAATAGGTGTCACTGAGACACCTTTGTTGTGTGCTGTGCCCTATGCAAACTGAGATAATGTTAAGGCACTGAGGACATTGGGCTTCACAGGTGGTGCTAGTGGTAAAGAATCCACCTGCCAAAGCAGGAGATGTAAGAGACGTGGGTTTGATCCCTGGGTCAGGAAGATCCCCTGAAGAGGAAATGGCACCCCACTCCGGTATTCTTGCTAGGAGAATCTCATGGACAGAGGAGCCTGGCAAGCTAGAGTCCCTGGGGTCACAAAGAGTCCGACACGACTGAGCATCTGAGGATATTATAAGATTGAGTTACCTGATTTGATCTGTAATTAATTGTACTGGACTTTTGGCCTCCCTTCCTGGTTTATATTCCTGTTCTAGTGGAGAGCCATATTATAAATTAAATTCCACTTGGCCAAGGATCTTCTACTTTGCATTGTCTTTCTATTCTATCTGAGGAAAGGTCTTGAGACCAGTGACCCATATTCCCGGGCACATCTTGAGGCACTACACAGATAGGTTCATCTGGAAGACTATTTATGACCATTAAGCTCTGAGTATTATTTTCAGCAACTTAAACTAACCAAACACATTAGGCATCATTAAGTTTGACAAGAGTTTCACAAATACCTCCAAGGGGTATCTTAATTTGGAATGTCTATAATGAATTATTGGCTACTACTGTTCAGAGAGCCAGCATAGGGATAAATCTCTTCTGTCTCTAGTATATACTACCTCTTATTTTACACTGGCCTATGATAATTAATCTCTTGGATGTCCTGTAACTAACAGCCTTGGTTTGTTTTTTTGTTTTGTTTTGTTTTACTTATGGTGGAATGAGCATATTGCTTCAGGAGTTTCTTAATGTGGCCATCTTTCTTGGCCTTTCTAAGAAAGAAACCTCAAGGATAAGTTTAAGTGGCCATTGTCAATTTAGCTGTTTTCTTCATTCAAGGAAGTCAGAGGAGATTCTAAATTTTCTTTACTAAGAGACATCTTAGGAAAGCCTCTTTCATTAGTTTTGTTGATCCTGTAAAGAGTGCCTTGATTTTGGACTGAACAGGTACAATTTCCCCAAGGGACTCAGTTAAATGTTGATTATGTGGCAAAGGTCAGGAATAGGTTTCTCTGCTGGTAAACATAAGGGAAAGAAAATATCTTCAGAGACAATGTGTGACACTGAATGGAACTACAGCAAAGTCCAAATGGGAAAATCAAGTCAAATACTAGTAAGAGAAGAAGCAACAAGTCTTGCAAGGGCAGAGGCTGGAATCCTGGTCTTTATGGAGGATATAAAGCTCCTTGAGTTGTGGTGGTAAGAGAATTATAGCAAAGGCAGGTTGAAAACAGCTGGGTGGGAGAGAAAAAGTAGAAGCAGGGAAGAGTTCAGTTTTAGTGTCCTTGTTTTGCCTGGCCTATTATACTAGGGGCAAACTGGATACATTTAAAGTACCAAACAACTGTGCTCATTTCACATGCTAGCAAAGTAATGCTCAAAATCCTTCAAGGCAGGCTTCAACAGTACATGAACTGAGAACTTCCAGATGTACAAGCTGGATTTAGAAAAGGCAGAGGAAACAGAGATCAAATTGCCAACAAATCTGTTGGATCATAGGAAAAGCAAGGAAATTTCAGAAAAACGTCTACTTCTGCTTCATTGACTACGCTAAAACCTTTGTGTGGATCACAACAAACTGTGGAAAATTCTTAAAGTGATGACCACCTTACCTGCCTCCTGAGAAATCTGTATGCAGGTCAAGAAGCAAAAGTTAGAACCTCACATGGAACAACAGGCTGGTTCAAAATCAGGAAAGGACTATGTCAAGGCTGTATATTGTCACCCTGCTTATTTAACTTCTGTGAAGTTTGAAACCATCAATTGAAAACATCATGTGAAATGTTGAGCTAGATGAATCACAAACTGGAATCATGATTGCCAGGAGAAATATCAACAGCCTCAGATATGCAGATGATACCCCCCTTATGGCAGAAAGTGAAGAAGAACTAAAGACCTCTTTATGAAGGAGAAAGAGGGGAGTGAAAAAGCTGGCTTAAAATGTAACATCCAAGAAACTAAGATCATGGCATCTGGTCTGATCACTTCATGGCAAATAGATGGGGAAAAAATGGAAACAGTGAGAAACTTTATTTTCTTGGGCTCCAAAATCACTGCAGACAGTGACTGCAGTCGTGAAAGTAAAAGATGCTTGTTCCTTGGAAGAATAGCTATGACAAACCTAGACAGTGTATCACTTTGTCAACAAATGTCCATATAGTCAAAGCTATGGTTTTCCCTGTAGTCATGCACAGATGTGAGTTGGACCATAAAGAAGGCTGAGCACTGAAGAATTGATGGTTGCACACTGTGGTCCTAAAGACTTCTGAGAGTTCCTCAGACATCAAGGAGATCAAAAAAGCCAACTCTAAAAGAAATCAACTCTGAATATTCATTGGAAGGACTGATGCTGAAGCTCCAATACTTTGGCCACCTGATTTGAAGAGCTGACTCATAGAAAAAGACCCTTATGCTGGGAAAGATTGAGGGCAGGAGAAGGGGGCAACAGAGAATGAGATGGTTGGATGGCATCACCGACTCAATGGATATGAATTTGAGCAAATTCTGGGAGATATTGAAGGACAGGGAAGCCTGGCATACTGCAGCCAAAATTTGGGAAAAGTTTACAATTATCATCTGCAATATGAGCCTCATTTCATCTCTGAAACAGCCTAACCATGACAGGTTAGGTAGTGTATCTAAAACCCTATATCTGCTACTCATCTTTATAGCCTTTAGTCCTCTACCTAGGGAGTCTTAAGCGAGTCCCGTCATGTCCTCAGCCCACTAAACATATTCTGCTTTTTAGTCTCAATTGTGTCAGCCAAGTTTACAATATTAGTTTTCTCTTTTAGCCTGTGTTGCACTATATTTACCTACTAGGACAAAATTACTGCCCAAAACTCTAGCCCATGACATAAAGTCTTGAAAATTAGCATTAACTATGTTACTTTCTCTAAGAATTGGAACTACATAATTAGTGAGGCTCACTGAAAAATAAAAACATGGATGTTGTTGTGAAATTATTAACAAACTAAAAACAGTCACTGCAGGAGACTCAGGTTCAATCCCTGGGTCAGGAAAATCCCCTGGAGAAGAGAATAGCAACCCACTCCAATATCCTGGCCTGGAGAGTCCCATGGATACAGAAGCCTGGTGGGCTACAATCCATAGGGTTGCAAAGAGTTGGGCACAACTGAGCAACTAAAAACAAACAAACAAACAAAAAAGGATGGTCACAAAAGAGCATTAAACTAACTGCTGATCCTTCCCAGCACAGAACTCCATGCAATTGTCTTAAATAAACCCAAGGCTGCCCAAATTTCACAACCCAGACACTATCTTGAGTCCTTTAAAAAAAAATAACAAAAGGTTTTTTGTCTTGTAACTCTGAAAACAGATAATATCACCCACCTAATCATACTTAAAGATCTTAGTTTCCCTGCAGGTAACTAAATAACTACATCTTTTGTTAATGAAACCTCCTGGATCTTGCCCAAGCCCCTCAGAGTAGCTGAAATGATGGTATTCACCTTAAGAACATGACATCATCCAGTTAGCTCACCCTGACCAATTCCTGTCCCAGCACTGCCCATCCCCTCTGCTGTAGGGGTATGTACCATCCTCCACTGTCAGCTTGTGAAAGTGAAAGTGACATCACTCAGTTGTGTCTTACTCTTTTCGACACTGTGGACTGTAGCCTACCAGGATCCTCTGTCCATGGGATTTTCCAGACAAGAGTATTGGTGTGGGTTGCCACTTCCTTCTCCAGGGGATCTTCCTGACCCAGGGATTGAACCCGGGTCTCTCACATTGCAGGCAGACACTTTACCATCTGAGTCACCAGGGAAGCCCCTTTTTCAGCTTATTTTCAGCTTAGCCCTTTTTTCAGCTTATTTTCAGTTTAGCTGCCCATTCTTACCCAAAAAATGGTACTCCTTTCCCACACTCACCTTTTTGATTAAACCTGAAAGTTTTTAAGTTTCTGAGTGTGTAGTATGTGGCAGAGCAGATTTCTCATTGAACAGCCACATGATTTAATTCAAGGACTTTAGTGTTTCCACTCAAAAACTATACCTTCAGTAATTTAAACCTTTAAGCATAGGCAGTGTGAATTCCCAACTCACTGAATTGCAGACTGCTTGAGTTGGAAGAATTTGGGCTAAGAAATGTGAGATTTTTCTCTGATCCAATGTGATTTCTGGGCACTGAAATAGCACTTTTCCCAAGGATCCTAGCTTGACTGTCCTAGCTCTTACACTTCTAAGGCCAAAGATGAACTACAAGGCAACTTTCAGGGATGGGATCCAGACACCCAATGCCCTGGACCAATCAGTATCTTATAACCTTAATTCTTTCCCTCAGAATTGCTTTCCTGTCAAATCTTATTTCTCCTGTTTCTCTGTCATTCTGAGCTTCAATTCAACTAAATAGCACCTAAGCCCAATGTCCTTTAAAAATATAAATACTAAATAAAAATTATTTGCCCTTCCTCAATGATAATTATGGGCTTCCCTTGTGGTTCAGGTGGTAAAAATTCCGCCTGCAACATGGGAGACCTGAGTCCGATCCCTGGGTTGGGAAGATCCCCTAGAGAAGGGAAAGGCAACCCACTCCAGTATTCTGGCCTGGAGAATTCCACGGATTAGTCCATGGGGTCACAAGAAGTCGAACACAACTGCACAACTTACACTTTCACTTTTCTTTCAATGATAATTATGGTTACTAGAAACTTCAGTTCAGTTCAGTTGTTCAGTCGTGTCCAACTCTTTGCAATCCCATGAATTGCAGCACACCAGGCCTCCCTGTCCATCACCAACTCCTGGAGTTCACCCAAACTCATGGCCAACGAGTCAGTGATGCCATCCAGCCATCTCATCCTCTGTCGTCCCCTTCTCCTCCTGCCCCCAATCCCTCCCAGCATCACAGTCTTTTCCAATGAGTCAGCTCTTCGCATGAGGTGGCCAAAGGATTGGACTTTCAGCTTTAGCATCAGTCCTTCCAAAGAACACCCAGGACTGATCTCCTTTAGAATGAACTGGTTGGATTCCTTCCAGTCCAAGGGACTCTCAAGAGTCTTCTCCAACACATAGTTCAAAAGCATTGATTCTTCGGCGTTCAGCCTTCTTCACAGTCCAACTCTCACAACCATACATGACCACTGGAAAAACCATAGCCTTGACTAGATGGACCTTTGTTGGCAAAGTAATGTCTCTGCTTTTGAATATGCTATCTAGGTTGGTCGTAACTTTCCTTCTAAGGAGTAAGCGTCTTTTAATTTCATGGCTGCAGTCACCATCTGTAGTGATTTTAGAGCCCCAAAAAATAGTGTCTGACACTGTTTCCACTGTTTCCCCATCTATTTCCCATGAAGTGATGGGACCAGATGCCATGATCTTAGTTTTCTGAATGTTGAGCTTTAAGCCAACAAGGTCTTTTTCACTCTCCTCTTTCACTTTCATCAAGAGGCTTTTTAGTTCCTCTTCATTTTCTGCCATAAGGGTGGTGTCATCTGCATATGTGAGGTTATTGATATTTCTCCTGGCAATCTTGATTCCAGCTTGTGCTTCTTCCAGCCCAGCATTTCTCATTATGTACTCTGCATATAAGTTAAATAAGCAGGATGACAATATACAGCCTTGACCTACACCTTTTCCTATTTGGAACCAGTCTGTTGTTCCACATCTAACCAGTTCTAACTGCTGCTTCCTGACCTGAATATAGGTTTCTCAAGAGGCAGGTCAGGTGGTCTGGTATTCCCATCTCTTTCAGAATTTTCCACAGTTTATTGTGATCCACACAAAGTCTTTGGCATAGTCAATAAAGCAGAAATAGATGTTTTTCTGGGACTCTCTTGCTTTTTCCATGATCCAGTGGATGTTGGCAATTTGATCTCTGGTTCCTCTGCCTTTCTAAAACCAGCTTGAACATCTGGAAGTTCACGGTTCATGTACTGCTGAAGCCTGGCTTGGAGAATTTTGAGCATTACTTTACTAGCATGTGAGATGAGTGCAATTGTGCGGTGGTTTGAGCATTCTTGGCATTGCCTTTCTTTGGGATTGGAATAAAAACTGACCTTTTCCAGTCCTGTGGCCACTGCTGAGTTTTCCAAATTTGCTGGCATATTGAGTGCAGCACTTTCACAGCATCATCTTTTAGGGTTTGAAATAGCTCAACTGGAATTCCATCACCTCCACTAGCTTTGTTCATAGTGATGCTTTCTAAAGCCCACTTGACTTCACAATCCAGGATGTTTGGCTCTAGGTGAGTGATCACACCATCGTGATTATCTGGGTCAAGAATATCTTTTTGTACAGTTCTTCTGTGTTTTCTTGCCACCTCTTCTTAATATCTTCTGCTTCTGTTAGGTCCATACCATTTCTGTCCTTTATTGAGACCATCTTTGCATGAAATGTTCCCTTGGTATCTCTTTCTTGAAGAGATCTCTAGTCTTTCCAATTCTTTTGTTTTCCTCTATTTCTTTGCATTGATCGCTGAGGAAGGTTTTCTTATTTCTCCTTGCTATTCTTTGGAACTTTGCATTCAGATGCTTATATCTTTCCTTTTCTCCTTTGCTTTTCACTTCTCTTTTCACAGCTATTTGTAAGGCCTCCCCAGACAGCCATTTTGCTTTTTTTCATTTCTTTTCCATGGGGATGGTCTTGATCCCTGCCTCCTGTACAATGCCACGAACCTCCGTCCATAGTTCATCAGGCACTCTGTCTATCTGATCTAGTCTCTTAAATCTATTTCTCACGTCCACTGTATAATCATATGGGATTTGATTTAGGTCATACCTGAATGGTCTAGTGGTTTTCCCCACTTTCTTCAATTTATGTCTGAATTTGGCAATAAGGAGTTCCTGATCTGAGCCACAGTCAGCTCCTGGTCTTGTTTTTGCTGACTGTATAGAGCTTCTCCATCTTTGGCTGCAAAGAATATAATCAATCTGATTTCGGTGTTGACCATCTGGTGATGTCCATGTGTAGAGTCTTCTCTTGTGTTGTTGGAAGAGGGTGTTTGCTATGACCAGTGCATTCTCTTGGCAAAACTCTATTAGCCTTTGCCATACTAGAAACTTAAAGGTCAGCAATTCCTTTTTAAAGAGGGGTCATACGTTTTATTTCCTCTAAATACAACAGAAAAGAAAGTGCTTTATTTTTTGTTTGTATATTTTGCTAAATGAGTAACAAAAACTATATTTTCAAGACTTACTGCACCAGTTTACTCCCCATAGTGCTTAAATCCCATGTTTCTGTTGCACATTCTGGCTCTGACCTGTCTCTAAGCATTGATTTAAGGATTAAATGGGATAATATATGTAAAATAGTTTGAAAGTATAAAATGTGATTTTTAAAAATGGTTATACTTGGAAATTTTATTTTTTACCTGGTATTTAATAAAACTGACAAGATAGTAAAATTCTAGAATGTTTAGAAATGAGAAACACACATATATGAAAATACACACAGAGAGATAACACTTAGTTCAAATGCTTCATTTCATAAGCCAAAACTTATGGAGCTAAAACTAGAAATTTGTTTTGTAGCTCCTAATTTCTTTCTTTGATATCTATGTGTTAAAAAGATTTATTAGCATAATTTTGAACAAATACAAGAGGACAAAAACTGAATTGTTCTTATGTGTAATTTCTTTGGTAAAACCATAAATACTGTATTGCAAGACTATAGGCAAAACATAACACCTGATTTTGTCTCTTTCAGTGATGTTAGGAAAAGTTGACAAGCAATGTCTACATCCATTGCCAGGATTGTAAGATGATGACATTTTAATTATATCATTTTATTTACCCTTACAGGTTATATTAACTTTATAAGAAAATGCTTCCCTCATCTCCTGTCTCTACTATTTGATCACCTGCTACTACAATGCACATAGAAAAGTAGAAAAGTTAGAATAACTGGGTTTTTTTATTTTTAAACTTTACAATATTGTATTGGTTCTGCCATATATCAAAATGAATCCACCACAGGCATACATGTGTTCCCCATCCTGAAACCCCCTCCCTCCTCCCTCCCCATACCATCCCTCTGGGTCATCCCAGTGCACCAGCCCCAAGCATCCAGTATTGTGCATCGAACCTGGACTGGCGACTCGTTTCATATATGATATTATACATATTTCAATGCCATTCTCCCAAATCATCTCACCCTCTCCCTCTCCCACAGAGTCCAAAAGACTGTTCTATACATCAGTGTCTCTTTTGCTGTCTCGTATACAGGGTTATTGTTACCATCTTTCTAAATTCCATATATATGCGTTACTATACTGTATTGGTGTTTTTCTTTCTGGCTTACTTCACTCTGTATAGTAGGCTCCAGTTTCATCCACCTCATTAGAACTGATTCAAATGTATTCTGTTTTATCTTTTTTTTAATTTACTCAATTCTCTTTTCTTAAAACGTGAGATTTTAAAATTTGTCATTAGGAATTAATGGATGTAAATATATTTGAAGAGTTTCAATACACTGTAGTGCTTATTGTTATTGAAGTAAAAATGTTCTAGAAACCAAAATTAAAATTTCTCCACAAAGCTCTGCTTCCCTCCTTCTTTTCCCTTCCTTCATCCAGTCTCCCTTCCCCACCCCCTTACTCTCTCCTTCCCCTCTCTCTCTCCCTCCCTGTCTCCCTTCCCTCCTTCCTTCCTTCCTCTTCTTCCTGCCTTCTTTTCTTTCTTTCTTCATTCCTTCCATCTTTTCCACCTTCTATTCATTTTTAAGACCATGCTGCTGCTAAGTCACTTCAGTCGTGTCCGACTCTGTGCGACCCCATAGACGGCAGCCCATCAGGCTCCCCCATCCCTGGGACAAGGGTGCCATTGCCTTCTCCTTCAAGACCATAGGGATGCTCATTGCTACTGGGTTGGTTATTGTTACTAGGCCTTTTGAGTGGTTAGAGTCAAGCTATTTATATTCATATTTTGAATTCAGTTTGAAAGTGAAAGTGAAAGTCACTCAGTTGTGCCCAACTCTTTGTGACCCCATAGCCTATACAGTCTTTGGAATTCTCCAGGCCAGAATCCTGGAATGGGTAGCCTTTCCCTTCTCCAGGGGATCTTCCCAACCCAGGGATCAAACCCAGGTCCCTGCATTGCAGGTGGATTCTTTACCAGCTGAGCCACAAAGGAAGCCAGATTGATATTTTTAATTCAAGTTCAGAACCATGGAATTTTGAACTTAACTTCTTCTAGTTTACATTTTCTTTCTACTACACAAAGAATCTCAAGGGCAATTTATTTCACTCAAAGGCATTTAACTTTTCACACACAGTAGACTGAATAATTCTAATATTACCACTATTAATAATGATTCTTAAAATGTTTTAACACTTTTTGTTGTTGTTGATTTTCTACTCAGATCTTCCCCATTCTTGTACCATTTTTATGGTCATTCTGGGTTAATATTTTCAAATACACTGTATGCTATTTCTATAAGTGGTTTCGTTTTTATTGTGGATTTTCTTGATTTATTGTTTCCATATTTGGGGGGTTTGTTCATTTTGGATTTTTTTCTCCTTCAAGAGCTCCTATTGTTTGTATGTTGGATCTTCATTGTCTCTCTTCAATATTTGTCACTTTTTCTCAAATACTTTTTATCTCTTTATTATTTTTTTTATTTTCTTTTCACCTTCCATTTATTTCAATGTATTATTTGATGGATTTATTCATTCTTTTGTGCTTTATCTTTCAGTGTAGTCTTCAAAAGTGAGTCTTAATTTTTGTTTCTGTTTCCTGAATTCTATTAACTCATGTCTAAGTTATTAAAATTATGATTTATTCTAATTTTATATAATTTTAAAACTAATTTTGAAATTGCACATTGCAATTATAATCCTACATTTTAATGGTTCATTGCAGCACCTAAAGATACACTATATATATATCAACTATATCTCAATAAAAATTAAAATATAACACTACATTGCAGTATGTCTTTTTTTACCTGATTTTTTAAGAATATTTTTCTATTCCTTATTCTCTTTTTTTTCTTTAAGTAACTTTTATGAAATTTACCTTGATATCTTTCTGGTGTCTGTTATATCAAATCAGTTTTCTTAAAACTTTAGAAAAGAAGCACACTTCAAAATTGCCTTTCTAATCAAAATGAGCTC
Source organism: Bos mutus (assembly GCF_027580195.1). NCBI lineage: Eukaryota > Metazoa > Chordata > Mammalia > Artiodactyla > Bovidae > Bos > Bos mutus. Next base: position 43,809,746 of record NC_091640.1, on the reverse strand, counting down.
CCTCTATTGCTTGAACATCATTTAAAATATAAGTTTTTATTTTTTGAGTTTTTTAAGATCCTATTTCCCATCTGACTTTTATTTAGATCTTCATTTTTCTTATCTACTATTTCTGTTATGCTCAATTACTCTTTAATGTCATGTCACGTGCCCCCAAAGGAGGGCATACAGTTTAAAGATTGCATGGGACCAGACTGCAGGCTCTGTTTTGACCTATTATTGCTGTGTACAATAATCCTTCCATTTTCAATTGCTATTCTCTCATCTTTCCATGCTTTTCAGTGAATACGTGTTGACAGTGTTTGGGGCTTATTATGACCTCATATACATTAGACACCTCATTCCTTTCTCTTCTGTGCAGATGTTTAGAGAATGCAGACTTTTTCACATTTCACAATTTGCTTCTATCTGCTTGTATTTTAGATCTACAAGGATATCATATTACCCCATTCTGTCATAAGTCTTACCTTTTTGGTGCTGTTATTGTTTTGCTATTTCATTACTCTTTCTGGTTTTATATGGAATTTGGGAAAACTAGTGTATTTTCTAAGAACTTTATTTTCCTAGAACTATTTCAACTGTAATTATTCTTGCTTATTTATCAAACTAGGCTCAGTCTGACCACCACTAGGTAAAAATCTAATGTTTTTATTTAAAACTATATTTATTGAAGATCTAATACCCTAATGGATCTTAATAGTTCTTTCAAATTATTCTGCGTATATCATGAAAGTAATATATATGTGTGTACCTTCAAAGTTTTCCAAGGTGATTGAATCTAGAACAAGCTTCATTTGAAATTTATTTAGAACAAATATTATTTTTCATCTGAACAAATTTCAGATGATATAGAGTTCCACAACTTTTTTTCCAGTTGATTATCATAGGCAAATTTTGGTTATATTTTTATCTTTTTTTATAAAGAATGTTGAGCTTACATCTATACATCCACATTTTCTAGTTTCAAAATTGTTCAAAATTTCAGTGGGAGCCAAAAAATTTAAAAATACTTGAATCTGAGAAAATTGTTAATAGAAATATAACAATTTGGGGTTTTTTTATGTTATTAACTTTACCTAGGCACCTTTATTGGAGAAGGCAATGTCACCCCACTCCAGAACTTTGCCTGGAAAATCCCATGGATGGAGGAGCCTGGTAGGCTGCAATCCATGGGGTTGCTGGGAGTCAGACACTACTGAGCGACTTCACTTTCACTTTTCACTTTCATGCATTGGAGAAGGAAATGGCAACCCACTCCAGTGTTCTTGCCTGGAGAATCCCAGGGATGGGGGAGCCTGGTGGCTGCTGTCTATGATGTTACACAGAGTCAGACATGACTGAAGTGACTTAGCAGCAGCAGCAACAGGCACCTTTATCAAAGTATAAAATCTTTGGCCACATCATAAACCTAATGTGTCAGAGTCTTTGGTAATGTGTATCTTGGAAAATGTTTACATATTATTGAAATGCACAAAAGAGTTGAATACCATGTCCTAGAGACTAGACATTTAGTCAGAAATAGATCAAGTACCTAAAGCTACCAAAAATGAAAGGAAAAAAATCAGTAGATGGACTGAAAGTTATGAAGGAGGGAGAATGGAGTACAACAGAGAGTGAGAAAGACAGAACCTACAAGAAAACTAATGTAGAGTCAGCAGCCAATGTGAAAGTTCAGGGAATTTGTTGTACTTAATCAGGGAAGGCAGTAATTTAATACTGTGTCTGTGTCATACAGGATTTCTCATAAAATTCAGGAAAAGGGTGGCTCAGATGGTAAAGGATCCTAATGCAATGCAAGAGATCTGAGTTCAATCCATGGGAAGGGGAAATTCCCTGGAGAAGGGAATGGCTACCCACTCCAGTATTCTTGCCTGGAAAATCCTATGGACAGAGGAGCCTGGCGGGCTACAGTCCATGGAGCACAACTGGACTAACTGAGTGACTAACACACACACATATAGCATATATATGACATGAGTGCCAAAATCTAGCCCTCAAGAGCTCAGGGCATACTTTAGTAATCAGTCATAAAACTCTTTGAATCTTGCCTCATAAAAATTCAAAGAGTCATAAAACTCTTTGAATATTGTGTTTTGAATATTGCCTCATATAATTCTTATTTTTTAAAAAAAAACTTTAAAAATACAGCTCTGTGCAAACATTTCCAACAGGTTTTAGTTGGCCTCTCAGTCAAGTCAGAAAGAGAAACACCAATACAGTATATTAACACATATATATGGAATTTAGAAAGACGGTAACAATGATCCTATATGCAAGGCAGCAAAAGAGACACAGATGTAAAGAACAGACTTTTGAACTATGTGGGAGAAGGCAAGGGTGGGATGATTGGAAAAAATAGCATTGAAACATATATATTACCATATGTAAAAATTCGATGCATGAAGCAGGGCACTCAAAGCTGGTGCTCTGGGACAACCCAGAGTGATGGGGTGGGGAGGGAGGTGGGAGGGAGGTTCAGGATGGGGGAGACACATGTGCATCTGTGGCTGATTCATGTTGGTATATAGCAAAAGCCATGTACAATATTGTAATTATCCTCCAATTAAAATAAATTATTTTTTAAAAAGAATGATTACATAGTTTTTTTATATTATGAAAAAATATTTGTCATTATCATTTGGTATCTGAGAATTTAATACATACAAAAATAGAAGTCATGGATGAATCTTAGAAAGGCGACAACTGGGTTTAGCTTGAGTAGCTTAAGATACAATGAGGGATATTTTATGAACAAAGACTCAGGGTGCTTGATTAGCATAACCTATAAAGTATCAGATTGACCTAAAGCCTTAGTTGCTTGGTAGTTTGTTGCTTCTTTTTTGTTGTTGCTATTGCTTCTTTTTTACAGAGGTAAGTGTATGAAACTATTCAGAATCAGTGGGAAGTGAGCAGAGTCTGGAATATCTACATAGAAAGAGCCCATTCCATTGAAAGTTAAGAGACTGGTTGTGTAATACAATAGAGAGCTTAGATAAACCCATAAATACACAGTCAATTAATCCATGACAAAAAAGGCAAGAATATACAATGGAGAAAAGACAGCCTCTTCAACGAGTTTTGCTGGAAAATTTGGACAACCGCATATAAAACAGAAGATTAGAACATTCTTTCACACCGTGAACAAAAATAAATTCAAAATGATTTAAAGGCATAAATATAAGACCTGCTGCTGCTGCTGCTAAGTCACTTCAGTCGTGTCCGACTCTGTGCAACCCCATAGACGGCAACTCACCAGGCTCCCCCGCCCCTGGGATACTCCAGGCAAGAACACTGGAGTGGTTTGCCATTTCCTTCTCCAATGCATGAAAGTGAAAAGTGAAAGTGAAGTCACTCAGTTGTGTCCAACTCCTAGCAACCCCATGGACTGCAGCCTACCAGGCTCCTCCATCCACGGGATTTTCCAGGCAAGAGTACTGGAGTGGGGCGCCATTGCCTTCTCCAAAATATATATATATAAGACCAGAAACCATAAATCATAGAAGAAAACATATGCAGAACAGTCTCTGATATGAATAGTAGAAATATTTCCCTGGACCAGTCTCCTAAGGCAACAGACATAGAAGCAAAAATAAACAAATGGGACCTAATCAAATTTAAAAGCTTTTGCACAGAAAAGGAAACCATCAACAAAATAAAAAGACAACCTATGAAATGAGAGAAAATCTTTGCAAATGATGTGAATGATGAGGTTAATATCCAAAATACACAAAGAGCTCACGCAACACAACATCAAGAAAGTAAGCAATCCAATTAAATATGGGCTGAAAACTTAGACACTTTTCAAAAGAAAGCATACAGACATTCCATCCAAATGCAGAAGAATATACCTTCTTCTGAAGTGTACATGGAACATTCTCCAGGATAGACAATATCGTGGGTCACAAATCAAACCTCAGTAAATTTAAGAAAACTTAAATCATATCAAGCATCTTCTCTGACCACAACTCCATAAGACTAGATTTCAATTACAAGAAAAAAACTGTAAGAAACACAAATACATGGAGATTAAACAACACATTTCTAAATAACCAACAGGTTACTGAAGAAATAAAAAGGAAAATCAAAAAATTTCTAGAAACAAATGACAATGAAAACACAACAACTCAAAACCTACAGGATGCAGCAAAAGCAGTTCTAAGAGGGAAGTTTATAGCAATAAAATCCTACATCAAGAAATAAGAAAACGTTGATTAGACAACCAAACTATACATCCAAAACAACTGGAAAAAGAAGAAAAAAACACACCAAGATTAGTGGAAGGAAATAAATCATAAAGATTCAAGCAGAAATAAATGAAAAAGAAATGAAAGAGGCGGTAGTAATGATTAATAAAACTAAAAAATGTTTCTTTGAGAAGATAAACAAAATTGACAAACATTTGGCCAGACTCATTAAGAAAAAAAGAGAGAAGAATCAAATCAACAAAATTAGAAATGAAAAAGGAGAGGTTACAACAGACAATGAAGAAATACAAAGGATTATAAGAGACTGTTATGAACAACTATATGGCAACAAAATGGATAACCTGGAAGAAATGGACAGATTCTTATAAAAGTTCAATCTTCCAAAACTGAACCAGGAAGAAATAGAAATTATGAATCCAATTACAAGCACTGAAATGAAAGCTATGATCAAAAATCTCCCCAAAAACAAAAGCCCAGGACCAGATGGCTTCACAGGAGACTTCTATCAAACATTTAAAGAAGAGCTAATGTCTATCCTTCTAAAACTCTTTCAAAAAATTGCAGGGGAAAGAAATTTCCAAGCTCATTGAACGAGGCCACCATCACCCTGATACTAAAACCAGCAAAGACAACACAAAAAAAGAAAACTACAAGCCAATATCACTGATGAACATAGATGCAAAAATAATCAACAAAATTTTAGCAAACAGTATTCAACAACACATCAAAAAGCTCATACACCATGATTAATTTGGGTTTATTCCAGGAATGCAAGGATTCTTCAATAAATGCAAATCAATCAATGTGATACACCATATTAACAAATTGAAAGATAAAAACCATATAATCATCTCAATAGATGCAGAAAAAGCCTTTAACAAAATTCAGTACCTCTTTATGATTAAAACTCTTCAAAAAATGGGCATAAGGTAGGTTCCTTAAACCTACCTCAACATAGTAAAGGCCATATATCGTAAGCCTACAGCAAACATTATTCTCCATGGTGAAAAACTGAAAGCATTCCCCCTAAGATCAGGAACAAGACAAGGGTGTCCACTTTCACCACTATTATTCAACATAGTTCTGGAAGTCCTAGCTACAGCCATAGGGGAAGAAAATGAAATAAAAGGAATCCAGATTGGAAAAGAAGTAAAGTTCTCACTGTTTGCAGATGACATGATATTGTACATAGAAAACCCTAAAGATAGTATTAGAAAATTACTAGAGCTAATCAGTGAATTTAGCAAAGTTGTAGGATATAAAATCAATACACAGAAATCACTTGCATTTCTATACACTAACAATGAAAAATCAGAAAGAGCAATTAAAGAATCAATCCCACTCACCACTGCAACAAAAAGAATTAAGTATCTAGGAATAAACCTACCTAAGGAGACGAAAGAACTGTACATAGAAAATTTAAGACACTAATGAAAGAATGGAGCTGGAGGAATCAACTTTCCTGACTTCAGATTATACTACGAAGTTACAGTTATTAAGACACTATGGTACTGGAACAAAAACAGAAATAGAGACCAATGGAATAAGATAGAAAGAAAGCTCAGAAATAAACCCATGCATCTATGGGTACTTTATTTTTTACAAAGGAGGCAAGAATATACAATAGGGCAAAGACAGCTCTTCAATAAATGGTGCTGGGAAAACTGGACAACTACATGTAGAAGAATAAAATTAGAATACTTCCTAACACTATGCACAAAGATAAACTCAAACTGGATTAAAGACCTAAATGTAAGACCAGAAACTATAAAACTCTTAGAGGAAAACATAGGCAGAATATTCAATGACATAAAGCAAGATCCTCTATTACCCACCTCCTAGAGTAATGGAAATAAAAACAAAAGTAAACAAGTGGGACCTGATTAAATTTAAAAGCTTTTACGTAGCAAAGGAGGCTATAAGCAAAGTGAAAAGACAGTGCTCAGAATGGGGGAAAATAATAGCAAATGAAACAACTGACAAAGGATTAATTTCCAAAATATACAAGCAGCTCATATAACTCAATGCCAGAAAAACAAACAACTCAATCAAAAAGTGGGGAATACAGTCCTTGGAATTCTCCAGGCCAGAATACTGGAGTGGGTAACCTTTCCCTTCTCCAGGTTAGGTCCATGAATCAAGGTAAATTGGACGTGGTCAAGCAGAAGATGGCAAGAGTAAACATCAGTATCTTAGGAATCAGTGAACTAAAATGAATGGGAATGGTTTAATTTAATTTAGATGACCATTATATCTACTACCGTGGGCAAGATTCCCATAGAAGAAATGGAATAGCCCTCATAATCAACAAGAGTCCAAAATGCAGTACTTGGGTGCAACTCATAAATGAGAGATCTCAGTTCAAGGCAAACCATTCAATATCACAGTAATCCAAGTCTACGTATGCCCCAACAACTTATGCCAAAGAAGCTGAAGCTGACCAGATATAGAACAACCTACAAGACTCGAGAACTAACACACAAAAAAAGATGTCCTTTTCATCACAGGGGATTGGAATGCAAAAGTAGGAAGTCAAAATATACCTGAAATAACAGGCAGTTTTGGCCTTGGAGTACAAAATGAAGTAGGGTGAAGGCCAACAGAGTTTTTCCAAGAGGATACGGAGAAGGCAATGGCACCCCACTCCAGTACTCTTGCCTGGAAAATCCCACGGACAGAGGAGCCTGGTAGGCTCCAGTCCATGGGGTCACTAAGAGTCGGGCATGACTGAGCAACTTCACTTTCACTTTTCACTTTCATGCATTGGAGAAGGAAATGGCAACCCACTCCAGTATTCTTGCCTGGAGAATCCCAAGGACACAGGAGCCTGGTGGGCTGCCATCTATGGGGTCGCACAGAGTCAGACACGACTGAAACGACTTAGCAGCAGGAGCAGCACACTGGTCATAACAAATACACTTTTCCAAAAACACAAGAGATGACACTACAAATGGACATCACCAAATGATCAATACTGAAATCAGATTGATTATATTCTTTGAAGTTGAAGATGGAGATCTATTGTTGTTGTTGCTCTGTCACTCCTTCATGTCTGACTCTTTGCGACTCCATGGACTGCAGCACACAGGCTTCCCTTCCCTTCACCAACTCCCAGAGTTTGCTCAAACTCATGTCCATTGAGTTGGTGATGCCATCCAACCACCTCATCCTCTATCAACCCCTTCTCCTCCTGCCTTCAATTTTTCTCAGCATCAGGGTCTTTTCCAATGAGCCAGCTTTTTTCATCAGGTGGCCAAATTATTGGAGCTTCAGCTTCAGCATCATTCCTTCCAATGAATATTCAGGACTGATTTCTTTTAGGATTGACTAGTTTGAGCTTCCTGCTGTCCAAGGAACTCTCAAGAGTATTCTCCAGCCCCACAGTTTGAAGGCATCAATTTTTTGGTGCTCAGCCTTTTTTTATTGTCCGACTCTAACATCCATACATGACTACTGGAAAAACCATAGCTTTGACTATATGGACCTTTGTAGCCAAAGTAATGTCTCTGCTTTTTAATATGCTGTCTAGGTTTGTCATAGCTTTTCTTCCAAGGAGCAAGAATCTTTTAATTTCATGGCTGCAGTCACCTTCCACAGTGATTTTGGAGTCCAAGAAAATAAAATCTGTCACTGTGTCCATTGTTTCCCCATCTCTCTGCCATGAAGTGATAGGACCAGATGCCATGATCTTCATTTTATGAATGTTGAGCTTCAAGCCAGCTTTTTCACTCTTCTTTTTCACCTTCATCAAGAGCCTCTTTAATTCCACTTCACTTTCTGCCATAAGGGTGGTACCATATGCATATCTGAAGTTATTGATATTTCTCCTGGCAATCTTGATTCCATCCAGCTTGTGCTTCATCCAACCTGGCATTTTGAATGATGTTCTCTGCACGCAAGTTAAATAAGCAGGGTGACAAAATACAGCCTTATACTCCTTTTTAGATTTTGAACCAGTCCGTGGTTCCATGTCTAGTTCTAACTGTTGCTTCCTGACCTGCATACAGGTTTCTCAGGAGGCAGATAAAGTAGTCTGGTATTCCCATCACTTTAAGAATTTTCCACAGTTTCTACACAGTTAAAGTCTTTAGCAGAGTCAATGAAGCAGAAGTAGATGTTTTTCTGGAATTCTTTTGCTTTTTCTATGATTCAACAGATGTTGGCAAATTGATCTCTGGTTCCTCTGCCTTTTGCAACACCTTTTTACAGTATGAAAAGGCAAAAAGATCTATACAGTCAACAAAAAACAAGACCTGGGGCTGACTGTGACTCAGTCATCAGCTCCTTATAGCAAAATTCAGGCTTAAACTAAAAAAGTGAGGAAAATCACTAGGCCATTCATGTATGACCTAAATCAAATCCATTACGATTATACAGTGAAGGTTAAAAATAGATCAAGGGATTAGATCTGGTAGATAGAGTACCTGAAGAACTATGGACAGAGGTTCATAATATTGTACAGGAGGCAGTAGACAAAAACCTTCCCACAGAAAAAGAAATGCAAGAAAGCAAAGTGGTTGTCTGAGGAGCCTTTTACAAATAGCTGAGGAAAGAAGAGAAGTGAAAAGCCAGGGAGAAAGGGAAAGATATGCCCACCTGAATGCAGAGTTCCAGAGAATAGCAAAGAAAGATAAGAGGGCCTTCCATGAACAATGAAAAGAAATAGAGGAAAACAATAGAATGGGAAAGACTAGAGATCTCTTCAAGAAAACTGGAGATATCAAAGAAATATTTAATGGAAGGATGGGCATGATCAAGGACAGAAAATTTAAAGACCTAACAGAGGCAGAAGAGATTAAGAAGTGGCAAGAATACACAGAAAAAATTTACAAAAAGGTCTTGATGACCTGGATAACAATGTTGTGATCACTTACTTAGAGCTAGACATCCTGGAGAGTGAAGTCAAGAGGGTCTTAGGAATCATTACAACGAATAAAGCTAATGGAGGTGATGGAATTCCAGCTGAGCTATTTCAAATACTGAACGACAATTCTGTTAAAGTGTTGCATTCAATATATCAGCAAATTTGGAAAACCAAGCAGTAACCACAGGACCAGAAAAGGTCAGTTTTCATCCCAATTCCAAAGAAGTTCAGTGCTAAAGAATGCTCAAACTACAGGACAATTGTGCTCACTTCCCATGCTAGTAAAGTTATGCTCAAAATCCTTCAAGTTGGCTTCAGCAGTACATAAATCAAGAACTTCCAGATGTACAACCTTGGTATAGAAAAGGCAAAGGAACCAGAGATCAAATTGCCAACATCCATTGGATCATAGAGAAAGCAAAGGAATTCCAGACAAAAACATCTACTTCCGTTTCATTGACTGTGCAAAAGCCTTTGATTGTGTAGATTACAACAAACTGTGGAAAGCTCTTAAAGAGATGGGAATCCCAAACCATCTTACCTGTCTCCTCAGAAGCCAGTATGCAGGTCAAGAAGAAAACTGTTAGAACCTTACATGAAACAGCTGACTGGTTCAAAATTGAGAAAGGAGTACAACAAGGCTCTGTATTGTCAACTCTGTTTATTTAACTTATCATATGCCGAGTACATCATGTGAAATGCTGGGCTGGATGAGTTATAAGCTGTAATCAAGATTGCCTGGAGAAATATCAATAACCTCCAGATAGGCAGATGATACCACTCTAAATGGCAGGAAGTGAAGAGGAACTAAAGAGTCTCTTGATAAGGGTAAAGGAGGAGAGTGAAAAAGTTGGTTTAAAATTCAACATTAAAAAATCTAAGATCATGGCTTTGGGTCCCCTCATTTCATGGCAAAGAGAAGGGAAAAAGTGGAAACAGTGACAAATTTTCTCTTCTTGGGCTTCAAAATCACTGCAGATAATGACTGCAGTTATGAAATTAGAAGATATTCAATTCTTGGAATGAATATTATGACAAACCTAGACAGTACATTAAAAAGCAGATGCCATTTTGCCAACAAAGGCCCAAATAGTCAAAGCCATGGTCTTTCTAGTAGTCATGCACGGATGTGAGAGTTGGATCATAAAGAAGGTTGAGCACTGAAGAACTGATGCTTTCGAACTGTGGTGCTGGAAAAGACTCTTGAGAGTCCCTTGGACAGCAAGGAGATCAAATCAGTCAATCCTAAGGGAAATCAACCCTGAATACTCACTGGAAGGACTGACGCTGAAGTTCCAATACTTTGGCCACCTGATGGGAACAGCCAACTCATTGGAAGAGACTCTGATGCTGGGAAAGATTGGAGGCAAAAGGAGAAGACAGCAGCAGACAAGGAGATGTTTGGCTAGCATCACCAATTCAATGGACATGAACTTTGACAAACTCAGGGAGGCCTGGTGTGCTGCAATCTGTTGGGTTGCACAGAATCAGACAGGACTTGGTGACTGAACAATTTGGATAAATTTCACTAACTTTAGACTTAACAGCGCTTAAATGTGCTAATGAGCATTTTAAATGTCTAAGAGGGAAAAATAGTATATGAGATGAAAGGGTATTTGATCATGGAATTCTCCTAGTTCTTATTTTATTTGTAGAGGGATACATAATTGTTGTAAACATTCAAATAATATGGCATTATATGGAGTAAAATATTAAATTCTTTCTAAATTATTCCATCTTCTGTAAGCTAACTCCTCTTCCCAGGAAAAAAAAAAAAAACTTAGTTAAAAGTTTTGTGTGCTTCCTGTCAAGATTTTGTTATTTTCTAGATATTGCCAAATTACCATCAAAAGAAGTTCTTACTAATTATTCTCCCATAACTGTGTAAGGGGCTTCCCCAGTGGTTCAGTGATAAAAGAATCCCCCTGCAATGCAGGAGCCTCAGAATACGTGGGTTTGATCCCTTCTCCAGGGTCAGAAAGATCCCCTAGAGAAGGGCATGGCAACACATTCCAGTATTCCTGCATGGAAAATCCCATGGACAGAGGAGCCTGGTAGGCTACAGTCCATAGGGTCACAAAGAGTCAGACACACCTGAAGCAACTTAGCACACATGCACACAATTGTGTAAGAAGATATTTGTTTGCCTATGTTCATATCATCCCAGACATCATCAATTATTTACATTTATTGGCAATATTAAAAGGGTGAAAAATTTATCTAAGATGACAATGCATTAAAAATTGTTTCAATGTTGTGTTATAATAAAACATTATATGCAAATAAAAACCACAATGAGGTATCATCTCATGCTGGTCAGAATGGCCACCATCAAAATGTCTACAAACAATAAATGCTGGAGAGAGTATGGAGAAAAGGGAATCTTCCTACACTGCCGGTGGGAATTCAAACTGGTACAGCCACTATGGAGAACAGTGTGGAGATTCTTTAAAAACTGGAAATAGAACTGCTGGGCATACTCAGCGAGGAAACCAAAATTGGAAGGGATACATGCACCCCAATGTTCATTGCAGCACTGTTTACAATAGCTAGGACATGTAAGCAACTTAGATGTCCATCAGCAGACAAATGGATAATGGAGGTTGTGGTACATATACACAATGGAATATTACTCAGCTATAAAAAAAGAACACATTTGAGTCAGTTCTAATGAGGTGGATGAAACTGGAGCCTATTATACAGAGTGAAGCCAGAAAGAGAAACACCAATACTGTATATTAATGTATACATATGTAATTTAGAAAGATGGTAATGATGATCCTATATGCAAAGAAGCGAGAGACACAGATGTAAAGAACAGACTTTCAGACTATGTGGGAGAAGGTAAGGGTGGGATGATTTGAGAGAATAGCACTGAAATATGTATACTACCACATGTAAAATAGATGACCAGTGCAAGTTCAACGCATGAAGCAGGAACTCAAAGCCAGTGCGCTCTGGGACAACCCAGAGGGATGGAGTGGGGAGGGAGGTGGGAGGAGGGTTAAGGATGAGGAGATACATGTGCACCCATGAGTGATTCACGTCAATGTATGGCAAAAACCACCACAACGTTGTAAAGAAAGTATCCTCCAATTAAATAATTTTTTTTAAGTTATAGAGATGCTTAATGTCCTTGGAATTCTCCAGGCAAGAATACTGGAGCAGGCAGCCATTCCCTTCCCCTGGAGATCTTCCAGACCCAGGGGTCGAACACTGGTCTCCTGCATTGCAGGCAGATTCTTTACTGTCTGAGCTACCATGGAAACCCATCAATAAAGGAATGGTTAATGAAATTATAAATACATTTATGTTTATAATTTTAGAAAATATAATTGACTTACATAAAAAGACCCCTAGGAAAAGACTCCTATAACCTGTACAAGAAAAAGACTAATAGAGCCTTTCTCCTTAGAAAAATAAAACTAGCTACCATCACCACAAATCCAAGGATCTCAGTATTATCTATTTGTTCATAGATAAATATCCAGAAGAATAAATTCCATACTTGAAAAAGTAGTTACCTTGGGGGAAGAAGTACAAGATACAATTTTTTTTGATAAGTATTTGCTTTTAATTGAAGTCATACAAAAACATTATATTTAATTGCTTTTCTAATTTTCATCTCTCAATTACCAATGAATTTGCCCAACATTAACCTTAGCATTTTTTGTCTTATAAATTGCCTTTACATTCATTGTCCTTTTTCCTATTGGGCTACCTTTCTTTTTTAATCATTTTCTTTGTCAGCGATTTTCAGAGATTCTTTATTATGGATTTTTAAACACAAACTATGTATTTGCTCTGCTACCATCTGTGCATATTTCATACTACCTCATTGCCTCTATATCTGTACAAATGAAGTCCCTTTTGTGTTAATTATTTCTGTAATGTCCTATGTTTATCCAAAGAGATGTAAATGCCTTTAACCAATTCCTCAGCCATTTATATAATGAACTTTATAAATATGCACTTGTAAAATAAAGTATATTTATTATATATTCATTGTGTGTGTGCTAAGTCACTTCAGTTGTGTCACGACCCTATAGATTATAGCTAGCCAAGCTTCTATGTCCATGGGATTCTCCAGGCAAGAATACTGGAGTGGGATGCCATTTCCTCCTCCAAGGATTATATATTCACTACCAAACACAAATTCTACAAATTGCTTATGTGAATTTATATTTGAACAACTTTCTGGCAACTGTGAATACTGTTCTGTATACACAAAATCTGTATACTATATACACAAAATCTGATTCATTTGAGTACAGTTAGATTAAAAGGAAATTGTTGGTTGCTAATAGAAAAAGGAGATAAAGCAAATGTCAAAAATTTTGATTTTTACCAAAAAGCTTTAAAAAGGAAAAGGAATATGAGGGGAACAAATTCAGATCCTACAAGAACTCTCTGTGACTGGTTATTTAAGAGCTGAAACAATGCAGAAAGGTGACAGAGGAAACCCGGAAGGGCTGGTATTAGGGCACATAGTGGAATTCGAGGAACAAGAAGGGCCTGCTCTCCAATACTAAAAGATACTAAGGATCAGGCAGACAAATATGCCTCATGTCTTCATGTCTTATCTATTTGCAACAATTAAAAAACATTTATATTGACCTCTTTAACACTATAGAGCAATCATGAAAAACTTCTAATGAGCCAAGAAATAATAGAAATGTATAGTTCTGTCTACTATTATTTGTGTAAAAAAGCATTGACATTTTCCTTTTTTTTTTTTTTTTCTATACTGTTATATTATTTTGCTTCTGGGAAGGTACCTGATATTTATAATGGTTTTCCACAGGTTAACCATACACATTTATTCTCTTAACTGTATTCCTCACAGAAGATTTTAAGTTCATCAATGTCTAATTGTCCTGCCATGGTGGCAGTCAGAAATCTGACCTCTGAAGTTGGGGAAAATTTCTTTCAAGTTCCAAGCAGTATCTTATGAGGGAATAGAGAAAATTAAGACTGGAAAAATAGACTGAGCAAGTCAATGTGCCAGTTGCATATTCTTACCCTTTAACATATAATTAGACCTGGCAGGCATATGGTAAATGCTCTCTCAGTGTTCTCTGTCCACAATGCTCAAAACCACTTCCAAATGGTGATTTCTGGTCGCTCCGTTCAGGTGCACCATTTTCTGTGAGTGTCCTGTGTAATTCTGACCCCTAGTGGTTAAGGAGGCTAATAGACACACTTCTATTAACACATTCATAAGGTGTGTATGTGTGCGCATAAGGTGCCATGTACCAAACTGCTAACCTATTTTTTTTCTTAATTTCACATCTAAATCTGACTTGAATTCAACCTCTCCTCACTGTTTCATGATGCAGTGTGCCTTTTAATCCATCTAACATATATATAAAACCATGAAATCAAAACTGCTTCTTTTCCCAGTTTATAGATGCAAGTTTAATGTAAGGAAGAATGGTTTAATTTTTATGCTAAGTCAGGAGTCATCCCTGCCTAAAGAAAGCTGACAATAAACTATGTTATGACACAAAAGGCCAACCTTTATTGTGTCAAATATATTTCCCAGAATTTTCTGATATGAGTTCAGAGACAACTCTTATTTTCACTAGATCCCATCCTGATAGGCACATTTGTACCTTGAAGCCTTCCATTAAAATCCAAATATTCCACCTAGGTTGCATTATCAATCATTAAGTAATTAAGTACCAATCAACACTAATAACACCATTAGATAGCTATATGATAAAAATAATTAAACCAAAGACAGAAGAAATGCACACAGAAGTGAGTCATTTCAAAAGATAAATATTCACAAAGACATAATCTGGAGCATTAAATATAATAGAATGCCTAACATTTAGGCATCATCATAGATGTCAAGTGTATTCATAAACAAAAATAAAATGTTTATTGCATTCAATCTTTACAAATTTCTTGTGAGAAAATTGGGAATTTTTACCCCATTTTGCCATTACATAAACTATGGTGCAGAGAGGCTACCAGTCTTATCTAAAGTTCCAGAGCTGACTTATGGTAGAGCTGAAAACCAAGCGGATGTTTTTTGATGATAAACCTACCACCTTTTTTATGCTTGATGTATGAGAAGGAGTACTTCCTTGGGGTTTCTTGGAAGTTACCTTAATTTCAGGGTGTTATGGAACAACTGGGGTTGAGGAGTTAGAAGAGGCAGGAGACTGGAGTGTGAAATGAGGAAAAATGAACTGAATTACGTCACCACTGTTTTTGGTGAGCCAACTGGATCACACAAAATTCAAAAACAAATGTGGAGTTTTCTGGGGAATTGAAACTGTATTACTAATTAATACAGAAAGGAACAAGGATTGGAATTTTTAATCTTTCTTACGACTTTGTCATCATCAAAAGATCTTTGAGAATTTTATTTTAGGTATTGTGGTGTGTGTGTGTGTTAGTCACTCAGTCATGTGCAACTCTGCGGCCCCATGGGCTGCAGCCTGTGGAATTCTCCAGGCAAGAATACTGGAGTGGGTAGTCACTCCCTTCTCCAGGGGATCTTCCCAACCCAGGGATCAAACCTGGGTCTCCTGCATTACAGATGGATTCTTTACCTCCTAAGCCATGAGGGAAGCCCAGGTGCTGTGTTCCAGTGTGTTAGTTGCTCAGTCATGTCCGACTCTTTGCGACCCCATGGAATATGGCCTGCCAGGCTCCTCTGTCCATGGAATTCTCCAGGCAAGACTGAGAGAGTCATTTCCTAGGTAGGTGATAAGAAGTCTAGGGGTCCTCAAGGACAGAGGGGTCTGGAATTCTCAAGGAGGAAGAAAGGACAAACTTTTTTCTCCTCTACATTCCTTAGGATTATGAATCCTGCCTGAGGACAGTCTCTGGATTAAACCTGGCTATTCATGTTATTTCTTCTAAGGGCAGAAATCCCTTAGAAGAAATGGAGTAACCATCATGGTCAACAAAAGAGTTTGAAATTCAGTACTTGGATGCAATCTCAAGAATGACAGAATGATCTCTGTTCGTTTCCAAGGTAAACCATTCAATATCACAGTAACCCAAGGCTATGCCCCAACCAGTAACGCTGAAGAAGCTGAAGTTGAATGGTTCTATGAAGACCTACAAGACCTTTTAGAACTAACACCCAAAAAAGATGTCCTTTTCATTATAGGGGACTGGAATGCAAAAGTAGGAAGTCAAGAAACACCGGGAGTAACAGGCAAATTTGGCCTTGGAATACGGAATGAAGCAGGGCAAAGACTAATAGAGTTTTGCCAAGAAAATGCACTGGTCATAACAAACACCCTCTTCCAACAACACAAGAGAAGACTCCACACATGGACATTACCAGATGGTCAACACCGAAATCAGATTGATTATATTCTTTGCAGCCAAAGATGGAGAAGCTCTATACAGTCAACAAAAACAAGACCAGGAGCTGACTGTGGCTCAGATCATGAACTCCTTATTAGCAAATTCAGACTTAAATTGAAGAAAGTAGGGAAAACCACTAGACCATTCAGGTATGACCTAAATCAAATCCCTTATGATTATACAGTGGAAGTGAGAAATAGATTTAAGGGACTAGATCTGATAGACAGAGTGCCTGATGAACTGTGGACGGAGGTTCATGACATTGTACAGGAGAAAGGGATCAAGACCATCCCCATGGAAAAGAAATGCAAAAAAGCAAAATGGCTGTCTGAGGAGGCCTTACAAATAGCTGCAAAAAGAAGAGAAGCAAAAAGCAAAGGAGAAAAGGAAAGATGTACGCATCTAAATGCAGAGTTCCAAAGAATAGCAAGAGAGATAAGAAAGCCTTCCTCAGTGATCAATGCAAAGAAATAGAGGAAAACAACAGAATGGGAAAGACTAGAGATCTCTTCAAGAAAATTAAAGATACCAAGGGAACATTTCATGCAAATATGGGCTTGATAGAGGACAGAAATGGTACGGACCTAACAGAAGCAGAAGATATTAAGAAGAGGCGGCAAGAATACACAGAAGAACTATTAAAAAAGATCTTCACGACCCAGATAATCACGATGATGTGATCACTGACCTAGAGCCAGACATCCTGGAATGTGAAGTCAAGTGGGCCTTAGAAAGCATCACTATGAAAAAAGCTAGTGGAGGTGATGGCATTCCAGTTGAGCTATTCAAATCCTGAAAGATGATGCTGTGAAAGTGCTGCACTCAATATGCCAGCACATTTGGAAAACTCAGCAGTGGCCACTGGAAAAGGTCAGTTTTCATTCTGATCCCAAAGAAAGGCAATGCCAAACAATGCTCAAACTACCACACAATTGCACTCATCTTACATGCTAGTAAAGTAATGCTCAAAATTCTCCAAGCCAGACTTCAGCAATATGTGAACCGTGAACTTCCTGATGTTCAAGCTGGTTTTAGAAAAGTCAGAGGAACCAGAGATCAAATTGCCAACATCTGCTGGATCATGGAAAAAGCAAGAGAGTTCCAGAAAAACATCTATTTCTGCTTTATTGACTGTGCCAAAGCCTTTGACTGTGTGGATCACAATAAACTGTGGAAAATTCTGAAAGAGATGGGAATACCAGACCACCTGACCTGCCTCTTGAGAAACCTGTATGCAGGTCAGGAAGCAACAGTTAGAACAGATTGGTTCTAAATAGGAAACGGAGTACGTCAAGGCTGTATATTGTCACCCTGTTTATTTAACTTCTATGCAGAGTACATCATGAGAAATGCTGGGCTGGAAGAAGCACAAGCTGGAATCAAGATTGCCAGGAGAAATATCAATAATCTCAGATATGCAGATGACACCACCCTTATGGCAGAAAGTGAAGAGGAACTAAAAAGCCTCTTGATGAAAGTGAAAGAGGAGAGTGAAAAAGTTGGCTTAAAGCTCAGCATTCAGAAAACTAAGATCATGGCATATGGTCCCATCACTTCATGGGAAATAGATGGGGAAACAGTGGAAAGAGTGTCAGACTTTATTTGGGGGGGCTCCAAAATCACTGCAGATGGTGAGTGCAGCCATGAAATTAAAAGACGCTTACTCCTTAGAAGGAAAGTTATGACCAACCTAGACAGCGTATTGAAAAGCAGAGACATTACTTTGCCAACAAAGGTCCATCTAGTCAAGGCTATGGTTTTTCCAGTGGTCATGTATGGATGTGAGAGTTGGACTGTGAAGAAAGCTGAGCGCCGAAGAATTGATGCTTTTGAACTGTGGTGTTGGAGAAGACTCTTGAGAGTCCCTTGGACTGCAAGGAGATCCAACCTGTCCATTCTAAAGGAGATCAGTCCTGGGTGTTCTTTGGAAGGAACGATGTTAAAGCTGAAACTCCAATACTTTGGCCACCTCATGCGAAGAGTTGACTCACTGGAAAAGACTCTGATGCTGGGAGGGATTGGGGGCAGGAGGAGACAGGGACAACAGAGGATGAGATGGCTGGATGGCATCACAGACTCGATGGACATGAGTTTGAGTGAACTCCAGAAGATGGTGATGGACAGGGAGGCCTGGCATGCTGCAATTCATGGGGTCGCGAAGAGTCGGACATGACTGAGCGACTGAACTGAACTAACAATAATGTATCCTGCCTGAAGGCAGTCTCTGGACTAAACATTCTGGCTAATTCTGTTATCTTAAAATGTAAATTATGGGAGTAGGTCTAGTGAGGTCTTTATAACCTCCAGACACTCTTTGGATTCATTGGAGAGTATATAACTCCATTGCTAACAGTAGCAAGTGGGTACTTTTTCTACCCCCTTTTGATGTCTATGTCAGAAGCTTCTCTATCTCCTTTAATACTTTCATAAAACTTTATTACACAAAAACTCTGAGCGATCAAGCCTCGTCTCTGGCCCCGGATTGAATTCTTCTCCTCCGGAGGCCAAGAATCCCAGCGTCTTTCCATGATTCAACAACAACCTTTCAAACATAACAAAAACTGTTACAAAATTAATGTTTTCAGTAAGTCCCCTAATATGAACCTTCAAGTTGCAAACTTTCAAAGATGTGAGCCCACATTCCATCAATGTCAGGTGTGAATAAAATTGTAGCTTGCTCTCCCCATCTCCTATTGCTGATGACTCTTCAGCTCTACTTCTCCCTCCTCCTGTCCCTCTTCCAATCAGTAACTCTTCTTGCCTATTCACTCAATGCCAGCTCCTGTATACCAGCTGATGAACTGTACTACTGTACTTTTCAGGGTACTGTACTCTAAGATTTTTAAATGTTTTATTTTTTTGTTTTTTTTTTATGTATTATTTGTGTGAAAAGTATTATAAACCTATTACAATATAGCCAATTGTGTTAGCTGGGTGCCTAGGCTAATTTTGTTGAACTTACAGAATAAATTGGACTTACAAATGCTCTCTAGGAATGGAGCTTGTTTGCATGTAGGGTACTTACTATACTCTTTTATTGAGAGTTCAGTATCTGTTTTAAATAACTTATGCCATGTAATCTTATGACCAGCCATGAGGTAAGTATTATTATTCCCTTTCCATAAATGAAAATTCTGAGACTTGGAAATGCCAAGGAAATTGTCCAAGGTATTAAATTTATAAATAGTACAGCTTACCTTAATGACCATAACACATGCTGTAAATACATATTAAAATACTGTAACAACAAATACATGAAGATAGGGTGTCCCTGACTCCTTCTAGGGGCTTTTAAGATGTATATATGAAGTACAAGCAGTCCAAATACCACTGCAAGATACTCAGAAATAAATTAGATAAAATATGAAAATAAAGGACATCAAAACACAGTAACCTTGAATTTCAATGTCTAATAAAATTGGACCATTAAAAGCATATTATGTAAAAAGAGCCATTTTGTTACATCATGCTAAAAACACTGAGATAAATTATTTTGGGTAAACTTTATCAAAGGAATGGGTACAAAGAGAATAACTAAGGGTTATATTATTTACCATGCATATCAGAACTGTGGAGGATGTCTTGACTCTAATTTCATCATATTGAGGAATTCTGATACAGAAAAGTCATTGGAACAGAAAGTGTTTGTTTATGACCAAACTGATGAATAGGACATGGAGAAAGAATATTATAATGATCTGTCTGAGGAGAAAAGAGAAGAAGAAGTAGTTGAGCAGAACAGAGAGAAAGAATCTACTGAGATCACTTTTCATTACCTTAACAAGTGGGTATGGCAACAAACAAACCAAAGAAAAAAAAAGAATGTAAAATCAACCATTTCTAAATCATGCTTATTGAATATTAAGCTGTTATTTGGAATTCTACTGAGTCTTACGGATCTAGGAATGAAATTAGCAGGATTTCCTATTCTTGAATCATCAGTAGCACATTTGACATACTATCCTTGAAGAAAAGTTTTGGTTTCTTTATGTATTTAAACAAATATATTGAATTTAAATACACATTTAGGTATTTAAATGTGGCCATAATAATTGTTCTCTAGGACTATTTACCTCTAGTAAGATTAGAAGTATATGCCAGCAAATTTGGAAAACTCAGCAGTGGTCACAGGACTGGAAAAGGGCAGTTTTCATTCCAACCCCAAAGAAAGGCAATGCCAAACAATGCTCAAACTACCACACAATTGCACTCATCTTACATGCTAGTAAAGTAATGCTCAAAATTCTCCAAGCCAGACTTCAGCAATACATGAACCGTGAACTTTCAGATGTTCAAGCTGGTTTTAGAAAAGGCAGAGGAACCAGAGATCAAATTGCCAACATCTGCTGGATCATCAAAAAAGCAAGAGAGTTCCAGAAAAACATCTATTTCTGCTTTATTGACTAAGCCAAAGCCTTTGACTGTGTGGATCACAATAAACTGTGGACAATTGTGAAAGAGATGGGAATACCAGACCACCTGACCTGCCTCTTGAGAAGCCTATATGCAGGTCAAGAAGCAACAGTTAGAACTGGACATGGAACAACAGACTGGTTCCAAATAGGAAAAGGAGAACATCAAGGCTGTATATTGTCACCCTGCTTATTTAACTTATATGCAGAGTACATCATGAGAAACGCTGGGCTAGAGGAAGCATAAGCTGGAATCAAGATTGCCGGGAGAAATATCAATAACCTCAGATACGCAGATGACACCACCCTTATGGCAGAAAGCCTCTTGATGAAAGTGAAAGAGGAGAGTGAAAAAGTTGGCTTAAAGCTCAACATTCAGAAAACTAAGATCATGGCATCTGGTCCCATCACTTCATGGCAAATAGATGGGGAAACAGTGGCTGACTTTATTTTCTGGGCTCCAAAATCACTGCAGATGGTGATTGTAGCCACGAACTTAAAAGATGCTTACTCCTTGGAAGGAAAGTTATGACCAACCTAGACAGCACATTAAAAAGCAAAGACATTACTTTGCCAACAAAGGTCCATCTAGTCAAGGCTATGGTTTTTCCAGTGGTCATGTATGGATGTGAGATTTGGACTATAAAGAAAGCTGAGCACTGAATAATTGATGCTTTTGAACTGTGGTGTTGGAGAAGACTCTTGAGAGTCCCTTGGACGGCAAGGAGATCCAACCAGTCCATCCTAAAGGAGATCAGTCCTGGGTGTTCATTGGAAGGATTGATGTTGAAGCTAAAACTCCAATACTTTGGCCACCTGATGCAAAGAGCTGACTCATTGGAAAAGACCCTGATGCTGAGAAAGATTGAGGGCAGGAGGAGAAGGGGATGAGAGAGGATGAGATAGTTGGATGGCATCACCATCTCAATGGACATGGGTTTGGATGGACTCCGGGAGTTGGTGATGGACAGGGAGGCCTGGCGTGCTGCGGTTCATGGAGTTGCAAAGAGTCAGACACATCTGAATTACTGAACTGACCTGAAGATTAGAGCATTAGGATACTTTTAAATTCTATTTACAGATTTACAAGCATATATACCCTCAATGAATTCGTTCCAAACCAGCTCTAAAACTCAAAGATGTAATCAAAATTACATATTTAAATTAACATCTTGAACTTCAGATACATGATTTATGTTGAATATGCTTCCTGATTACTTGAATCCTTTCTCTCTTCATTTGTTAACGAGAACAAGCTACTTCAGCAGGGTCTTTGTAAAGAGTGAGTGACATAAACATGTGAAGAAAACCTAGTGCTCAAATGCTACTTGACTCTTGTCTATTCTGTATGCCTCTTACATTCTACTGTGCAGGCTCCTAAGCTATGCATTCTTCATGCTTCACACTAAGAAACTTCTGAATAATATGGGGTTTTGTATATGTCCATCATTATTGTATGTGCACTTTTATAATTTTTGACAGTTTCTGTCAGTCTTTCATTTTTTTCCCCTTTCTTATTTTTCTGTGTGCTTGTTCACCCTCCCCTTTCTGTTTAATTCAGTTCAGTTGCTCAGTCATGTCCGACTCTTTGCGACCCCATGAATCACAGCACGCCAGGCCTCCCTGTCCATTACCAACTCTCGGAGTTCACTCAGACTCAGGTCCATCGAGTCAGTGATGCCATCCAGCCATCTCATCCTCTGTCATCCCCTTCTCCTCCTGCCCCCAATCCCTACCAGCATCAGAGTCTTTTCCAATGAGTCAACTCTTCGCATGAGGTGGCCAAAGTACTGGAGTTTCAGCTTCAGCATCATTCCTTCCAAAGAAATCCCAGGGCTAATCTCCTTTAGAATGGACTGGTTGGATCTCCTTGCAGTCCAAGGGACTCTCAAGAGTCTTCTCCAACACCACAGTTCAAAAGCATCAATTCTTCGGCACTCAGCTTTCTTCACAGTCCAACTCTCACATTCATACATGACCACTGGAAAAACCATAGCCTTGACTAGACGGACCTTTGTTGGCAAAGTAATGTCTCTGCTTCTGTTTAATTAGCCTCTTCTAATTTTCTAAAAATATAAGAAACAAGTTACATACTTGTCAGAGCTGCTTTTGAAATAATGAGCACTTATATTTTGAAAGGGGCTTCCCAGGTGGTTTTAGTGGTAAAGAACCCACTTTGCCAATGCAGGAGACATAAGAGACACAGGTTCAGTCCCTGGGTCAGGAGATCCCCGGAAGAGAGCATGGCAACCCACTCCAGTCTTCTTGCCTGGAGAATCCCAGAGGAGCCTGGTGGGCTACAGTCCATAGGGTTGCAAAGAGTTGGACACAACTGAAGCAACTTAACACACACATACAAGTACTTGGAAAGAAGGCTTGAGTGCATCTGTGGATTTCAGTGGCTGGGTGGAAGGGTACCTCTTCTTGCCCCTAATAACCATTTTAGCTCATCTTTATTGAACCTCCCCCTTGGGTCATAACTGTGCTAAACACAGATTACTTTTATTATTTTTCTTTTTCTTTGTATGTTTCTGGAGGTCAGGAACTATCTTGTAAACCTCTATCTTCTCTGCGCCATGCAAAGTTTTTCTTTTTTCCATAAACAATCTTCAAATACACAAATGAGTGAAAGCTTGAATTCTAAAATCAGAAGCCTCTCCTGCTACTGGTTGGGCATCTTTTGCAAAATTGTATCATTGATTATCTCTACTGTGAATCCTCATGCCAATGGAGGAGCTGCAGGAGACATGGGTTTGATCCCTGGAAGGAAATGGCAACCCACTCCAATATTCTTGCCTAGGAAATCCCATGGATGGAGGAGCCTGGCAGGCTACAGTCCATGGGTTGCTGAGTTGGACGTGACTGAGTAACTGAGCAACTGAGCATGAACAGGTTGACCCACACAAAGTTGTGCTTGTATCAACTCAGTAATAAAAAATAAAATGCTGTGTGAAAGCTATTTACATAGCATATCAATTTCTTTGCTTATTTGCTTCTTGCAGATACTCTGTGCTATCAGTGTAAAGGTGGAAACCCACTAACTCACTGAAATGAATTTCATTGTGAAACCAATGATCAGCAACATTAACAGAAATTAAATCAGAAGCTATGAAGAAAAATGACATACTAATTCTGCAATCTGAAAAAAAAAAAAAAACAGTAGGCTGGAATAATCCTAGCAACTACATGCTTCAACTTCATTTCAGAAATAAATGCAAGATTAGACTAATGGTAGAGAGAAGCTTAGATGAAGATGAATGTAAAGAAGTGCTTTTCTTCAAAAAGAAGCCCCTTCTAACTTTATGATAAGGTCTTTATGATGGAAAATGTACCCCTCAAATGTTTGACATTTTCATTCACTGTACTTTGAATGTGATGAATAGTGTAACCTGAAATCTCTGAGGTGGAGGTAACAAGAATCAGAGATTGTCTGATGGCATATAATCCAACTGAATGCACATGTATCAGACCCCTGCTATGCATGTATATGTACAGGACTTCTACCACATTCTTAGAGGTATTTCAAACTCTATAGCTGATAATACCTACAGACAAAACTGAAACAAATAAAAGTTTCCTAGGCATTATGTTTAATGTAAATTGTAAGTTGCCCGAGTAAGCTGTCAAAAGATAATATAGAAAATAAGTACCCTGACTTGTCAAAAATAAGTATCATTTTGAGTTATTAGGGAAATTTTCAGGAAAGAATTCAGAAATTGGTATTTTAAAACTGAAAGGGAAGTTAGAAATCAACCAGATAAAAGCTTTTAAATTTTTTCTACTATGTGAAATTTGTCTTTAAACTCATAATTAGAAACTTAACATGTAACTGTTACAAATGGATGAAGTTAGGGTAAACAGTATGATTCTCAGTTCAGTCGTTCAGTCATGTCCAACTCTTTGCAACCCCATGAACCGCAGCATGCCAGGCCTCCCTGCTGCTGCTGCTGCTTCTGCTGCTAAGTCGCTTCAGTCGTGTCCGACTCTGTGCGACCCCAGAGATGGCAGCCCACCAGGCTCCCCCATCCCTGGGATTCTCCAGGCAAGAATACTGGAGTGGGTTGCCATATCCTTCTCCAATGCATGAAAGTGAAAAGTGAAAGTGAAGTCGATCAGTCATATCTGATTCCTAGCGACCCCATGGACTGCAGCCTACCAGGCTCCTCTGTCCATGGGATTTTCCAGGCAAGAGTACTGGAGTGGGTTGCCATTGCCTTCTCCAGCCAGGCCCCTCTATCCATCACCAACTCCTGGAGTTTACTCAAACTCTTCTCCATTGAGTCGATGATGCCATCCAATCATCTCATCCTCTGTTGTCCCCTTCTCCTCCTGCCCTCAATCTTTCCCAGCATCAGGGTCTTTTCCAATTTGTCAGCTCTTTGCATCAGGTGGCCAAAGTATTGGAGTTTCAGCTTCAACATCAGTCCTTCCAATGAACACTCAAGACTGATCTCCTTGCAGTTCAAGGGACTCTCAAGAGTCTTCTCCAACACCACAGTTCAAAAGCATCAATTCTTCAGCGCTCAGCTTTCTTTATAGTCCAAATCTCACATCCATACATGACCACTGGAAAAACCATAGCCTTGACTAGATGGACCTTTGTTGACAAGGTAATGTCTCTGCTTTTTAATGTGCTGTCTACGTTGGTCATAACTTTCCTTCTAAGGAGTAAGTGTCTTAATTTCATGGCTACAATCACCATCTGCAGTGATTTTGGAGCCCAGGAAAATAAAGTCAGCCACTCTTTCCAGTTTCCCCATCTATTTCCCATGAAGTGATGGGACCAGATGCCATCATCTTCGTTTTCTAAATGTTGAGCTTTAAGCCAACTTTTTCACTCTCCTCTTTCACTTTGATCAAGAGGCTCTTTAGTTACGATTCTCAGTGCCCCACAATTGTACACTTCACCTATCCCTCATAGCATTCTTGGTACAACTTTCTGCAGCCCCAGACTTTTCCTCAGTCTAATTTTAAGACCTCTGAAAATAAAGCTGGAAATGCTTCAGTTAATACTAATATTAAACAAGGCCTAAAAAGCTGTACAAGGGTAGTAGTATGTCTCCATTACAAATAAGCCGGGAAAATTGCTGGAATTAATTCAAATGTTCAACAGTTCCATCAACAATGCAAGATTTTTGTTTTACTTTTGCAATTGTTAATATATTGGGAACTTTTTCTTGCCTAACTGTCAAAATATGCATGCTGCATCTCTGGTATAGCAACTGTCTTGAGGACAAGAAAAGGGGAAAATAGTAATGTCAGGTCCAAGTGTCTTTTTCTCTCTGCCACAATAAAAAAGCAAAAAATATATCCAGAACAAGCAGTAGATGCTTTCTTATATCTTATTGGCTATAACTTTGCCACATGACCATCCTTAACACTAAGGCATCTGGGAAAGTAAGTTGTCTCCGCTAGTACTGTGTATCTTATATCCCTGGACAAAAGTGGGACTCTATTTGCCAGGAAGCAGTGATGTTGGTTCATCAGTTGAGAGTGTCTGCTCCTCTACTCCTAACCACAAATCCTTCTGTAACTGGGAACACCTATGTTCTTTGACTTGGTTAACATCACCAGCAAACTGATTGTGGGGTTTGTAGCCACATTCTCAAATTGGACCTTGACAAATGAACCAAATTTTGAAAAATAGAGAGATGGTGAGAAAACATCTCAAGTGGAAGATTAGAGGTTCAAATGAATGGAACTGTACTTTGTGTTCTTGATCCCTTCATATCTAATGACTTACTTTCATTTTCAGGCCTCATTCAAAAATTCATCTTTTCTGAAGTCCATTCATACCTGAGTATGTCTTCAATATGTTCCAGTTTTAAATATCTTACTGTATGAAAACCCTTTCTCTTCATTCATAAGTATTTAACTTAGCTAAGTTTTTCCCCCTTTGGATGGTGATTGTATGAATGTATTTGCGAGAATTACTAAGATTAACTAAATTAGAGAATTTCTTAACAGTCTTTGACTTTCTAAACTCAAATTCCAGCTCCGTATTCTTCCGGGTATATAAACCTGAGTTAAGTTATCTAACACTTTTGTGACTCAGCTTCATCATCAAAGAGATGAGGGTAATAATAATGCCTTCCTTATAGAGTTAATGAGAGTTATCTCTCATTAACTGCAAGTCTGTCCTTGGATGAATAACAAAGACAGGCACACTCTGTGCACTCACCAAATAGCAGCTATTATTATTGGGTGGTGAGCTTCCAATGTGCTGGAATGTGCTCTTCTAAGGCCTTTTGACAGAAAATATCACTGTTGACATAATACTTTCTAAGGGGAAACTCTGAACGTAAGGAAATTTACCTTTAATACAATTATGTCTAATTCTCATGCTGCTTTTCATCTCAGAGAGCTAGTTTCTTTTTCCTGCTTCATTCTCCCTTAGTTGAAAAAATCCATATGATGAACTAACAAGATAACTTCACTGTCTTATTATAGATCACCAGATGTACAAGCTGGATTTAGAAAAGGCAGAGGAACCAGAGATCAAATTGCCAACATCTGTTGGATCATAGAAAAAGCAAAAGAATTCCAGAAAAACATCTACTTCTGCTTCATTGACTATGCTAAACCTTTGAATGTGTGGGTCACAACAAACTCTGGAAGATTCTTAAAAGTGATGGGGAATACCAGACCACTTACCTTCCTCCTGAGAGAACTGTACTCAGGTCAAGAAGCAACAGTTAGAACCAGACATGGAACAACAGACTAGTTCCAAATTGGGAAAGGAGTACGTCAAGGTTGTATATTGTCATCCAGTTTATTTAACTTACATGCAGAGTACATCATTCAAAATGCCAGGCTGGATGAAGCACAAACTGGAATCAAGATTGGTGAGAGAAATATCAATAACCTCAGATATGTAGATGACACCACCCATATGGCAGACTAAGCACATATATAATAAAAATATATTTTGAACTGAACTAAACTGCATGAATACAGTTTACCAGCTGAGAAAAACAGTAACAATTTTAAAGGCAAGAGACTATTTTGGAAATTCAATTTAATGTGTTAAATTCTGGAGAAATTAAGATGAATGAAGCAAAGACCTGTTGTTTATTGTTGTTTCATTTTGCTTTTGTCTTAGATTTTTATTTTGATGTATAGTTAATTAACTCTTTTTGATGTACAGTTAATTAACAATGTATTAATTTCAGGTGTGCAGCAAGGTGATTCAGATTCTTTTTCAGATTTTCATTGTAGATTATAAGATACTGAATACATATTCCTGTCTACACAATAGGTCCTGTTTATTTATCTCTTTTTTATATAGTACCATGTATATGCTAATTCCCAAATCCTAGTTTATTTCTCCCCCATCCCCTTTTTGCTTTGGTAGCTATATGTTTGTTTTCTATGTGTGTGAGTCTATTTCTGTTTTGTAAATAAGTTTCTGTCATTTTTTTAGTTTCCATATACATGTAATATCATATGATACTTGCCTTTGTCTGATTTGCTTCACTTAATAATCTCTAGGTCCATCTATGTTGCTGCAAAACAATTATTCATTCTTTTATGACTGAAAAATATTCCATCTTACATCCTTTTGAACCATGTTTTTCTCCAGATATATGTCCAGGAGTCAAACTGCTGGATCATATGGAGGCTCTATTTTTAATTGTTTAAAGGAAGAAATCTCCATATTCTTTTTCCATAATGGCTAGATCAATTCACATTACCACCAACCCAGTGCAGGAGGCTTCCCTTTTCTATACAAGTTCTCTAGTATTTATTATTTATAGAGTTTTTAATGGTGACCATTAAAAAATGGTGTGAGGTGATACTCTATTTTAGTTTTGATGTGCATTTTTCTAGTAATTCACAATATTGTGCATCTTTTCATGTGCCTGATGGCCATCTGTATATCTTCTTTTGGAGAAATGTCTACTTAGGTGTTCTGCCTATTTTTTGGTTGGGTTGTTTGTTTTTCAATATTAAGTTGTATGAACCGTTTGTTA
This sequence comes from Bos mutus, assembly GCF_027580195.1. NCBI lineage: Eukaryota > Metazoa > Chordata > Mammalia > Artiodactyla > Bovidae > Bos > Bos mutus. The sequence goes on along the minus strand of NC_091640.1, from coordinate 43,780,957 downwards.
TTTTGGAAATTAGTTCCTTGCCAGTAGCATCATTTGCAATATCCACAAATCAATCAATGTGATACACCACATTTACAAATTGAAGGGTAAAAACCATGTGATCATCTCAATAGATACTGAAAAAGCTTTCAATAAAATTCAACACATATTTATGATAAAAAAAATAAACTTTTTAGAAAGTGGGCATAGAGCGAATATACATCAACATAATAAAAAGGCCATATATGACAAACCCACAGCTAACATCATGCTCAATGGTGAAAAATCAAATGCATTTCTTCTAAGATCAGGAACAACATAAGAATGCCCACTCTTGTTACTTTTACTCAGTGTAGTTCTGAAAGTCCTAGTCACAGCAATCAGAGAAAAAATAGAAATAAAAGGAATACAAATTGGAAAAGGAGGACATATTCTTAATAGATTCATTATCAAACTATGACAAACAGAATGATAATATAGTGCAATAACATTGGAAGTTTGTAAGTATATCATCAGAGAAGTAGTCAAAGGTAGTCACTCTGGTTGCAAATAAAGGAAACTTGAATATAAATAGCTTATGTGCAGAGCTCATTTATTAACTCATGGAACCAAATGACAACCTAACAGGGCCAGCTGGTTTTATAGGATGCTCCCATTCAGAGACCCAAATCTTTTCAGAATTCTTTCTTTGTATCTGTATCTTCAGTATATCCCGTGTTTTTGTTTTTAATATATGTCAATAAACATGGCTGTTAGTTGGTTTAGTGCACATAGTCTAGGTTTCTATTAATACATGGAAAGAATGACACTTTCTTTAAAAGTTTTATTTATGATATTTAATTGGCCATCTTTCATTAGGTGTCACTTAATAGTAGTTGTGAATCAACAATACTCATGCAAATAACATGTTTGATCCCTGGGTCAGAAAGATCTCCTGGAGAAGGAAATGGCAACTCATTCCAGTATTCTTGCCTGGAAAATTCCAAGGACAAAGGAGCCTGGCTGGCTACAGTCCATGGGTTGGCAAAGAGTGGGACACGACTAAGCAACTGAGAACACACAGTGATAAAATTAAACATGCATAGTAGAATCCATGAAGCTGGTTTTAGAAAAGGCAGAGGAACCAGAGATCAAATTGCCAACATCTGCTGGATTATGGAAAAAGCAAGAGAGCTCCAGAAAAACATCTATTTCTGCTTTATTGACTATGACAAAGCCTTTGACTGTGTGGATCACAATAAACTGTGGAAAATTCTGAAAGAGATGGGAATACCAGACCACCTGACCTGCCTCTTGAGAAACCTATATGCAGGTCAGGAAGCAACAGTTAGAACTGGACATGGAACTACAGACTGGTTCCAAATAGGAAAAGGAGTACGTCAAGGCTGTACACCGTCACCCTGCTTATTTAACTTATATGCAGAGTACATCATAAGAAACGCGGGGCTGGAAGAGCACAAGCTGGAATCAAGATTGCCGGGAGAAATATCAATAACCTCAGATATGCAGATGACACCACCCTTGTGGCAGAAAGCCTCTTGGTGAAAGTGAAAGAGGAGAGTGAAAAAGTTGGCTTAAAGCTCAACATCCAGAAAACGAAAATCCTGGCATCTGGTCCTATCACTTCACGGCAAATAGATGGGGAAACAGTGGAAAGAGTGTCAGACTTTATTTGGGGGGGCTCCAAAATCACTGCAGATGGTGATTGCAGCCATGAAATTAAAAGACGCTTACTCCTTAGAAGGAAAGTTATGACCAACCTAGGTAGCATATTCAAAAGCAGAGACATTATTTTACCAGCAAAGGTCTGTCTAGTCAAGGCTATGGTTTTTCCAGTAGTCATGTATGAATGTGAGTGTTGGACTGTGAAGAAAGCTAAGCACCGAAGGATTGATGCTTTTGAACTGTGGTGTTGGAGAAGACTCTTGAGAGTCCCTTGGACTGCAAGGAGATCCAACCAGTCCATTCTAAAGGAGATCAGCCCTGGGTGTTCTTTGGAAGGACTGACTGGTGCTAAAGCTGAAACTCCAGTACTTTGGCCACCTCATGCGAAGAGTTGACTCATTGGAAAAGACTCTGATGCTGGGAGGGACTGGAGGCAGGAGGAGAAGGGGACGACAGAGGATGAGATGGCTGGATGGTATCACCTACTCGATGGACATGAGTTTGAGTGAACTCCGGGAGTTGGTGATGGACAGGGAGGCCTGGCGTGCTGCGATTCATGGGGTCGCAAAGAGTTGGACACGACTGAGCGACTGAACTGAACTGATTAGAATCCCTTAGATAAAACATTGGAGGATTTTACTCAAGGAGAGAAAAAATCTCAAGATAGAAAGTCAAGTTAATATATCACAGTAAAATGTTTATGGATAAGAAAGCAGATAGAAAACCCACAATTTCCTCTTCCCTTACCTTCAATATCTTATCAGATTGACAACCAAAATAACAAAAATTTAAATCAGGAAAAAAATTGTCAAAAGCAACTGTGGGAGTAGAAAAAAACCTTCCCTCTATCCTTTCTAGGTTAGACTGACATGAGTCAGATTAACTGGGAAAAAAAAAAAAATTAGTTACATATGTATGAGAGCTCCACAAGAATATGAATCCCAAGGACAAGTTTGGCAATTGAGGCTATGTGCTACCTTAGAGGAGAGGAGGTAGGGGTTTGAGACTTCAAAGAAGAGAAAGGAAATTTACATGGAGATGAAAAACAAATGTTTGGTAAACAAATGTTTACTATGCCATGCAGAGACAGTGGGGTACAGGATGCACTTTGGTCTCCAGGCCCTGCTGAGTTCCCCCTACTACCCTTATCCCATAGTGCTCTTCCTGGAACAGATCCTATATCTAAATTATTTAAGGCAGTTAAGGAGGAGGTAATAGAAAGACCTCCCGAGTGTGCTATTTCTTAGAAACAATCAATCCAAAATATTTCTCAAGCCAAAAAGACTCACTCTGCGGTGGCAAGTTATATTTCCCTACATAACCAAATAACATCATACCTCATACAACTCACTTTTTAAAGTGTCAGCCTAGGAAATAGAGAGAAAATTCAGGTGCAGCTTAGACAACTATGCATCTTATACCTACTCTATCCCCATGAAAAAGTACTGAAGAAATCAAGAAAATCCTGAGACCGCTCATGAATAATTCCCAAATTGAAATTAAGTAGAATGGATGTGTTTACACAGTCAGTGGAATGAGTAGAATTGTTTCACTTATACTTCCTGTGATCTTATCAGAAGCAGTAAAATCTTTTAGGACTCTCCATTTTTCAGTGTTTTACAGTAAAGTTGTGGAATAATCTACAAGATCGGATTGTCCCATCCCATTAGATGATATTCTTCTTACTCTACACCTCATTGGATGAATCCCAGTAAAAACATTGACAAACTTGAGAAGAGAACCCCCCAAAAAAAGAGAGAGAGAGCACACGCCAGGCTCTATGACAAAGGCTGCACACTGCCCTAGTGGAATGTACCTCTCATTTTTTTTTTCATTCTCAGGTTTAAAAGTTTAGAGTGAACAAAATTATTCCAGTCCTCAATTTAAAGCTTGGGACATAATACAAAGATTTCCTAAAGTTAAGGATATTATCTTGGATTACCCAAACAAATTTTGAAAAAATAAAGCAAGAGCATGGCAACTATCCAAATGTTTTAGGGGAAAAAAATGAATATGAGAATTAAATAAAAGCACATATCATGTTAATAGAACAAAAAAAAAAAAAGGTCAGTGCAAAAACTCAAGTCAAAGAATCTGAATCCAAACTTTCAAAGACCACTAGATGAGATAAATACGTATTTTACACACGCATTTTATTTAAACTGTATTTTAATTAAACACAGTTATGTATTTTAAATACAGAATATGTAATGTGTAAAATTAAATACAGAATATGTATTTTAATTAAACTGAAAGAATAACCACAGGAAAAATAATAAAAAAACAACAGCATTAGAGGACATTATAAGATGATAAGGAATAGTTGAAATACTAAGTTAGTATATTTTTCCCAATATAAATAAATGGCTTTTATAGGTCCAAATGTCTTGTTGACAACTGTAAAATCTGGAAGAAATACACACACATAAAACAAAACCTACTTGAAACACGAAAGAGTTACCAAAAACAGCCAAATAATGCATGAGGGCTACACACTGGATAAATTTTATAGTTTCATAGTTTTTACAGTGAGAGTAGGCTCAGTTTGCACCATATGAAGTAAAGAAAACTCAGAAAATACAGTTGTTCTGGTGTGTAACACAAAGAATAAAATAAAAGGTAGCAACAGTCAACAGAAATTGCTGTTGGAAATCCAGGAAAGGGGATAACCAGAGAGCGCAATCTCCAAATTTTGTGTACATTTTTTCCAGATCTCTTGCTGACGTCTGACACTTACATGAATGACATGGACACTGAAGGAGAGCAGCATAGCCCACTTGAAAGGCTACCAATTTGGCACACTGATTATTTTGAATCAGAATTACTTAAGAAACAACTGGCAAGGATACTCTGACCCTTTTTTGTCCCTTGAAAGGAAGAAATAAATTTCACATGTGATAGCATCCTCCCTATACCTGGAAAGTAGAAAGCATTCTTATCACCAGAGAGGGATTTCAAGGTCAAGAAGGCCATATAAAGAAATTTTGTTACTTCTTTATTAGTTTGCAACCCCAAACTCCTTTGTTCTGTTAAATCTTCATAAATAAATGTTTCTCTGTCTAAAAGGTATGAAGTCTACCTGCCTTGGCCACCTCTTTGATTTCATATCCATCAGAATTTCATAAACACAAAATTAAATTTTTTTTCTCCTACTAATCTATTTTATGTCAATTTAATTACTAGATCAGCCAAAGAACTCAGAAGGGAAGAAGGAAAAAGATTTCCTTCCTGAGTTTTTTAATCTGATGATGAATGAACTCAAATATCTTAGTATAGGGAACAGAGAAAAAACTGTTCAAAAAAAGAAAAATCTTTTCAAGAGCTCATGAAATAATATAAAAAGATTTAAAATGCATGTATTCAGAGGCACTTCAGAATAACATGTATTAATCATTCAGTTATGTCAGATTCAGGCCATCTTCCCAACCCAGGAGATGGAACCCAGGTCTTCTGCATTGATGGGCTTCCCTTGTGGCTCAGATGGTAAAGAATCCTGCTGCAGTGCAGAACACTCAAGTTCTATTCCTGGGTTAGAAAGATTCCCTGGAGAAGGGAATGGCTACCCACTGTAGTATTCTTGCCTAGAGAATTCCATGGACAGAGGAGCCTGGCAGGCTACAGTCCATGGGGTCGCCAAGAGTCAGACACAACTGAGCAACTAACACTTCCACTTTTTCAGAATAAAATAGAGAGGAGGAGACAGAAAAATACCTGATGAAATAAGGACCAAAAATTTCCCAGATTTTTGCATTGACATAAATATATAGATTTGAGAAGCTCATCAAATTAAACCAGGATAAGCATATAGAACATCACACCTTGATATAACATAATCAAGTTATTGGGATCCAAAAATAAGAAAATAAAATCTTGAAAACAGCCAGAAAAAAGTGATGCATTATGCAATTTATGTCCATTGACTTTTCATAAGAAATTCCATATTGGAAAATGATTATTGCAAAGAGACTAAAGAATCAAAATTCTGAAGTGTGGGGAGTAAAAATAAAACAAGACTGTAGTCAGAATATTCTTGGCCTCCTCATTTTTCATCCAATAACCATGATATTCAGAAGTCTATTGGAGGCAAATGAGTTCACATTTTGGAATTAAGGTTGAATTGCAATTCATAAACTCTAATGGAATTGGTGCAAAATGAAAATCCCACCTTAAGTTTACTCTTGCTACCTATACCAAACCAACTATTTCCATTTGAACTATTTTCTCCAGTGAAAAATTGATCTTTTCAATTTTTCTTCTGTTCTTTTTTTCTCCAAACATACTTCCCAGTGCTGACTTTGCATTTCCAAGATAATATGGGGATCTTTTGGAGAAGGCAATGGCACTCCAGTACGCTTGCCTGGCAAATCCCATGGACGGAGGAGCCTGGTAGGCTGCAGTCCATGGTGTCGCTAGGAGTCAGACACGACTAAGCAACTTCACTTTCACTTTTCACTTTCATGCATTGGAGAAGGAAATGGCAACCCACTCCAGTGTTCTTGCCTGGAGAATCCCAGGGACAGGGGAGCCTGGTGGGCTGCCGTCTGTGGGGTTGCACAGAGTCAGACTCAACTGAAGCAACTTAGCAGCAGCAGCAGCATGGTGATCTTTATAAAAATATAAAGATATCTTGGGCAAGGTGGTATAGGCAGAAAGAAAAAGAGAGGAAATAAAGGAGAGAAAAAAAGGAAGAATAAAATAAATGAAAGAAAGACAATGAAATAATATCTGAAATAATTTTAAATGCCAAAACCTGTCAATCAGAATTCTATATTCAGAGAAAACATCCTTAACAAAGAAATTGATAAATGATTACCACTGAATGGTTGTGTTTGCTGAACTGAGTATAACACCTCTAAAGACCAAAACAATTAATTGTACCTTGTCATCTCAATAGGAACAGGACTAGACCAGGTGCAACACAAATATCATAAATGATTCAGGAAACACCCAGACCTGTGGTTTCATCTTGCCTGGGGGATGGTGGGGGCGGGGGGCGGGAACGGTACCTGACTTTCTCATATATCCAGTTGCCATCTTGAAAAATAGAGAAAGCAGAAGAATCCAAAAGGTTGAGCACTGATCAAACAAAAAGAAACAATATTAAACAATAAACAAGCTATGAGCAAGAAAGGAATTCTGAATTCATTGAATATTTTAACAAATAAATCATTTAATCCAGGGTTAATTTGAATATCATTAATGAACAAATTCAAGCTGACTTGAAGACTGGTTAAGTGGAGTGAGGATTGAAGGAAGGGGCTTGTGAGGGAGATTACACCAGTTAAAGAAAAAAATAATAATAAAATCACCTTTCTTGAGTATAATTGTGTATGTATATTTGTATCTATGATATACATGTTTATAACAAAATATTTTGGGCTTTTCTACTATTAGTGTAACAATATACTTTTCTCCCAAAGCAGTTCTGTTCTCAAGTGTCTGTTTTCCTTAATATGCGTGGGGTATGTTATGTTTAAAAAATTGGCAGAGTATAGAAGGGTAAAGAAAAAGCAAAACTAAGAGGAAATAAAATGTCTATTCTCTATCAGTTTTTTAGCTTTGTTTTCCATAAAAGACAGTGGAGAGAAGGATAGTGGGATCTGTTCAAGATAAAATCTGTGAGATTCAGGCAGAAGAAGAGCTGTTTGGGGACTTAAGCAAAGAAATCTTGCACAGCATTGGGGGAGCAGGCTTCTTCTGGTGCGACTTTTCAGGCCTGACACAATTCTGGCACCCAGAATATTAGAACATTAGAAGCATCCAGAGTTAGCAACCAATCCAGCTACACAAATATTTTTTTGACAGGCAAAATCATTGGTTAGATGTCTCCAAGTTGTCTCCAGGCAGCAGACTGAGATTGTGTGTTTGTGTGTTAGTCGCTCAGTCGTGTCCAACTCTTTGCAACCCCATGGACTATAGTCTGCCAGGCTCCTCTGTCCTTGGAATTCTCCAGGCAAGAATACTGGAGTGGGTTGCCATTTCCTTCTCCAGGGGATCTTTCTGACCCAGGGATCAAAGCCAGGTCTCCTGCATTGCAGGCAGGTGCTTTACTGTCTGAGCTGCTACTACTGCTGCTGCTGCTGCTAAGTGGCTTCAGTCATGTCCGACTCTGTGCAAACCCATAGATGGCAGCCCACCAGGCTCCGCCATCCCTGGGATTCTCCAAAGTGAAAGTCACTCAGTCATGTCCAACTCTTTGGGAACCCACGGACTATACAGCTCATGGAATTCTCTAGTAGCCTTTCCCTTCTCCAGCATATCTTCTCAACCCAGGGATCGAACCCAGGTCTTCCATATTGCAAGCAAATTCTTTACCAGCTGAGCCACAAGGGAAGCTTAATACTGAGACTAGGGGAATATCAGATCAGATCAGTCACTCAGTTGTGTCCGACTCTTTGCGACCCCATGAATCGCAGCATGCCAGGCCTCCCTGTCCATCACCAACTCCCGGAGTTCACCCAGACTCACGTCCATCGAGTCAGTGATGCCATCCAGCCATCTCATCCTCTGTCGTCCCCTTCTCCTCCTGCCCCCAATCCCTCCCAGCATCAGAGTCTTTTCCAATGAGTCAACTCTTCACATGAGGTGGCCAAAGTACTGGAGTTTCAGCTTTAGCATCATTCCCTCCAAAGAAATCCCAGGGCTGATCTCCTTCAGAATGGACTGGTTGGATCTCCTTGTAGTCCAAGGGACTCTCAAGAGTCTTCTCCAACACTACAGTTCAAAAGCATCAATTCTTCGGCGCTCAGCCTTCTTCACAGTCCAACTCTCACATCCATACATGACACTGGAGAAACCATAGCCTTGACTAGACGAACCTTTGTTGGCAAAGTAATGTCTCTGCTTTTGAATATGCTACCTAGGTTGGTCATAACTTTCCTTCCAAGGAGTAAGCGGCTTTTAATTTCATGGCTGCAATCACCATCTGCAGTGATTTTCGAGCCCAGAAAAATAAAGTCTGACACTGTTTCCACTGTTTCCCCATCTATTTCCCATGAAGTGGTGGGACCGAATGCCATGATCTTCGTTTTCTGAATGTTGAGCTTTAAGCCAACTTTTTCACTCTACACTTCCACTTTCATCAAGAGGCTTTTGAGTTCCTCTTCACTTTCTGCCATAAGGGTGGTGTCATCCACATATCTGAGGTTATTGATATTTCTCCCCGCAGTCTTGATTCCAGCTTGTGTTTCTTCCAGCTCAGCGTTTCTCATGATGTACTCTGCATATAAGTTAAATAAGCAGGGTGACAATATACAGCCTTGACGAATTCCTTTTCCTATTTGGAACCAGTCTGTTGTTCCATGTCCAGTTCTAACTGTTGCTTCCTGACTTGCATACAAATTTCTCAAGAGGCAGATCAGGTGGTCTGGTATTCCCATCTCTTTCAGAACTTGCCACAGTTTATTGTGATCCACACAGTCAAAGGCTTTGGCATAGTCAATAAAGCAGAAATAGATGTTTTTCTGGAGCTCTCTTGCTTTTTCCATGATCCAGCGGATGTTGGCAATTTGATCTCTGGTTCCTCTGCCTTTTCTAAAACCAGCTTGAACATGTGGAAGTTCACGGTTCACATATTGCTGAAGCCTGGCTTGGAGAATTTTGAGCATTACTTTACTAGCGTGTGAGATGAGTGCAATTGTGTGGTAGTTTGAGCATTCTTTGGCATTGCCTTTCTTTGGGATTGGAATGAAAACTGACCTTTTCCAGTCCTGTGGCCACTGCTGAGTTTTCCAAATGTGCTGGCATATTGAGTGCAGCACTTTCACAGCATCATCTTTCAGGATTTGGAGGGTAATGATGCAAAGAGATTGGAGTAGATTAAAAGTTAGTGGTTCTATGTAAATCTTCCCTTTGAAGATGTTCTAAACATAATTAGATGATATAACTAATTGAAGTCACTCAGGCGTGTCTGACTCTTTGTGACCCCATGGACTATAGCCCACCAGGATCCTCCATCCATGGGATTTTCCAGGCAAGAATACTGGAGTGGGTTGCCATCTCCTTCTCCAGGGGATCTTCCCGACCCATGGATCAAACCCAGGTCTCCTGCATTGCAGGCAGACATTTTAACCTCTGAGCCACCAGGGAAGCCAGATAACTAAACAGATAACTAACTTCCTGCTATATGTGTGATGGCTAGGGGGCCAGAAAGCATGTAGGACATGTGCAGAATGAGTGAACATATAGAAAAGGAATCTGAAAGTTAGAAAACAAGAATTATAACTGTTATAATAGTAGTAATAGTAGTTTAGTCTCACACAGAGAAGGCATATTCTGTTAAAAAAAAAAAATTACCTCTGCCCATTTTTTAGATAGGAAGAAATAGGTTCTTAAAGAAAAAATAATATTGCCTTAAATTTTTTCTGTACAGTTTTCAAGTCATGTCTATGTGCATTACATTATGATTTAATCCTCCCAGAAATCCAGCCTTAATGTATCTCTGATTCAGAGAACTGACATGAGTTGCTTGAGACCACTTGATTAATGCACAGCATAAGCTACACTGGTGTCTGAGACTCCTCATTCCTTGTCCTGGTCCTTTCTGCTAAGTTCTATCTCTAGGATCATATTTCTCCCTATCATATCTGCCCACAGCCACCTGAGATCTAAATTAGTGTCCTGGAGTTTGGAAACAGGAAGTACATGGTTTTTTATAAAATACCTCCATTTGTTTATGACTTCAAAGTTTCCTTTCATAATCCACTATTTTCTTACTTCTATCAGTCATAGCTAAGAACAACCATATCTATCCACTCGATGAAATCTAAACATGTGATTTTTTTCTCTGCAAGAGCAGATCATTAAGAAAAAATTTGAACAATTTTGGGGTTGGGAAGAACACACTAGATTATGAGGACTTTAATGTTTTCAAATCTTCAGGAGAGAGCAAAGTTTCAGAGTTAGAAAAGAAGATAGCAAAATTCTTCACTCTAATATGACTTCAAGGCTACAAGACAACATTTTACCCTACAAATGCTTCTTATCACATGTGTGTAATCTTTTTTTAATCAGAAGACAAGACCTTTCCTTTTCCAAGAAAGAAAAATTACTTTCTAAGTCTTCCTGGGGAGGGTAACACTGGCCAACTGCAGGGATGCAATAATAAAGCTAAGGTATTTATTATAACTCTTACTTTTCTCAACAACTTTCTGCTTTAGATTTTATTGTCCTCATCTGTCAGATGAGGAGAAAAGTTAAATGACTTGCCAAACATAATGCAGTTAAGGAGTGCTCAAGTTGGCATTCAAATCTATGTAATTTGACCCCCAAGTTCTTTTGTTTAAGCACTATACTATATTTTAGTGTGAAAATGTTAGTCACTCAAATAGTCGAACAACCATGGGGTTCTACTATTTGTGAGCCCGTGGACTGTAGCTTGCCAGGCTCCTCTGTCCATGGAATTCTCCAGGCAAGAATACTAGAGTGGGTAGCCATTCCCATCTTCAGGGGATCTTCCCTACCCAGGGATCATGCCTGGGTCTCCTGCATTGTAGGCAGATTCTTTACCATCTGAGCCATCAGGGACTACCTCTTTACAATAAGAAGAAAGAAAGAGAAGCATGTTTCTTGTTCTCAGGAAAAATAGGACAGCGAAAAATGAGAGTTTCTGTTGCTCCACATCTTTGCCAGTCTGCTGTTGTCAGTATTCTAGATTTTTACTTTCTAATAGGCGTGGCATGGTATCTCATTATGTAAATTTACACATTTCTGATGATATATAACTTTGAGTTTCCTTTCATATGCATCTTTTTCATCTGTATGTAGCCTTTGGTGAGGTGTTTATTCAGATCTTTTGTCTATTCTAAAAACTAAGAACTCTTAGATCCCCAAAATAATGAAACAATCTAGTTTTTAGAATGGACAAAAGATCTGAACAAACACCACACCAAAGGCTACATACAGATGAAAAATATGCATATGAAAGGAAACTCAAAGTTATATATCATCAGAAATGTGTAAATTTACATAATGAGATACCACTCCACACCTATTAGAAAGTCAAACTCTAGAATACTGACAACAGCAAACGGGCAAAGATATTCAGGATATAGTCCTTGTCAGATATGTTTTTGCAAATACTTTCTCCCAGTCTGTGACTCGTCATCTCATCTCTCAAAAGTGTCTTCTACAGAACAAAGTGTTTTAATTTGAATGAAGCTCAACCTATATAGTATATATTTCTTGGATTGTGCTTTTGGCGCTGTACCTAAAGAGTCATTGCCAAACCCCAGGTCTTCTAGATTTTCTCCTATGTTACCTTCTAAGAGTTTTCTGGCTCTGTATTTTACACTTAGGCCTAGGTCCATTTTAAGTTAATTTTTATAAAGGATGTATGCAACACCAGCCACCATAGAAGAATTGTTACACTTTCATGAAAACGTATTAGTAATTGTTTTCTTAACCAGTTCATTAGTACTTTATATTATCTCACTTTTGCTGACAACAAAACTCACACACACTAGCACAATAGACACACAAGAATTAGAGACTATCTGAACAATCTTACAAGCTATTATCTTAATCTTAATTGCTCTACTATCCTTACAAAGTTTATACGTAATAGACAAAATTAACAATCCATCCCTTACAGTAAAAACTATAAGTCACCAATGATACTGAAGCTACGCATATACAGATTATGAAGACTTGAATTTCGACTCCAATATAATTCCAATATCAGAGTTAAAGCCAGGAGAATTGCGACTATCAGAAGTAGTCATTTTATCTAAAGAGATAGCTACCCGAATGTTAATTTTCTCAGAAGATGTGCTATACTCATGAGATGTGCCTTCTCTAGGAGTAAAAACAGATGCAATCCCAGGGCATCTAAATCAAGCAACTCTTAACCCGATCAGGCCTGTATTATGGACAATGTTCAGAAAATTGTGGGTCAAATCATAGTTTTATACCAATTTTCCTCGAATTGGTACTGCTAAAACACTTCAAAAAATGATCTGCAACAATACTATAGATTCATTAAGAAGCTAAGCTAGCACTAACCTTTTAGGTTGGAGATTGAGAAATAATAGTCCCCTTAATGGTATGCCATATAGTTAGATACATCAACATGATTTATTACTATTTTATCAATGTTCCTCATCCTATTTATTATACTTCAATTAAAATTTTCAAAATACAATTACTCAAACCCAGAAGTTACATCTACAAAAACACAAAAACAAAACACCCCTCGAGAAGTAAAATGAATGAAAATTTATTTACCTCTTTCATTACCCCAACAATTATAGGACTCCCTATTGTCATCCTAATCATTATATTTCTGAGCATGTTTTTCCAAACATCTAACCAACAAATTAATAATCATCTGATATCTTTTCAACAGTGGTTAGTCCAACTTACATCAAAGCAAATAATAAACATTCATAATCATAAAGAACAAACTTGAGCACTAATATTAATCGCATTTACTGGGTCAATAAATTTACTAGGATTGTTACCACACTCATTTACACCAACTACAAAATTATCAATAAATCTAGACATACGAGCAGGAACTGCAGTCATGAGATTTTGCAATAAAACTAAAGCATCATTAGCCCACTTTTTACCTCAAGGGACTCCAATCTCCTTAATCCCTATACTAGTTAGTATCAAAACAATTAGCCTATTTATCCAATAAGTATCCTTAGCTGTTTGACTAACAGCCAACATTATACCAGGACACTTGCTAATTCACCTAATTGGAGGAACTACTCTGACACTAATAAGCATCAGCACCACCCTCATTTCATTTATTATCCTTGCTTTATTCACCATTCTTGAATTTGCTGTTGCTATAATTCAAGCCTATGTGTTTATGCTGTTAGTAAGCCTTTATTTACTTGATAACACATCATGATCCACCAAACCTATGCCTATCACATAGTAAACCCTAGCCCTTGACCACTTACAAGGACTTCTCAGCCCTTCTAATAACATCGGGTCTAATATGATTTCATTTTAACTCAACAACATTACTCCTACTTGACCTATTAACTAATATTCTTACAATATATTATTGATGATGAGATATCATTCAAGAAAGTACTTTTCAAGGTCATCACACACCAATTATTCAAAAAGGACTTTGATATGGAATAGTTCTTTTCATTATTTCAGAAGTCGAATTTTTACAGGCTTCTTTTGGGCTTTTTATCACTCAAGCCTCACTTCAACACCTGAACTAGGCAGGTGTTGACCACCTACAGGAATTTGCCCTCTCAATCTCTTAGAAGTCCCACTTTTGAATACCTCTGTAATATTAGCCTCTGGGGTATCAATCATCTGAGTCCATGACAGCCTCACAGAAGGAAATGAAAAGCATATACTTCAAGCTTTTTTTTTTTTTATCACAATCATCCTGACATTTATCTCACACCTCTGCAAGCCTCAGAGTACTACAAAACATCATTTACCATTTCAGATGGAGTATATGGCTTGACTTTCTTCATAGCCACATGATTTCATGGATTACATGTATTTATTGGATCAACCTTTGTCATTTGCTTATGCCAATTAAAATTTCACTTTACATCTAACCATTTTGACTTTGAAGCTGCTGATACTGTTATTTCATAAATGTGGTATGATTATTCCTTTATGTATCTATCTGTTTTTGAGGCTCATATTCTTTTAGGATTAAACAATACCTTTGACTTCCAGTCAGTTAGTTTTGGTACAACCAAAAACAAAATAATTAATTTAATATTAACACTATTGACATACCTAACTGTAGCCACATTAATTGTTATTATTGCATTTTGACTCCCCCAACTGTTTACTCAGAAAAAAACAAGCCACTATGAATGTGGATTTGACCCCATAGGATCAGCCCATCTTCCCTTCTCCATAAAAGTTTCCTAGCCATCACATTCCTCCTCTTCTATCTAGAAATTGCACTTCTTTTACCTCGTCCTTGGCCATCACAAATAATATAAACACCATACTTATCATAGCCCTCTTCCTAATTCTATTATTAGCAGTAAGCCTAGCCTATGAATGAACCCAAAAAGGGTTAGAATGAACTGAATGATGTTTAGTTTAAAACAAAATGATTTTGACTCATTATATGATTAAATTCATAATGCCCAAGTGTCTTTAGTCTACATAAATATTATCATAGAATTTACAATCCTAATAAAGGTATTAGGATTACTAATATACCAATCCCAGCTCAGAGGATAAAGCATCGGCCTGCCATGCGGGAGACTCGGGTTTGATCCAAGGGTTTGATCCCTGGTTTGGGAAGATCCCCTGGAGAAGGAAATGGCAACCCACTCCAGTATTCTTGCCTGGAGAATCCCATGGATAGAGGAGCCTGGCGGGCTACAGTCCACAGGGTCGCAAAGAGTCGGACACGACTGAGCGGGTTCACTTCACTATTATGCTTAGAAGGAAAACTATCCTTATTTATTATGGCAACCCTGATAATCCTCAACCCACATTTCACCTCAGCTAGCATAATACCCATTGTGTTATTAGTTAGTG
Organism: Bos mutus; assembly: GCF_027580195.1. Lineage (NCBI taxonomy): Eukaryota > Metazoa > Chordata > Mammalia > Artiodactyla > Bovidae > Bos > Bos mutus. The sequence continues at coordinate 43,765,825 of NC_091640.1, read as the reverse complement.
TTTAACGGTTACAGAGTCACTTGGGGAAAATGAAAAGATTCTGGAGATGAATGGTGAGGACATTTTTTACAACAATGTGAATGCAGTTAATGCTACAGAGGTGCATACATAAAATTATTCAAATGATAAATGGTCTATGTTTTTAATCACAACAAAAATGATACATGTTACAACATGGAAAAGCACTGAAAACATCCTCAGTGAAAGAAACCATACAGAAAAAGCCACCCAGATCACACTTTAAATCCATGAAGATTTTTAACATGTGGGAAAGCCCCAGCGATGGTTCCAGAAAAAGAAAACTGCATTAGAATAGAGAAAGATATTTGCACAAAGCTTAGGCAGCTGGTGAAAGTTGAAGTGGTCCTGTGGTTAGGATTGTAATGTGGAAACCATAATTATCTCCCATTTAGGGGTTACATGTTGGTTACCTGGGAAAGTGACCCTTGTTTTGGGTAAAACACTGCAGTTTTAGTGTGAATGCAGAAAATTTGTACTGCTATTTAAAGCTGAAACATTTGAAATTTGCTAAAAAGTAAATTACCTTTCAATAAACCATGTAAGTCACATGTCAGAAAATCAGAGATGACATCAAACATTGCAATAGAGGCCAAGACTTAACCAGACCAAATTCAACTGAAGTGGTGATGCTAATTGCCTTGTAGGAGTCCACATGGTATTATAAGTCACCATGGTGGTTTAGTCACTAAGTCGTGTCCGACTCTTTGCGACCCCATGGACTGTAGCCCACCAGGCTCCTCTGTCCATGGGATTTTCCAGGCAAGAATACTGGAGTGGATTGCCATTTCCTTAAGTCACCATAGGAAGGGTATATTAGTAGCCACCAAGTCTTGGGTGCTATGGGTGACCCTGATAGAGCCAAAATCATGAGATTTCTGAATTCTAGTTTTCCACATAAAACTACCAAAACAACTGTCAGAACTAAAACATGAATTCAGGGAGTCCCTGGAAGTCCAGTGGTTAAGATTGGATTTCCACTGCAGAGGATATGGGTTTGATCCTTGGTCAGGGCACTAAGATCCCATAGTCAAGTCACATGGCCAAAAAAAAAAAAAAAAATCAGTAAAATTGCAAGATCATTTGTGATTCTCTATATTAATAATGAACTATCAGAAAGAGAAATTAAGAAAATAATCCCACTTACAATTGCATCACCTGCAAAACAAGGAATTTAAGCAAGGACTTGAAAGACCCACAAGCTAAAAACTGCAAGACTTCATCAATTAAAGTGAACAGACACAAAAAGATATCCTAGGCTCATGGGTAAAAATGCCATTAAAATGTCCATTCTAACCAAAACAACAGACACATTCATGCAATCACTACCAACGTTTCAATGACATTTTTCACAGAAACAAAAACAGTCAATATCTGTGTGGAGCCACAAGTGACCAAGAGAAAGGAGAAAGCCTGGACACATCTTCCTCCCTCACTTCAATCTACATAACACAGCTAAAAGCACCACAAAGTGTGGAATTGGCCCAAAAACAGGCATAGAGATAGAGAGCCCAGAAGTAAACCTATAGGAGCATGGTCAGTTAATTCATAAGAAAGGAGCAAAGAACATACACCCAGGAAAGCACATCCCCTCAATAAACCGTGCTAAGAAAAATGGACACCACACACCAAGGAACAACTTGGACACCATCCTTTACCACAGATAAAAACAGACTAAAAGCCGCAAGTTTCAATATCAAGCCCTAACAGTCCTCGGTCCTCTGAAGACAGACACCCTCATCATCAGCCACCCACAGGAATCTTCTCCCCAATTTTACTCACCTTTTCCTTCAGCTGCACCACCTCCCTGCAAGTCCTGAGGAGACCAGACTCTCATTAGCATGAACCCCACAATGTCCCAAAGCTGACGCCCTAATGGGTCCTGAAGAGACCAGACTCCTGATAGCAGCCACCCAGAGCCAGGAGCTTGGTCAGAGCGGGAATTTCCCCTGCGGGTCAGGGTAGGGTCAGGGAGGCAGGCTCCTCTTCTTCTGCCAGCCAATGAGAACATGGATAGCAAGTCTCCCTCACAGCCTAGTGGAGTCCGCCCCCTGAGGGCAGTTCTGCTAGCTCCGTTAAACTATGGAAATTCAAACTGAAATAGAGCTAAGTATTGAAAACTTCTCCCAAATACTTAACAATCAACTTGAAACATTAGAGAATGAAATGTAGACACCAAAATCACTCAGATTTATTAACAAGCATTTAAAATTCAAAACTGTCAAATTGTAGACATAAACACGGAAAATATCATGACCTTGGGTTTGGTCTATATATCATGAATTTTGAGTTTTAACACACAAGCTGTCAGTCCACAAGAGAAAAATATTGTGGACTTTATAAAAGTAAAGAGATCTATTCTGAAAGGTCTTATTCAGAAAAATCAAGAAAATAATCCCACTTACAACTACATCTCCCCGCAAAACTGGGAATTAAACCAAGGATTTGAAAGACCTGAAGCTAAAAACTACAAGACATTTATGTATTAAACTGAACAGACACAAAAACATCTCCCATGCTTGTGGGTGAAAATACCATTAAAATATCCATTCTAACCAAACAACATACACATTCATGCAATCACTACCAACATTTCAACGACATTTTTCACAGAAACAGAAACAACCTTAACATCTGTGTATAGCCACAGAGGACCCAGAAGAGCCAAAGTGACCCTGAGAAAGGAGAACAAGCTAGTGTCATCTCCTTCCTTGACTTCAATCTACATTACGCACTTAAAGGCACCACAAGATGTGTAGAATTGGCACAGAAATAGGCACAGAGATAAGAGAGCCCAGAAATAAACCTACAGGCACATGGTCAGTTAATTCACAAGAAAGGAGCCAAGTACATACACTCCCTTTTATTGAAGGAAAAGGACAGTCCCCTCAATAAGCCATGCTGGGGAAAATGGACACCACACACCAAAGAACAACACTGGACACTGTCGTATATCACAAAAACTGACTAAGCCCATGACTTTCCACATAAAGCCCTGACAGTCCTGGGTCCTCTGAAGACAGACACACTCCACAACAGACACACACAGAAACCTCCTCCCCAATTTTACTCACCTTTTCCTTCAAGGGCACCATCTCCCTGCAGGTCCTGAGGAGACCAGACTCCATCAGCCTGAAACGATCCCCACAATATCCCAAAGCTGAATCTCCAGCAGGTCCTGAGGAAACCAGGCTCCTGTCAGCCTGAACTGAACCCCACAAATTCCACAAAGCTGAAATCCCAGTAAGTCCTGAGGAAACCAGACTCCTGTCAGCCTGAACTGAACCCCACAATGTCCCAAAGATGAAACCCCAGTGGGTCCTGAGGAGACCATAGTCCTGTCAGTGGCCACACCCAGCCAGGTGCTCTGTCAGAGAGGGAATTCCCATTGGAGTCGGGGAAGGTCAGGGAGGCGGGCTCCTGTTCCCTGCCAGCCAATGAGAACTGGAGATCAAGCCTCCCTCACTCAGGCATGCACAGCTTAGTGGAGACAATTAACTTGAAACAGTAGAGAATGAATGTTAAGGAACAATTAACTTGAAACAGAGAATGAAATGTAGACACCAAACTCAGATTTATTTTTTTTTCTTTTTTTTTTCTTTTTAAAATTTTATTTTTAAACGTTACAATATTGTATTGGTTTTGCCAAATATCGAAATGAATCCACCACAGGTATACATGTGTTCCCCATCCTGAATCCTCCTCGCTCCCCATACCATCCCTCTGGGTCATCCCAGTACACCAGCCCCAAGCATCCAGTATCATGCATCGAACCTGGACTGGCAACTCGTTTCATATATGATATTATATGTGTTTCATGCCATTCTCCCAAATCATCCCACCCTCTCCCTCTCCCACAGAACCAAAAGACTGTTCTATACATATGTGTCTCTTTTGCTGTCTCGTACACAGGGTTATTGTTACCATCTTTCTAAATTCCATATATATGCATTAGTATACTGTATTGGTGTTTTTCTTTCTGGCTTACTTCACTCTGTATGATAGGCTCCAGTTTAATCCACCTCATTAGAACTGATTCAAATGTATTCTTTTTAATGGCTGAGTAATACTCCATTGTGTATATGTACCACAGCTTTCTTATCCATTCATCTGCTGATGGACATCTAGGTTGCTTCCATGTCCTGGCTATTATAAACAGTGCTGTGATGAACATTGGGGTACACGTGTCTCTTTCCCTTCTGGTTTCCTCAGTGTGTGTGCCCAGCAGTGGGATTGCTGGATCATAAGGAAGTTCTCTTTCCAGTTTTTTAAGGAATCTCCACACTGTTCTCCATAGTGGCTGTACTAGTTTGCATTCCCACCAACAGTGTAAGAGGGTTCCCTTTTCTCCACACCCTCTCCAGCATTTATTGCTTGTAGACTTTTGGATCGCAGCCATTCTGGTTGGCGTGAAATGGTACCTCATAGTGGTTTTGATTTGAATTTCTCTGATAATGAGTGATGTTGAGCATCTTTCCATGTGTTGGTTAGCCATCTGTATGTCTTCTTTGGAGAAATGTCTATTTAGTTCTTTGGCCCATTTTTTGATTGGGTCATTCATTTTTCTGGAATTGAGCTGCAGGAGTTGCTTGTATATTTTTGAGATTAGTTGTTTGTCAGTTGCTTCATTTGCTATTATTTTCTCCCATTCTGAAGGCTATCTTTTCACCTTGCTTATAGTTTCCTTTGTTTTGCAGAAGCTTTTAAGTTTAATTAGGTCCCATTTGTTTATTTTTGCTTTTATTTCCAGTATTCTGAGAGGTGGGTCATAGAGGATCCTGCTGTGATGTATGTCGGAGAATGTTTTGCCTATGTTCTCCTCTAGGAGTTTTATAGTTTCTGGTCTTACATTTAGATCTTTAATCCATTTTGAGTTTATTTTTATGTATGGTGTTAGAAAGTGTTCTAGTTTCATTCTTTTACAAGTGGTTGACCAGTTTTCCCAGCACCACTTGTTAAAGAGATTGTCTTTAATCCATTGTATATTCTTGCCTCCTTTGTCAAAGATAAGGTGTCCAGAGGTGCGTGGATTTATCTCTGGGCTTTCTATTTTGTTCCATTGATCTATATTTCTGTCTTTGTGCCAGTACCATACTGTCTTGATGACTGTGGCTTTGTAGTAGAGCCTGAAGTCAGGTAGGTTGATTCCTCCAGTTCCATTCTTCTTTCTCAAGATCGCTTTGGCTATTCGAGGTTTTTTGTATTTCCATACAAATTGTGAAATTATTTGTTCTAGCTCTGTGAAGAATACTGTTGGTAGCTTGATAGGGATTGCATTGAATCTATAAATTGCTTTGGGTAGTATACTCATTTTCACTATATTGATTCTTCCAATCCATGAACATGGTATATTTCTCCATCTATTAGTGTCCTCTTTGAGTTCTTTCACCAGTGTTTTATAGTTTTCTATATATAGGTCTTTAGTTTCTTTAGGTAGATATATTCCTAAGTATTTTATTCTTTCCGTTGCAATGGTGAATGGAATTGTTTCCTTAATTTCTGTTTTCTCATTATTAGTGTATAGGAATGCAAGGGATTTCTGTGTGTTGATTTTATATCCTGCAACTTTACTATAATCATTGATTAGTTCTAGTAATTTTCTGGTGGAGTCTTTAGGGTTTTCTATGTAGAGGATCATGTCATCTGCAAACAGTGAGAGTTTTACTTCTTCTTTTCTAATTTGGATTCCTTTTATTTCTTTTTCTGCTCTGATTGCTGTGGCCAAAACTTCCAAAACTATGTTGAATAGTAATGGTGAAAGTGGGCACCCTTGTCTTGTTCCTGACTTTAGAGGAAATGCTTTCAATTTTTCACCATTGAGGATAATGTTTGCTGTGGGTTTGTCATATATAGCTTTTATTATGTTGAGGTATGTTCCTTCTATTCCTGCTTTCTGGAGAGTTTTTTTTAATCATAAATGGATGTTGAATTTTGTCAAAGGCTTTCTCTGCATCTGTTGAGATAATCATATGGTTTTTATTTTTCAATTTGTTAATGTGGTATATTACATTGATTGATTTGTGGATATTGAAGAATCCTTGCATCCCTGGAATAAAGCCCACTTGCTCATAGTGTATGATCTTTTCAATGTGTTGTTGGATTCTGATTGCTAGAATTTTGTTAAGGATTTTTGCATCTATGTTCATCAGTGATATTGGCCTGTAGTTTTCTTTTTTTGTGGGATCTTTGTCAGGTTTTGGTATTAGGGTGATGGTGGCCTCATAGAACGAGTTTGGAAGTGTACCTTCCTCTGCAATTTTCTGGAAGAGTTTGAGCAGGATAGGTGTTAGCTCTTCTCTAAATTTTTGGTAGAATTCAGCTGTGAAGCTGTCTGGACCTGGACTTTTGTTTGCTGGAAGATTTTTGATTACAGTTTCAATTTCCGTGCTTGTGATGGGTCTGTTAAGATTTTCTATTTCTTCCTGGTCGAGTTTTGGAAAGTTGTACTTTTCTAAGAATTTGTCCATTTCTTCCACGTTGTCCATTTTATTGGCATCTAATTGTTGATAGTAGTCTCTTATGATCCTTTGTATTTCTGTGTTGTCTGTTGTGATCTCTCCATTTCTAATTTTATTGATTTGATTTTTCTCCCTTTGTTTCTTGATAAGTCTGGCTAATGGTTTGTCAATTTTGTTTATCCTTTCAAAGAACCAGCTTTTGGCTTTGTTGATTTTTGCCATGGTATCTTTTGTTTCTTTTGCATTTATTTCTGCCCTAATTTTTTAAATTTCTTTCCTTCTACTAACCCTGGGGTTCTTCATTTCTTCCTTTTCTAGTTGCTTTAGGTGTAGAGTTAGGTTATTTATTTGACTTTTTTCTTGTTTCTTGAGGTATGCCTGTATTGCTATGAACTTTCCCCTTAGGACTGCTTTTACAGTGTCCTACAGGTTGTGGGTGGTTGTGTTTTCATTTTCATTCATTTCTATGCAAATTTTGATTTCTTTTTTGATTTCTTCTGTGATTTATTGGTTATTCAGCAGCGTGTTGTTCAGGCTCCATATGTTGGAATTTTTAATAGTTTTTCTCCTGTAATTAAGATCTAATCTTACTGCATTGTGGTCAGAAAAGATGCTTGGAATGATTTCAATTTTTTTTTAATTTACCAAGGCTAGATTTATGGCCCAGGATGTGATCTATCCTGGAGAAGGTTCTGTGTGCTCTTGAGAAAAAGGTGAAATTCATTGTTTTGGGATGAAATGCCCTATAAATATCACTCAGATTTATTAATAGACATTTAAAATTCAAAACTATCAAAATTGTAGACATAAACAGAAAACCTACATGATCATGGGTTTGACCTGTATATCGTAAGCTTTGAGTTTTAACACATGAGCTTTAGTCCATAGAAGAAAAATATTGTAGACTTTATAAAATTAAAGATGTCAATCCTAAAAGACCTCATTCAGAAAATCAAAAGACAAGCTACAAACTGGTAGAGAAGTATTTGCAAAATTTATATACGATAAAGGATTTGGACTCAAAATAGACAAAGACCTCTTGAAAAATCCCATAGAAAATGAGCAAAGATCTGAACAGATACCCAGCCCTTTTATTATGGAAGAGCAGAATGAAAATTGTTTTTCCTCCCATACACATGCAGTGAAGTATTACTCAGCAGTAGAAAGGAATGAATCACCAACCCTTGAATATGCTAATATGCTAACCCTTGAAAGACATGGTTAAATCTCACATGCATATTGCTTAGTGAAAGAATCCAGTCTGAAGAGACAGCACACAGTATGACCCCATTTATGACATTCTAGGAAAAGCTAAGCTACATAGATGATAAGATCATCTGCTGAAGGGGGTTGAAGTACTCGCTGTGATGCTTTAGGATGGACACCTGTCACTATGCCTTTATCTATGCTCATCGATTTGTATAGCCCAAGGAATCAGTCATAATCTATTCAAGTTTAGTTATTTAAAGTGTAGGCGTGTCACAGGATGGAATACACTATGCAACAGAACCCAACTGTATTAGAAACGCTCAGAAAAAAATCTCACTGTAGGAGATGGGGCAAAATGTGCTGACTTTGGAAATGAATGCAATCTATACACAAAAGACAAAATGGCCTGCACATAAACAGTGGGCTTCATTTTATGGAGTTCTTTCCAGAGTGTGGTAGCTAGCATTTCTGAGACCACTGTACATGCAATCTGAAGAGGAGAAATGAACTGACAAACAGCAGATGGTGGGGGCCAGGCTCCTCATGTAGGACTGGGAAGTTACAGATAAGCAAAAAAACAAGGGAATGGAGCTGAGCCCCTGACCGCCACTCTTTCTGGCTCTGAGTTGCTTCCAACAGGACCACCATCACCTGCACATCAGTGCTATAACCCACCTGCCCCCTCCTGGCCTTTCCTCTTCCTCCCTGCGACGATTCCAGTGACATTTCCAGCCTGGATCCCTCCCCCAGGCCAGATGCACCTGTCCATCCACTGCCTCCCCATCTCACCATGGGGGCTAACAGGCCCCTCAGAGGACTGTGATCCTGCTGCACCCCACACTCAGGAGGCATCCCCACCTTCCCCATCTGCTGAGCCCAGACACCTGGTATAACCGAGCAGGAGCCTGTGGAGCCCTCCCAGGACAGACCCCATTCCGTATCCTCTGCTGCAGCTCCTCTCTGAAGTACAGAGGTAACAGTATCTGATGCACACTCCCTGAGTTGTTTTATAGATGCTAAAACCCCCACCAAACGTAAGAAGTTAACTACTTGATGAGCACGAACATGTAGTCCCCAGAGCTTCCAGTGCCTGAGAATTTTTGACTTTAGCCACCTGTTACCTGACCAACCAGAGAACTGTGCACCAGCAGATCACATACTCTGTAATCACCTCCCTCATATGGCCTGTACAACTGCTTTGCTGAAACCTTTGGGAGAGTTCAGGGTTTAGAGCATGAGCCATCTGTCCTCCACGTATTGGTGCCTTTACAATTAATGCTGCACTTTCCTTCACCCCAACTTGTGTCAGGAGACTGGCTTTACTGCACTGAGGCATGTAGACTCAAGTTTGGTTCAGTAACATGGAGGCCTCCCAGGCTCCCAGTTCCTTGTGCCCCAGTGACTGTCAGCTCCTCCTCCAGAGCATATGGCCAACCTCCACACCAGTTCCCCTCTACATGCAAAGACCTGGCCCAAGCCTAATCCCTCCATCAGGCCCTGACAAAGGTCCCTGCCCCGATGCATCTCACATCCCACCCCAACATGGTCTTTTTGAAGCCTAAACAAGACCATGACCCTCTCCTCCCTGTGATTCCCCTCCCCTGATAAGCCAGGCCTTGATCTGTTCCAGGTGATTCCAAGGTCCTCATTCTCTTCAGTGAAAGTGAAAGTCACTCAGTCATGTCTGACTCTTTGAGACCCATGGACTAGAGAGTCTGTGAAACTCTCCAGGCCAGAATACTGGAGTGGGTAGCCCTTCCCTTCTCCAGGGGATCTTCCCAACTGTCTGTGCCAGTCTATATGGGACTCTGGTGGTCTCCCAAAATGAGCATTATTTTATACACAGAGAATGGGGTGAATGGTGGCCCCAAAAGGTGTGCCCCCGTCCAGAACACGTGAACAGGGCCTTATCTGGGAAAAGGGTCTTTGGAGATGTAGTTAAGGATCTCAAGTTAAGGTCATCTAGGGTTAGGGTGACCTTTAATCCAATTAAAAGAGTCCTTATAAGCAACAAAAGAGGACACAGAGGAGAGGCCTCGTGAAGATGGAGGCAGAGATGGGAGGGAGGGGGCCACAAGCCCAGAGACTCCTGGAGCCCCAGAAGCTGGAAAAGGTGGAAAGGATTCTATCCTGGAGCCTGTGGAGGGACCTCAACCCTGCACCACCATGATCTCAGACGTCTGGTGTCCAGGACTCAGGGAGGATGAACTCCTACCGTTTCAAATCACCAAGACTGTGGTCATTTGTTAGAGAAGCCACAGAGCAGTCACACAGACCCTGCTCTGTAGGATCCTAGAAGTGTGGGTCTCACTAAAAGCAGGAGGAGGCCAGAATACAGCACACCTGGAGTCAGCACGGGGCTCCCACCAAAATCCTAAAGCAGTGGCTGGACACCAGAATGTTGAGCAGTCAAGTCTGAAGCCTGTCCCTAGGGGCATTGGCTGCACACGCCTCCCCAGGTTCTTACACCCGTGCATGTGGTGTAATATCTCAGTCCTGACTGAGGACATTTAATGTCACTGTTCACATTGCTCAATAAGAACCCACCAGTTACACAGGTGAAAACCCAGTTAGGACGCTTGCTACACAGATAAAAATTTTGAAGAGGGTCAGGGATGGGGACTTACTCATGAGCAGCCAGCCCCTCCCCACCCCCTCCTTCACCCTCCCACCCCCGCTTCACCCTCCCCACTCCCAAGGAATGTCCTCAGTGGGAAGCTGGGAGACCCCACAAAGGCATCTCTAAGTAAATGCTGGCTGACCCCCAGGCTAGCTGCTTCTGAACCTCCTCCACCCTTCCCAGGTAAAACACTCGAATATGTGCAAAGACCTCAAAGGCTGGAGGAAAGGGCTTGAGCTGCCCCAGCGACAGCACCCTTGCCGAGTTGGCTCCTGCAGGCCAGGCAGGACAGTCCTGGCCTGGATGCTCTTCTGGAAGCTTTCCATTTTTCTACCTGAGTTACCCCTCCTGTTTTCTTGCTTCCTCACCTCTGCCTGGGAAGACTTCCAACAGCAGGTACAGGCGACACATCCTCTTCCTTAGCAAGTGGCAGCCTAGCAGCTCCTGTGGAAGGTCCAGCAGAGCCCTACACAGACAGGACCCCCCGAAACGTCATAGCCTCTTACTCTCTCTCTCGCCAGGCCAGCCCCGCAGCTTCTGATGGCAGAGAAGATGGCGTCAAGTACAGCTGCAGGCACTCTTGCTGCCTCGAGGGGGTATATATAAACCTCAACTCAGGCACATGTGTAAAGGGCGGGCTGGCCAGGTAAGCCAATCATTGCCCATCCAGGCTCGTGGTTTCAGAAAATGGGCCTCTGTGTGCCGGCCAAGTTTCCAGGAACAGGTGTGGGTCCTATGGGTCAAGATGGACACAGGGACACAGCTCTGGCCTGTTTTCTAATCATTTTATCTGGCCCACAAGTGGGAGAGAATTTCAAGAAGACCGTCTCTTAATGAGAGGAACCTAGGGGTCAGGGAGTGGAGGGGTGGTGGGTGGAGATAGAGGCCCAGTGCCCAGGTGCTATGGAAGCCTCTGGAAGACCCGCTGGAAGGAGGCCGCACACAGTGAAGCCCGGGGTCACAGACCTGTCCAGAAGCCGCTCTTTGTTACCTCAGGTCCTGCTCTGAGGGGCTCAAGATCAGATCTGTCCAACAGGTAAGCTGGGGGTGCTCTGCAATGAGGGCTCTGTGCATGGTTCCTGGGTGCTGAGCCCTGCAGGGGTACCTGCCCAGGTAAGCCCCATATCCTTAGAGGAGTCTGCCCATGAGAACCCCGTGCTCCTGGGAAGAGTGTGTGAATGAGCATCCCCTCTGTGTACCCAGCACAGAGTTAGCTTAGCGACTCCCCCATGGGCAGCACTGGGATGAGAGCAAGGACATGCTGGGGTGCCCCTGAACTCCACGTGGGCCCATCCAGAGTGAAGAAGTCAGTAGGTGCGTGCTGGTTCCTGTGCTGGTGTGGGTGGCCTCATGGGTACCTCTTGTTCCTTCCACCTGACACCAGAGAGGCCTCTCCAGGACACAGCAGACAGCCTGCCCAGGGGTGGTTGGGAGCTCCTGGTGACCCTGCAGGGGACATGATTGGGAAGGGCCAGACCAGAGGGGAGAGGGCTCCAGGCAGAGCCGGGGGCTCAGGGCCCAAGCGGACCTTTCTGGCCTGAACTGGGAGTGGACAAACAGGTGCTGAGTATGATCCAGGAAAGTGGCCCTGGTGACGTAAGACTTGTTGAAGCAGTCTGAGGGTGAGTTGGAAAAGAATTTCCAGACATAGAGCATTTCAGAAGGGAGTAAGTTTTTATTAAGAACAGAGAGCAGAGATAAAGCGGGCACTAAGAGCGCAGCGGGCTGACCTGACAGACCAGGGAAAGCTGACAATTTTTGTGGGTTAGTATCCAATTTTCATAGTCTCAAGACAAAGAAAATTCTTGCTGGAAGGTTGGCGTTAGGTGATTGGCTGGGGCACTATAGGCTGTTTACTGGAGTGGACATCTGCCTAGTTGGAAGTCAGGAAGCTTCTTAGTGATGATCAGGGGCTTTTGCCAACAGTTACAAAGGGGCTCAGCCAGCTTCAGAGGTGACCTTGGTTCTGGGATCCTTTTCCATGGCCTTGGTGTAAGGCCTCCCACCTGTGACCTCGGGCCAGCACTCAACCCTGCTTCAGAGTGACAAGCCTCATGGATGATCCCAGAGACAGGATGTGAGACAAGCCCTGGTAAAAGGAAGTAAGTGAATCCCCCTAAAGGAGGCTCAGAGAGCTGGCCCCCAGAAGTGAGAAATGTGAATGTGCTGTGAATGGACAGTCACCTGGGTGGGCAATGGGCACAGACCCCACTCTGTGGCCTCAGTCTGTCCTGGGTGGGTTACTTGGCTTCTCAGAGCCTCAGCCTCCCAGTCTGCTTGTGGGCTGATGGTAGCATGGATTGATGAGTAATTTGCTCAGAACAGGGCAGAAAAAGGTCTCGTGGAAATTCCACAGAACACCATCAGTATGGGACTCACAGGCCTTTTCTCACAGGTCTGTCTTCAGGATCCAGAGAGCAAATGTGAGCAGACTTGCAGCAGAGCCCGGGATAGGGTCAGTTTGGTGGGTCCTCCTGTTTCCTGAATTTGAGAGGGAGCAGGCTCCAGGGGCCAGTGGTGGTTCATCCCACACCCAGAAGCATCCAGACCTCAAGGCCCAGCAGCCCCTCGTGTTCCCCGAGTCCTGTTTCTGGGCCCCTAGGAAGCAGTCAGGACAAATCAGCCTCCCCCTCGGCCCTCTTCCCACCCAGAACAAGCGAGGAGAAGGCCGTCATTAGGGAGAAGCGGGGCCGGGGGGAGCAGGGGGGTTGTCCCGTGTGGGAAGGGGACATGGGGCAACCTGTATGTATACTTGGATGTCCACACGAGGAATGTGAATCTGTGGGACTTGGGCTCCAGGAGGGGCAGACAGTGGGCCTGAGTAAGCAGAGCAGGGCCTGGGGGCCCCCTTGGAGAAGTGCATCAAGCTTGGCCTGTGCTATCGGCCTTGCCTCTCCTGGGTCCCCGGGGAGGAGGAATTGAGCAGTGTTGGTGGAGTGACCACTCTCGTCCCCAGGCCCTGCCAGCACTGGCCCTTCAGGCTCTGGGTTGGGGATCCCATGGAGTGTGGGTCCCACTGTGCCCACCAAGGAGGCCTGGAGGACTTGGCAAGGAAGCACTGATGCAGACATCACCTGTGCAGAAGCTTCCAAGTCAAGATCCAGTGGGAACTTTTGCCCTGCACGTGGATTTCAAGTCCAGAACACACATCAGCTTCTAGCAGCTCAGTTTATTTTCTAGATACAGAGTCTTAAAACCCAGTACGTCCACAGCCTGTGAAAAGGCATGTCTGATCTGGCTCCAAGTGCTGCTTCTGGGTCCCTCCTGACTGGACACGCGCAGCCAGTGTCACCAAGTCAGACTGTAAATGGAGCCAGTGCTGCAGCTGTGGGTACCCTCCACTCACCCCAGGCAGATACCACCGTCCCCTCACAGGCTGTCACCAAGTTAAGTCCTAGGGACCCTGCTCAGGCCCTACCCTGGCTAGGGGGTCTCTGTCTCAACAGGGAGGGTTTCCTTTTTCCATTCAGGCTCAAGTAGGTGATTATGAAATCAAGGCTGAGACAAACACAGCACAGGCTTTATTCAGTGGCCAAAGAACAGAGAAGCAGGAACTACGTTCCCAGCTTAACTTCTTGCCCACCTGGAGAAAGTGGTTTGATTTTAAACAGCAAAGACAAAGGGAAGAGGAGTGAGACTAATGCTGAGGAGGCAGGTACGTCTGAGGGAAGGGCAGGGTTTTTCCAAGTTAGTGGGGTGCCACCTCCTTTTTACCTTTTTTGGTTCTTCATGTTGGATTATGAAGCTTCCCTGGTGGCTCAGAGGGTAAAGCGTCTGCCTGCAAGGCAGGATTGCTGGTTCAGGAAAATCCCCTGGAGAAGGAAATGGCAACCCACTCTGGTACTCTTGCCTGGAAAATCCCATGGACGGACAAGCCTGGTACAGGCTAGTCCATGGGGTTACAAAGAGTCGGACGTGACTGAGCGACTCCACTTTCACTTTTTTTCATGTTGGGTCATGGCCACCAGGAGGTGTGTCTCTTAATGACTGAGTTAGCAGCAAGCGGTGATATGAAGTGAGATCTTAAATTCCCTGCCCAGGAATTGAACCTGGAAAGCCTGGATGGGAACCAGGAATCCTAGCCACCAGACCAACAAGGGCTAAAGGCTAGAAGCTACTTTTCCCTGGATCTTTGCCCCCAGTGAAAAATATATTTATCACAGAGGCAGAAACTGTAAATGCAGGTATAAAATTATTAGAGACGTAGAAAAACAACAAGTGGGACAGCACATAGAGAAATGGTTTGTTAAGAGAGAAGCACAGCAGAGAAAGGGTGTGGGCAAACCCCCTAGTGAGCAGGAACTTCTTCCGGGTCTTTGTCTTCCTTCAGGCCAACTACCTGGTTTCTTTTCCCACACCTGACCTACCCTGGGACCTACCCTGGGTGCACACTCACCCCTCAGCTAAGATGGATCTTGAAGTGAAGATTTCTGGGAGGAGCAAGACTCCTCATGGCCTGGCATTATCTCTTGAGTTTTGAGCCACAAGAAGCCTTTCTGTGCGTGTGTAGTGTCTCCCTTGTCCCAAAAGAGTGAGGGGCAGAGATCCCTGAATCCTTTACACATACAGGATTTTGTCCCCTCTCTGTCCTTACCTTGACTATTACCGTAAGGTGTTTACAAGAGACAAACAATGGCTATTTACTCTCTGTTGTTACTTCCATTTCGGAGGGCAACCAGGAGGCTGATTGTAAATACCTAGACTGAAGCCCACCTCTCTCCTCTCAGAAAAGCTAACAGTTGTTAAGTATTCACCCTGAAGCCCACTTCTTTGTGTGCCGTGACATGCAAACAGGAGGCCAGTTATAAATGTCTAATCTGGAGCCCATCTATCTCCTACATCAATAATACAGTAAAATCAACTTACAATGAGACAGGTTGTGAACAAGGACACCCCTAATATAGGAGGGTTCAGACGCTGCTACAGAACACCTGATCCATTCCTGACAATACTGAGTGGAGGGAGGGGGGCATTCAGGCAGCAGGACAGACAGTTTGCTCTGGGTGCTCATGTGGGGAGCACAGCAACAGGGGCTCAGCCTGCAAACCCGAGAACCACTCGCAGATTGGCTCCTGGAGTGGCAAGGAGAAGGGATGTCCCTCCTGCTAGACATGGAGGAAGGGGGTGGGTCTGCTGGGCTACCTCACCTCGGGGACTTGCTGGGAGGCTCCAGGCTGGTGTGCTCACAGCTGAGACAGGCCTCAGGGCACAGTGGGGATGCATGGCTGGGAGGGGCCCTGAGCCAGTCACTCACCACCCTTCATGCCCCTCCTCCCTCGAGGGTGTCTAGGGTATCTCTTCCCCCAGTGATGAAGGGCAGAACCCTGACAGTCACCCCCGACCCCTGTCCCCCAGGGAAGCTCACTAGAGACTTGGCACCCAGCCGGGGGCTCATCACGTGGTGGTGTCTGCCCTCACCCTCCAAATGCCAGTGCCCAGAAGCAGAGCTGAGGCTCAGTGTGAATTGTGAACCTCGTGTTTAGTGCAAACAGCATAGGTGCAGAGGGCTGCCCCTAATGGGAAGGAGGCTTTAGATCAGGGCAGGGCACTTCTCACCAGCTCCATGAGCTTCCTGGGGCAGCTGTGACAAATGAGCACACACAGAGGCTCAGAACAAAAGAAGCCTGTCCTCTCTCAGTCTTGGAGACCAGACGTCTGAGGTCAGGGTACCCCAGTGCTGCGCTCCCTCCAGAGGCTCCAGGGAAGGGTGTTTCCTGCCTCTTCCAGTTTTTTGGGCTCCAGGCGTCCCTGGGCTTGTGACCACCTCCCTCCCATCTCTGGCTCCATCTTCACCTGGTGTCTCCTCTGTGTCTACATGTTAGAAGGATGCCCTCTTTGATTTAGGGCCACCCCCATCCAGGATGACCTCATTTCCACATCTATAATCAATTATACCTGCAAAGATCTACTTCCAAATAAGGTTCCATTCACAGATTCTGGGGTCATGTCATGGACATAGCATTTGGGAGCCCCCCCATTCACCCCCACTATAGCACCCAGTTCCCAGACACCAGCCTGCCTTCCTCAGGACAGTGTTCAGTCTGTTGACATTCTGTCTTCCTGCACAGAGGCGTCTTTTGTTTCTTACTGTAACTTAGGCTGGGTGGGGACCCTGTAGGCTGACCTCCCAGTGATTCCAGGGACCATACTGAGTGTCCTCCCGGGAGTGTGGGAGCTTTGCCAGAGCGCCCTGTGCACATTCTGTACTGACCACTTGGTGGTCAGGCACCTGCACAGGCTGGACTGGTCCCATCAATAGCCTGGTGCTCCGTGTGCGGGCCTACATCTGTGATGTGTGGACCCACAAGATCGGTGGGAGCCCTCCTGCCTGCCCCAGGGCCTCCAGCTCCCGACAGACCCTCCAGTCCTGGTGTGGGCACCCACATCTAGTCATGGACTCCTGCTCCTGCCGTGGACACCCCATCCCATTGGCCCCCAAGAGGGAGGGGTGAGAATTTGGCCATGAAGAAGACAGGGCAGTGGCGGGCTCGGACTCCAGGCCTGGAGATCAACCGTCTTCTGTCCCATCCAGGTCAGCGCTAAGAAGTCTACAGAAGCCAAGCTGTGGATCCACCTGCACATAAACAAAAACCCAGAGTTAAGGAGCCGGTCAGCAGAGTGGAGAAGACCAAGCAGAGGTCCGCCCAGCAGGAACAGAAGCAGACAGAGAGCAGAGGTCTGTGCCCTCAAGAGTCACGACAGGACTGGGGCGCCTGGGAGCTGCTTGTGGCTTCTGTGAACAGACGCAGCCTTCTGAAGAGTGAGCCAGCCCTGTGTCCACAACACATGGGACCCTAGGGGCTTGGTTGTGTTACCAGTGTCGAGCTGAAACAGCCCTTTAGGAGCTTTACACAACTAGACAAGAAGACATTCATCTTATTCCTACAACTGGATTAATCAGAACTTCCTGCATACAACTTGCCTCACTAGTTCCTCCAATCTGAATTGCTCCTTGCTTGCCAAAGAGACTTCTTCTATTCTTCCAAGATAATAGATTCTCTATTTTTAAAACTTTTGTGTGGGAAAAAAAAAAAAAATCACTGTTTCTTACAACACTAAATCTTCTCCAAAAATGCAAATAAAATATTAATAAAAAAGAAGATGAAGACAGAGCTGGCCCTGACTGCAGCAGGTGTAGACAAGAACTGGGGATGCTTGGATACTTGTCCCCCAAGGGCCCAGACCTGTGAGGTCTCTGACTAGAAGGGTCCACCTCCACCTGGGCTTACCTGGGGGGTCGCTGCAGGGACAGCGTGTCCTCGGGTGACTTTCCAACTTGCCCCACCCCAGCTTCACCCCCCAGCCCACTCCACCCCATTAATAGTCTTTAAATGGTGTCTCTCACCCAACAGGCCTGCACGGGAGGTTTTAACCCTGAGTCCAGTGAACAGCGTCCCATGTGTCCCTGCATGTCTCAGGAGGGGAAGGAGCCTCACTCTCATGGTCCTGCCCCATGCACCCGGGGCTGCTGGAGGTGGGGGTGCGGCAGCCCCAGGCTCTGTTCTGACAGAAGCTCCCTTTCTGTGGACAAGTCTTCTCTCACTCCTTATCCTCCCTGGAGACTCAGGAGGCCACAGCATGGGGGCACCTGCAGCACCAGGACCCCACCCTAGGAAATTTCTCAGAAGCAAGGACCAGGCCTGTGGGCTGGGGGGAGAAGGGAGCCAGCCTCTTGGTGATGCAAGGGGCTAGGATGCCTCATACCCAGGAGGGCCTTGGACTCAGCTAACTACCACCTGGGGTCTCCTGGCCCTCCCCTGGTAGAGGGGCTCTTCAGATTCCAGGGACCCAAGACCCCCCACTTCTGACCCCAGTTGCAGAGTCAAGGTCCCAGAGACCCCCTCCCAGCTGCTTTTCTTAGAGGCTCCCAAAAGTCTCTGAAGCTGTTATACTTGGGGTTAGTTATGATGAAGGATGCAGGTTAAACTCAGTGAGGACAGAGGTGTGGAGCAGGGTCCATCCTCCTTGGCTGTGGCAGCTCAGGAAGATCACCTGAGTCCTGAGGTGTGGGATTTATTGGGGTCTGTCACAGCAACGTGGGGCCACGACATGCCCAACCTTGGCCTCCAACCCCCACGGGAGACTCAGGAAGCCCCACCATGCACCACGCCATCAGCACAGAGCAGCCTGGAGCAAGGCCCAGGGAGCCAGGGACACGCCTGTCAGACTCAAGGTGAACTCTGGAGCCAAGAGCAGAGGCATGGCCTCTCTGCAGGCAGATGACCCCACACCAAACAGGCCCCAGTGCAGCGCCCAATCCATGTGGCCAGCAGGGGAGCACATGGGTCAGCCAGAGTCCATGTGCCTCAGCCTGTGACCCCTGACCACATTGCCCTGCTCTGCTCACAGAGCGAGGCCAACAGAGGGACAACAGGAAGGGAACAAAGCCTGCTCAGGGTCAGGTTGGGTTGGAAAGGGTCCCAGGAGCGAGCATCCGGCTGCCCTTGCCCTGAGCCGAGAGCTGACATCCACCCTGTGGTCAGTCACATCTCCCCACAAAGGGGAGGGCTGCCTTTCCCATGTCCTGCGGCAGGGTCATGACTGCGTATACAGCGGGAGGCACAGCAGTGCACGCAGCAGGACTGATGCCTGCCCTCCTCATGCAGTCGGAGCCTGGTGAGGGTGGACCGACCCTACAGGACCCGGGGCCAATCCCCGGGAGGATGCTGGGGTGAAGCGTTTAGGAGCATCTGGAGGGAACCCTCACCCTTAAGCACAGGTGACTGAGGACACGACCAAGGGTGGGCAGGAAGGGGAGCCCAGGGAGGGTCCTGGGTCATCCCTGATTCTGGACGAGGGGTGTGGAGCTGGAGGTGAAGGGGGTGGGGGCAAGAAACTGATCCCTCGACGGCGAGGAGATAGATAATCCCAGGTAGAGAGGGAGGGGGAAGACTGTGCCCAACGGGAGGATGGAGACACCAGCAGGTGGCGCTGCAGGCACAAGTGCCAGGGCTGCTCCCTGCTGGGAGGCACCCAGCCCCGCACCCCTGGGAACCACGCGGAGTCCAGCTAGACGCGAGCCAGGAAGAGAAGGGAAGCCCGTCCACACTGCTGAACCCAACAGTGTAGGCGTTCCCACTCCTCTTCACCTGGTGCGGGAAAAGGGCAGATGGAGAGAGATGGGGTTGAGGTGGTAAGTGTGGGCACTTGGAGCCTACAGAGGAGGCATTCCAAAAGAGGCGGTGAGGTCACAGGGAGCGGGAGAGGGTCAGGGTGACGCCAGTGGGACGGTCAGTGAGTGCTCGGCAAGGGAGCCCGTCCGTCCTCCCTGAGGCCGGCCCTCCTTCCCGAAGGCGGGATCTATGAACACAGCCCATCCTACCCCCGCCCCCTGCCCAAGGCGGTTTTCTGGCTGCCTGGTTCCCTGAAGCTGGATGTTTGTGGGGACACGGGCCAGTCTGGCAGCCCTCGTGAAGACACCGCTCTCTCTGAGGGAGTGAGGTGGACACTCAGTCCCTGGTCTGTGGATGGTCGAGTCCTCTGGGTGTCATGTCTCTTCTTGGGGGTCACTAGGGCCTTATCCTCACTCCGAGGGGTACAGAAGGGGAGGGATGGATCTGTTCGGGCCCAGCTGCGCCTGGGCTCTTGGGGAGGACCTCTCTGGCCAGATTCACAGGCTTCAGTCACCACTGCCCACTGGATGCCCCCCTCCAGGAAAGGACCTGTCCTGTGAAACTAGGCACCTGGGTCGCAGGGAGCGACTCAGATGGCCACACTCAGGTCAGGAGGTGGGATGGGGTGGCCTGCAGCCAACTGCTGCAGTCACCGCAATGCTGTGGCTCCTTGCTGAGGCCTGAGATGCCCGGCGGCAGGGGTTGGGGGAGAGGTAGCCATAACAGGGATGAGTAGGAGGTTCTTGGACCCTGGGTTCCTCCCCCAGGAAGAGTGCGGGTTATGTCTAGAGGGGAAGCAGCCAGTGACCGTCCTGGGTTTCAACAAGCACAGCGTCCCTCCCCCACAGGCCAGATATCTGTTTCTTGAGCCCCCATGACACATACCAGACCCTGGGGGAAGTGGGTATTGGAACAAGGGATGCTTGTTCTCAGGTCTGGAGCCCGAGATCCAGGTGTTGGGCACCAGCTCCTCTTGAAGGTTCTGTGGTCAATCAGACCTGCCCGTCTCTGTCTCTTGCTCTCATCTTGCCTTCTCCTCCGTGAGTTCTGCTCCCTCCTCACACACAGGTCAGTGACCTCATCTCAACCCAGGGGAGTCCGTGATCCTGGGGCCTCTTGAGGCGACAAACCCTGGGGGTCAACACAGCTTGTGGGGACATGTGGGGGAGGGAAGGATGCTCCAAGGCCGGAATCCAGGAGCCTCATGGAGGAAGTGGTGTCCTGACTCAGGGAGGATGGATGGACAGGCAGAGGCAAGAGGCATGCCAATGGGGGTGGTCACCCTTGCCCTCTGGGGAGTGAGGAGTCTCTAGAGGGCTGGGCAGGAGCTGACAGGACAGGTATGTCACAGGAAGGCAGCCTGGGTGGCTATGTGCAGGGTCACATAACGGCAACCATAACCCATAACCCAGCTCTCACGCCACTCCCAGCCCTGATGTCAGCCCTCCAAACCAACACCAAGAAAAATCTAATCAAATCACACAAATACTTCAGAAAACTAAAACCACACCAGCATACTTGATGAACACAAAAATCCTCCACAAAACTGGAGCAACATGAAACCAACAGAACATTGCATGGATGATGCCATAATCAAGTATCTCGACACCACAAATGTCAGGTTGTTTCACATATTAAAACTAAGCAATGCAGTGAACCACTGTAAGGGCACAATGTAAAAACAGACTATCATATCAATTATTGCAGAAGAAACTATAATCAAACCCTAATGCTATCTCATGACACAAACACTCAAGAAAGTAGGAATAAAAGAATACTTGTGCAATATTAAAAAGAATAATATACAAAGCTGTAGCAAACTTCATGCTCAGTGTTAAAAACTGAAAGATTTACTCCTGAAATCAGAACAAGGCCAGGAAGCTGACCTTCACCACTGTTATTCAATAGGGTACTGGAAGTTCAACCTAGAGTTTTAAGGAAAGAAACAAAATTTTCAATGTGTGAATGGAGAAATTAAAACTATATCAATTCACAGAATACAGATCACACCATCTTACAGATAAAACTTCCTAAAACAACAAAAAATTATTTGACTAATCAACTAATTCAGCAAAGTTACAGGAAAAAATATCAATTCATAAACATTTATCTTATACATGTACATAGTAATAAATAATCTGAAAAAGAATTTATGAAAGCAATTCCACTTTAAATAATGTCAACATATATATTTAGGAATATATTTAATCAAGTACAAAATTTGCTTTTATGTTTGTAAAGTTGTCTGTACATTTGAAATTACTAGTAAATTACTTTTCAAAACACCATGTCAAAACCATTCCAGAAAAACAGCATCAAACCTCCAGATAGAGGCCAAGACATACCCAGATCCAGTTCACCCGAAGTCCACATGGAATTTAGAGGCACTGTGGGAAAATCATATTAGGAGCCGCTGTTCTCTGTGTTGTGGATGACCTGGATGTGGTAGAAACAGTGGAGTTTTGGAATTCCAATCTTCCACACCATTCCACCAAAAAAATTAGAAATGAATTCAGTAAAGATGCAAAATCAATATATACAAATCAACTGCATTTCTAAACACTAACATTGAGCCATCAAAAAGAGAAAACCAAAACTATTTACAACTGCATCAAAAAGAACAAAATACCAAGGAATAAATTTAACAAAGGATGTTAGATACCTGCATACTGAAAATTTTACAATGATGAATAAATTGAAGAAGACACAAATCACTGGAAAGATACCCCTGCTCATGAAATGCAAGAATTAGTATTGTTAAAATGTCCATTCTACCCAATGTATACAGTGAAGGCAAGCCCTCCTAAAATTCCAATGAAATTTTTCACAGAAAAAGAGCAAATCCTCCTAAAATTTGTGTGGAATCACAACGGATCCCAAAGAGCTAAGGGGACCCTGAGAAAGGAGAATAGGCAGGAGGTATCTCCCTCCCAGACTTCACACTGCATTTGGTGAAGCTACAGTCACCAAAATTGTGAGCAGCTGGCACAAGAGGCACACCGCCCAGAGGAACAGGACAGACAGCCCAGAATTCAGCCCACACGATGGGTCTGTTAATCTATGACAACGAGGCCAATGACTCACCAAGGGGAAGGATAAACAGTGCTGGGAAAACTGGACACCACATACCAAAGAAAGAACTTAGACATCATCTACGCTGCACACAAAACTGACGAAAAACCCAGCTTTCCACACCAAGTCCCTCTGGATCGACTGAGAACAGCAGTCATTCACACAAAGACGTCTCTCCAAACTTCTCCGTTTTCCTCACCTTTTCCTCCCCGGGTTGCCTGGGTCGTCAACAAACGACCCGGCGTGGACGCAGCCCCGTGTTGGCCTCCCTGAGGCCAAAACCCCAGGGAGTCCTAAGGGAACTGAGCTCCTGTCGGCAGAGAAGCTGACCCGGGAGTTCCAGATGGAAGCCCTGCGGTGCCTCAGAAGACACAGCTCCTCTCAGCTGCTGCTGCTGCTGCTAAGTCGCTTCAGTCGTGTCCGACTCTGTGAGACCCCATAGACGGCAGCCCACCAGGTTCCCCTGTCCCTGGGATTCTCCAGGCAAGATCATTGGAGCTGGTTACCATTGCCTTCTCCGCCTCTCAGCTGCGCTGGGAGCCAAATCCACCGGAAAGCAGAAGCGCTGTGGGTCAGCGCCGCCCCGTGGTCAGTGTGGGAGGTGCAGGCCATGCCTCCCTCACACTTCATGGGAGACAGCACTCCTGCAGGTAGAACTGCTGAATCCCTTAAACTGTGGAAATTCGAACTGAAATGGAGACAATAACCCAAAACTTTTCTAAAACTTAAAAGCAATGAATTGGAAACCATATGGGATGAAATAAATGTAGGTACAAACTTTACAACTTACACCAAATGCACTCAAAAGTATTCATGTTGTTGTTGTTTAGTCACTTACACATGACTGACTCTTTTGTGACCCCATAGACTACAGCCCCCAGGCCCCTCTGTCCATGGGATTCTCCAGGCAAGAATTCTGGAGTGAGTTGCCATTTCCTCCTCCAGGGGATGTTCCCAACCCAGGAATCAAACCCACGTCTCCTGCACTGACAGGCAGATTCTCTACCACCAAGCCACCAGGGAAGCCCCAAATCATTCACAGACAAATTTTAAATGCAAAACTATTCAAAATTCTAGAAGAAAATATAAAAGAAAATTGACATGAGTTTGGGTTTGGTCATGTACATCACAAGCTCTGTAGTTTTAAAACACAACACAAAAAAAGCAATCAGAAAGTAAAACAAGGGATTCTGTGGCTTTACTAAAATTAAAGATTGCTACTGTATGAAAGACCTTGTTCAAAAAATCAAAAGCACAATATAACTGGGAAAAAATATTTGCAAACAAAATATCAAATAATATTTGCAAACAAATATCTCAAAATATACAAAGAACTCTAACACAAGCAACCCCATTAAAAATAGGAAAGCTCTATTCAATGGCTACTCCAGTATTCTTGCCTAGGGAATCCCGTGGACAGAGAAGCCTGGTGGGCTGCTGTCCATGGTGTCTCACAGAGTCGGACACGACTGAAGTGTGGCTAAGTCAAAGATCTCTCTTGGTAACTGTAACACTGTACTTGAAAATATGTGGTTATTTTCAAATATCTTTTGATAATGATTTTAACATAATTCCACAATGATAAGAGATAGACTCTGTATGATTTCAATACAAAATCATGAAATTTTTGTACCTTGTTTTGTGGCCCTGGATATGTTCCAATGTCTCCTGGTTTATAGTCTATGGGAACTTAAATAGAATTTGTACCCTGCTGTTGTGTGAAATTTTTATAAATCTTAATTATGTTGAATTGGTTCATAGTGCTTTTCAGGTCTACTATACCCTTCTACTTTTCTGTATATTCATGCTATTAATTTTTGAGAGTTTGATATTGAAACTCCAACTAAAAATCTGAATTTATCTACTTAAAAAATAATTGTAATATATAGTTGAACTATATGTAACTTTGTTTCGTATTTTCCAAGTCTCCTATAAATGTATTATCACACTTTAAAAAATGTTTAAATAAAAAAGAAAGAGAAAAAAATAGGAAAGCTCTAAGTGGATACCTGGTCAAAGAAGATACATGATACACAAAACTATGCCCAAGCCTGGGGGGTGGGGGCACAGAAATAATGGTACAGTTCACCTTGCTGAGTCATGTGTGACTCTGGACCAGTCCTGTCCTTCCTGGAAGCCTCAGAGAGATGGAAAGGGAGGAAGAAAAAGAGGGCCAGTTATGCTTAAACCCAACTCTAACACTGACTGACCATTCTCACCACTTTCATTCAACATGATGTAGGAAGTCCTAGACATAGTAACTAAATAAGAAAAAGAATCCAATGGCAAAGGAAAAAGTAAAACTCTCACCGTTTGTAGATGCTTTATATAGAAAATCCTTAGGAAGACTCCCCAAAGCAAATACAACTCATTGGAAAATTCAGTTAAGTTGCAAGACACAAAGTAGTTATTGTTCAGTCACTAAGTCGTATCTTACTCTTTGTAACCCCATGGACTGTAGCACATCAGGATTCCCTGTCCTTTACTATCTCCTGGAGTTTGCTCAAATTCATGTCCATTGAAATGATGCCATCCAATCATCTCATCTTCTGTTGCCCCCTTCTCCTCCTGCTTTAATCTTTCCCAGCATCAGGGTCTTTTTCAATGAGTCGGCTCTTCACATCAGGTGGTCAAAGTATTGGAGCTTCAGCTTCAACATCAGTCCTTCCAATGAATATTCAGGACTGATTTCCTTTAGGATTGCCTGGTTTGATCTCCTTGCTGTCCAAGGGACTCTCAAGAGTCTTCTGCA
Organism: Bos mutus; assembly: GCF_027580195.1. Classification (NCBI taxonomy): domain Eukaryota; kingdom Metazoa; phylum Chordata; class Mammalia; order Artiodactyla; family Bovidae; genus Bos; species Bos mutus. The sequence goes on along the minus strand of NC_091640.1, from coordinate 43,740,583 downwards.
GCACCACAATTTGAAAGTATCAGTTTTTTGGCACTCAGACTTCTTTATGGTCCAACTCTCACATCCATACATGACTACTGAAAAAACCATAGCTTTGACTATATGGACCTTTGTTGGAAAAGTGATGTCTCTGCTTTTATCGATTACGTGGCTATACGTTGGCAACAAACAATCAGAATGAGAAATTAAGACAAACAATCCTATTGACAATGACATTAACAAAATTAAATACCTAGGAACACATCTAAACCAGTAGGTAAAAGACATATACTTGGAAAACTGGAAGATACTGAAGAAAGAAATTGGAAATAACACAAACAAATGGACAGATATAATGTGTTCCTGGATTAGAAAAAATTCGTATTGTTAAAATGATTCCACACCCCATAGCAATCTAGAGATTTGGTGCCATTCCTGTCAAAATATCAATAGAATTTTATGGAGAACTAGAACAAACAATTCTAAAATGTGACAGAAAACACAAAAGAACCTGAATGGTCAATACAAAAAGCAGCACAAACTTGGACATATCATGCTCCCTGATGGCAAACTGTACTACAAATCTAGAATAATAATGACAGTATGCTATTGGGACAAAAGTATTGTCTAGGTTCATGGGACGTAATTGAAAGCCCATAAATAAACACATGCATATATTCATCTATGACAAAGGAGGTAAGACTATACAATGGGGGGAAGATAGCCTCTTCAATGAACGGTATTGGGAAAACCAACAGCTGCATACACAAGAATCAACCTGGAATCCTTTCTCGTACCATCTACAAAAGCAACCTCAAATGAATCAAACGCTTCAATGTAAGGCCTGAAGCCATGAAACTCCTAGAAGAAAACATAGGCAGTACACTCTGACATCAGTCTTAGCAATATTTTCTGGCTCTGTCCCCCAAAGCAAGGGGAACAAAAGAAGAATAAACCAATGGGACTCCATTCAATTGAAAAGCTTTTCAATGGCAAAGGAAAGCATCCACAAAATGAAAAGGCAGCATACTGAACGTGACAAAACATTTGCAAACAATATATCTGAAAAGGGGTTCATATCCAAAATAGATGAAGAACTCACGCAACTGAGCCTCCAAAAACCAAAAATCCAGTTAAAAGTTGGAACTGAACATTTTTCCAGAATATGAACAGCTGGCCAAGAGACACATGAAACTATCATCAATATCACTTATCATTAGGGAAATGCTCAGCAAAAGAACAATGAGATTATCACCTCACACCTTAAAAAACAGCTACCATCCAAAACACAACAAATAACAAGTAGTAGCAAGGATTTGGAGGCCCCTCGTGCATTTTGTTGGGAATGTTCACTGATACAGCCACTATGGAAAACAGTACAGAGGTTCCTCAAGAAATTAAGACTAAAACTACCATATGATGCAGGAATCACACTTGGGGTATCTTTCTGAGGGAAACAAAAACACAAATTCAAAAAGATATACACACCACTATGTTCATGGCAGCTTTACTGACAATAGCCAAGGCATGGAAGCCACCAAAATGTCCATCGACTGACAAATGGATAAAGAAGTTTTCATATATATATATACACATATATATGTGTATGTGTGTACTCGTATACATACACAATGGTTTATGACTCAGTCACCAAAAAAATAATGATACCACAACAACATGAATGGACCTAGAGGGTATCGTGCTAAGTGAGATACAGCAGACAGAGAAAGAGAAACCTTATGATGTCACTTGTACACAGAAACTACAAAATATAACAAGTGAACAAACACAACAGAAATGGACTCATCCCAAGAACACGCTGGTGGCTGACAGAAGATAGAAGGATAGGGGCATGAGTGCAAAGGGTGAGAAAGGTTAAGGGATACCAAACTCCAGTTATAAAACAAATGTCACAGGGATGTAATGTACAGACTCAGGAGTAGAGTCCATGACCCCGTAATAACATTGTTTGGTGACAAATGGTAACTAGATTTATCTTGGTGATCACTTTATAAGGCATAAAAACATAGAAGCACTATGTTGTGTACCAGAAAATTAATATAATATTGCCCATCAATTATAAAGCAGTTTTTTTTTAATGGTAGGGGGAGAGAAAGGGAATCTCCTGGTGAGTCAGCAGTTAGGACTCGGTGCTTTCACTGCTAGGGACTAAGTTCAATCCTTGGTTGAGGAATTAAGATCCTGCAAGATGTGTAGTATAGCCAAAAAATAATGAACTTTTAAAATAAATTTTAAAAAGAAGAAAAAGTACTATCTTAAAAAACAGAAAAGTGTGTAGTGAGATTAAAAAGTAGATGTCAGATGAAACTTGGAAAGGGTGCAGGTTTAAATGACAATATCTGCTGAAGTTTAACTCTCAAGTGGCCCAGCCAAATTGAGGACTTGAAGAGGAGCAGCCATGGAATACTACTGGGACTTTTTTTGGTTTAAATAGGCTTTTTTTCTTTTTTAAAGAAGTTTTGCGTTCACAGTGAAACTGGACAGAGAACAGAAAGGGGCTGTGTGCCCCCAGCGCTGCTGTTGCTTCTCCCACCCTGCCACCCCACCCCCTCCACACAGGAGCTCAACCATCCCAACTATCCTCCAACATTCATGTATCCATGAATCCACATGGATACATCATGATCACTAGAGTCCAGCATTTACACATCACTCCTAGTGTCATACATTCTATGGGTTTTGACAAATGTATCTCACCATGAATGTATCATACCCTACAGTTCCCTGCCATAAAATTCCTCTATGCTTGACCCATTTACTACCCCCAACCCCTCACCCCTGCCACAAACTCCTGGCTATGCACTGATTTTGCACCCTATCCATGGTTTGCCTTTTCCCAAATGTCATATGTAATTGGTAACCAAGCTTTGCCCCTTTCCCAGACTGGCCTCTTTCTATGAGTAATATGTTAAGGTGCCCCACTTGTCTTGCCAAGACTCCATGCCTTTCAGCACCATTCTGTTGAATGGATAGAGCCCAATCTCTATGCCCATCCACCTTCTGAAAAACATCTTGGTTGCTTCCAAGTTCTGCCGGTGATGGACAAATTTGCCCTACGTGTCCAGGAGCAGCTTTATGTGCAGATATAAGCATTTGACTCATTTGAGCATTGATACCAAGGAATTCAAGGACTGGATCGTATGGTAAGATCATGAAGAAAAGTGAAGACTATTTTCAAAGACCTATAAATACTCTGTGTTCTTCTGGAGGCATACTGAAGTGCTCAGCCTTTGAGGGCAGTGATGAGAAGGAATCTGGGCTCAAAGCAATCCAGCAGTCACTCCCCAAGGGTGCAGAGGAGGATGACCATCCCTCGGGTGCTGTGGGACCTGCAGTCCCTTCATCACCTGGGACAGGAGGGGCCACACAGGCACCCCACTGCACCAGCAGGGGCATGGGCTGGGTGGCTATAGACCTGTGTCAGAGATATGATTTGCAACAGCCTGTGCCACTTTGGATGGTAGATTATCTTTTTCCTTTCTCCTTTTATCAGTTCAGTTCAGTTCAGTTGCTCAGTCATGTCTGACCCTTTAGGACCCATGAACTGCAGTACCCCAGGCTTCCCTGTCCATCACCAACTCCCAGAGCCTGCTCAAACTCATGTCTATCGAGTCGGTGATACCATCCAGCCATCTCATCCTCTGTCGCCCCCTTCTCCTCCTGCCTTCAATCTTTCAGGGTCTTTTCCAATGCGTCAGTTCTTTACATCAGGTGACCAAAGTATTCAAGTTTCAGCTTCAGCATCAGTCCTTCCAAAAAATATTCAGGACTGATTTCCTTCAGAATTGACTGGTTGGATCTCCTTGTAGTCCAAGGGATTCTCAAGAGTCTTCTCCAACACCACAGTTCAAAAGCATCAATTTTTTGTTCTGAGGAAGTCCAATTTACCTATTTTGTCTTTTGTTGCTGGTGCTTTTGGCATCAGGTCTAAGAAATCATGGCCAAATCCAAGGTTATGAAGATCTACTCTCATGTTTTCTTCTCGAGTTTTATAATGTTGATTTTTATATATAGGCCTTGGGCCCATTTTAAGCTAACCTTGAATATGGGGTGAGGTAAGAGTCCCACTTCATTCTTTTGCATGTGGGTATTCAGTGGTCCCAGCACAAAAATATCTTCTGTTTGAGAGAAGATATTTGCAAATGATGTGACCAACAACGGCTCCTACAACTCAATAAACACCACAACAAAAGACAGCAACCCAATGTTTCTCCAAAGAAGATATACAGGAAGACAACAGGCACATGAAAAGAGGCACCATACTGCTCTCTTTTGTATCTCTTTTCAAGACTGAATCTGAGAGAATTTAGATGCTGTTGAACCTAAAGACTGACAATATGAAAAGGCATTATAGCAAATTTCCAGGATATTCATAAATACCAGTTACACTAGTATTATGTACATTAGATATGTGATTCGCACTATATGTGCTATTGTGATATAATGCTACTATTATTCTAAATTACTTTTCTTAACTACAAGTAAACTGTAATAATATTCCAGGCTTTTGGAACAAAATTAATACCTCATGTTATTTACTCTCACCAGAGCTCTGATGAACTACTGAAATTTTTGTTTTATTCAATCCAACTACAAATGAGTCTACTGCTTTGATGCTATGAAACTGTTTTTTTAGTCAGTTTCTTAATTTTCTTTTACAAATTCAAAAGCCACAAGAGTACAAAAGTTTCTTTTGCAACTGAATCACTGTTTCTAATAATGAATAATGAGAAACAAAGCATGTTAACAGTAAGAGGCTCAGTTAATAAATGGTGACAAAGGGCACGGGAGGCAGCCTAGAACGGTTCTACAGAAGGATTGGGGATGGTATGGAAAGATGAACCCAGTATCCTAAATATTAAACATGTATTTTAAGACAGTACATGTTGTCCATTTTTATTTTAACAAAAATGTAGATACAGTCTTACATAAACAGGATAAATGGAAAGATAGCCTTGGGTTTATCTGCGAGTGATAAATGATTGGGTTTTCTTGTTTTCGTTTCTTCCACTTTTCTAAATTTGTATGACACATAAGAAAAATACTTGATGTATCTCTACTATTTTTATTATTGTGAACTTTTATCACTTCCTGAAAAGGGCAAAATATTATCAAAATACTATCATGATATACGATTTAGGCAGAAAACATTAAAAATGTGATTTGTTATAGGACATGTTGTTAATAAAAAACACACTGGCTGAGGAGATGGGTTTTCTGTTGCTATTCTGAATACTCACAAAACTTCCTTTTCGGTGACACTGAGTCAGCCCTTGGGAGGTGAGATGAGTGGTCCAACATGGGCCTGCGTGGGGCTGAAGGGACGAGTGGGACGAGGACCTGGGCCGGCCATTCCCATCTCGGACTCACTGGGCTTTAGGCACATTCACACCAGTGTTTCTCTGCAAAATGCAACAGGGATGTTACTGCGAGAAAATTCTGCTTTCTGTTTTGAGTTTCCTATAAAGTGTGGGATTTTCCAACCAACAAACGAGGGCTAAAGTGATCTTGTTGAAAAAGTCTGAAAGGCTAACTAAAGCTAGACTATTTTAGCCAGTTTCTCTATTGAGTAAAATTAAGTACCTCAGAGCTAATTTCCAAATGTCCGTATTTTTAACACTGACATTAACAAACCCATTGGAGAAACTGTTGCCACGTGCTCTTGTGGCTCTCACAGCTTTTTAAAAGCATTTTTTCACACTATCCTTGTAAAAAGAAAAATCCTCAGTTTTTTCCCCCTCCTGAGTCTCCTTTGCTCTGTGAACACACTCACCCCCCACCACCCCCGACACCAGACGTGTGATGCCAGCTCGGCATCCCACCATTTAACTCGGTTTTGACACTCTTCTGGAGAGCCCGTGTCCTCCAGGGTAAGGGCTCAGGTCCATGAGACAGCGCGCTTCAGGTGGCAATCACTGTGAGGTCCCCAGGTAACCCACACTCTGCCCCACTTGACTGCAGACCAGAAGTTCCCATGCCCTCCTGCCCCTTGGACTCAGTTATTTGCTAGAACAGCTCACAGAATTCAGGAAATGCCAACTTAATGTTTACTGATCTGTTACAGGATGTGATAAAGGATGCATATAGTGTCCAGGTGAAGCACTGTCCCCAGGGCAAGGTCTGGGAGGGTCCTAAGACAGCAGCTCTGTCCCCATGAAGCTGGTGTCCCCCTCCTAGCACGTGGAAGTGTCCACAGCAAGGAAGCTCTCCCATCCCTCCCCTCCTGTTGGGACTGTTGGGGAGGCTTCCTCAGGTGGGCATGACATTCACCCAGTCTCCAGCCTCTCCCACTTCCTGGAGGGTGGAGGTGGGGCTGAAAACCCCAAGCTTCTAATCCCAGGTCAGGCTTTCTGGTGAGCAGCCCTCACCCTGGAGTTATCCAGGAGCCTACCCAGAGTCATCTCATTAGAACAAAAGCAGCTCCTCTCAGGAAATTAAAAGGATTTCAGGAGCCCTGCGTCAGGAGGTGGAGAAAGACCAATATACATTCATTAATATAAAATCACAATATCATAATCCTACAGTTACTTATGGACTTTCCTGGCGGCTCAGATGGTAAAGCGTCTGCCTACAACGCGGGAGACCACAGTTACTTATAAACACGTGTGTCCATAGGCCACTTTATCCCCAGCAATGAGCAGGTTCTGGGCATCTAGAAAGAATTCGTGTTTGAGGAAGGCAGAAGGGGCAAAGATAGCTCTTACAAGTTTAGGAAATCTGGACTACGCAGGAAACAGGGGTTCATACCACCCCCCAAATCCACTATAAGGTTACTTAGACAATTCATAGGAGGAGCTAGAGAGCTGGGTTACTCAGAGAAGAGTAATAGAGAAGAAAGGTTTGCTGCTTGTGTTAGGTCCTTTATAAAAGCAAAATAAATGGAAAAACATCTCCAACATGAGATGAATCAGTAAGAAAGCAAGATAAACCCACAAGGGAATGATCCACCTCTTTATTAGACTGTATCATTTTTAAAAGTCTAGTCTTGAATTTTGAGCATTATCTTGCTAGCATGTGAAATGAGCACAATTGTGCGGTAGTTCAAGCATTCTTTGGCATTGCCATTCTTGGGACTGGAATGAAAACTGACCTTTTCCAGTCCTGTGGCCACTGCTGAGTTTTCCAAATTTGCTGGCATATTGAATGCAGCATTTTAATAGCACCATCTTTTAGGATTTTAAATATCTCAAAATCCTTCAAGCTAGGCTTCAATAGTACATGAACTGAGAACTTCCAGATGTACAAGCTGGATTTCAAAAAGGCAGAGGAACCAGAGATCAAATTGCCAGTATCTGTTGGATCATAGAAAAAGCAAGATTTCAGAAAAACATCTACTTCTGCTTCATTGACTATGCTAAAGCCTTTGACTATGTGGATCACAATAAACTGTGGAAAATTCTGAAAGAGATGGGGATACCAGATCACCTTACATGTCTCCTGAAACACCAGTATGCAGGTCAAGAAGCAACAGTTAGAACCAGACATGGAACATCAGACTGGTTCAAAATTGGGAAAAGAGTACATCAAGGCTGTATATTGTCACCCTGCTTATTTAACTTCTATGCAGAGTACATCATGCAAAATGCCAGGCTGGATGAATCATAAGCTGGAAGAAAAAAAAAAAGATTGCTGAGAGAAAAATCAATAACCTCAGATATGCAGATGATACCACCCTAACGGCAGAAAGTGAAGAGAAACTAAACAGCCTCTTGATGAAGGTGAAACAGGAGAATGGAAAAGCTGACTTAAAACTCAGCATTCAAAAAACTAAGATCATGACATCCAGTCCCATCACTTCATGGCAAAAAAAATGGGGAAACAATGAAAACAGTGAGAGACTTTATTTTTCTGGGTTCCAAAATCACTGCAGATGGTGACTGAAGCCATGAATTAAAAGACACTTGCTCCTTGGAAGAAAAGCTATGACAAACATAGACAGTGTTTTAAAAAGTAGAGATATCACTTTGCTGACAAAGGTCCATATAGTCAAAGCTTATTTTTCCAGTAGTCATGTATAGATGTGAAAGTTGGACCATAAAGAAGGCTGAGCACCAAAAAATTAATGCTTCTGAACTATTAGTGCTTTTGAACTATGTTGAGAGTAATTCAGGAATAAGCAATGAATAAATTTTGCTCACCTCTGTCAGCTAGGAGCACTTTTTAGCTCACATGATGCTTGACCCAATTTCTATGCTCTAAGTGTTATGGAGCTAACCACAATCAACCTTCCAATTATCACAATGTCTGAGGGTGTTCTGAAATTTTCTCCAATTACAGTGTTGGTTTCTAAGGACGACCATTCCAATTGTATGTTATTTTCCATGTTACAGAAGAATACTCTCAACCAACAAGTAACTTATAGCATGGCATCCATTTCCTTTGGGAATTGGTCATGGGGTTAACTGGTCCTCCACACTTAACCTAATTTGACAGGCCACAAATGAAAAAGGATCCTTTATTGGTAGAAGGCTGACATTAATAAATCCATACAACTGATACATAAAAGCAGTCACCAAGGAAGATTAGACATTTCCAGGAACAGATGGAAAATACTTGGAGATTTCTCCCTGTGTTTAAGAAAACCATCCACCAACTGTGCCCCTTATTATATAAACGTCACAACAGCCCATTAACATGGCAACAACATATACAGATAGATGATGGTGTGTGCTGCAAAAGGAGTTCTAGTCACAAGATTTTTTTTTAAGTATAGATATAAACAGAGCAGTGGTGCCAGAGCTATGGTTTTATTTTGCATTTTGTTTGGTTATGTGGCTTTAATTTTGTGAAAAATCTTCAACAGAATTAATCTTTAATAAACTAGGCAGATTTGTTCAATCTTCTCATGACTTGATCATTATGACAAGACCAAAGTGGAAATCTAGCAATCAAACCACATCCCACTGTATTGAAAGAAGGAAAGAAAGAAGGAACCAAGAGAGGAAGATGAGAGAGAGGGGTGATGAGAGAGAGGAAAGAGGTGATTTCTGATAGCAAATCTCACTGATGCCCATATTCCTGCAGCTTTACCATAAATAATATGAAACTGTTTTCTCTAACTGTGACCAAGCTTTGTTTCTGTGACAAGAATATTAAAATATGAACTTTTAGCTCAACTGTGACTTCTTCCATTATGAGTATACTTATCTTTTTTTTTTTTTTTTTTTTTTATTAATCACATGCTCCCCATCCTGAACCCTCCTCCCTCCCAACCTCCCCATACCATCCCGCTGGGCCTTCCCAGCGCACCAGCCCCAAGCATCCAGCATCGTGCACTGAACCTGGACTGGCATCTCGTTTCATACATGACATTTCACATGTTTCAATGACATTCTCCCAAATCTTCCCACCCTCTCCCACAGAGTCCATAAGACTGTTCTATACATCAGTGTCTCTTTTGCTGTCTCGTACACAGGGTTATCGTTACCATCTTTCTAAATTCCATATACATGCGTTAGTATACTGTATTTATGTTTTTCCTTCTGGCTTACTTCACTCTGTATAATAGTCTCCAGTTTCATCCACCTCATTAGAACTGATTCAAACGTATTCTTTTTAATGGCTGAGTAATACTCCATTGTGTATATGTACCACAGCTTTCTTATCCATTCATCTGCTGATGGACATCTAGGTTGCTTCCATGTCCTGGCTATTATAAACAGTGCTGCGATGAACATTGGGGTACACGTGTCTCTTTCCCTTCTGGTTTCCTCAGTGTGTATGCCCAGCAGTGGGATTGCTGGATCATAAGGCAGTTCTATTTCCAGTTTTTTAGGAATCTCCACACTGTTCTCCATAGTGGCTGTACTAATTTGCATTCCCACCAACAGTGTAAGAGGTTCCCTTTTCTCCACACCCTCTCCAGCATTTATTATTTGTAGACTTTTGGATCGCAGCCATTCTGACTGGTGTGAAATGGTACCTCATAGTGGTTTTGATTTGCATTTCTCTGATAAAGAGTGATGTTGAACATCTTTTCAAGTGTTTGTTAGCCATCTGTATGTCTTCTTTGGAGAAATGTCTATTTAGATCTTTGGCCCATTTTTTGATTGGGTCATTTATTTTTCTGGAGTTGAGCTGTAGGAGTTGCTTGTATATTTTTGAGATTAGTTGTTTGTCGGTTGCTTCATTTGCTATTATTTTCTCCCATTCTGAAGGCTGTCTTTTCACCTTGCTAATAGTTTCCTTTGATGTGCAGAAGCTTTTAAGTTTAATTAGGTCCCATTTGTTTATTTTTGCTTTTATTTCCAATATTCTGGGAGGTGGGTCATAGAGGATCCTGCTGTGATGTATGTCAGAGAGTGTTTTGCCTATGTTCTCCTCTAGGAGTTTTATAGTTTCTGGTCTTATGTTGAGATCTTTAATCCATTTTGAGTTTATTTTTGTATATGGTGTTAGAAAGTGTTCTAGTTTCATTCTTTTACAAGTGGTTGACCAGATTTCCCAGCACCACTTGTTAAAGAGATTGTCTTTAATCCACTGTATATTCTTGCCTCCTTTGTCAAAGATAAGGTGTCCATATGTGCGTGGATTTATCTCTGGGCTTTCTATTTTGTTCCATTGATCTATATTTCTGTCTTTGTGCCAGTACCATACTGTCTTGATAACTGTGGCTTTGTAGTAGAGCCTGAAGTCAGGTAGGTTGATTCCTCCAGTTCCATTTTTCTTTCTCAAGATCGCTTTGGCTATTCGAGGTTTTTTGTATTTCCATACAAATTGTGAAATTATTTGTTCTAGCTCTGTGAAGAATACTGTTGGTAGCTTGATAGGGATTGCATTGAATCTATAAATTGCTTTGGGTAGTATACTCATTTTCACTATATTGATTCTTCCAATCCATGAACATGGTATATTTCTCCATCTATTAGTGTCCTCTTTGATTTCTTTCACCAGTGTTTTATAGTTTTCTATATATAGGTCTTTAGTTTCTTTAGGTAGATATATTCCTAAGTATTTTATTCTCTTCGTTGCAATGGTGAATGGAATTGTTTCCTTAATTTCTCTTTCTTTTTTCTCATTATTAGTGTATAGGAATGCAAGGGATTTCTGTGTGTTGATTTTATATCCTGCAACTTTACTATAATCATTGATTAGTTCTAGTAATTTTCTGGTGGAGTCTTTAGGGTTTTCTATGTAGAGATCATGTCATCTGCAAATAGTGAGAGTTTTACTTTTTCTTTTCCAATTTGGATTCCTTTTATTTCTTTTTCTGCTCTGATTGCTGTAGCCAAAACTTCCAAAACTATGTTGAATAGTAATGGTGAAAGTGGGCACCCTTGTTTTGTTCCTGACTTTAGAGGAAATGCTTTCAATTTTTCACCATTGAGGATAATGTTTGCTGTGGGTTTGTCATATATAGCTTTTATTATGTTGAGGTATGTTCCTTCTATTCCTGCTTTCTGGAGAGTTTTTATCATAAATGGGTGTTGAATTTTGTCAAAGGCTTTCTCTGCATCTGTTGAGATAATCATATGGTTTTTGTTTTCAATTTGTTAATGTGGTGTATTACATTGATTGATTTGTGGATATTGAAGAATCCTTGCATCCCTGGGATAAAGCCCACTTGGTCATGGTGTATGATCTTTTAATGTGTTGTTGGATTCTGATTGCTAGAATTTTGTTTAGGATTTTTGCATCTATGTTCATCAGTGATATTGGCCTATAGTTTTCTTTTTTTTTGTGGCATCTTTGTCAGGTTTTGGTATTAGGGTGATGGTGGCCTCATAGAATGAGTTTGGAAGTTTACCTTCCTCTGCAATTTTCTGGAAGAGTTTGAGCAGGATAGGTGTTAGCTCTTCTCTAAATTTTTGGTAGAATTCAGCTGTGAAGCCGTCTGGTCCTGGGCTTTTGTTTGCTGGAAGATTTTTGATTACAGTTTCAATTTCCATGCTTGTGATGGGTCTGTTAAGGTTTTCTATTTCTTCCTGGTCGAGTTTTGGAAAGTTGTACTTTTCTAAGAATTTGTCCATTTCTTCCTCGTTGTCCATTTTATTGGCATATAATTGTTGATAATAGTCTCTTATGATCCTTTGTATTTCTATGTTGTCTGTTGTGATCTCTCAGTGTCATTTCTAATTTTATTGATTTGATTTTTCTCCTTTGTTTCTTGATGAGTCTGGCTAATGGTTTGTCAATTTTATTTATCCTTTCAAAGAACCAGCTTTTGGCTTTGTTGATTTTTGCTATGGTCTCTTTTGTTTCTTTTGCATTTATTTCTGCTCTAATTTTTAAGATTTCTTTCCTTCTACTAACCCTGGGGTTCTTCATTTCTTCCTTTTCTAGTTGTTTGAGGTGTAGAGTTAGGTTATTTATTTGACTTTTTCTTGTTTCTTGAGGTGTGCCTGTATTGCTATGAACTTTCCCCTTAGGACTGCTTTTACTGTGTCCCACAGGTTTTGGGTTGTTGTGTTTTCATTTTCATTCGTTTCTATGCAAATTTTGATTTCTTTTTTGATTTCTTCTGTGATTTGTTGGTTATTCAGCAGCGTGTTGTTCAGCCTCCATATGTTGGAATTTTTAATAGTTTTTCTCCTGTAATTGAGATCTAATCTTACTGCATTGTGGTCAGAAAAGATGCTTGGAATGATTTCTATTTTTTGAATTTACCAAGGCTAGCTTTATGGCCCAGGATGTGATCTATCCTGGAGAAGGTTCCATGTGCGCTTGAGAAAAAGGTGAAATTCATTGTTTTGGGATGAAATGTCCTATAGATATCAATTAGGTCTAACTGGTCTATTGTATTGTTTAAAGTTTGTGTTTCCTTATTAATTTTCTGTTTAGTTGATCTATCCATAGGTGTGAGTGGGGTATTAAAGTCTCCCACTATTATTGTGTTATTGTTAATTTCTCCTTTCATACTTGTTAGCATTTGTCTTACATACTGCGGTGCTCCGTGTTGGGTGCATATATATTTATAATTGTTATATCTTCTTCTTGGATTGATCCTTTGATCATTATGTAGTGACCTTCTTTGTCTCTTTTCACAGCCTTTGTTTTAAAGTCTATTTTATCTGATATGAGTATTACTACTCCTGCTTTCTTTTGGTCCCTATTTGCATGGAAAATCTTTTTCCAGCCCTTCACTTTCAGTCTGTATGTGTCCCCTGTTTTGAGGTGGGTCTCCTGTAGACAACATATGTAGGGGTCTTGTTTTTGTATCCATTCAGCCAGTCTTTGTCTTTTGGTTGGGGCATTCAACCCATTTACGTTTAAGGTAATTACTGATAAGTATGATCCCGTTGCCATTTACTTTATTGTTTGGGGTTCCGAATTTATACACCATTTTTGTGTTTCCTGTCTAGAGAATATCCTTTAGTATTTGTTGTAGAGCTGGTTTGGTGGTGCAGAATTCTCTCAGCTTTTGCTTATCTGAGAAGCTTTTGATTTCTCCTTCATACTTGAATGAAATCCTTGCTGGGTACAATAATCTGGGCTGTAGGTTATTTTCTTTCATCATTTTAAGTATGTCTTGCCATTCCCTCCTGGCTTGAAGAGTTTCTATTGAAAGATCAGCTGTTATCCTTATGGGAATTCCCTTGTGTGTTATTTGTTGTTTTTCCCTTGCTGCTTTTAATATTTGTTCTTTGATCTTTGTTAATTTGAGTAATATGTGTCTTGGGGTGTTTCGCCTTGGGTTTATCCTGTTTGGGATTCTCTGGGTTTCTTGGACTTGGGTGATTATTTCCTTCCCCAGTTTAGGGAAGTTTTCAACTATTATCTCCTCAAGTATTTTCTCATGGTCTTTCTTTTTGTCTTCTTCTTCTGGAACCCCTATGATTCAAATGTTGTAGCGTTTAATATTGTCCTGGAGGTCTCTGAGATTGTCCTCATTTCTTTTAATTCGTTTTTCTTTTATTCTCTCTGATTCATTTATTTCTACCATTCTATCTTCTAATTCACTAATCCTATCTTCTGCCTCTGTTATTCTACTATTTGTTGCCTCCAGAGTGTTTTTAATTTCATTTATTGCATTATTCATTGTATATTGACTCTTTTTATTTCTTCTAGGTCCTTGTTAAACCTTTCTTGCATCTTCTCAATCCTTGTCTCCAAGCTATTTATCTGTGATTCCATTTTAATTTCTAGATTTTGGATCCATTTCACTATCATTATTCGAATTCTTTATCAGGTAGATTCCTATCTCTTCCTCTTTTTGTTTGGTTTGGTGGGCATTTATCCTGTTCCTTTATCTGCTGGCTATTCCTCTGTCTCTTCATCTTGTTTAAATTGCTGAGTATGGGGTGTCCTTTCTGTATTCTGGCAGTTTGTGGAGTTCTCTTTATTGTGGCTATTCCTCACTGTGTGTGGGTTTGTACAGGTGGCTTGTCAAGGTTTCCTGGTTAGGGAAGCTTGTGTCAGTGTTCTGATGGGTGGAACTGTATTTCTTCTCTTTGTTCAGTCGCGCTGTGGGGAGGGAGGGAGGGATGCTGCAAGCAAATAACACTGGCGTGCGCTCGCAGTGCCTCAGCCACCCTGGGTCTGCCCCCGCTCACTGCGCGTGTAGCCTCCCTGCCCACTCTGCTCGGGCTCTAGGTTGTTCCGCCGGGAACAATCCAAGGCTGGCCCTGGGTTGCATGTACCTCCCAGGTCCAAGCCGCTCAGGTTCAGGCACTCGGATAGTCCTCAGAGGCGCAGACTCAGTTGGGCCTGAGTATTGTGCTCTTCCCAGGTCCGAGCAGCTCAAGTGATGAGGTGTTTGGCGAGCGCCAATGCTGCGACTTATCGCCTCCCCGCCACTTGGTTATCTGGGCGCAAAACCGGCGCACCTTCTTAGGCAGATGTTAACCGTCCAGACCCCCAAGAAGTTTTAGTTAGCAAAGAAGCCTGCTTACAGTTTTATAGATAATGTCTCTCTGGGGCTGCGATTGCCCCCTTCCGGCTCTGGCTGCCTATCACCGGAGGGGGAAGGTCTGCAGCCGGCTATCTCTGTTCAATTCTTTGTTCCGTGCACGGGCCTGGCGGTCTTAGGTTGGGGCTGGCTTTTCGCGTAGTAGATATCCCACAGTCTGGTTTGTTAGCCCAAATTATTTCGCTCAGATAGTGCTCAGGGTATTCAGGCCAGATTCTTACTCTAAGCGATGCAGCCCGCGCTGCGCCTCCGAGTATACTTATCTTTATCTGCATTTCAATTCCAGGAATAATACACCAGCTTCAGAGGGGAGTCAAAATACACAAAGTAGACAAAACAAACAAAACTGAAAGAAAAAAAAAGGCAGAAATTAGAACAGGTAGAAAAGCTCATTAGGCAGAAATAAGGATGGAGGCTCAGTAAATGAGTGATTATACTGCTAATGAGACCTAGTAAAAAGTAGAAGATGAACTTGCTGGAAACCAAGAATGAAATTCGGAACCAAGCCGACAACCCAGTGCTGGAAAAGAACAGCACCTGCCCTTCAGTGTTCCCCACGCATCAAGGAGGAGGGACACCCTCCCTGGTGGGACACTTCTTCACAATACCTGCTCAAAAATGAAACAAAGAACACCATCTGATTCAAGTGCTGGCTCACTGGGTTTTGCAAAGCTTTTCATCCTACCTTGTGATGAGTGGTATCTTCTTAAGATCTGCCAAACTCAGCATTTGGGCTATAACTGTTTTAGCAGAACAGCCAGACCTGCTGCAGCTGGAAGCAGGGTTAGTGTGGCATTTCCTGCTGCTGTCTCATTTAAACCTTTTCCACTGTAGTGCATATCTATTATTTGTTCTTTTAAAAACTTGTGAAGAGGTTCTGTGTGGTGATGTTGTTGTCAAATAGGGAAAGTATCTAGTTATTTTCTAAGAAAACTGGATGCTTTCTTTGCCTGGGACGTGAACCAGGGGAAACGGTGGGCACGCTGTGTTCTTGCCTGCAGCACAGTCCCCTGTCTCTGTGGGTTTTATATGGACACTTTCCTTCCCAACTTGGATTCCATTCATCCTAGGCTCCCACCCTTACCATGTCACATGACCCAGCCTCCATGGTCTGCATCCTCTTGTAATTAAGCACCTTTGCTACACATCTCTGTGGATGTTTTTTTCTCTCCCTCATCAGGTTATATACATACTGAGAAATATCACTTAGAAAGCTCAAAAGCTTTTCTAACCAACTTGACTTCCTAATTTTCTCCTTGTTCTTTATTTTTTAAAATCAAATCCAAAGGTGATTTTGTAATAAAATGTTTCACAATAAATTAAAACAAGAACAAAGGATATTTATCTTTTTTAAGCACACTAATTGGCAGTAGCTTTAGATTTAATGAAAAACATCTGGAAATTTTTATTTTCCAAGTGCAAAATATCTGAGATTAAACATCATTACATAGGCTCTCTTTCTGGAAAGTCTGATGATAACCCATGAAACTCAGCAATGGGAGAAAAACATGAAAGGTTTCCCACATTTTTTGTGAGATCTAATACACACAGCTTGTGCACATCATCTTGGGGGGCCGGGTCACAGCCTCGCCCCTCAGAGGACCACCTAGAAGAGCCCTGGACAGGTCCACACTGACCCGGGCCAAGTGTGCATGCTGAGGTTCAGAGTGAAACAACTCAGTCATAGAGATGGAGAGCCTGCCCAAAGCTTACAGAAGTGAAGTGAAGTGAAAATCGCTCAGTCATGTCTGACTCTGCGGCCCCATGGACTGTAGCCCGCCAGGCTCCTCTGTCTGTGGAACTCTCCAGGCAAGAACACTGGAGTGGGTCACCACTTCCTTCTCCAGGGGATCTTCCCAACCCAGGGATCGAATATGGGATTTCCCAGGCAAGGATACTGGAGTGGGCTGCCATTTCCTTCTCCAAGCTTATAGAACACAGGGATTATCTCAGCAAGAGACGGCACCCATCCTGCCCCTTGTCTCTGCAACTTATCTCTGACATATTCCTACTTCCAAGGGGCTAGAAAATGCATCCTCAAGCAGACATTTTAAAATACTGCCCCCCTGAAACTTCGGTCCACCCCTTCATATGCTGTCTTACATCTGAGGATATGGAAATCTAAAACTTTACATACTGCTTTAGGGGTAAATTCCAGCAGAGACTCCCTAACTTATACCATGAGGCTCGTGCCACAAAAAAATAGAAAATTAGAGACTTTCTTTCAATGATTAAAAAAGAAGAAAAAAAGATAAAGAAAGTTTATTCCCAAGCTATAATGTTAAAGGTGATGTGGGATTGTACAGGGAACAAGAAGTAGAGACCATGGAGCAGAACAAAGAGGCCAGGACAGACCCACTTCACAAGAAACATGCCATGTCTCAGGGAGAGATTCATCGGGAGGGAGCTGACTTTTTGAAAAAATGGTTATTTTTTAAACAATTTGCGTTCCATCCGTTTTCATAATAGCAAAGCTGGAAACAGCTCAAATATCCCTTAATATTCAACTGGATAGATTTGGGTATGTTTAAGTTGTTATGGGCTTCCCTGGTAGCTCAGATGGTAAAGAATCTGCCTGCAATGTGGGAGATCCGAGGTCAATCCCTGGGTTGGGAAGACCTCCTGGAGAAGGGAATGGCAACCCACTCCAGTATTCTTGCCTGGAGAAGTCCATGGACAGAGGAGCCTGACAGGCTACAGTCCATGGGGTCCCAAAAAGTTGGACACGACTGAGCAACTAATACACACACGCAAAGTTGTTATCGTTCAGTCACTAAGTTGTGTCCAAGTCTTTGCGACCCCATGGACTCCTCTTCCTCCATTATCTCCCAGAGCTTGCTCAAATTCATGTCCATTGAATTAGTGATGCTATCTAACCATCTCATCCTCTTTCATCCCCTTCTCCTCCTGCCCTCAATCTTTCCCATCATTAGGGTCTTTTCCAATTACTTGGCTCTTTGCATCAGGTGGCCAAAATATTGGAGCTTCAGCTTCAGCATCAGTCCTTCCAATGAATATTCAGGGTTGATTTCCTTTAGGATTGACTGGTTGGATCTCCTTGCTGTCCAAGGGACTCTCTAGAGTCTTTTCCAGCACCACAATTCAAAAGCATCAATTCTTCTGCACTCAACCTTTTTCTGGTCCAGCTCTTATGTACATTATGTACATTTGTAGTACATAACTACTGGAAAAACCAAAAACTTTGACTATGTGGTCTTCTGTCAGCAAAGTGATGTCTCTGCTTTTTAATATGCTGTCCAGGTGTGTCATAGCTTTCTTTCCAAGGAGCAAGTGTCTTCTAATTTCATGACTGCAGGCACCATCTGCAGTGATTTGGGAGCCCAAGAAAATAAAATCTGTCACTGCTTCCACTTTTCCCCATCTATTTGCCATGAAGTGATGGGACCAGATGCCATGATCTTAGTTTTCTGAATGTTGAGTTTCAAGCCAGCTTTTTCACTCTCCTATTTCACCTTCATCAAGAGGCTCTTTTAGTTCCTCTTCACTTTCTGCCATAAGGGTGGTGTCATCTGTATATCTGAGGTTGTTGAAATATTTGGGGTCTAAAAATGTGGATTCATCCTGTAGTCAATGTCATCAATGCATGTTGTTCTTTTCTAGAGACTTCCTTTCTATATGTCAGGCCAGTTTTCTAGATTGCATCTAGAGAGAGATTGCATCACTGTAATATTTTTCCTTGAACACCCTTAGGGTTTCTTCTCAGAAATATGGCTGTCAGCTTTTTCAACTGAACTTTGCTCTTCTTTTCAAAAGAAACTCAGCATTTCAAACATTTCTGTCCCCAGGAAAACAACACATTGCTTTTCATGCCAGGCTGCTGCTGCTGCTAAGTCACTTCAGTCGTGTCCGACTCTGTGCGACCCCATAGACAGCAGCTCACCAGGCTCCCCTGTCCCTGGGATTCTCCAGGCAAGAACACTGGAGTGGGTTGCCATTTCCTTCTCCAGTGCGTGAAAGTGAAAAGTGAAAGTGAAGTCGCTCAGTCGTGTCTGACTCTTCGCAACCCCATGGACTGCAGCCTACCAGGCTCCTCCATCCATGAGATTTTCCAGGCAAAAGTACTGGAGTGGGGTGCCATTGCCTTCTCCTATGATGCTATAATTCAGCAGGGGGATCTTTTCTCTAATGGCAACCCTTAGTTGATCATTCCAGCTTAATAACCAATCAAAGCTGCTCTTTGCTACAAAGAAAAGAGGCAAAGTTCCTCCTTGGCTCCTGATCTTGTATACCAACAGACACAAAAAATTCAGAAAACCATTGACCCACCCTAGAAGATTTTGCCACTCTGTCTTGACAGCCATGTGACATTCTATGAGGAAATTGCCTTGTTGTACAGGACTGGGAATTCCACTGGTTCCATTACACATGCAGTGCTGGATTCCAAAGACAGCAGGAAAATCTGCTCTTAAGGAATCTTCACGGATTGCCTCATTGATGATTCTGCTGTGGAACACTGGATCAGTAAATTGAGTCACAGAAAATTCCACAATACTTGAAATTTCCCTTTAAAATATAAATAAGGAATTGTCCAAATACGTCATGGAAGTTAATAAGAAATGATTTTTTTTTAAGTTGTAGTAATAATCATTTCAACTTTTCCAATTAAAAAATCACTTAAAAATTATTCCTTACTTATTTATGGCTGTGCTGGGTCTTTAGTGCTGCACAAGGGCTTTCTCTGGTTGCAGCAAGCAGGGGCAACTCTCTAGTTGTAGGGCACAGACTCCAGGGTATGTGAACTTCAACAGTTGTGGCATGTGGGTTCAGTGGCTGCAGCACACGGGCTCTACAGGCTCAGTAGTTGTGTCCCAAGGGCTTAGTTGCCCCTCAGCATGTGGGATCTTCCCCACCCAACCAGGGACCAAACCTGGATCCCCTGCATTGGCAGGTAGATTCTTAACCACTGAACCACCAGGGAAGTCTCATGATATTTTATATAATAAATATTATACTTCTCTCTTTTCTCTTGAAAATATTCTTATTTTTCACTGAATAAATAATTACATAAGTTATTTAATAAATAAATAATCGGGGGATTCATCCTAAAAAGGACATGAGTTTGAGCAAACTCCAGGAGATAGTGAAGGACAGGGAAGCCTGGAGTACTGCAGTCCATGGGGTCGCAAAGAGTCAGACATGACTTAAGAGTCATGACAGAGAGTCGGACAGCGACGCATGTCATCCTTGAAATAACCACCAGGAGGAGCCATAGCCCTTTGGTATTACTACTAGTGGCCAAGGACTATTTCTGGAGGTACAAGCTCCTTGCAACTCTGTCAGCACAAGCTTGTCCATCCACCTTGCATATCCCCATTTATAAAACTTCTTATAGTCCGTAGAGTGGCAGAGGAAGATGGTGGAGTAGAAGGACATGCGCTCATCTACTCCTGTGAGAACTCCAAAATTACAACTCTCTGCTGAACAACCATCAACAGGAAAATGTTGGATCCCACCAAAAAAAGATACCCCACGTCTAAGGGCAAAAGAAACAAACAACCCAGCAAGATGGTAGGAGGGATGAAATTGTGTTTAGAATCAAGCCCCATACCCGCCAGAGACACTCAGAGGGCTCAAACAAACTTTGTGCGCACCAGGACCCAGAGACCCCACAGAGACTGAGACAGAACTGTGTTTGAGTGTCTCCTATGGAGGAGCGGGTCAGCAGTGGGCTGCTGCAGGGGCAGGGGCTTTGGGTACAGCAGACCTGGATATGGCATAAGCTCTCTTGGAGGAGGTTGCCATTAATCCCACCATAGAGCCAACAGAACTTACACAGGACTGAGGAAACAGACTCTTGGAGGGCACAAACAAAACCTTGTGCGCACCAGAACCAAGTGACCCCAAAACAGACCGACCCAGACTGACCCAGACTTGCCAGTAAGTGTCCAGGAGTCTCCAGCAGAGGCGTGGGTCAGCTGCAGGCATGCAGAGGCCTGCTACAGGGCGGGGGGCACTCAGTGCAGCAGTGCATGCATGGGACCTTTTGAAGGAAGTCACCATTATCTCCATTATCTTCATTACCTCCACCATAGTTTGGCCTCAGGTCAAACAAAAGGGAGGGAACACAGCCCCGCCCATCAACAGAAAATTGGACTAAAGATTTACTGAGCATGGCCCCACCCATAAGAACAAGACTCAGTTTCCCCCTCCGTCAGTGTCTCCCATCAGGAAGATTCGATAAGCTTCTTATCCTTATTCATCAGAGGGCCAACAGAATCACAGAAAACTAATCAAACTGATCACATGGACCACAGCCTTGTCTAACTCAATGAAACTAGGAGCCATGCTACGTAGGGCCACCCAAGACACATGGGTCATGGTAGAGAGGTCTGACAGAATGTGGTCCACTGGAGAAGGGAAAGGCAAACCACTTCAGTATTCTTGCCTTGAGAACCCCATGAACAGTATGAAGAGGCAAAATGAATGATGTGAATGAACAGTGAATGAACAGCAAAATGAACAGTGAATGATGAACTCCCCAGGTCAGTATGAACTCCCCAGCCCAATATGCTACTGGAGATCAGGGGAGAAATAACTCCAGAAAGAATGAAGAGACAGAGCCAAAGCAAAAAACAAACAAAAAAAACACACCCAGTTGTGGATGTGACTAGTGATGGAAGTAAAGTCCAATGCTGTAAAGAACAATACTGCATAGGAACCTGGAATGTTAGGTCCATGAATCAAGGCAAATTGGAAGTGGTCAAACAAGCGATGGAAAGAGTGAACATCAACATTTTAGGAATCAGTGAACTAAAACGGACTGGAATGGATCAATTTAATTCAGATGACCATTATATCTACTACTGTGGGCAAAAATCCCTTAGAAGAAATGGAGTAGCCCTCATAGTCAACAAAATAGTTAAAAATGCAGTATTGGAATGCAGTCTCAAAAATGACAGAATAATCTCTGTTTGTTTCCAAGGCAAACCATTCAATATGACAGTAATCCAAGTCTATGCCCTGACCAGTAATGCTGAAGAATCTGAAGTTGAACAGTTCTATGAAGACCTACAAGACCTTCTAGAACTAACACCCCAAAAAGATATCCTTTTCATTAAAGGGGATTGGAATGCAAAAGTAACAAGTTAAGAGATTCCTGGAGTAACAGGCAAATTTGGCCTTGGAGTAAAGAATGAAGTAAGTCAAAGGCTAAGAGAGCTTTGACAAGAGAACATACTGGTCATAGCAAACACCCTCTTCCAACACACAAGAGAACACACTATACATGGCCACCACCAGATGGTCAATACCGAAATCAGATTGATTATATTCTTTGCATCCAGAGATGGAGAAGCTGTATACAGTCACCAAAAAATACAGGGAGCTGACTGTGGCTCAGATCATGAACTCCTTATTGCCAAATTCAGATTGAAATTGAAGAAAGTAGGGAAAACCACTAGACCATTCATGTATGACCTAAATCAAATCTCTTACGATTATACAGTGGAAGTGACAAATAGATTCAAGGGATTAGATCTGATAGACAGAGTGCCTGATGAACTATGGATGGAGGTTCATGACATTGTATAGGAGGCAGTGATAAAGACCATCCCCAACAAAAAGAAATGCAAAAAGGAAAAATGGTTGTCTCAGGAGGTCTTACAGATAGCTGAGAAAAGAAGAGAAGCTAACCTAGACAGTATATTAAAAAGCAGAGACATTACTTTGCCAACAAAGGTCCGTCTCATCAAGGCTATGGTTTTTTCAGTAGTCATGTATGGATGTGAGAGTTGGACTATAAAGAAAGCCAAGCATCGAAGAATTGATGCTTTTGAACTGTGGTGTTGGAGAAGACTCTTGAGAGTCCCTTGGACACCAAGGAGATCCAACCAGTCTATGCTAAAGGAAATCAGTCCTGAGTGTTCACTGGAAGAACTGATGTTGAAGCTGAAACTCCAATACTTTGGCCACCTGATGTGAAGAGCTGACTCACTGGAAAAGACCCTGATGCTGGGAAAGATTGAAGGCAGGAGGAGAAGGGGATGACAGAGGATAAGATGGTTGGATGGCATCACCGACTCAATGGAGATGAGTTTGAGTAAACTCCGGGAGTTGATGATGGACAGGGAGGACTGGCATGCTGTGGTCCATGGGGTCACAAAGAGTTGGACATGACTGAGTGACTGAATTGAACTGAAAGGCAAAGGAGAAAAGGGAATATATACCCATTTGAAATCAGAGTTTCAAAGAATAGCAAGGAGAGATAAGAAAGCCTTCCTCAGTGATCAGTGCAAAGAAATAGAGGAAAACAATAGGATGGGAAAGACTAGAGATCTCTTTAAGAAAATTAGAGATACCATGGGAACATTTCATGCATAGATGGGCACAATAAAGGACAGAGACGGTATGGACCTAACAGAAGCAGAAGATATTAAGAAGAGCTGGCAAGAATACACAGAAGAATTATACAAAAAAGATCTTCAAGATCAAGATAACCAAGGTGGTGTGATCACTCACATAGAGCCATGCATCCTGGAATGCAAAGTCAAGTGGGCCTTAGGAAGCGTCACTACAAAGCTAGTGGAGGTGATGGAATTCCAGTTGAGCTATTTCAAACCCTAAAAGATGATGCTGTGAAAGTGCTGCACTCAATATGCCAACAAATTTGGAAAACTCATCAGTGACCACAGGACTGGAAAAGGTCAGTTTTCATTCCAATCCCACAGAAAGGCAATGCCAAAGAAGGTTCAAACTACTGCACAATTGCACTCATCTCACACACTAGCAAAGTAATGCTCAAAATTCTCCAAGCCAGGCTTCAACAGTACATGAAACATGAACTTCCAGATGTTCAAGTTGGATTTAGAAAAGGCAGAGAAACCAGAGATCAAACTGCCAACATCCGCTGGATCATCAGAAAAGCACAAGAATTCCAGAAAAACATCTATTTCTGCTTTATTTATTGACTAAATAAAAGTCTGACTGTGTGGATCACAACAAACTGAGGAAAATTCTTTAAGAGATGGGTATACCAGACCACCTAACCTGCCTCCTGAGAAATCTGTATGCAGGTCAAGAAGCATTTACGGTTAGAACTGGACATGGAACAACAGACCAGTTCCAAATTGGGAAAGGAGTATGTCAAGGCTGTATATTGTCACCCTTCTTATTTAACTTATGTGCAGAGTATATCATGTGAAATGCCAGGCTGGATGAAGCACAAGCTAGAATCAAGACTGCCAGGAGAAATATCAATAACCTCAGATATGCAGATGACAACACCCTTATGGCAGAAAGTTAAGAAGAACTAAAAAGTCCCTTGATGAAAGTGAAAGAGAAGAGTGACAAAGTTGGCTTAAAGCTCAACATTCATAAAACTAAGATCATGGCATCCAGTCCCACCACTTCATGGCAAATAGATGAGGAAATAATGGAAACATTGAGAGACTTTATTTTCTTGGGCTCCAAAATCACTGCAGATGGTGACTGCAGCCATGAAATTAAAAGATGCTTGCTCCTTGAAAGAAAACCTATGACCAACGTAGACAACATATTAAAAAGCAGAGACATTACTTTGCCAAGAAAAGTCCATCTAGTCAAAGCTATGGTTTTTCCAGTAGTCATGTATGGATGGGATAGTTGGACTACAAGGAAAGCTGAGCACCAAAGAATTGATGCTTTTGAACTTTGGTGTTGGAGAAGACTCTTGAGAGTCCCTTAGACACCAAGGAGATCCAACCAGTCCATCCTAAAAGAAATCAGTCCTGAATATTCATTGGAAGGACCGATGCTGAAGCTGAAACTCCAACACTTTGGCCACCTGATGCGGAGAGCTAACTCATTGGAAAAGACCCTGATGCTGGGAAAGATTGAGGGCAGGAGGAGAAGGGGACAACAGAGGATGAGATGGTTGGATGGCGTCACCGACTTGATGGACCTGAGTTTGAGTAAGCTCGAGGAGTTAGTGATGGACAGGGAAGCCTGGTGTGCTGCAATCCATGGGGTCACAAACAGTTGGACACAACTGAGCATCTGAACTGAACTGATAATCCATTTGACCAATGGTCATATCATTTTTCTCTCATCCTACAACAAATAGTTGTTCACTGTTCTTTTATCCATGACTTAAATATAATGACAGTAAGATAATGATTATAAAAGATTATATTTACTAAGTATTAACTATCTTCCAAAAATTGTACTTACATGGATTATATTCAATCCATGTCACAAGGCTAAAAGTTGAGTGTATGGACTCTCCACATTCTCTGGATGAGGGCACTAAGGCTCAGAGGCAAGGACTCCAGGACCAGGACTCAAGCACACACTCCCTCCCCAACCCTGCACACCCTCCCCCTCAGGATTGGTCAAGCACAGAAAACAAATAACTGAATAAGGTTTCTATTTCAAGTCTCCAAAGGAAAAAATTTTGTACACTTTAGCATTCTCGGCAGAAAAGAAAGAAGGAATACTAAGAAAGCAAGTCATTGAAAGGCCAAGAGATAGTATTATAGACAGACAGATGATCGATAGACAAACATAATGGATGATAGACCAAGATAGAGATACTCACCGATAATAAATGCAATACAGAGATAAATTTGCCAGCAAACCCCACCACAATTGCCTCAATGCCAGTAATTTTTTACAGCTCCCTGGAGAGAATATTAATTCTGAATAACCAGCAAATATTTAAACCAACAGGCATGAGAGAATATAACTTGTATTCAATTAGTGCCAAAGAAGTGTAAAAAAAAAAAAAAGAAGGAAAGAAAGAAAAACACACTGTAGTTTTAATGCCCTTACATTTTTCCAAAAATGCCAACTCTAGACTTCAACCTGGGCTTCCCAGGTGGCACGGTGGTAAAGAATCTGCCTGCCAATGAAATGCAAGAGACGCAGGTTTGATTTTTGGGTCAGGAAGATCCTCTAGATAAGGAAATGGCAACCCACTCCAATATTCCTGCCTGGAAAATTCCATAGACAGGGGAGCCTGGCGGGCTACAGTCTATGGGGTTGCAAGGAGTTAGACACGACTGAGTACACACGCACCTACAGACTCACCCTGAAGTTTGCAGCATGCTTACAAGCACACTAAACTGGGAGCTCTAGGACTTCACAGAGAATTTTTTATTTTCCTAAGGAATGTTGCTTCAGAAGCCTCTAAGAGGCAAGGAGAAGGCAGTATTGCATCTGCTATCAGTGGCAGCTTTCAAATGAAGATCCCTCTCATATATGTACAAATATATGGAACAGCCTAACCTTGTTTCAACATGACTGATACAAGTTCATATGTTTATCCTAATTCTCAAGTGGCCTTAGAGTTGTGTCAGGTGCAATGGTCAAAGCTGCACTGCCCATGTGATTTAACCAAATTAGTGTCATGATTATCCAAACCAAATTTAACAATCAATTCTGATGGACAGAAGCCAAGGTGCTATAGGATCAAAGGGAGGATGACAGACAGCCCCAGTCTTCACTGGTCTCTTGTGCTTTCACCTGTTCTACAGTGCCAAGAACGCAAGGTCTCGCTCACTCTTTACCCAGGCCATTTGCTGTGGCAGGCGGTGGTTTAGTCGCTAAGTCATATCCAACTCTTGCAACCCCAAAGACTGTAGCCTGACAGGTTCCTCTGTCCATGGGATTCTCCAGGCACGAACACTAGAGTGGGTTACCATTTCCTTCTCCAAAGACCTGGGACTATAGCCAAAAAACCTTAAGAGATAAGGTAACGTCTCCCTTTAAGACAAAGAACGATCTTGCTTACTTCTCACCACAAAGTGATTAATTCCCTAGGCTCAGGGTTCCTCAGCTGCAATTCAGTAAAACATACAAGTATGGAATCCTGAAGAAGAGAAAGACAAAATGGATCAGGAAAAATACTGGAACAAATACTGGCTACAAATTTTTCAAAGTTAATAATAGATGTCAAACCAAAGACACAAGAACCTCAGAAAATAGCTAGTGGCACAAACAGAATAATAAACCCAAGAGATAAATAGCAGGCATATTTTATTCAAATTTCTAAAAATTAAAGGACAGGAAACTTTGGAAATAAGCAAAGAAAGTGACATATTACACAGAGAGGAACAAAGATAAGAATTTAAGGCTTCTTTTTAGAAACCATGCAACTTTAAAGACAATGGAATTACATATTTTAAGTACTGAAAAGAAAAAAGCTGTTAACCCAGAATTCTATATCCCCCCCCCAAAAAAAAACTTTCAAAAATGAAAGAGAAATAGGGACCATCTCCTCAAACAAACAATAATTGTGGGAATTTATTGCCAGTTGTTTTACTTTACAGGAAATGTTAAAAGTTCTTCAGATTGAAGACAAATTACTTCAGAGGAAAATTTAGATCTCTACAAAAGGATGAAGTGCACTAGAAATGAGATAAATAGAGGTAAAATAAAATTATTTTTATCTTATTTTTGTTTTAAAAGACAATTGTCTAAAACAAAAAATAGTAGTAATGCATTGTGTGTTTATATGATGCACAGAAGTAAAAGCTGTGACAATAATAACAAAGCTTGAGAGACAGAAAACAGAAAAGTACCCCTGTAAGATTCTTATAGTATATCAAAAATGGTATAATATTATTGGAAGGTGGGTTTACT
Organism: Bos mutus; assembly: GCF_027580195.1. Taxonomy (NCBI): domain Eukaryota; kingdom Metazoa; phylum Chordata; class Mammalia; order Artiodactyla; family Bovidae; genus Bos; species Bos mutus. The sequence continues at coordinate 43,713,156 of NC_091640.1, read as the reverse complement.
GAATAAAATATGTATACTGTAAACTCCAGGGTTTAGCACTAAAAATGTTTAAAGAGATACAAACAATAATCCAATAATGAAAATAAAGTAGAATTTAAAAAACAACCCAAGAGAAGGTAGAAAAAGATCAGAAAGAGAAGGACATATGTAACAAAGAGAAAAGAGCTATAAGATGCTAAGTGTGGCAGATGGGATTCTGATAACCCCCTTCAAGATTGCTGTTTCCTATAATATATATACCTACTCCCAGTTATTCAATCAAACAGTAATCTAGGTGCCGCTTGAAGGGATTTTGTTGATGTTTCAGTATCTTTAATCAGTTATGTCCAAGTTAGGGAGCCTATCGTCCATGAGCCAGACCTAATGTGATGAACTCTCTAAAGGGATGCGGCTCTTCCTAGTTGAAGATATTTACGTGAGGGATTCTCCACTGGAGGGAGTCTCCACTGGCGGCTGTAATGATGAAAGGAACTTTGTCAGAAGGGACTGAGGCAGCCTCTCAATGCAGAGAGCAACCCTCAGCCGAGAGCCAATAAGGAAAGAGTGACTTTAGTCCCACAGTTGCAAGGAATGAAATTCTGCCAACAACCTAAATGATCTTGGAAAGAGATTCTTCACTAAAGAATTTGGGTGAGAATGTAGCCCAGTCAACACCTTGATTTCAGCCAAGACTTCTGACCTACATAACTCTGGCTAATAAATGGGTATTATTTTAAGTTGCTAAATTTGTGGTAATTTGATATGGAGCATAGATGACATACTGCTGCTGCTAAGTCGCCTCACTCATGTCCGACTCTGTGTGACCCCCGAGACGGCAGCCCACCAGGCTCCCCCGTCCCTGGGATTCTCTAGGCAAGAACACTGGAGTGGGTTGCCATTTCCTTCTCCAATGCATGAAAGTGAAAAGTGAAAGTGAAGTCGCTCAGTCGTGCCCGACTCTTAGCGACCCCATGGACTGCAGCCTGCCAGGCTCCTCCATCCATGGGATTTTCCAGGCAAGAGTACTGGAGTGGGGTGCCATTGCCTTCTCTGAGATAACATACAGCAGATATTAAAACAACCATATAAATAATCACATTCACATAAATAAACACAGCAGATACTAAAACAACCATATAAATAATCACAGACATTAAAAGACAATTTGACTTAATAACAACAACAACAACAACAAAACTACTTACTTTCTACAAGAGATCCACCTTTAAAATAAGAACATTGATAAGTTAAAAGTAAAGGATGGAAAAGGTCTACTATGCAAATATTAACCAAAAGTCAGTTCAAGTAGTTTTATTAATGTCAAAGTAAGTACAGAAAAAGGATTATTATGAGGAATATAGAGGGATATTACATAAAGAAATTACTTCTTCAGGAAGATATAACAATCCTAAATATTTAAATATATAAATAAATATATAACAATCCTAAATATATTAAATATAAATCCTAAATTTATAAATACATAACAATCCTAAATATATTAAATATAAATCCTAAATTTATAAATATACAAACAATCCTAAATACTTGGACTTCCCTGGTGGTTCAGTGGTAAAGAATCCACCGGCCCATGCAAGAGACACCAGTTCAATCCCTGATTCGGGAAGATCCCACCTGCCAAGGGGCAACTCAGCCCATGTGCCACGACTATTGGGCCTGTGCTATACAGCCCGGGAGCCACAACAACCGGACACACGTACCACAGCTCCTGAAGCCTGTGTGCCCCAGAGCCTACGCTCCGCAACAAGAGGAGCCACCGCAGTGAGCAGCCTGCACACTGCAACTAGAGAGCAGCCCCTGCTTGCCCCAACTGGAGAAAAACCCGCACAGCAACGAAGACCCAGCACAGTCAAAAAAAAAAAAAAAATATATATATATACGTATATATGTAAACACACACACACCTAACAACAATTCAAAGTGCATGAAACAATCTGAAGAAGTAGAAAGGAGAAATAAACAAAATGATGATTTTAGATTTTAACACTCCTTTCTCCACAATGGAAATAACAATTAGAAGCAAGTAAGGACAAGGAACATTTATCAAAGTAGACCATATTTGAGGCTAAAATAAACATCTTAAGAAGTTTTAAAAACTAGAATTCATATAAAGTAAGTTTTCTTAGCATAATGATATTAAACTAGAAATCAGTAACAGAAAGCTGACATACTCCCCCAAACACTTGGAAATTATTTATAACACACTTGTAAATAATACATACATTGTATTATATAATTATGTAACAATAATACATTGTAGTAAATGTATTAAATACATGTATTTACTAAATACATTTAGAGTGTAGGTGGAAAGTTCAACAGGAAATAGAAAATATCTTGAAGTGAAGAATGGGATGCAGTTAAAGCAGTACCTAAAGCTATTCAGATCAGGAAGCAACAGTTAGAACTGGACATGGAACAACAGACTGGTTCCAAATAGGAAAAGGAGGACGTCAAGGCTGTATATTGTCACCCTGCTTATTTAACTTCTGTGCAGAGTACATCATGAGAAACGCTGGGCTGGAAGAAGCACCAGCTGAAATCAAGATTGCTGGGAGAAATATCAATCACCTCAGATATGCAGATGACACCACCCTTATGGCAGAAAGTGAAGAGGAACTAAAAAGCCTCTTGATGAGAGTGAAAGAGGAGAGTGAAAAAGTTGGCTTAAAGCTCAACATTCAGGAAACAAAGACCATGGCATATGGTCCCATCACTTCATGGGAAATAGATGGGGAAACAGTGGAAACAGTGTCAGACTTTATTTTTGGGGGCTCCAAAATCACTGCAAATGGTGACTGCAGCCATGGAATTAAAAGACGCTTACTCCTTGGAAGAAAAGTTATGACTACCTAGATAGCATATTGAAAAGGAAAGACATTACTTTGCCAACAAAGGTCCATCTAGTCAAGGCTATGGTTTTTCCAGTGGTCATGTATGGATGCGAGAGTTGGACTGTGAAGAAGGCTGAGCGCCAAAGAATTGATGCTCTTGAACTGTGGTGTTGGAGAAGAGTCTTGAGAGTCCCTTGGACTGCAAGGAGATCCAACCAGTCCATTCTAAAGGAGATCATTCCTGGGTGTTCTTTGGAAGGAATGATGCTAAAGCCAAACTCTAGTACTTTGGCCACCTGATGTGAAGAGTTGACTCTCTGGAAAAGACTCTGATGCTGGGAGGGATTGGGGACAGGAGGAGAAGGGGACGACAGAGGATGAGATGGCTGGATGGCATCACTGACTCAATGGACATGAGTTTGAGTGAACTCCAGGAGATGGTGATGGACAGGGAGGCCTGGCGTGCTGCGATTCATGGGGTCGCAAAGAGTCGGACAGGACTGAGCAACTGAACTGAACTGATAAGCAAAATCTATTACTTTAAATGCTTATTTTAAAATATTAAAGTTCTCAAAATCAGAAATCTAAGGTTTTACCTTAAGAAACCAGAGAAGAAAGACTGGATACAAAATAAGGAAGAATACAATAAAGATGAAATTAGAAACCAGTGAAATTGAAAACAATAATAATAGAGAATTTCACTAAAAAGTAAAGCAGTTTCTTTTAAAGAAAACAATCAATAAAGTTGATAAACTTCTAGCCAGACAGAAAAAATACAAAACTCAAATCACCAATATCAGGAAGGTAGAAGGCCATTACTACAATCTTCTCAGATATTAAAAGGGTTATAAAGGAATATACAAATGACTATATACTGAAAAACTTGCATGATGTGGATCAATTCTTTGAAAGACATAAATAAAAAATCAAGGAAAGAGTAAATTGAATAGTCTTATGTCTATTAAATAATTAAATTCATAGTTGAGAATCTTCCAACAAAAGAAATACTGTTTGTGAATTCTGCAAAGCACTGAAAGTAGAAATAGTATTAATTCCACAAATCTTTTCCAGAACATAAAAAAGGAAGAAATACTTCATAACTCATTTTATGATATAGCTACCCCCTCCAGTATTCTTGGGTTTCCCTTGTGGCTCAGTTGGTAAAGACTCTGTATGCAGTGTGGGAGACCTTGATTTGATTCCTGAGTTGGGAAGATCCCTGGAGAAGGCAAAGGCTACCCACTCCAGTATTCTGGCTTGGAGAATTTCATGGACTGTATAGTCCATGGGGTCGCAAAAAGTGGGACACGACTGAGTGACTTTCACATGACTTTAACACCAAAACCAGGGAGCAATATTATAAGGAAAAGCATAACAAAATAAACACAGACACAAAAATCCTCATCAAAGTATTAGAAAACTGAGTCCAACAATGTACATAAAGGATAACACAATTTACCCAATTCGGGTTTGATAGATAACCAACTCAGGTTTATTCCAGGAAGGCAAGGCTGCTCCTATGTTTGAAAATCAATCGATATAATCCACCATATTAATAAACTTAAAAAGGAAAACTATATGATCAACTCAATTGACACAGAAAAAGCCTGTGACAAAATTTAACATCCATTCCCAGGCAAACTAGGAATAAAAGGGATGGTATCACAGGCGAGGAAAATAAGAAAGGAAAACAAAGACAAAACAGGGAGGCTGGAGCTGTCCTGCAGTGTGACAGCCCGCCAAGAGGGCCACCCCATCCTCCTCAGATGGAGAGCAGCTGCAAGTTCAAGTCCCAGATTTCACATGGTTCCTCCAAAGGAGACACAATGAAGAGGGAAAAACTTGGGTCAGGCTGGGAGACAGGTAAGGTGTTCCAGCTACGCACATCCAAAGTGTCCCTGAGAAAGCGGAGGAAGCATCATGGGGGAGAAACCGTGGAGACCACAGGAGCAGAACAGCCCCACAGAACAGTCCTAGAAGGCTCTTAGACATGGACAGTGGCCTCAGGGATACCCCTCTAGGAGGTACAACCTAGGCAGTCCTAAAAATGGGAAAATTGCCTTCCCCTCCATCTCAGGATACAAGAATTACTCATTTTTCAATCAACAAGTGTTTTAAGTACCTTCTGTGTGCATTCAGTTCTGGAGAAGGCAATGGCACCCCACTCCAGCACTCTTGCCTGGAAAATCCCATGGACGGAGGAGCCTGGTGGGCTGCAGTCCATGGGGTTGCTAAGAGTTGGACACGACTGAGCGACTTCACTTTCACTTTTCACTTTCACGCACTGGAGAAGGAAATGGCAACCTACTCCAGTGTTCTTGCCTGGAGAATCCCAGGGACAGGGGAGCCTGGTGGGCTGCCGTCTATGGGGTCACACAGAGTCGGACACGACTGAATCGACTTAGCAGCAGCAGCAGCAGTGTGCATTCAGTTCAGTTCAGTTCAGTTCAGTCGCTAGGTCGTGTCCGACTCTTTGTGATCCCATGAATCGCAGCATGCCAGGCCTCCCTGGCTATCACTAACTCCCAGAGTTCACCCAGACTCACATCCATTGAGTCAGTGATGCCATCCAGCCATCTCATCCTCTGTTGTCCCCTTCTCCTCCTGTCCCCAATCCCTCCCAGCATCAGAGTCTTTTCCAAGGAGTCAACTCTTCGCATGAGGTGGCCAAAGTACTGGAGTTTCAGCTTCAGCATCATTCCTTCCAAGAAATCCCAGGGCTGATCTCCTTCAGAATGGACTGGTTGGATCTCCTTGCAGTCCAAGGGACTCTCCAGAGTCTTCTCCAACACCACAGTTCAAAAGCATCAATTCTTTGGCGCTCAGCCTTCTTCACAGTCCAACTCTCACATCCATACGTGACCACAGGAAAAACCATAGCCTTGACTAGACTAACCTTTGTTGGCAAGGTAATGTCTCTGCTTTTGAATATGCTATCTAGGTTGGTCATAACTTTCCTTCTAAGGACTAAGCGTCTTTTAAGTTCATGGCTGCAGTCACCATCTGCAGTGATTTTGGAGCCCAAAAAAATAAAGTCTGACACTGTTTCCACTGTTTCCCCATCTATTTCCCATGAAGTGATGGGACCAGATGCCATGATCTTCGTTTTCTGAATGTTGAGCTGTAAGCCAACTTTTTCACTCTCCACTTTCACTTTCATCAAGAGGTTTTTTAGTTCCTCTTCACTTTCTGCCATAAGGGTAGTGTCATCTGCATATCTGAGGTTATTGATATTTCTCCTGGCAATCTTGATTCCAGCTTGTGCTTCTTTCAGCCCAGTGTTTCTCATGAGGTACTCTGCACAGAAGTTAAATAAGCAGGGTGACAATATACAGCCTTGACGTACTCTTTTTCCTATTTGGAACCAATCTGTTGTTCCATGTCCAGTTCTAACTGTTGCTTCCTGACCTGCATACAAATTTCTCAAGAGGCAGATCAGGTGGTCTGGTATTCCCATCTCTTTCAGAATTTTCCACAGTTTATTGTGATCCACACAGTCAAAGGCTTTGGCATAGTCAATAAAGCAGAAATAGATGTTTTTCTGGAACTCTCTTGCTTTTTCCATGATCCAGCAGATGTTGGCAATTTGATCTCTGGTTCCTCTGCCTTTTCTAAAACCAGCTTGAACATCAGGAAGTTCACAGTTCACATATTGCTGAAGCCTGGCTTGGAGAATTTTGAGCATTACTTTACTAGCGTGTGAGATGAGTGCAATTGTGTGGTAGTTTGAGCATTCTTTGGCATTGCCTTTCTTTGGGATTGGAATGAAAACTGTCCTTTTCCAGTCCTGTGGCCACTGCTGAGTTTTCCAAATTTGCTGGCATATTGAGTGCAGCACTTTCACAGCATCATCTTCCAGGATTTGAATAGCTCAACTGGAATTCCATCACCTCCACTACCTTTGTTCGTAGTGATGCTTTCTAAGGCCCACTTGACTTCACATTCCAGGATGTCTGGCTCTAGGTCAGTGGTCACACCATCGTGATTATCTGGGTCATGAAGATCTTTTTGTACAGTTCATCTGTGTATTCTTGCCATCTCTTCTTAATATCTTCTGCTTCTATTAGGTCCATACCATTTCTGTCCTTTATCGAGCCCATCTTTGCATGAAATGTTCCCTTAGTATCTCTAATTTTCTTGAAGAGATCTATAGTCTTTCCCATTTTGTTGTTTTCCTCTATTTCTTTGCATTGATTGCTGAAGAAGGCTTTCTTATCTCTTCTTGCTATTCTTTGGAACTCTGCATTCAGATGCTTATATCTTTCCTTTTCTCCTTTGCTTTTCACTTCTCTTCTTTTCACAGCTATTTGTAAGGCCTCCCCAGACAGCCATTTTGCTTTTTTGCATTTCTTTTCCATGGGGATGATCTTGATCCCTGTCTCCTGTACAGTGTCATGAACCTCATTCCATAGTTCATCAGGCACTCTATCAGATCTAGTCCCTTAAATCTATTTCTCACTTCCACTGTATAATCATAAGGGATTTGATTTAGGTCATACCTGAATGATCTAGTGGTTTCCCCTACTTTCTTCAATTTAAGAGTTTATTATTAAATAAATGTGTATTACATGTGGTATTGAATAGACATATGCGTGTAAGCTAAGTCGTTTCAGTCGTGTCCAACTCTTCGTGACCCTATGAACTGTAGCCAGCCAGGCTCCTCTGTCCATGGGATTCTCCAGGCAAGGACAGTGGAGTGGTTTTTGCCGAGCCCTCGTCCAGGGAATCCTCCCAGCCCAGGGATAGAACCTGCATCTCTTATGTCTCCTGCATTGACAGGCGGGTTCTTCACCACTAGTGTCACCTGGGAAGCCCCCTCCACAACACATATTTATTGCTTTAAGGCACTGAGTTTGGGGGTGGTTTGTTATGCATCAGTAGATAATTGATACACAGACTGTGCTAAGTCACTCAGTCCTGTCTGACTCTTTGTGTCCCCGTGGACTGTAGCCCACCAAGCTCCTCTGTCCATGGGGATTCTCCAAGCAAGAATACTGGAGTGGGTAGCCTATCCTTCTCCAGGGGGTCTTCCCAACCCAATGAACCCAGGTCTCCTGCATTGAAGGTGGATTCTTTACCAGTTGACCTACCAGGGAAGCCTAACTTTTATTGAATTCTAATTCCCTAAAATTGCCATAGGATTATAGTATATGGTACCTTTCTGTTACTTATTGTATCTACATAATTATAATCTTAATATATCGCATTCCCCTAAACCTCTAGGCCTCTGAGACATGATTTTTAGGGCTGGTCACATTAGCACAGTATTTATCTATTACTAGAATGGAGGGTCTCCAGAAAACATAATCACCTATGGATACAACTTACTCTAAACATGCTTCCTGAAAATCTGTCAACATTTCAGTTGCCTTCTAAGTAACATGTTACAGTTCTAGAGCTCACATTCCAGAGCCTTCTCCTTCTCCAGGCCAACCATCAGAAAGTAGCCATGGTAAAGCAGAGAATAACAAGCCACAGCACCCAGTACTGAACCATGGAGGCCCGTACACAGCAGTGGAACCTCTCATCTCATGGTCCCGTGTTGCATCCCTTTAGAATTGGCAGTACAGACCAGGTGGGAGATAATGACGGTCATCTAGAACCTGGGCACCACTTAAGTTCTAGCTCTGCCCTCACCACCTCTAAGACTGAGGGCTTCTCACTCTAAGTTCTTTGAAGCTTATAAATGAAATGGTTGAACTTTTCTAGAGACTTCATGATTTAATATGCTATAGTTTCTAAAACTATATCTTTTATCGTAAATTGTCTTTTTAAAATATTTTAATTTTCCACCAAACTTCCCTATTTTACCAAAGTTCTCTTTGTTGCCTCCTATATTTTTCTTGCACATATAAAAGGGTGAACATCTGTGCTCGCTTTGGCAGCTCATATACTTAAAAGGGTGAACACCCATGGGTTGCTTACAACAGACACCATTGCAAACCCATCACATGACCTATTTTCTTCACTCCTCACAACATCCCTAGGAGATCTATTATTATTGTTTAATAATAAGACTATTACTATCATTTCCATGTTATAGGTGAGAACACTGAGGCTTAGAGAAGGAAGTAGTCTGTCCGAGTTCTCACGAATATTTAGTTGCACAAATATATTTTTAAACCAATTAGCATCACTCCAAACCCCAAAATTCACCATCATGCGTGCCCCCACACTCCATACTGCCTCCTTCAAGCCATCCCATAAACACACAAGGAGTACCTTGGGGCATTAATTGTCCATTATTTTAATACACAAGAAGAATAAACAAGAAAAAAGGAAAATTTCAGTAGAAAGTCTCTTACATGGCTGGAGGGAGATAGAGTAAGAAAAGATGATTAATGACAATAGGATAATCAATCCTCAAGCTCTAAAAACAATATTCAGGTAGCAATCAGTATTTTCTGTTCATGGCGTTTGTTTTATCAAATATTTATATACATTTAAATATCATTCTTACTGCATAGAAAAAACTGATATATTTATAGCTCATTGGACAGTGAACCCTTGAGGGCAGAGAACAATTGCACCCTGACACCAAGCACAATCTCTGGTACACAGATCCCAGTGAGCGCTGGTTTGGTGAGTGATTCTTTAACCACATCTGCACCTGAAAACAGGGAGACTGTGCATAACTACACCTCCTGCAGCACCCTTATTATCCCCAGTCTCCAGGGTCTCTAGACCTGCAGCTAGCCTGGGAACTTTTCCATCTATGAAAGAATTTACCAAATGTTCATCATTGTCACTGTCGCCAGCCTGCTGCCAAGGCCAGAGTTCCCCCACACTTTTGGTGAATGGTCCCTGCATTTGGTCGCAATTGACAATTAATATTTATGCTAGTTCCCATATTTACTCCTCATTCCTTCTTTTACTATTAAAAAAATAATTGAAAATTTCATAACTACAAGCTTTAGGGTACATGATGAGACACTGTTGCTAAACCACAAAAGATGCCGGGATTCTTGGCCTCCGGATCCAGGGCCAGTGATGAGGCTTGATCGCTCAGAGTTTTTGTGTAATCAAGTTTTATTAAAGTATAAAAGAGACAGAGAAAGCTTCTGACATAGACATCAGAAGAGGGCAGAAAGAGTACCCCCCTGCTAGTCTTTAGCCGGATGTTATATAGCTGCTGTTGCTGCTGCTGCTAAGTCACATCAGTCATGTCCGACTCTGTGCGACCCCATAGACTGCAGCCCACCAGGCTCCCCTGTCCCTGGGATTCTCCAGGCAAGAACACTGGAGTGGGTTGCCATTTCCTTCTCCAATGCAAGAAAGTGAAAAGTGAAAGTGAAGTCGCTCAGTCATATCTGACTCTTAGCGACCCCATGGACTGCGGCCCACCAGGCTCCTCCGTCCATGGGATTTTCCATGCAAGAGTGCTGGAGTGGGGTGCCATTGCCTTCTCCGATATAGCTACTAGCAGTCTGCTAAAGAAAGAAAGAAAATGTTTCAAAACTCAGAGACTGGCACCAGGCCCCTCACCCACAACATGCATTTTGAGGTAACACTGGCACCAGGTGAGTTGTCCAAGGCCATACAGTGATAGACACGAATCTTAAAGAAAGGCAGGTTTCCAAGCAAATACAGTCTTATTAACATAGCTTATGAGAACATTTGCATGAGTAAAACATACTGGTTTGTCAAGTCGATTCTGAGTCTTAGCGAGAACCTACTTGAAGCCAGAGTCTAGGGTAAATACATAGTTCATTAACATAGCTTAAGACAAACATTTCTATAAGAAAAATGCATTGGTTAGCTCAAGGTTTGAATAAAGTTAACTTCAGATGGAACCAGGGATCATCATGGCAACACAGAATTTTAAAAGAAACCTCTTTTTAAATTTGTATCAGTTCAGTTGCGCAGTCATGTCCGACTCTTTGCGACCCCATGGACTGCAGCACACCAGGCTTCCCTGTCTATCTGAGCACGAGAAACTGTTTTATTTCCAATACAGTAAACCCTGGCTCCTCTAAACTCTGCTTGAAAATTAAATAGTTGCCTCTGCACATCCAGCTGTCCCCGTACTTTATAACAAACACCTGAAAGGAGCTGGATGAAAGGAAAATGCTGATGAGCATTTTCAAACTCCTCCTTAGTCACATCCATGAGTTCATTCACCATCTACTCTAACTTCCTTGCTGCTGAGGCTCACAGTTTCAGGTGGTGCTAGTGGTAAAAAATCCGCTGGCACAGCAGGAGATCCAGGCTGGATTCCTGGGTCAAGAAGATCCCCTAGAGAAGGGCATGGCAACCCACTCCAGTATTCTTGTCTGGAGAATCCCATGGGCAGAGGAGCCTGGAAGGCTACAGTCCATAGGGTCACAAAGAATGGGGCATGACTGAAGTGACTTAGCACACATGCACAGTTTCAGCCAATGATCCACCATCATAGAGCATGGGTCTTCTTTTCCCATTTTTCTTATAAAAATTTCCTCCCTGTCCTTAATAGTCTCTTTGAAAACTTTCTCTGTCCACCACTCAGACCCAAAGCTACCTTTTTAAGGCTTCTGTTACGTGAGCACTCATTTTCAGCTACCAAATTCTTAAATCAGAGATGAAAAGACATTATGAGTATCATGGAGTATTATGAAATAAGAGATGCATTGTAAAAAGAGACTATAGAATGCAGGAAAAAAACTGCAGAAGTAGGCATCTGAAGGAGAGTCAAAAATTGGAGTGAAGTCGCAAGCAGCCCTCCTGAAGGCTGCCAGGGCAGGTCACCAAAGGGAGCAGGCAGGGAGGCCAGCTTGGCTTCTACAGCTAGCCTGACTGTGTGCCTGGGTCACTGGAGGAGAGCAAGACCAGCAACCAGGAAGAGGACCTGACCCCACGTGGAAGAGACGAGCCAAGATGACCTTCAGAACATGACAGCCCTGCCTGCTTCTGCCCATTCAGTTCCATGTAGCTTTCTCTGTTAGAAAAAACTCTGAACTGCAACACACAATAAACAGAACACAGTTCAGCTCAGCCAGGTGCTGCAGTACCAAAGTACGACACCGCACTTTTAAAACCAAGAAGATCTGGGTCTACGTCAAGGTTTCAAAATGTTTCCTGAACTACTATGTACAAAAAGTGTTCACAGTAGTAACCAGTTTGTTTCTGGTTTTCACTTTCAAAGTGTGGTGATCCTTGAGAAAAAAGCCATCTTGACCCGCAGATGAGAAACACAAAATGTCAGATGTGCTGAAATGTGTGTAGAAAGCTGCACTTCTTGAAATTTTGTCACTGCCATAAACTAAGGAAGACTTAACATTTTCATATGATGATCTGTTAGGCCAACTTTTGTTTTTGTGGTCCAGTCTCTGTATTATACCGCACTGTTACCAAGGAAAACTACAGTGAAGTAGGGTGACAAGACAGGAATGGTGCTAGCTATGTTTTTGTTTTAAAATGCAAGAAGAATCACCACACTCTCTCATCAAGTGTTTCAGTGACCACTTTTGCCATCCAAACTCTTTCCAGCCTCAACCCTTGGCCCAAGGTGTGCAGTTCAGGGCCACTGGGCTCTCCGTGTGATCCAGGGCTGTGTTCTGTCCCTGCTCCTTCTGTTGCAGGAAGGGGGACCCCTTCCAGGGCCCGAAACTGGGCTCTTGTCTAACACTCAGAAATGAATTGTCTGAGGAGACACATGTGCTGACAAAGCAAGAGATTTTATTGGGAAAGGGCACCCGAGTGGAGAGCAGTAGGGTAAGGGAACCCAGGAGAACAGCTCTGCCGTGTGGCTCGAAGTCTCGGGTTTTATGGTGATGGGATTAGTTTCCGGGTGGTCTTTGACCAATCATTCTAATTCAGAGTCTTTCCTGGTGGCGCACGCATCACTCAGCCAAGATGGATGCCAGAGAGGAGGATTCTGGGAGGTGATTGGACAGGTGGTGTCTCCTTTTGACCTTTCCCGAACTCTTCTGGTTGGTGGAGGCTTATTAGTTCCCTGTTCCTTACCAGGACCTTCTGTCCTAAAACAACTCATGCAAATGGTTACTATGGTGCCTGGCCAGGGTGGGCGGTTTCAATCAGTGTGCTTCCCCTAACACTTCCTCTCCCTGGTGGCCCTTTCCATCCTCTGCAACACCCCCCAGTATTTCAGTGCACCCCTCTTTCTGCCTGTCATATCTTTCACCACACCCCGTGTGTGTACTATGCACACTCAGATGTGTGTCTTGAGTACAAACATAAGCAAACCATATGTACTGCTGCTGGCTGCTCCTTGCTGGTGGCCCTTCTTTCAGATCCTTCTCTCCACACCCGTTCAGCCTCCTTCCCAGTCACCTCCTGTGAAAATCATACTGTGTCCCCTGATGTTCACTTCTCTCAGGACACGAGTAATGACAGCAAACTGCAAACACTCCCATGGGGTGTGCCACCACACTCATCACGCCTTGGAAGAAATATGCCACTGATCTAAGACACCATCTCATTACCTCAGAGATCCTAGGTTGTCCAGTAACTGCACACATATGTAAGGAACATGTATGCGTGCATGATAAGTCGCTTCAGTTGTGTCCAATTCTTCGTAATCCTATGGACTATAGCCCGCCAGGCTCCTTTGTCATTTAAAAATGATTATATTACTTATGGGATTCTCTAGGCAAGAATACTAGAGTGGGTTGCCATGCCCTCTGCCGTGGGATCTTCCCAACCCAGGGGCTGAACCCATGTCTCTTGCATATCCTGCATTAGCAGGTGGATTCTTTACCACTAGTGCCACCTGGGAAGCCCCATCACTTATATTCAGGAATGTCTAAATACTATGCAATTTGATATCTACCTTGATAGCCATTTTCAAAAATACACGAACAGCATGTTTCTAAAAGTAAGAAATTTTACAATTTCTTTCTTTTTTCTCCCTTGCACTTGCTGAGAGTAATTTTTCTTCTCTGGGAAGCACTTCAGTGGTTCCCTTGGTTACTTAATGAGAAGCCCAGGCCTGGGAGGGGCACATGGAGGAGACAGGTGGGATTAAGCAGCTCTACAGCTGAGGTTCTTGAAGCTTCAGGACCAACTAGAGGGATTGGGAGACTCAGGTGGCCAGATCCCCGAATCCTGGACACATTTCCAGGTCATGCTTGACAGAACCAAGCAGAGGGGTTTTCTTAGGCAGATTTTTATTAGTTGTTCAAGGAGATTGTCTATTTTTCTCTGACTCACCGAAAATAAAAGAAACGTAGGAGGCCACGGGTCCAGCTGCAGAGAGTGTAACATAAAGGAGTATACCCTGAGGGCCACTCCCACCCCAAGTGGTGTCAGGCAGGAGGGAGAGACAGCGGAGTCTTCCGGGTAAAGACAACCAGCCCTGGAGCAGAAACTCCACGAAGGGGGCCACTGTGTGTATTCATCGTGAACTGCCGGCACCAGCAACACTGCCAGGTACATATAGGAGGCTCTCAACAAACGAGTAAGTAAACAGTGCAGCTTGGCTGATGAACTGAGCTTTCCTGCTTTCATTCTGCTCTTCCCAAGCTTTGTGTCCTGAAACAGGAGCCTTGTGCTGGTGGGGTGAGGCCTCTCTGTGCGCCTTCTGCTCCTGGCAGAGCAGGAGAGTTTGGCTCAGGCCTGACCGACAGGCTGAGGCAAAGGTGAGATGCCGGGGGCAGCAGCTCGGAGCCCTCGGAGGCTGGCAGCAGCCCTGGGAACAGGGGTTACAAAACCCCAGCAGGAACTGGGTCTGGAAGGAGCCAGACCTCCAAACAGCATTGCGGAATGGTAGCTGTATAGTTTACTTTTAGTAGTTGATATTATTTGATATTTTACATTTGGGCCTCTGATCAAACACGTGTTAGGTACGAAAGACAGAGGCCTAACCAAAGGACTCTGGAAGAGCATTTCACCTCCCCCTGGCCTTGGTTTCCTTATCTGCAAATCAACCTTTCTAAACTAAAGGGCCTCTGGGTCCCCTTCCAGCTCTGAGGCCTGGGATCTGTGGGAGGTTTTTTATTAAAAGCCATAGTGACTGGCCCTGAGCACATGGACTTGCTCTGCTGCTGCTGCTAAGTTGCTTCAGTCGTGCCCAACTCTGTGCGACCCCATGGGGCAGCCCACCAGGCTCCGCCATCCCCGGGATTCTCCAGGCAAGAACACTGGAGTGGGTTGCCATTTTCTTCTCCAATGCATGAAAGTGAAAAGTGAAAGTGAAGTGGCTCAGTCGTGTCTGACTCTTAGAGACACCATGGACTGCAGCCCACCAGCCTCCTCCGTCCATGGGGTTAAGCAAAGCCAAAACCTACATTTCCCTTTTTGGGGTAAAAGCCAAAACTGAAAGCAACTAACAGATGCCCACGCCAGAGCCAGGCTTTCCCTAGTAGTTCCCTGTGTCCTTAAGTTTGGGAAACCGTATTGTTCTTCAGTGTAAAGAATAGCACAGGTAGGCTGTGTTTTCTGGTAGGAATTGTTTCTCTCAGGCAAATACAGGTAGCACTAAGAGAAGCATTTCAGACACGTGCAAAGGGAGCACCCTGGGAGGCTGTGTGGCTCAAGCATGAACACTCCCCAAACGTCCTTCAGGAGCAGAAAGCGCCCTGGCCCCAGCTGCAGACCTCTCAGGTGACCTCTGTGATGTTAAGCTATAGGACTGCAGTGCATTCTTGCTACAGAACCGCCTCCTGCTGTGTGATGAAAGCGAGAGAGGCAGACACACTGAGTGAAAGTGGCACCGAAAAAGACAAGTGAGCCCCCAGACCGGGCTGAGATGCAGCAGCAGTGCTGGGAGGCCAGCCTGTCTGGCCGAAGGCACACATCTGACCCCTCTGCAAACCGCCCTGCTCGTTTCCCACGGAGCAGATCAGGGAGGAAGGTGGAGGACGGGTGCGCTCCCAGCTCCTCCCGTGGGGTCACCTTCTGGGGGTGGGGTCACCTCGCCCTCTGCTCAGCCCTCAGACCTGGGGCTGCAGCAGGCGTGCCTGTTGCCAGGCCCTGTGCTTCCCCACGGTTTACTACACACACTGTAAACGGTCCTTTCACTCAGCTCATTTGACAGAGATTCCCTTCCAAGACCCTGGGTGTCTCCCTGTCTCAGGGAAGTTCCGGAATCTGGGAGGGATGTGGGAATGCCAGAAGAGTTCAGGAGAGGAGCGTGAGGGGTGGGAGAGTGGAGGGCTCCTTGCAGAAGAGAAGGTGGGGAGACAGCTGGCAGGCCCCCAGCTTTCCCAACTAGCTCATCAGATCTTTCCGTGAAACTGCAGGTCTGAGGGTTGAGGACAGGTGTCTCTTCTTAGATGGTTTTGGACACGCTGCCCTGCTTTTACATACTGTTCAACTGTGTGGCTCTGGTGGGAAAGAGGCCCTCAGAACAGCCTCCTGTGGGCCCCAGGGTCTATCGTGGGGCCCACGACTGTCCATAAACACGCCTAGACTGGACTGGAGTGACCCTGGTGCTGGCAGCACTCAGGAGAACATGCTTCGCCTCAGGGACAGAAGAGGAAAGGCAGTTTATAAAAATGTTTCCCCAGTTGGGAAATCAAACTCGGTCCTCTGTCCTCAGTCTTCCCCAGACCACCCATGTGGGGACACTGTTCAGCTTGAAGCTAGAGCTGATATTTTCAGAAACGGCCACTAATTTGGACTCAGCCCCAAAGCCCCAGGTCCACCCAGACTTGGCCCCACCCACGCTGCATTTAAACACTCAGGTCCACAGCCCCTGGGAGCAACAGTAGTCTTCCCTTGGAGGCACTGGCAAACAGAAAGCCAACAACATTGTATCTAAAATTAAACAGTTTTGCTGAGAATAATGGGCTCTGGACTGTGGCTTCTGTGAAGCTTAATGACAGAATTGGCAGCACACGAGGTTTTCTTCTTGTGGTGGCCCATGCTCCGCGGGCCTTGGGCACACAGCCCGGCTCACTGTTCAATCTTGTGAAACTCAGATGATGGGTTACTTCCCCTCTTCTTAATGAGATTAACAAGGTAAGTATTTGCAAGATGTCTTGAGTAGTTTGATGAAGATTTTAAAACAAATTCTTCCAAAACCATTTCCTCAAAATCCAACTTTACTGAATTCCTTGGTTGAAAACTAACCAAAAATGACGTTAAAAATGAGCAAGGTCACAGTTCTGCAGTCTGCCATAAACCTTGTCGTGAACATTGGAAGCACCCTTATCCAGCTAAGCCCATGGAAATTGTGTCTAAATCTAACCGTTTCTTTCCATTTCTCCCAACTTCACATTACCAGAAGTATGCAGTGCCTTTCGAATGACATTTATCCAAGGTTATGATAACAAACAACTGTCCCTCCAGTGATGCATTTGTTCCGCACCTCCCAGCCCAAGGCCCTGCTCTCGCTTTTCTTTCAAATCTCATTTAGTCTCAGTCATCTCGGCCAGAAAGTTCCTGCTTCAGAGCAGAAGGTAAGTACATTTTTTACTAATTTCTCAGGTTCTTGAGTGCTTTGGACTCATAAATAGAGCAGTTAGGGAAAAACCTTGAGAAAAGATTATATTCAGAATTCCTAGTAGCTCATCTTTCGAATTATGGTCTTTCATCCTCATGTGGAGTACATTATTTTCTAATTAAACTGTAACAACAAATGTGTGTATCAAACTAAATCCAATTTCCCTCCTGATGAATTTATTCTAAAGTCTTAGTTTTAAATCATCATCGAGCTCTAGTCAAGGACGACAGGCAGGTTTTCCTAATGGGATTATGAGTGGGAAAAGTCATGCTTCTTCTACCCCTGGAGAGTCACCCTTTTACCTGATTAACCTTCTGTTTTCACTCTGGCACTAGCACCTAAGCATCTCTGCCATCGACATTCACATGTGGACTTTTTGTGATCGGGGGCAATTAACACTCTGCCTTTCCCATCTGTTAGTTCAATGGTCCTCTGCCTTCCTTGGCAAAAATATAGGGTGTAGGATAAACGAGAGTTAAAAGCACATTCCTGATCCCATTCTCCTCCAAAGCCCTAATCACTTGGAGAGCCATGCACCCACTACAGACTTGAGACTCTTTGCTCAGTTGGCTCCGTCACGGGGGAAAAGAATTCTCCAGAAAGGATGGCCCAGTCTTTTTATAAAAACAGCGAGTCGTCCTATTTTTATTTCCGTAAACTGCCTTGAGATAATCCTACTATTCATCCTCCTCCTAAACACACACACTTACGCACACATGTACATGCACACACACACATGTATACACACACATATTCCTGTACACACATAGGCACACATGCAAAGCCAAGGGGGGAAAAACCAAAAGAGTGATGCGAGGTGACGCTGAGAGCTGGGCCTTGACCAGGATCAGGATGGGCAGAGGACTGGTCATGAGCCTCACGCACTGACTGGAAAGGGCTGCTCACACCGAGGAGCCAGTCTGCGGCCACTAGCCCACTGTGGCTGGGACAGCAGGTCACACTCAGTCCTCAAGAAGAGCCCTCTTGGGGCTATTCTCTGTGGGAACACAGAGAAGGGGGGCCCCAGCAGAGAGGGCAGGACACCTCCAGCGAGTGGAGGGGACATCTTGGAGCACCCTGACTTTTTCAGTGTCCTGGGTTTTGGGGATTGGTGTGAGGGTAGGGGTGTTCCCTTTCAACACCATCGCCCTCTCACCCCTCTGGGCAACCCCAGGCAGCTCAGTGTAAAGAAAAAAGCCAATCTACCTTCATCTCACTAGTTTTCCAGGCATGTTTCCCACCTACACACTTAAAGGCCACATTGTACAAACATGGGCAGGTCTGTGCTGGGGTCTGAGGCCAGGGAGTAAGAACAGGCGGTGGGAGCACAGATAAGGCAGCTCAGGAGCAGGGTTTCCAGGAGGCTCTGTTGGGTGGGGGCAGATGGCCCTGGGGCCCCGGCAGCTGAGAGATAAGGTGTGTAAAGGGCATGAGTGTCATCTCAAAAAGTGTGGCTGATGTTAAAATGATACTAAAATTCAGAAGACAGTTTACACTCATGGCTCCACATGCACTTGCCAATGTGCCAGCAATGCATGTGGAGCCCTGGAGCAAGATTTAGTGGCTGGAAGACCTTGAGCAAGTTCATCTCTGAACCTCAGTTTTCTTATCTATGAAATGGGTCCTGGAGCAGGGCACAGGAGTAGAACCTGCCCTCATACTTAACTGAAGCATTGAAGGAGAACCTCTCTCACCCTGCATTCTCTCTGACCTTTATCATAGAGACAATTGTGAGAGAAGCTGGGCGAAATCAAACTGCTTTTAAAGTACAAATTTTAAGGAAGTGCTGATGTACTGGGGAGTTTGCTCTTTTATACGTTAGAATATTAATTCAAAATGCTAATCACATGTTTTGAGCTCCACACTGCTGCTGCTACTAAGTCACTTCAGTCGTGTCCGACTCTGTGCGACCCCAGAGACAGCAGCCCACCAGGCTCCCCCATCCCTGGGATTCTCCAGGCAAGAACACTGGAGTGGGTTGCCATTTCCTTCTCCAATGCATGAAAGTGAAAAGTGAAAGTGAAGTCGCTCAGTCGTGCCCGACTCTTAGCGACCCCATGGACTGCAGCCTACCAGGCTCCTCCGTCCATGGGATTTTCCAGGCAAGAGTACTGGAGTGGGTTGCCATTGCCTTCTCCAAACAGTAGACAACAAATCCCTTACAGCTAGGTAAAGCTGTAAGGCAACAGAAATCAAGACAAAAGAATAGACAAAGATCAGTTGAAACAAATAGAGAGCCCATAAACAGGCCCACACAAACGAAACCAACTCATTCCAACAAAAGTGTGGGGGCAACCCAAGGGAAAAGGATAGATCTTACAACAGGTGGTGCTGGGAGAAATACTTGCAAAATACATATTGGAAATGACTATTTTCCCCAAAATCTTCAAGGAAATAGTAAACTCAGCAGTGAGAAAACAAAGAATTTTAAAATGAACAAAAGATAAGAACAGATGTCTCACCAAAGGAAATCTACATATGGTAAATAAACATAGAAAATAATACTCATCACTATTTATCATTAGAGAAATGAAAACTAAAATGACAATGAGATTAGACACTTATTAAATGGCTGAAATCCAAAATGCTGACAATACCAAAGGTGGTGAAGCTGTGGAGCATCTCATTCCTCACTAGTGGGAATGCAAAATGGTACAATCACTTTGGAAGACACTGTGCTGGTATGATACAAAACTAAACAGACTCTTTCCATATGATCCAACAGTTGGGCTCCTTGGTATTTACCCAAATGAGCTGAAAACTCACGTTCATCCCAAATACCTGCACATGGATATTTATAGCAGCTTCATTCATAATTGCCAAAATCTGGAAACAACCAAGAAGTCCTTGAACTATCTTTTAGCTATCAAGCCTAAAAAAGACAGGGGTGAAACTTAAATGCATATTACTAAGTGACATAGCCAGTCTGAAAAGGCCAGCTGCTGTATGATTCTGATTATATGATGTTCTAGGAAAAGGAAAACAAGACAGTAAATAGATAAGATGTTACCAGTGGTTTGGAGAGGGACTGAGGGCTGTGAATAGATGTAGTACAAGAGGATTTTTGTACCACAGAACAGTAAAACTATTCCGTAAGATACTATGATAGTGAATATATGACACCATGCATTTGTCAAAACCTATAGAAATTTATGGCATAAATTATGAATCTTATGTTTTCAAAATTTTTTTGAAAAATCATTTTGGAAGTTAGACCATCTCAGAATGCAACGTAAGCAAAGAATCTGACTGTACCATCATAAATACATGAAAAAATCTCAATGCATGGGGTGTGGGGAAGGTGCTGATGTAAGTGACCTTGAAAATGAGTGAAAATGGTAAGATACAGACAATCTGCTCTCTAGATGACACAGTTCACCACAAGGATGTGGGCTATTGATTCTGAAAACCACTGCAAGTGTTTCTGTGGTGCACCTGCAAGTGTGCACCTGGACCCAACAATTAAAAGATGCCCTGCACACGGCAGGAGCTGGTTCTTCGCTATTGGAACAGGAGGTTACACATAAGTAAGGAGAGGAGGCCGGAAGGAGCCACATGGCAACAGACTGGAGCTGGAAACTTCAGGGTGAGCTCATGCTTATCTTCATATAGACATGGGTGGAGAGAGAAGTATTTGCAGAGGTGTGTGCACATATGGATAGTGTACACACACGTCTCCTTGCTCTGAGTAGGAAGGGCTTAGAAGCAGCAGGCTGCAAGAAACAACACACACTTTACCCTTCAGATCTCGGTTTTTAACACCATTTTCCAATAAAAGGAGTCAGTGATCCTCTCAGAACAATGGCTCATTTCATGATGATGGCACAAAATAACAAAAGTGAGCTGGGAACTCTGTGTAGTGCAAAAGATAAATAATTGTTCCAAAAAATCACAGTGGTGAGGGCATGTTCAAAGGACATGTGCCAACTGCAAGAAATAGGAACGATATCAGCAACAAAATAAGTAAAATAATACTAGATTATAACCTAAAATATAAGTATCCATGTATCCATGGATGACCAGCCCATCTTGGGTGGCCCTGCGTGGTATGGCTCATAGCTTCACTGAGTTATACAAGGCTGTGATCCATGTGATCATTTTGGTTAGTTTTTCTGTGATTGTGATTTTTTGGTCTGGAGGCTGTGGGATGGTAGTTCTTGCTTCTTCTGTCTGCCCTCTGAAGGATGAGGATAAGAGGCTTGTGCAAGCTCCCTAATGGGAGGGACTGGCTGTGGAGAAAACTGGGTCTTGCTCTGGTGGGTAAATTTTTAATCCAATTGTCTGCTGATGGGTAGGGCTGTGCTCCTTCTCTGTTAGTAGTTTGGCCTGTGGCAACCCAGTCCTGAAGTCTAAGGGCTCTATGGTAGGGCTACTGGTGACCTCCCAGAGGACTTATGCCAACACACGACTCCCAGGACTGCTGTTGCCAGTGCCCCTGTCCTCACATCAGGCCACTGCTGGCACACATTCCACAGAAGATCCTCAGACACTCCCAGGCAGGTCTGGCTCAGTGTCCGCTGAGGTCAGAGCTTTTTTCCCCCGGGTTGTGGTGCACATGAAGTTTTGTGTGTGTCCTCCAGGAGTCTCTGTTTCCCCCAATCCTGTGGAAGTTCCGTAATCAAACCCCACTGGCCTTCAGAGTCAGATTCCCTGGGGATTCCTGGTCCCTTTGCCGGATCCCCAGGTTGGGAAGTCTGATGTGGGGCCTCACATGGGAAAATGAGTTCGCTGTGTATGGGAACTCTCTATACTATCTTTGTAACTTTTCCATGAATACAAAATTGTTCTAAAATAAAAGGCTTATTTTTTTAAGAATATCCAAGCTCCATCACCCAAATAAAGTCTGAAACATTTTTCAGGGATTTTTCGATTTTTTCGATGCTTTTGCATCAGTGTGTGTGTATATATATACATACATACGTATATATATACACTCTGCAACACTGAACCATGATTTTTACCATAGAAGAGGGGTCTACCTTATGGGCCTGCCAGAATTTATTTAACCCATTATTTATATGGTTATAATTGGTTTATAATTATTTATAAGGTCACCAGTTATTTACATGGTTTTTCAGTTTTCCACTGAAAAATGTGTATATACTGTGAGCATCATTGTATGTACATCTTTGTTCCTATCATTGACAATATGTTCAGAGTCATTGAGTCAGATTGGTCAGGTTGCCAGATCCTAAAGGCAGAGTGTCACAGTGGAACTCTATCAGTCACCTTCTATTGGGTTAGGGTGTGTGACTAGGATCCTTAGATTTTTTCGTGATAACACACTTTCTAATTAAGGGTCAGTACCTAGATTTTGAACACCTTATATTTATTTAAACAAATAAATCAGCTGTGATTATGATTTTTCACAACACCTTCATTTCTTTTTTTATTAATTTATTTATTTTAATTAGAGGCTAATTACTTTAAAATACTATAGTGGTTTTTGTCATACATTAACATGAATCAGCCATGGGTTTACATATGTCCCCCATCCTGAACCC
Source organism: Bos mutus (assembly GCF_027580195.1). Classification (NCBI taxonomy): domain Eukaryota; kingdom Metazoa; phylum Chordata; class Mammalia; order Artiodactyla; family Bovidae; genus Bos; species Bos mutus. The sequence goes on along the minus strand of NC_091640.1, from coordinate 43,690,435 downwards.
CCCTCCCACCTGCCTCCCCAAACACCTTCATTTCTAACTATTTTTTTCATCTTTTCACTTGTCTCAAGTATCATTAGTCAGTTAGGCTCCAATGTTAATAGAAAACTGTTTGCTTTAACCATGTATTTCTTTTTCCCCTCCAACTTTCACCCCAACCCAATATCAGTATCTTCTCCTGTATGAAAAGGAGTACCAAGTACTCAAGTGAAAACGGACTGACCTGTTTCCAGGAGAAGCCTTTCTCACCTCACCAGACCACCTTTTGATTTGCACCAAATGGAAACCAGGGGATCTGAAATTACAATGATAACAATGGGCTTACACTTTTTTTGTCTTTTTCTCTCTATTTCTGTTTGTTTGTTCGTTTGTTTTGGGGGGAGAAGGCGATGGCACCCCACTCCAGTATTCTTGCCTGGAAAATCCTATGGAGGAGCCTGGTAGGCTGCAATCCATGGGGTCGCAAAGAGTTGGACACGACTGAGCGACTTCACTTTCCCTTTGGGGGGAGGGGCTTACACTTTTTGATCAGGGTGTATTTCCTAAGTTTTACTCAATAGAATGATCAGTGCTTTTTATCCTGAGTATCTCATAGAAGTCATGTCTTAAAATGAACCTCATATAACCAGTATGGGTTGTGCAACAAAGTAATGGTAGAAACGGTCACATGTCTTAATATTCGGATTATATATTCAAGCATAAACCTGCTATGTAGGGGGAAAAGGCCAGTGTCTTCCTCTGGGCTGTCTCCTACTCTGGATGTTCTGTAATCCCAGGGTTTACGGACTCGAGAACTGAGCCAGGAGTCTGGCATGCGTCCATCTAGTGCTGTCTGGACTCCTCACTGCCACCTGGTGCCGACATTGGGAACTGCTCCACTGTTCACAGGGGAGCTGGCCCAGATGGGCATAGCTCCTGGCACAACCAGGGCAGAGCCTGCCTCAAGGGACTGCCAGACCATGACCTATGGTCCTCAGCACTTTTAATCCCATCACAGCCACCCCAGGGTACTAGCCACCTTGGAGTTCTGGGACAAAACTGGATTTGATGTTCACTTCTCTCTTTCAAGAGGACTGTCCAGAGTCTCTTTCCCTTACTGAGAGCAGACATTCTCAGAGGTTAGGCAATTCTTCCTTCCTGACATTCAAATAAGAGGTCTGATTTCAACTCCTTTCTACTGACAAAGGCTACTCACTTTCTCCTTCTAAGAAAAAGCCTCTTCCTTTCTGTCCTGCACCAAAGGTCTCATTATTTCCTGCTTTTACTGCCCAGGAGAACTCTGGCCCTTCACATGCTCCTGCAGATAAAGCCGTGTTCCTGGACTCCAGGGAAGCGGATCCCTTGCCCTTTCTAAGAGAGCGAGGCTGCTCATTTTACAGGCACTACTTCAAATAAAAAGACACCAAGAAATTAATCTTTAGCAGAAGTGCTCATTTTCCCACAAATTCTAACTGAAATTTTGTCTGCCAATGAAAAAATAAAACCACTAACTCTTGTTCCTTGCACATTTTATATATCTCTCCCAAACATATCTTTCCAGAAATACAAACGGTTAATTATTCGATTGATGACATTCACATTCTAACAAACACATCAAAAATAGTTCCTGGACATCTCAGTGAGTCACTAGAGCGGATCAGAGAGGAGGAAGGAGAACCTGCCAGCCCCGCCAAGGGGTTACCTGCTGCTCAGCAGACATAACACAAACACCGGAAGCTGATCTTTCACACAGGCAGAGGGCACCGCACGCTAAATGCAAGAACAAACCACGCTTCAGGACATGAGAGCAGAGCGGTCATATGGGTCAATGGCATGGAGACACGCAAGATGTTTGGTCTTGACTTGGGGCTAAAACAAAAGCAGGATTTAGACAGAGGAGAGATTGGGGAATTCTAGCAGGAAAACAGTAGTAAAAATGTGGAAGGCAAAAATGTGCTAAACTTCCTGGAGACAATAGGAAACCTGGGCTGGCTGGAATATGGATTCTATGTAGAATACTGGGGAATATGGCAAGAAAACATTAGCCTGGAACACAGTGTAGATAGCCTGACATGCCAAGTGACTTAATAATGGGATTTTATCCTGTAGACAATGAGAACTCCTTGATGGAGCCCACACTGCATGATGGCTCTGGGTTGGGTTATTTGCACATAATGTCATGTATGACCCAAACCTAATGCAGGAACTCTGAACTAAGGAGTCTTGTTCCCATGTGCATGTGTAGGAACTGAATAGGATAAGGTTTGCTGCTGCTGCTGCTGCTGCTGCTAAGTTGCTTCAGTCGTGTCTGACTCTGTGCGACCCCAGAGACAGCAGCCTACCAGGCTCCCCTGTCCCTGGGATTCTCCAGGCAAGAACACTGGAGTGGGCTGCCATTTCCTTCTCCAATGCATGAAAGTGTAAAGTGAAAGTGAAAGCTCAGTCGTGTCCGACTCTTCACGACCCCATGGACTGCAGCCCACTAGGCTCCTTCGTCCATGGGATTTTCCAGGCAAGAGTACTGGAGTGGGGTGCCATTGCCTTCTCCGAGGATAAGGTTTAAGGACATCTATATCTTTGATGCTTTTTCTTGACTTTGATGATTATTTCTCTTAGACTAAAACAAAATTAACTTTCACAAAATGTTTATATTTTTAGGATAAACCAGATATAGGACTCTATAGTAGAACCAAGGAGGTCATTTGTCTCTAATTAAAATCAAACCTTAGTCTGATCTTAATATATCATTTGTCCCCCCTGCCACTCCCACACACACACCACTATTTCTCAGATTTCCCTTCCAAGAATATTGGAAATTTTCAAAGAACATTAGAAATTGTTTTAAAGAGAAAGATAAATACACAAAGATATATCATCACCGAAACCCTGAACTCCTCCAGAGGTGAAGCACCTGGTCACGATCAGATTTAACACTTTCTAGGCAATCCTTCTAGTGAGCATCGTCAACTGTACTCTTATGAACATATCCAGCTCTCTCACCAGAAAAGTGAACCACTTCTGTGGAATATAGTTAAACAAGGCACCAGACTTAAATATCCTACAGGTTCAGCCTTTCCACTTCAGTGACTGTGTCTTTTAATCTTTATTTGCATTGTATTATATAATTTGAGAAAAAAATCAATACTCATTTAGCTGTATATATAAAACTCAAAATCTCCTACTTTGTTAGTAATTTGAGTTTCCCCTGGCCAGTGAGACAGCATGTTTATATCAAACTCCAAAGTAAATAAAAATGGTAAGGACAGCCAAATGACAGTTGAGACTACGTGAGATTATTGCTACCTCAAAGGGGAAAGGGGAAGCAAAAGCTATGATAAATAATACAAAAACCTTTTTTACCAATTGATGGGGAAAACAACCCCCCCAAAAAAAAAAAAAAACTCAGTGAAAACATTCTCAGCAGCACACCTAACAAGCTTAGGTGTCTCCAAGGCCCTTCTGCCTCAGCAACTCAGTTCTGCTGCTCCCTTTAAATACTGATCAGGCTCCAGAGTTCAGTTAAGTTCAGTTCATGTCCAACTCTTTACAACCCCATGGACTGCAGCACACCAGGCTTCCCTGTCCATCACCAACTCCCAGAGCTTGCTCAAACTCATGTCCGTTGTGTCGGTGATGCCATCCAACCATCTCATCCTCTGTCATCCCCTTCTCCTCCTGCCTTCAATCTTTCCCAGCATCAGGGTCTTTTCTAATGAGTCAGCTCTTCACAACAGGTGACCAAAGTATTAGAGCTTCAGCTTCAGCATCAGTCCTTCCAGTGATTATTCAGGACTGATTTCCTTTTAGGATTGACTGGTTGGATCTCCTTGCAGTCCATGGGATTCTCAAGAGTCTTTTTCAACACCGCAGTTCAAAAGCATCAATTCTTCGGCACTCAGCTTTATTTATGGTCCAACTTTCACATCCATACATGACTACTGGAAAAACCATAGCTTTGACTAGACAGACCTTTGTTGGCAAAATAATGTCTCTGCTTTTTAATATACTGTCTGTTGGTCATAGCTTTTCTTCCAAGGCGCAGGCCACTTGTCTTTTAATTTAATAGCTGCAGTCACCATCTGCAGTGATTTTGGAGCCAAGAAAATAAAGTCTCACTTTTTCCATTGTTTCCACATCTATTTGCCATGAAGTGATGAGACCAGATGCCATGATCTTCATTTTTTGAGTGTTGAGTTTTAAGCCAGCTTTTTCACTCTCCTCTTTCACTTTCATCAACAGGGTCTTTGGTTAATCTTCGCTTTCTGCTGTAAGAATAGTGTCATCTGCATATCTGAGGTTTTTGCTATATCTCCCTGCAATCTTGATCCAGCTTGTGCTACATCCAGCCCAGCATTTCACATGAAAGGCAATGGCAACCCACTACAGTACTCTTGCCTAGAAAATCCCATAGATGGAGGAGCCTGGTGGGCTGCAGTCCATGGGGCCGCTAGAAGTCAGACACGACTGAACAACTTCACTTTCACTTTTCACTTTCATGCATTGGAAAAGGAAATGGCAACCCACTCCAGTGTTCTTGCCTGGAGAATCCCAGGGACGGGGGAGCCTGGTGGGCTGCCGTCTATGGGGTCGCACAGAGTCGGACACAACTGAAGCGACTTAGCAGCAGCAGCAGCACTCTGCATATAAGTTAAATAAGCAAGGTGACAATATACAGCCTTGATGTACTCCTTTCCCAATGCGGAACCAGTCTGTTGTTCTAGAGCTAGCAATTTCAAATCGAAAGTTCTCTGTGCTTCAGGTGATTCTACAAGAAGCAATGGCACAGTGGGAGAGAAAGCTTCTCTGATTTTAGTATCAATCTCAGCACTCTTCAGACTCCTCACCACCCCACACACCACAGCCCAACATGCATCCTTCAAGCCATCTGTCAATCATACAAATACATTAATTCCAGAAGGTTGCAAATAAGAAAGCAGGCAAACCCTTCACAAACCAGTCCACAGCAATTAACAGTCCTTGTGTCTTAAAAGCACCAGCTAAGGGCCCATGGTGGACGTGTGTATACAGGGGGAGACACTGGGGAGTGGGATCCCAGCCACACAGACTGCACAGTTCCATCACTTACATAGTCCCTCACAATAAGCAGATCTTTTCAATTTGTTCACTTGTTCAATTTTATAAGAAGTCCTTCAAAGTGCTCTGCCCTATTCAAGTCAAACTTCTGGGATTGAAGGTATGAACTGGCAGGCACTCAGCTCCTCAAGGTGACTGGGGAACTGCCATGGCAAGATAGCTGATTGGTTACACATACTCCTACTGACTGCTACCCGGACTTCTGCCAGGAACTGCTAGTGCTCAGCGGAGTTGGGTGCAGGCTGAAGGGAAGGTTGTTGAGCTTTCCCCTGGGGAGACAGAAGCTCCCAGACCAACCTACATCCTCCGCCCTGCCCCATTCCCACACCACACCCTCATTTTGGCTACTTGTAATTTATGTAAAACCTAGCCTACATGTTGGTTTTTAAGATTTTACTGTTGTTTCCAATTTTTTATCTCTTCTTTTTTTACTGGGTCATCTTTAGCTTGTCTTACTACTCAGTTTTTCTACTCTTTTTCTTATTGACTTTAAGACCAAGAAATAGAAATACAAATAAGGACAGTTTGTACCCAAGAAGAATTGAGTGTTTGAACTGTGGTGTTCTTGAGAGTCCCTTGGACTGCAAGGAGATCCAAGCAGTCCATCCTAAAGGAAATCAGTCCTGAATATTCATTGGAAGGACCGATGCTGAAGCTAAAGCTCCAATACTTTGGCCACCTGATGGAAACAACTGACTCATTGGAAAAGACCCTGAGGCTGGGAAAGATTGAAGGCAGGAGGAGAAGGGGACAACAGAGGATGAGATGGTTGGGTGACATCACCAATTCAATGGACATGAGTTTGAGCAAGCTCTGGGAGTTGGTGATGGACAGGGAGGCCTGGCGTGTTGCAGTCCATAGGGTCACAAAGAATCAGACAGGACTCAGCTACTGAACTGAACTGTACCCAAGGAGGAAATGGTGGGTGTCTCTCTCAGCCACATTATCAGGAGAAGGTACGTCTGGTGTGTTTGTGGGCACCGGGACAGAAGTAGGAAGCTAAGACCAGAAGGCCCAAGCATCCTGAGAGCACAGGAACGGTAGGGAGCCTGCCCAAGCCAAAACCTACCAGCTGTTCCACTGGCAATAAGCCTCCTTCATTAAGGAGGCTAGGTGGGGCAGCGCACCACTGGTAAGGATGTAAACTGGTACAACCCTCCAGGAAGGCAGTTTGACCTTATCTGTGCATGCTGCTGCTGCTGCTAAGTTGCTTCAGTCGTGTCCAACTCTGTGCGACCCCATAGACAGCAGCCCACCAGGCTCCCCCATCCCTGGGATTCTCCAGGTACGAACACTGGAGTGGGTTGCCATTTCCTTCTCCAATGCATGAAAGTGAAAAGTGAAAGTGAAGTCGCGCAGTCGTGTCCGACTCTTCGTGACCCCATGGACTGCAGCCTACCAGGCTCCTCCGTCCATGGGATTTTCCAGGCAAGAGTACTGGAGTGGGGTGCCATCGCATTCTCCGTATCTGTGCATATACTGATGCATATACACTTTCACATGCATATATACTTTCACTCAACAATTCCTTTTCTGTGAACTTATCTAACTCACTAGGCACATGAAATCTTACATGATTATTCATTACAGCATTCTTTATACAGCAAAATGTTTGAAACAACCCAAGTGACTATCAAAACACAGATGAAATAACTCAGGACATATCCATCCAATGGAATACCTTGTAGTAGCTTTTTTAAATTGGAAAAGGAAATGGCAACCCACTCCAGTATTCTTGCCTGGAGAATCCCAGGGATGGGAGCCTGGTGGGCTGCCGTCTATGGGGTCGCACAGAGTCGGACATGACTGAAGTGACTTAGCGGCAGCTTTTTTAAAAATGGAAAAATGAGGAGCAGAAAGAATGAGAAAATGATCCATCTACTTTGTGCGAAGTGTCCAAGATGAAATAAGGTACAAAACACTAGGTATAATATACCAACCACTGAACACACAGGGCAGGGGGTATCCTGCTGGCCAGAAATGGGCTGACTGGTGCCCAGTGTTACTGAGATCAAGCCCACTCTGCTTGCCACACCATAGACCAATGAATGTGAGAGACGAGGGGTTGAGGCAAGGGAGAGATTTAATCGAGGAGCTGGCAGACCGAGAAGATGACAGGCTAGTGCCTCAAAGTAAGCATCTTACTGGGGTCTGGATGTCAGGTTCTTTGATACATCAGAAGCAGTGAGGAACTAAAGTCAAAAGGCAGAATAGAGAAGGAGATGCAATGGGGAAGTAAAGTGAAAGGGTCTTCAGTCTGGCAAAACATCTCCAAGGGAGTGGCCAGTCTTTAGAAGGGATGTGTTAATCTCTTCTTTTCACAGGTGGGCAGGGACAAACTATCTCTCCACAAACTGAACAAAGGCAATGTAGTTTACAGTCCAGCAGAGGGGCAGGGCCCTCCAGGCAAGCCACTGAGTATGATTATAATAAAAGCGATGAAAAGCAAGTCAAAGAAACAGTTTCCAACATAAGCCAGAATTGGCTTTCTCCCTGCAACACAGTGCTCCGTGTCTGGATCCCCAGCATCTTTCCTACCAGCTGCCCCCAGTCCATGACTGGGCTCAGTCTACTTCTGCAGGAGCTAGGACTCCTCTAATTGGCAGCTGACTCAAGGACTCTCCACTGACCAGCTCAAAACTTGCCAGAGCTGTGCTGTGGTGAGAGACTGCCTACTCAGTCCCCCTTTCTTCCTCTTCTTTGCCCCAGTAGTCGGGCCTGCCTCACAGCCTGAAGACTTCCTTGCTGCTCTTGCTGCCTCTCCCTTTAACCCTAACAACTGGGAGAAGATGTACACACTCCTATTGTTTTATGGGCATAAAGAAACTCCAGAAGAATACTGGCCACTTCTTTGAGGAGTAGTAACGGGACACACAAGATGACGGGATGGGAGGGAGACTCTTTAATATTTCCGTGTATCTCTACATACACACAAATACACACATATAAATATATATGACAGTAGTACCTATTCAAAAATGAAGTCAAAACGTTACATGCATCTAGTGAAAACGGGGGGAGAGGGCCTCACTGAGCTGGGATGCAGGCAGGAGCCCTGTGGCACTGTGGCATTATGATTTATAAGAAGGCACATATGCGGTCTGCCTCCTCTTGTCTGGCACAGAGTTCACAAGATCGCTGGAATTCTCTAAGTGAGAAGAACAACCAAGTTGTCTCTTGTTATGTTAATGATGTGACTTTTGGGAAGCCACTCCTAAAATCTCAAGAGGAGGGGGTCATTTGGGAACCCAGACCTCAGTTCCGCACTGGCTCTTTCTGAAGTCTGGATTTTAAAACTCCATCAACTGGAAAAGCCACATGATACAAACCACTCATTCACTCAACAGAAAAATAAGCCTTGTTACCCTCCTCCCCGGCCATTCTCCCCAGAAGCCATACAACAACCCCAAAGCACAGAGAGTATGATGCGGGCTGCTGACTGTCTCCAGGACGCCTGCAGCGCTTTTACTCAAGGCCTCATGCCATCTGCCTCCCTCCTGAACTAAAGGAGGGGATTGTGGGGCCACACTCTCCTCTGAATTTCTTTAATATAATCTTCTAGAGAGATCTGGGAAAACAACTTGGTCAGTTATATCTGACTTGGTCAGATACACAGGTTTTTAACTTATTTTATTTTCATTTCTACTAAAGCCAATAAAATTTCTTTATCAGGTGAATACTTACAGAAGCACTAAGATAAGTGATTTATTTTAGCAGATATTCATCTTTGGAGCCAAAGAGACCTTGATTTAAATCCTAACTCTCAGTATCTTGGCCTTTCCACCCCAATTCCTTAGGTGCAAACTGGGGGCAACAGGACCACCTGTATTGTTGACAAGAGGATTAAAATGAGATGCCACGCATAGCACATGGCATAGTGCTGGTTGGCACGTAACAGGAATTTCACAAGTGAAAAAGCCTTCTCCTTTCTCTCAGAGCCCTGCAAAAATATGAAAATTAGACTTCACATTTTCTGGCCAAAGACAATAATCAGTATAAAAAAACCTCATTTTACAGTCGCCCACGTTCCCTTTTCTTTTGCAAAGGGCATCTGCCAGTTACCCCATGTGACTGTTGTTACAGCCACAATCATTTGCTACACTGTTGGTGGGAATTGGGGGTTCCTTAGAAAACTAAAAATAGAGTTGCTATATGATCCAGCAGTCCCACTCCTGGGCATATATCTGGAAAAGATGAAAACTCTCATTTAAAAAGAACTATGCACCCTAATCTTCATAGCAGGACTATTTACAACTGCTAAGACATGGAAGCAACCTAAGTGTCCATCGATAGATGAATGAATGGATACAAAATATGTGTTATACACACACACACACACACACACACACACACACACACACACACAGAAAGAAAGAATATTATGCAGCCATTAAAAAGAATGAAATAATGTCATTTGCAGCAACATGGATGGACATAGAGACTGTCATACTAAGTGAACTAAGTTAGAAAGAGAAATATATCACTTACATGTGGAATCTTAAAAAAAAAAAAATGAAACACAAGAACTTATTTACAAAACAGAAACAGGCTCACAGACATAGAAAACAAATTTATGGTGACCAAAGAGGAAAGAAAGGAAAGGATAAAAGGAGTTTGGGATTAACAGCTATATGTTACTATGCATAAAATAAACAATAAAGATCTACTGTATAGCACAGGGAACTACATTCAAGAATCTGAAAAAATACATGTATACACACATATGTATAACTGAATCATTTTGCTGTATACCTGAAACTGACACAACATTCTAAGTCAACTATACTTCAATTTTAAAAATATATATTTAGGAAGGATTTTTTAAAAGATGAGGGTCCAATAAATTATTTTATTTAAATATTCCACCATTGTATTTTGCAGAGGCAACAGAGCTTCCTCAAAGGTATCATGGCTTGTTTTTATTTTGTGATCTATTTTCTAACTAATATTCCTACCTATACTTTTTTACCTCAGATCTTCAGCAAGAACTACAAAGAAGAAAAGATTCTGGAGAATCAATCAAGTTTCCTGTCAAGTTCCAGTAACGTTTTTGTCTTAACTGCACACAGGAAAGATGAAACACATTCTCAATCTGTATGAAAACATCAACAGTACAGCAAGAAATAACTCAGACTGTCCTGCTGTGATTTTGCCAGAAGAGATATTTTTCACAGTATCCATTGTCGGGGTTTTGGAGAACCTGATGGTCCTTCTGGCTGTGGCCAAGAATAAGAGTCTTCAGTCGCCCATGTACTTTTTCATCTGCAGCTTGGCTATTTCCGATATGCTGGGGAGCCTGTACAAGATTTTGGAAAACGTTCTGATCATGTTCAGAAACATGGGTTACCTCGAGCCTCGAGGCAGTTTTGAAAGCACAGCAGATGATGTGGTGGACTCCCTGTTCATCCTCTCCCTTCTTGGCTCCATCTGCAGCCTGTCTGTGATCGCCGCTGACCGCTACATCACAATCTTCCACGCTCTGCAGTACCACCGCATCATGACCCCACACCGTGCCCTCGTCATCCTGACGGTCCTCTGGGCAGGCTGCACAGGCAGTGGCATCACCATCGTGACCTTCTCCCATCACGTCCCCACAGTGATCGCCTTCACAGCGCTGTTCCCGCTGATGCTGGCCTTCATCCTGTGCCTCTACGTGCACATGTTCCTGCTGGCCCGCTCCCACACCAGGAGGACCCCCTCCCTTCCCAAAGCCAACGTGAGAGGGGCCGTCACACTGACTGTCCTGCTCGGGGTCTTCATTTTCTGTTGGGCACCCTTTGTCCTTCATGTCCTCTTGATGACATTCTGCCCAGCTGACCCCTACTGTGCCTGCTACATGTCCCTCTTCCAGGTGAATGGTGTGTTGATCATGTGTAATGCCATCATCGACCCCTTCATATATGCCTTTCGGAGCCCAGAGCTCAGGGTCGCATTCAAAAAGATGGTTATCTGCAACTGTTACCAGTAGAATGATTGGTCCCTGATTTTAGGAGCCACAGGGATATACTGTCAGGGACAGAGTAGCGTGACAGACCAACAACACTAGGACTCCAACTGTCCTCCCCTTCCCTAGAGCACGAGGATAATTCCACTAACTCTTGTTGTAATAGCTCAATTCCACGTGAACAGCCTTGCTCTAGGGTACAACTTCTATAGCTTAGAGAGGCAAAATAATTACCAAAAAGGCCAGAATACAAAGCACATACAGCAATACACATGTGAGAACTCTGAGCTAAGGAAAAGTTTGCTCTTCTATAGATAACTTGGCAAAGGAAATGGCAACCCACTCCAGTATTCTTGCCTAGAGAATCCCAGGGATGGGGGAGCCTGGTGGGCTGCCATCTATGGGGTCGCACAGAGTCGGACATGACTGAAGCGACTTAGCAGCAGCAGCATCACAGGGTGGCCTCTCCTAAGTGCTAGGACAAGCACTCAGGGTATGGACTACAGGGTTTTTGTAAGCCAAAGGTGCCAATAAGTTGCTGCCTACCGCCTGCTCTCCTTTCTGCCCACCTGCTTTGTTGTGTACCATCTCCAGTCTTTCTACAAGCAGGCAGGATGCATCTTATAGTCAAATAACCAGCTTTGAGTTTCCAATAATAAAGGAAGCTTCTCCATTAGTCTTCTTGGCTAACTCAGCATCCCACTGGCTTTAAAGTATTTTCCTGGTTAAAACTCCTTATGCTTTAGAAGCATAAATTTCAAAGGAGGAAATAAATATATAATCCATTTGGTTCTTATGTAGGAATAAATAAAGGCCAGAGGAAGACTGCGGCAAAACGAAGAAGGTATACCCAACCCTTGTGAATCTGTCCAGTGTGCGTGTGCTCAGTCACTCAGTCGTTTCCAACTCTTTGAGACCCCATGGACTGCAGACCGCCAGGCTCCTCTGTCTGTAGGATTTCCCAGGCAAGAATACTGGAGGGGGTTGCCATTTCCTCCTCCAGGGGATCTTCCCAACCCAGCGATAGAACCTGCATCTCTTGTGTCTCCTGTATCGGCAAGCAGATTCTCTACCACTGCACCACATAGGAAGCCCATACCTGTCCAAACATAGAGGTAAACGAAAAAAGTCGACATGTCCCAAAATGCATTTTAAGTAGAGAATGTGTGTGTTCACCAGGTTTTTGGATTATGAGGGAAACCAAGACCAAAACAACATTTCAAGACAGAGCTGTTATGGAGACTCAAGCCAGAGACTGGTGAAAAACATTTAACCTCATTCCCTAGATGAATCTGAGGCAGACAGCATCACTGAAGAATTTCCTCCTACTAGAGCCACAGGAAAGATGCCAGATACTAGCAAGTGGCATCCCCAGCAGGATAAAAGAAACATAAATTGTAGGTTCATCTGTTTTTAAAGACAAAGCTTAAAGAAGAAGCAGATTCTGATCCTAAGTCTTTGCTGAGTCACAGATTAATTTACAGGGATGAGCGATGGAAGGGACAGAGGCCAGATCTGCAGGTACACAGTGCTGAGCGGCTCAGGAGCCAGCAAGAGGGATGGTATCTTGGGAAGAGGCACTTCTTGGCCCCCAGAGTTTCCCTGAGCTGCTGAGAGGAGAAGCCAGCCATAAACAGGACTGCTGGTCAGGTGATGGGTAGAGTATTCGGTGTGGGGAGGGCAGGAGCTTAAGAAGCAGAAGGGAAACACAAGAATTAATGGGGAGGCTGCTGGGGTAGGTATCCAAAAGGTCAATAATTACTTGAAGCCGAAACCCAGTGTCTTCCGCACCTCCATCCTCCAGTAATCCTTCTTTGATCCTTCCCCCTCACCAAATAAATGACAATACCCCTTTCTCCTCTTATTTCTCTTGAGAGAACATCCAGGACAAAGGTGAAAAGAAGCAAAGACTGAGGAATTCCTTATACTTTTCTTCACTTTAATAGATAAGCTTTAAAAACTTCACCAATATGCTTACTTTTGAAAGCTAACTTTTATCAAATTAAAAATATTCTTTTCCTGCCACTTTCCTAACAGTATTTTTATCGTTGATCAATATTGAATTTTATTTAATGCTTTTTCAGATGATCATTTTTTCCTCCTTTAATTTATTAATGTACATCAGATTAATAAATTTTTAATAACTGGGCTATCTTTCCAAACTTCAAATGAAGATCAATATGTATTATAGCAACCATGGACATATTTACAAAACTAAAATATGTTGTTTTAGAAAAGATTTATTTTGATTTATATTTTTACATACTTGAAATTACCTTAAAGGTATAATTTAATTTATATTTCATGAATGACCTTTAGTGAATTTTATGAGAAATGAGAACAGTACCAAAAAATAAAAACTCAAGGCACATGCTTTCCAGGGAATTCCCTGTCAGTCCAGGGGTTAGGACTGGGTACTTTTACTGCTGGGGCCCCGGTTCAACCCCTGGTCTGGGAATTAAGATCATTCAAGCTGCATGGTGCAACAACAACAAAAGGTATGTGCATCCCATAAATATTCTTTTTAAAATAAAGGAAAAGAAATTATACATGGGCTATTTAGTTGGCTACTCCTCTATGTATATTTAGTGATTTTTAAAACTTATTTTGTGCAGATCCATATTACTACACATGCAACAGTTTGTAGCTAGCAATTCTCACAATCGGGATGACAATATCCCACTGATATTACAACATGATCATTAAAGAAACAGCAAACAACTGTTATTTATTTTACTGACATGTATATTTAAGATCTGTTATTTGCAAAGTATTGCTGAGAAACTAATCCAGTTATTCCTCTTTGCAAATCTACATGTATGCTTCTTTATCCATATAAGTACAGTTTGTACTATAATTAAAAGTTCTGACAGTATGTTGCTGCTGCTGCTGTTAAGAGACTCTAAACACATGTATATTCTCATTCAGTAAAAGTACATCTTTCTTCCCATGCAGTAAAAGTACATCGTTCTTCACATCCCCTAATGTCTTAGGTCAGACTGACCAAGTTCCCCAGAACTCTGTGAAAATAAGGAAGGCAGAGGGCAGGAGGACCTACAAAAATTAAGTAGACTCCAGAACAGTGTCTCTTGCTTCCATTAGGATATTAATAAATGTACCTAATTTAATTCCTTAAGAAAGTTTTATGTTAGTAGAAGCTATATGATATCTGAGGTAACAAATCCCATGAGCTTTAAATCTGTTAAAAGTCTTCATTTTATCTGTCCACTACTCTTGCCTGGAAAACCCCATGGATGGAGGAGCCTGGTAGGCTGCAGTCCATGGGGTCGCTAGGAGTTAGACACGACTGAGTGACTTCACTTTCACTTTTCACTTTCATGCATTGGAGAAGGAAATGGCAACCTACTCCAGTGTTCTTGCCTGGAGAATCCAAAGGACGGGGGAGCCTGGTGGGCTGCCGTCTCTGGGGTCGCACAGAGTCGGACACGACTGAAGCGACTTAGCAGCAGCAGCAGTTAGTCCTTTACTGTTTTCTGCAGGTTTTAGCAGTCTGGAGTTTGTTGGAAAAGACTATGACGTCATATAGACTTTAAGCAGGATGTCTTGCAGCACTTGCTGAAGAGTGCTAAAACTCCTCTTGTGCTCCCTTCCTCTTGCCTTTTTGATGATATCCAACCCAGGAGTGTTAGGATCACTGAAAATTGTCCCAATACTAACAAAGCTAAAACACTGATCAAATAAATTCATAGAATATGTCTAGAAGTGGCAAGAACTTCCTTTTACAGATAGAAAAACACTGTTAGGAGAGGTGAGAGTGATTCAAAATCCACATCACTGAGTCCTAATCCCAGCTCCATATGTACTATTTATATAACCTTGAACAAGATATTTAACTTCAGTAAGGTTTCATCATTCCACCAGCTATACAGGGACCACAGTACTGCCTGTCACAGAGAATTCTGTGAGAAATAAATTTTAAAATACAAGTTTAGTACTATGCTTGGAGCATGCTAAATGCTTGATAAAAGTTAGTGTCTACTGTCATTGTCATTGCTATTATTATTATTATCATGGGCCTTGGTAAAGTATCTGCCTGAAATGCAGGAGACACGAATTCGATCCCTGGGTCGGGAAGATCCCCTGGAGGAGGAAATGGCAATCCACTCCAGTATTCTTGCCATGGAAAACCCCATGGACAGAGGAACCTGAAGGGCTACAGTCCATGGGGACCCAAAGAGTCAGACACAACTAAGTGACTGAACATACACACACTGTTGTTATTACTCCAGTGTCAGACAAATGGGCAGAGCCTTCTGACCACAGTGTAGAAATGCTGTTGCTTAACTTAGTGCTTGGGCTTCCCAGGTTGCTCAGCTGGTAAAGAATCCACCTGCAATGCAGAAGACCCTGGTTCAATTCCTGGGTTGGGAAGTTCCCCTGGCAAAGGGATACGCTACCCACTCCAGTATTCTTGGGCTTCCCTGGTGGCTCAGACAGTAAAGCATCCATCCACAATGCAGAGACCTAGCTTCGATCCCTAGGTTGGGAAGATCCCCTGGAACAGGGCATGGCAACCCACTCCAGTATTCTTTCCTGGAGAATCCCATGGACAGAGGAGCCTGGTGGGCTACAGTCCATGGGGTCACAAAGAGTCGGACACAACTGAGTAAGCACAGCACAACTTAATGCTTCCTCTTCTGATTCTCTCACTATAAAGGGCCTGCCCACATCCCCTGTTCTCTTAATCTCTAATTCCAAATACTTAAATATAATCAAAAAGGCCATCTCTGAACTCCTCATAACAATTAGCAAGAATTTAGATCTAAAAATCATGCTTTCAGCATCTACATAACCATGGCAAAGGAAAATGTCTAGTTCTAGGAATCCTGAGTGCTTTCCTGATAACTATTTGCATCCTTCTAAGTATTTCCATGATACATTGTCACTACAGCTATATATTTACAAATTATTTTGTATGGCTTTCACTAGTTTCTACTCCTAAAAATTATCCTAGCAGGCACATTGATTAGTGCTTAAAAGTTCAGTTTCTGGAGTCGGAAAGAGCTGGATTCATGCCTAGGGAAAATACTGAAGGTCTTCAAAGCCCTTTCTCTCATCTATAAACTGGGCTATGACTCTACCTCTGTAAGGGTTCAGTTCAGTTTAGTCGCTCAGTCGTGTCCGACTCTTTGCGACCCCGTGAATCACAGCACACCAGGCCTCCCTGTCCATCACCAACTCCCGGAGTTCACTCAGACTCACGTCCCAAGCCTATACAGTGATCTAGTGAGGACTTGATGAGATAATGCATTTAAAGCACTTACCATACATAACACATTAGTTGGTGAATAGATAGTTAAATGACAGCATGCTTTTTTTAATTATTTCTAATATTCAGATAATTAAACAAGGATCTGAGAGTTTAAGCTACCAATTCTTAATCTTAGGTTGTGACCAAATTTATTGCAGAGATAAATATTTCTATCTCTGCAATAAATAAATTTAAAATATTTATTGTTATTTTTATTTATTTATAAAAACAAAAATATTTCAAACATCCTAAGACATATTTAAAATAAAGCCTTGACTTCCACAGGTATGCTGGAGCAGGCTCCTAGAAACCAACCCTTTAGCAGTATAAATTCTGGACACAATTTTAAATTCTGGACACAGGGCTCTAAAAAGTGAACAAAAGCAGGGAAGTTTTAGAGAAGAGTTACATCTTGAATGAAGGGACAGACATAGGTGAGTCTCTACTTTTTTAGTTTTGAGCTGAAAGGTGAGAGCCTCAGTGCAGTGCAAGGTGATTAAAATTCTCTTATAAAGTCCACCATCTTTCTTGCCTGAGGTACAAGGCCACCAAAGCTGCCAGAAAATGAAGGGAGGTGTCTCGGAGAGGATAAGCCAGAAAAAAGGAGGCCTTAATCTTGTGGACAAACATTGCCCAAGTTTCTGGCTGACTCCTGAACCAAGCATGTAGACGGCAGACTCAACACAGTTTGCATTAAGGTTTAAGAACTAAATTGGCATTTGAACTCTAGGCATTATAGGTGATAAAGGGTTTACAAGACAATTGCATACTACATAAAACCATCAAAATTCCTAGAGGCATATAAAAAAATCAGAGTTTCTACAACATAATACTTACAATTTCTAGAATCGAATTCAAAATTAATCAATATATAAACTAGGAAAGTTTATCCTCACTCAAGGAAAAATTCAACCAACAGAAGCAAACCCTGATGACTCAGATGTTGTCAATATCAACAAAAACATTATAACTGCTACTGAAACAATGTTCAATGGCGTAAGGGAAAGTATATGCACAATGAATGAACAAAAAGGTAGAAAATATCATTAGAGAAATAGCAATTTTAAAAATAAAAATGAAGTTTCAGAAATAAAACATACAAAATCTAAAATGAAACATTCACTGGATGGGCTCAGTAGTAGAGTGGAGATGACAGCAGAAGAGTTTATAAACTTGAAACTATGTCAGGACTTCCCTGGTGGTCCAGCAGTTAAGAATCCACTTGCCAATGCAGGGGACATGGGTTTGATCCCTGATCCGGGAAGATTCCACATGCCTTGGGGCAACTAAACCCATGTGCCACAACTACTGAGCCTACGTTCTAGAGCCCATGAGTCACGACTACTGAGTCCACATGCTACAACCACTGAAGCCTGCACGCTCACTCTAGAGCCTTGCTCCGAAACAAGAGAAGCCACCACAGTAAGAAGCCCACGCGCCGCAAGTGTGATAGAGTACCCCAACTCGTACAGCAAATAGTGATAGCACATGCACAGCAACAAAGACCCGGCACAGTCATCAATTACTTCAGGACAAAACAACTGTGTCAGTAGAAATCATCCAATTTAGAAAGAGAAAGAAAAAAACTATGTTTGTAAAACCATGAATAGAGCGTTAGGAACCTGTTACACAACGTTCAAAGGTCTAGCATAGGTAATTCAAATACCACAAGAAGAGGAAAGAGAACTGGGCAGACAAAAAAAAAACACTAGCCAAAAACTTTTCAAAGTTAGAGAAAGGCATCAATTTAAATGTCCAAGAGGCTCAGCACACCCAAACAAGAAATATTAAGAAAACCATATCTAGCTACATCCTAGTCACCTGTTGAAAAGTAAAGAGACAACTCTTCAAAGGAGACAGAGTAAAAGAACGCATTACACAGACAGAAACAATGAGTCAAATAACAATACACTCACCATCAGGAACAATGAGAACAGGAAGACAGTTGCACAACGTCCTATAAGTTTGCCAAAAGAAAAACCTGCCAATGCAGAAGTGCATATCCAGTAAAAATATTCTTTAAGAATGAAGTGAAAAAAAAAAAAGAATGAAGCGGACTTCCCTCGTGGTACAGTGGATAAGACTTGGCCTGCCAGACTTGTGCACACAGTGGGGGAAGGAGAGGGTGGGACAGATTGAGGGAGTATCGTAGAGACATATACATTACCATATGTAAAGTTGGATAGCCAGAGGAAATTTACTGTGTGATGTGGGGAGCTCAACCCAGTGTTCTGTGACAACCTAGAGATGGGATGGGAGATGGGAGGGAGGTTCAAGAGGAAGGGAGCATATATATATACCTATGGCTGACTCATGTTGATGAATGGCAGAAACCAACACAACACTATAAAGCAATTATCCTCCAATTAAAGTTCAAAAACTTAAAAAAAAGAATCTATCTGTCAATGCACGGGACATGGGCCCAGGGATTGGTCCAGGAAGATTCCAGATGCCAAGGAGCAACTAAACCCATGCCTGACAACAAGAGAAGCCACCGCAATAAGAAGCCCGTGCACCACATCCAAGAGTAGCTCCCCATCACCGCAACCAGAGAAATGCCGCACACACCACCAAAGATCCAGCACAGCCAAAAATTAAAAGAAAAATAAATAATTTCTTTTAAAAATGAAGGAAAAACACAGACATTTTCAAGTAAAACAAACTTTAGAGAATTTTTCAACAACAGAAATGCACTATAAGAATTGCCAAAAGAAATTCTTCAGAGTACAGGGAAATTATATCAGAGGGAGTGCATTGCTTCAAGAAGGAACAAAGAACATTTGCAATTGTAAATGTGTGAGTATATATATATATAACAACTTTCTCTTAGTTTACTTAATATATACATGACTGTTTAGAGGAAAACTTATATAACATTTTCTTGCCAGACTTATATATGAATAGAATACACAGGATAGCTATGACATAAAGGATTGGGGTGGTAGATGGACTTCTATAGTTGCAAGGCTGCTACATTTCTCTAAAATGATACTACATTAGCTCTAAATATATTGTTAGAAGCTAAAGATGTATATTTAATCCCTAAGTCAACTACTGAAAAAATAATGCAAAGAGAGCTAAAAAGTGAATAAAGAAACTAAAATGAAATTCATTTAAAAATACTCAATAATCCAAAAGAAGATGCAAAAGGAAGAGCAGTAGAAGAAAAAAGAATGAACATAAAATCTTTAAATGGTAATACTGATTAAAAACATATCAGTACTTATATTTAATATTAAGAACTAGCCATATCAATTAAAAGGCAGAGGTGATCAGAACATATAAAAAGTAAAACACAATTATAGTCTGATAAGAAGAGAATCTCTTGAATTTACAAATACATGTATGTTAAAAGAAGATGGATAGAAACATACCATGTAAAGAATAAGCATAGAAAAGAGCAATCAAACTAGAAAAACAAACCATAAGAAAAAATATTACAAGATAAAAAGTGAGATGCCATAGAAATGAGCA
This sequence comes from Bos mutus, assembly GCF_027580195.1. Taxonomy (NCBI): domain Eukaryota; kingdom Metazoa; phylum Chordata; class Mammalia; order Artiodactyla; family Bovidae; genus Bos; species Bos mutus. Next base: position 43,670,675 of record NC_091640.1, on the reverse strand, counting down.
TGCTGTAGAGTTCTCATTCTGGGAAGATAGAGTAGAGGTACTTTTCCTCGTTCCTTCTGCTAACTGCAACTAAAACCACTAGAAGTGAGGCATAATACAAACATACAATTCTGAAAGGTGGTGAGAAAACAAATCAACTAGATATTGTTGGGGTCCAATGAACAGCACAATGATAGTTGTTGTAAACAATGATGGTTGTTTTTGTTATTTATATTTCTCTCTGCCCTGAAATTCCCAGATGTGAGCTGAAGCTAGCAGCTTGAAAGTTCCAGTGGTCATAGGACCAGCACACACATACATATCCACAAAGGCCTGATCTCTCTAGTCAAAGGACAAGGAAGAGGACAGGCGAGCAAGAAGGAAAAATTTAGGTAATATTTGGTCTGCTGCTGCTGCTGCTAAGTCGCTTCAGTCGTGTCCAACTCTGTGCGACCCCATAGACGGCAGCCCACCAGGCTCCCCCCTCCATGGGATTCTCCAGGCAAGAACACTGGAGTAGGTTGCCATTTCCTTCTCCAATGCATGAAAGTGAAAAGTCAAAGTGAAGTCGCTCAGTCGTGTCCAACTCCTAGCAACCCCATGGACTGCAGCCCACCAGGCTCCTCCATCCATGGGATTTTCCAGGCAAGAGTACTGGAGTGGGTTGCCATTGCCTCCTCCGAATATCTGGTCTACTCAAGCAAAAAAAAAAAAAACAGAAAAAAACTTATGAGCCAGAGATTTTATCCCTACCAGGCAATAAAGAGCCTCCATCCTCTCCCCTGTGGAGATCACACAGGCATCCTGGACTACTCCTCACCAAGCATCAAGAAAGTGGCATCAGAGTAGGCCTACTGTAGACATTCACCACTGCCCATCAGTAATGAGGCAACCTCCCCCATAACCTGGTATTCTCAGATACCACATAAGGGGCACTAATGAGACACTCTACACATACATGTCAGGGTGGCATCATCAGAATCAAAACTCTTACCCACACCCAGAATAAATAGAAGGCTCTCCCTAGGTCAGGGGAAGCTTAGTGAAGAATCTGGAATTCTACCATCACCTGGAGGCAGGGCCCCCCCTCCTTCCTTGCTGGCAGCATTAGAGAAAACCAGTAGTCAGGCTCAATACTTATTTATGCCAGAAGGTTTACATAAAATTTTAAAAATCACATAAAATAATACCCAAAATATCCAGGTTTCAATTCCAATCACTCATCATCCCAAGAACCATGAAACCTCAATTTGAGTGAAAAAAAGATAATCAACAGATATTAAGAGTTGTTAGAATTGTTTTTAAAATATATTAAAGCAGTCATCATAAAAATACTTAAATAATGAATTGCAAATACATTTGAAACGAATGAAAAAAAAATTCCACAAAAAAAGACATAAAGAACCATATGAAATTTTTAGAACTGAAAAGTAAAATAACCAAATTTTTTAAAAGCTCAACACGATGAACCCAACAGTAGACTGTAAGAGATAGGAGAAACAACCTGATAACTTTAATATAGAAAATAGAAATTACCCAATCTGAACAAGAGAGAAAAATAGACTGAAAATAAGTGAACAGAGCCTCAGAGATTTGTGGGGCCATAGTTAAAGATCTAAAATTCATGTCAAAGAACTGGAAAAGGAGAAAAAAAGGGGGCTGAGAAGTGCTTGAAAAATAATGGATGAAAACTTCCTATGTAACAAAACACATAAGCCAACAGATTCAAGAAGTAGAGCAAATCTCAAACAAGATAAACCTAAAGAAACCCACACCAAGACAAATTACAGTCAATCGTCTATAAAACTAAAGACGGAAGAAAGGGAGGGAGGGAGGGAGGAGGGAAGGAGACGGAAGGAAGGAAGGAGAAAAGAAAAGGAGGAAGGTCTTGAAAGCAGCAAGGGAGAAATATTTCACCTATTAGAAAAAAAAAAAATTTGAGTGATAAGAATTACTAATCAGAAAAAGTTAGAGGTCAAAAGGAACAGCACAATATTTTTTAACTTTTGGTGGGGGGAGAAACTTTCAGCTCAGAACCCTACATCCAGCAAAAATATCCTTTAGAAGGCAAAATCAACAGTCTCCATTTAAGGAAAACTAAGACAATTTGTCACCAGTAAATCTGGAATAATGGCTGAAATTCTCTAAACAGAAGGAAATGATAAAATAGGGTATCCTGGAAAGCTAGAAGGAAGAAAAATGGAAGGAGTAAAAATAGGGATATAGACAATAGATTTTCCTTCTCCTCTAGAGTTTTCTGCCTCACGGATCCAGTATTTCACAGTTATATTTCACAATACTCTGATGTCGAAATTATAATTTTATTTCTTTTTAACTAACTTTAATGTCTAATTGCATGGTTACCATGCTTACTGTCTAATATACCCAGTGTAACCATTTAATCTGGTTCTTTGCAGACAGATTTGTTTCAATTCACTGCTTTATCCATTATTGCACCATCAGACTCTCTGGGTTCATGCCTGGGCCCTGCCTCCTCCCAGTAGGTTTCAGGGAATCATGGAGGCAGGCATTTGCCCACCGCGCTTAGCTAGAGCCGACTGACATCCTGCGCCCTCTGGTCTGTGTCCCTGTGGCTTGCCCACAACTTCAGTTGTCAGTCCCTGCAGGACACCTGCGTCTGATTCTGTTCCCTGCTCAGCTCCGGGCAGCCCACTTCACTCTCACTGAGAATCAGACATCATTTCCCAGAAGCCCCAGCAGAATGACTCAAAGGGGCTTGGGATCCCGCCTCCATGGGGAAGCTGTGATGGTGCCCCCCCTCCCTCGCCACCTGTGAGGCCAGAGGACAGGCCCCCAGGCCCACATCGAAGCCACAACACCCCTTCGTCAGCCTTTGGGTCTCAAGGCTTCCCATTCAAACAAGACAGGCAAGCCACTTCTGGCAATGAAATCCCTTCGCATTCCTTTCAAAAGCCATTATTACCACCACTATTGATCTGACAGAATTTTCTGGCTGACATTTACAGCAAAGGTTATCCAGTAAGCAGGCTGTCTTCCGTACCTTGTCTTCTTGGCTTTGCCCCTTGGATGACTCACCTAAACACCAGCTGCAATTATCCCTTATCTGGCCCCTGTGTGAGGCCCACTGCAGACGCTCTTCCCTCCCCAGGCTGCTTGCTCTGCTCTGCAGGGAAAGCCGCCTGTCACAATCACCAGTTCATCCCACCCACTCACTACACTGGACCCATGAGGAGAAACGTCTGCTTAAAACCGGTGGACTGCTCGGAACTGGGAAGAAAGCCTCTGGCTTTCCCTGGGACACACATTGTCTGTCTGTCCCTGCCTTCCTGCTCCCTGAATGCCAAACCTGGGCTAACTGGACCTCACCAGATCATTTGATGATGAACAGCTGTGTCTGGAATCCTTGCTATAATATCCATCACTTCACAGCTTTCTATGTATCAAATTCTCTCAGGTTTTACTATATTTACGCAACTACACTCACAGAGGAGAACTATTTTACAGTGTAAGAAACTGCATTTACCTTACAGATGAGAATATTGAAGCTCAGGGAACCGTTGCTGAGCACAGGAGGGCTTAGGATTGGTGGGCGACAGGTGTGGAGTACAGTCGTCCGGTTCAGCCTGGGTCTCCTCTCAGCGGCATTCGGACTCCAGGGAGACCAGCTTTCTCTGGATTGCTTTTTTGCTATTTTCTTTTTTTCCTACCAATTCAAGGGAGTATATTCAATCTTTGACCTTCTTTGACCTTCTTTGTCACATTTTAAAAAACTGTTCTCCTCACCCAGGAACTTGGCATGGGGGAGGGGGACAGGCAGGAATACTACTGTTCTGTCTGGTGTACTGACTTCTCACGTATTTTCTGTGAAAGGTTTCTACCACTTTAAGGGAGGAGGCGGGGAAAGGCAGGGATAGTAGGCGTGAAAGAAAACAGGTGATTCTGGATTTTCTTAATCAATATTTTCTACATCTCTAATTTCAAAGTCTGAGGAGGAAGAGGAGTAGTTTAGTCTAAGTCGTTTCTGACTCTTGCGACCCCACAGATCGTAGCCTGCCAGGGTCCTCTGCCCAAGGGATTCTCCAGGCAAAAATACGGAAGTGGTTTGTCATTTCCTCCTCCAGGGCATCTTCCCCACCCCAGAATCGAACCCTG